>NC_136059.1:44669523-45357023 GCF_964261635.1 Lissotriton helveticus
CTTTGGGGGCATCAATTGCTGCATGTCATCATATTTCGATGCGGTCTTGGAAGGAGGAGTCCTCTCAGAAGTCTGTCCAGCTTAAGTTGTCATTTGTGGATTCCAACGTGTTTGTGCCCCAGCTGGAAGACTTGTTCAAGCAGTCGGCTGAAAATTGTAAGCTTGTGGCTCCCGTTCGACTTTCTTCTCGGGCCGTGGGTTTGCTATCGCCACACTTTTGGCTTTCCTTCAGCCAGAGGTACTTAGCAGAACTTTTGTGGCAGGGGTCTTGGCCAGGGGGTCCCTGGAGGTGGCAAGTCGCGGGCATACTGTCCAGTGGTTCTGCCTCCATTCCTTCTTGAAAGCAGTTACCATCTGCCTTTTCTGGTTGGGGGTTGCCTTTGCTTCTTTTGTCATCGCTGGCTGGGTCTTTCCGATGTCTGGGTGGTTCTGACGGTGTCCTCCGGTTACCGGATCGAGTTTTCCTCTCGCCCCCCTCAGGTGTTCCGGGAGACTCCTCTGCCACATCATCCTCTGAGGCGGGCCACCTTGCTGGAGGGTGTTAGACCTGGCACCTTGGCGTGAGTTTCCCTTCCACTTTTTGCTGTTGTGCCTCAAATGTTTTGCTGGTGTCTGCTACTCAGGGCACTGCGCCACGGCCAACCCGTGCCGCAGTGCAAGTGCTCCCTACTGTAAAGTGTACATGTGATTGATGTCCATGATTGGTTCATTGGATTTACTGTTAGTCCCTAGTAAAGTGCACCAGGAGTGCCAGGGCTTGTGAATGCCAATACTGCTAGTGGGCCTGCAGCGCTGGTTGCGCCACCCACAGAAGCAGCCTGAAAAATGTGTCTAGGGTCTGCCATTGCAGAACCTGCGTGCAGTCTGGTACTGTCACACTGGCTGGGCAAGTGCACACACTTGCCAGCCCCTAAAACCTTCCCTTAACTTCATATTAGTCACCCCTATGGTAGGCCTGAGGGCAGGGTGCATTGTAAGTGTAAGGTAGGACATGCCCTGATGTGTGTGGCATGTCCTAATAGTGAATTACTGCCAAATTCGTTTTTCACTATTGTAAGGCTACCAGTTCCCTTTAGGCCAGTTGGGCTGCTGGAATTATTACACTCTATAATCCCAGCAGGCTCAGGGAACATGGTAGAAATTCATGTTTAGTATGCCTGAACTCAGAATAATAAAATACTTCTTTTAGTAAAGTTTATTTTAATATCCTGTGTTTGCAAATGCTACTTTTAGAAAGTTAGCATTTGCTGGCCTAACCATTTCAGCCCACCTCTGCTTGGATGTGGATCTGACTGTCTGGTGTGTGTGAGTGACAGGGCTGGGAGTTGACAGGTAGTGAATAGCCAGATGACACCTTAGTGGGTGGTGGGAGTTTCCCCTGAATGATGCATCAGGCTGTGCTCTGCCTCCACAATGCTGGCTCCACCCTCCTGGGGAGCGACTGATGACTCAGCCTGCACCTGGCCCAGGAAGGACCGAAGCTTGTCAACAAAGTGCTCAAGCTGCCCCTGTCTTCACAATGTCGGCTCCGCCCCCCTGGGGAGCGGCTGATGTGCCTGCCCTCACACTGCATGCAGAAGCCAGAAGTACCCACAACAAGTGCTCAGAGACTGGAGCAGTTATGCAGAGGCCCCCCTGGCTTGCTAGAACAAAAGAAACTGGGTATAAAAGAAGGAGCCCTGCTCCTTGTAAATTAGATCCTGTTTGTGCTACAGAAGAAACTCTGCCCGAAGAGAAGGACCTGGAAGGACTACAAGGAGGAGTGCTGACTCTGGCCTGTGTCTGGTGCCTTGCTGCCAAAGGAGAGGAAGAGAAAAGACTACAAGAGACTTTTGCTTTTATTTTGAACTTTGTGCCAAACTCTGCTGAGAGATCTCCAAGGGCTTGCCTGTGAACTTGCCCCCTGACCAGTGCCCCAGGAACAGTGGGCGCTACCCCCTGACAGAGGAACCACTGCAAGACGCTGTTTTCCTTTTGCGAGCCTCTCCAGGAAAAGCAGAGCGCGCTCTGACAATCGCGCTTTCTAGCACCACTCTGGGAGCTGCCCTCGCTCTAAACAAAGTGACTGCCGCCTGCCTGGCCCCGAGCATCGTGAAGACCAGCCCAGCTGATCCAAACACCGTGACTGGCCCCGAGCTGCAGCTCGCATCGTGAAGAGAAGGTGGCGCCCGGTGCCTGCTTGCACCCCTTCGAGTCTTGTGCCCCTGAACGCGCCGCCGCTGAAACAGCTGTTGCGTGGGGCGCCTGATCGTCGCCTGGATAGAAAGAGGCCCGCGCCGAGGATCACCGCCCTCTGTGTGTGCCCTCCCATCAGGAAATCCCGAGGCGCTTGCCCAGTGCAGCCCGGCCCGCGCCGCACCGCCAACCCCCGAGCCAAAGCCGAGCCGCCGCTCGCTCCTGACCTCGGACGGAAGACAACGCGACGCGGACTACAGCGCTGACCTGCGCCCAGCCAACTCCCCAGCAAAGGTACTGTTTCTCTCCCTCTGCCCCGCCCAGCCCTCGGAGCTGCGTGTGGAGCGCTCCCAGGGCCCCCGCTCTCTCCCCCTGTCAGCCGCGCAGCCGCCCGGCGAGGCAGGCACTGATTCCCCGGCCGCCGCTCCCCGCCAGAAGCGTGAGAGGAGGCAGACCGGGCCCGTTTGTTGATCGCGGGGTAACGCAGGGACACAGAGAGGCCACGGACAGCGGGGGGAATCCTGGTTAATAATCAGGACGGAGAAAAGTGTCGTGAGGAGCCTGGAATCCCCGTTTTTGGGGGAAATAAACTTAATAAGAACTGTTTTTGAGAAACACTAAACAAAGATTGCTTATTGCTAAGAAAGAACTGTGGCAACTTAATCTAAAGTACACTGGAACCGTTTTAAAGTGAACCAAGACTGAATTTACAAGCCTGCTTGAAATTTATATAAAGAACATATATTTTTACAAATACAGTTTGGTGTCATTGTGTGGTGGGTTGGTTGTGATGGTGTGATATTGCAAATGTTTAACCCTATATGCCCCAGAGATTAGCCTAAGACTGCTTAAGCCACACTACCTAGAGGGTAAGCAGAGGTTGTCTTGAAAGTAGCCCTCAGCCCTGACGGGGAAGAGAGAGTCCCTGCTGGTCACCAGTGCTGCACTGCGCCAACTAGAGACTCCCCCTTCCTACAGAGGGCAATCGGCTTCTCTTGGAGAAGGCTGCGACTGTGGAAGTTCCTCCTCTGGAAAGGGGGTGGGTTGTTATTCCATCCTCTTTCTGATCTCCCAAAAGGAAACGTCAGACTTGCGCCCTTTGTTGGATCTGAAGGGGATCAATCTCTACATTCTTTGTCGTTCTTTCAAGATGGTGACTTTGCTGTCTATCCTGCAACTACTGCTGCCTGGGTGCTTCTTTGACCTGATGTACGCCTGTCCCCATGTGCCCATCCATCTGTTGAATGAGCAGTTTCTTGGCTTTGCGGTGGGCGCCCAGCACTTTCAATTCCAAGTGCTTCCTTTCAGCCTTTCATCGATGTCAAGGGATTTTGTGAAGCTCTTGGCCCCCGGTGGGTATTCTTCATTCCAGGGGCAATCAGATTTTTCCTTGCCTTGATGATTGGTTGATTGTTTCTCCTTCTTTCTCTCAGGTGCAGGAGGATGTGAATCAGGTTTGTCGTCTTCTGGTGTCTTATGGGTTCCTCATCAATCACAATGAATCCTCCCTGCTGCCCTCCAAGACTCTGAGGTTCCTGGGGGCTCTCTTCTGGATGAATCTGGGGTGGGTGTTCCTGTCCAAGGAGAGACAATTGACTTTGTTCAGGCATCCTTTGTGGGTTCTGTTTTAGTCTCAGGTGTCTGCCCGACTCTGGTTGCGGAGTCAAGGGGAGATGGCTTCCACCCTACATCTCCTTCCTTGGGCCCGTCTACATTTGAACCCCGACCTACATCACATTTTGTGCCACTGGAATCCGGCCTCTAAGGCCTACGACACCCTTATTCCTGTATCTCCGGAGATTCGGGCTGCTCTTCAGTGGTGTCTGTCCCCTCAGAATCTCTCCCGGGGTTTCGATCTTCTTCCTCCTCCTGTCATGGTGGTGTTGTCGACTGATGCCAGTGTTGTAGGGTGGGGTGCGGTTCTGGGGGTTTCCAAAGCTCAGGGCAGATGGTCCCAGGGAGAGGCTCACCAGTTGTCGAAATGGTGGGAGTTGAAGGCTGTTTGGTCGGCCTTTCTGTGGTTTGCACCGCTCCTTCTGGCATGGGCTGTTTCTGTTCAGACCAACAACCAGGTTGTTCGCGCTTATGTGAATCGGCAGGGGGATATGCGCCGGTCTCTGTTTCTCCTTTCCAGGAGGATCGCTGTGTGGGCCAAGGTGCATCCCCATTCTCTGATGGCTGTCTATCTTCCGGGGAGGGAGAATGGGCCTACGGACTCTTTGAGCCGGGTGATTCCTTTCTCTGTGACCATGTGTCTGTCCCCTCTTCTGTTCCGTCAGATTCTCTCCTGGTTCAACCTTCCTTTCCTGGATCTCTTTACCTTGGAGGACGCAGCCCTTCTTTTTTGCAGCCTTGTTCCATCTCGGCTGGCCTGGGTGATCGATGCTTTCTCCGTTCCGTGGTCCCAGGGGCTCCTGTTTGCCTTGCAATCCTTTTCCTTGATTCCCATGGTACTTAGGGAGATTCCTGTAGATCGGAAGGAGGTTCTTTTGGTTGTACAGGAGTGGTTCCGGCAGCCTTGGTTTCCCCTTTTTCTAGATTTGTCAGTGTGCCCCCACTGGCGGTTTCCACTGTATCCCTCTCCACTGCATGCTCCTCTTCTCAACGCGTCCTCTCTGCTTCACCTCCGGCTGGGGGTTTGTCACTTGAGAGGTTAGGTTTGTTGGATCAGGGTTGTTGTCTCAAGGTGGACCAGAGCATCCAATTGTCTGGCATGCCTTCGACCAGTAGGTCTTATGGTCGCCATTGGAAAAACTTTGCCTCCTGGTGTCTTGGGAAGGGTCTGTATTCCTCCTCCTGTGATCCTGTCTGGGCATTGGACTTTTTTCATGATGGGTTTGTCTTGGGTCTGGCTGTCTCCACTCTCCATGCTCAGTTGGCTGCCATTCTTGCCTTCCAGGGTTCTACTGTGGCTTCTGTCTCACCCTTGGTGGCTCGCCTTTTGTGGAGCTTTTTGCTTCAGCGTCCTGTTTCGCACTCTCCTGTTCCAATCTGGGATCTTCCCTGGGTCCTAAGTTTGATTTGTGCAAGGTTCTTTTTTTGGTGGCCATTTCCTCTCTGTGGTGGGTTTGTGTGCTTGGTGCTTTGCTGGCTTCTCCCACTTTTCTGCACTTTTGCTCTGACAAGGTGATTTTACATCCTAGTCAGTTTTTTCTGCCCCAGGTTTTGTCTTCCTTCAACTGTCAAGACGATATTGTACTTCCTGTTTTTTTTCCTGACCCCTCCTCCCATGAAGAGGAGGTTCTGCATTCTTTGGATGGGTTGGGGCTCTCAGCATCTATCTGGATCGAACCTGTGCTTTTCGGAAGGTGGATTCCTTATTTGTTATGTACAGTCTCTCTGGGAGGGGTCTTCGTCCTTCCTTGTCCACTTTCACTCGTTGAATGAAGTGTGCTGTTCTTTTGTCTTATAAGTCTGCTCGCTATCCTCCTCCTTCTTCTGTCCAGGGTAGATTCACCGGGGATGTCTCCTCCTCCTGGGCCATGTTTAAGGGTGCCTTCTTGCCTGACATTTTGTAATGCCGCCACGTGGGCCTCACACCATACCTTTGTTTCCCATTACAAACTTCAGTTAGGGATGGCGGCCTTAGCTGCTTTTGGTGCTCATGTTGTGTCTGTTTACATGATTTGGGATTTGTACTGCTTTCCTTGTTATTGAAAGGACCTTTTGTTTGCTGCATTCTACTGGTCTTTGTGTTTCAATCACCATGGGTTTGGGTATGAGCTCACCGTTAAGGAATGGGACGGGAAGACGGTCGAGGAGGTAATGCCTGGTTACTCACCGGTAATATTCATTACTCCGAATCCTGGTCTTTCCATTCCTGAGCCCTTCCCTCCCTGCCTGTTTTTGTTTCTGGTGATTGTTTTGTGTTTTGTATTTCTGCTCTGGGTTTCTTTGGTATTTTCAGGATATGTTTGTGATGCACTTCCTGCTTTATGCATACCGGGTAGCTGGGGCCATATTGGGGGAAGTGTTAAACTCTGCTAGGTATAGGGTTTCTGTGGAGCAGACGAGCTGCTCATTGCTAAGGAATGGAATGGGAAGACCAGGACTCTGAGTAATAAATATTACCGGTGAGTAACTGGGCATTTTCTTGCTGCACAGGTCAGTAAAACAATGCCACACAATTTGTTACTCCCTTGCCACATAATTCCACTGGCCCTAGGTATGGAGGCTGATGGCCTAAAGCACCGCATCTGGCAAGCTGCAACCCTGTAACTCGTTTGACTACTTTCCATCTCCTGCTTTTGCTCTTTCCTTGATTATGCTCCCTTGCTGCTTGCTTTCTCATTAGCCTTCAGTTCCTTTGCCTATATCTGTCAGTCCTGTGCCATTGGTGCAGTACTGCAGCACAGTAGCTAGTCTCACTCTCCGTGATGCTGTGAGAGGGTGGGGAGGCCTTCAGCAGAAGCAGGGTATGGGTAACACATTACATAGGCCCCTGAAGCCACTGTGGTGGGGGTAGCTCTTCCGGCATCCCCCAGACCTTCAGGGGTCCCATTCAGCACAAGAACAATGAATATTTGTGAGCTATGGGAGACTTGGGTGCCCCTCATAATTTTCTGTATGGCCCCACTATTCTGCAGTAATCACTGGCTAATCTAAGGAGTATGAGGGGATGCCATCTTGATAGTATTGCTGATTGAAAAGGACCATGCGAGGCCCTTCAGCTCCTCTGCGTTACTGAAGCCATTTGAGGCACTGGTGGCCACGGCGGGAGGAGATAGCAGTAGGGCGACTTGCAGCTGAGGGCAGTTATTAGAATATGAATGTTACTATAGTTTAAAGATTTCTTCATACAATTAGTTTATTCTTTAATTGTATTTATGTTATGTTTTATTCTTCATGAAATTCACATATTTTCATTATCCAGTATTCTTCCATTGCTTTTTTGCTTTGTTCATCTTAGGGCTTTTATCTCCATTCACTGTCTTGGCAGGGTTGCGTGTTTCTTTAGTAACTCTTTATTGATCATAGATGAAGGGACGTGGTGGCCGTGACCACCTCACTGTGTTTACTGGCACCGGCTCGCTCCACTGTGAAGCATGAGGGCGGTGGAGGTGTGGCTGGGGAAGGGTTCACTGCTTTGCTGGGAGATCTATCTGCTCTTCATGCACTCTTGAATGGGCTCCCCTGTTCCAAACTTTGCAGCCTGACTCTCGGTCTGGACACAAAGCGCCAGCCTCCCTCATCTTTAGGTGATTGGGAAGTTCGGCGAGCTGAGCACCAACACTCTACTTTCACACTCCATAGACTGTGCTGGGCTGACCTTGGCTGTTTACTGTCTCCTTGCTTTTCTGTGGGGGTATTTAGGTGCACCTGTTGCTATCATACACATACCACATCACCTTGCTAATTTGCCCTAATATGTCTGTCTACTAATGGCTGCCATCCTAAAGTACCCTTGCAGAGAATCCATCAACATGCAGACCTGCTCTATTAAGGTGGCGCAGGTCATGTACTGATAATGACAACCAATAGAGGCGTTGATTCAACCTTCAAGAAGCCTCTAGCCAACCAGAGTACAGGGAACGGTGATATTGGAAATAAACCTTCTAGGAGATCACTGTAAGAAATTCTGTTACTGGTTGAAAGACTGAAATCCTGCTCAAGAAGCAACCACAAGTCTTGTCACAGTGAAACACAAGCACAAAATTAACCTTTGCTCATCCCTCAGGTAGTTTGGCAGGTGCGGATCCTCCGCTAAGGCAGAGAATCGTCGCCCCATTTAGTACAAAAAGAAAAAGAAAATAATAACGCAACGTTGAAAGCGTTACATTATTATCATGTTCTTTTTGGAACAAGTTAGGTTGGTCAGGGCGGGGCTTTACTGGGAGAGGGAAGAGGAGTGGTAACTGCTGCACTTAAGTGCACAAGACAGTTAGGGCACCCCTCTCCGGCTGGCCAAACCGTCTTGCGCACTTCGCATGTTCTCCACCGAGGCTGTATTACAGCCTGGGTGGAGAACATGCTTAGGCTCCCAGTCCCCATCTGAGCACCGAACCACAGCACTCAAACCAATCACAACGCTACCTTACAAGCACTGTGATTGGTCAAGGGATTCTGAGAGACTGTCTTCTACCAGGTCCTGCTTGGAGTAGGAGAGGCGGTGTATAGCGATCCGCATCAATGACATACATTTTCTTTGTTCTTTCTAAACCCCCCCCGTTCCCGCCACCCTACCCAACCAGATGCCAATGTAGTTTGCCACAAAAGCAGTCAGGCTTACCTCGGAGGCACTGTGTAAAGCATTTATGAAGCTCTTGAAACAGTAATAACATTATAACACAACAATAGAACAATTTCACACCAATTTAGATAATTCAGTACATTATTTGAAACCAAAACAACAAAAATTCAATTACTAGAACCTGAGATATACAATTTTAAGGTTTACGTAAAGATAGTTGTTAAAAGTACAAAACGCCAACGCTAGGAATCTGGGTGCGCTAGACTGGGACAAAGATACAAGCTCAGGCTGACTGATGGAGCACGAGCCAGTTACAGGGACCAAGTTAAGCCCTAAATCCTGGTTGCGTTGCGAGGTCCCGCTTCAAAAATGCATCACACAGTGGTGGTTCCGAGGAGCAGCAGGACTGCGATCCTAGCTCCTGTGTTGAGGATGCATTGCGCAGTGGTGTTTCGGAGGAACTGTGAGGTCCTGTGTCTGGTATGTGTTGCAGCTGTGGTCCTGATGCAGAGCTGTGATGCTATGACCACAGCTGGGCTCACAGGGTGCCTTCAGACCCACTTTCAAGGGTCCAGGACTGAGGTGGCACCACTTGGGAAGCAGGACCCATGGCTGACAGAATCCAGGTGCAGGGTTCAAGGTGGTTGGGGTGTTTTCCGTCCCCAAGGCTCTGATCATGAGGCCAGCCAACTAGCTCCTGGAGTCACTTCGGTGGTCCTGGGTTCGAGATGCAGGTTCAGTCCTTCTCACTCAGTCAGCAGGGCAGCAAAGTAGCTGGGCACCAAAGTAGTAGTTCTTCTTACTAGAAAGCAGCACACAGCCTTACTTCTGAGTCTTCCACAAGTTCAGATGCATACTGAAGAGTTAGGTCTGAGGTCCACTATTTATCCTTGGTACCAGCTTTGAAGAAGGCGAAGTTTCCAGAGGCTTCCACCCTCTGAGTAGTCTGGAGCTTCCTCCATCCCTACCCTGGCACCAGCATGCCTGGGGACACAACAGACTAGTGTGAAAACACTTTGTGAGTGTGTTGAGGCACAGTCTTTGTGATGTGCAAGTGTGGTAAGTGGAATAGGCTTAAGGATATGGGATAGTGCACCGCTTTATCCAATGTTTGAAGAGTTCTCTGTGCAACCAGGGTATCGTTCCCCACCTGTAACGTGCTTAATGAACCTCGTAGCAACAATACTAGGATAGTATGGTTGTCACCCTGAGCACAAGTTTTTGCTGATACTTCAGCTCCAAAAGTTTTTAAACAATAAACAAAAACTCTATATCTCTTTCGATTGGTCACCAAACTCTTATCGCTATCAGTAACAACGTGTCACATATCAGTAATTGCATGTTTTATACCAATTCCATGAGCCCTCGTAACTACTCATACTGTTCGCTAGTTGCTCTACGAAATGCCCGTGTTCTATATCTAAACTGTTACTGAAAGACTGTTCTTACCTTTCTTAGTTACTCGCGTACGGCATATTGCCGTGTGTAGATCCAGCAAGCTTCTACTTCCGTGTTGCTACAAACGCGCTGAGACGCGCATGCGTTAATATGTTCTACTTACGCGCGCTGTTATTAAAGGAACAATGTCCTTTTTTTGGCGACGGTGATCTAATGTGTAAATTATCGTTGGTGGTTCGATCCCCAGCGGGGGTGGATGTTCAATCATGTGATTGCGCCTGATGCGTGTGCACATTAAAAATAACAGCGCGCGTAAGTAGAACATATTAACGCATGCGCGTCTCAGCGCGTTTGTAGCAACACGGAAGTAGAAGCTTGCTGGATCTACACACGGCAATATGCCGTACGCGAGTAACTAAGAAAGGTAAGAACAGTCTTTCAGTAACAGTTTAGATATAGAACACGGGCATTTCGTAGAGCAACTAGCGAACAGTATGAGTAGTTACGAGGGCTCATGGAATTGGTATAAAACATGCAATTACTGATATGTGACACGTTGTTACTGATAGCGATAAGAGTTTGGTGACCAATCGAAAGAGATATAGAGTTTTAAACCTAATTCTCAGTGATTTGGTTAGAATGTATCGTTATAGCACAGTAGAGTGTATGAGTTACGCATTGATTTATTTATTAACATCATGTACTAGAGAAAGTTTTGATTTGAACGTTTTGAGTATAGTAAGTTGGGATACTGATTGAAAGTTGTTTTAATTTACAGAAACCATTCCCTGATGAAGGCAGGAATACCTGCCAAAATGCATTGGATAATCCTAATTGGGAATATATGAATATTGATCAATGGAAAAGTGCGAATAAAGACACTTATGAATTACCTTCAAAAAACCTTTTTTGCTTGGACATTTATTGTTTAAAAACTTTTGGAGCTGAAGTATCAGCAAAAACTTGTGCTCAGGGTGACAACCATACTATCCTAGTATTGTTGCTACGAGGTTCAAGTGTGGTAAGTAACAGCTTCTCCCCATCATCCTGACAGGGATGGCCCACCCAGCTAACATCTATTCCCTCTTTGTCTCACTGGCTAGGAGCAATACACAAATACCAACTGACAGCTATTCCAAGTCATGTGACCCTGGAGACAGGCTGCAGGCACCCAATAGTTGGGACAAGAAAATGCCACCTTTCTAAAAATGGCATTTTCAGAACTGTGATTTAAAATCCGACTTTACTATTTAAAGAGGTTTTTAAATTACAATTCTTTAGACAGAAAACTTGACATTCCTGCCTGCCCACAATTAAACATTATAACTTATTAAATGTAATAAGGTACCCCAATGTTATCCTAAGGGAGAGGGAGGCCATGCAGTAGTGAAAATCAGATTTTGGAGTTTTTACTACCAGGACATGTAAAACGTAAAAGTTTATGTCCCACTTTTTAAATACATTGTTCCCTGTCCTATGGGCTCTTTAGGGCCTACCCTAGACGGGACCTATATGTATAAACAATGGAAGGATTAGGCCTGGCAAAAGGGTTACTCTATATATATATATATATATATATATTACCTACTGGCGGTCGCCAGTAGGTATATATAGTTAGGATTTTTTCTCTATGGGATTTTTGAAAATTCTATGTCTAATAACTTTGGCGTTTGTGGACGGAATTGGCTGAAATTTTCAGGAAAATGGCACATTCTGTTTCTGAGCAGCCCTTGAAAATTTGGGGGGGGTTCGTCAAGGGGGGGCCGAGAAAAAAGGGGGGTCCCAAAACGTGTTTTTAACATTGAGTTTTCCATAGGGCGGTTGGCCGCACTTTTAGCCCGAACGGCTGAATGGATTTGCACGAAACTTGGCAAAATTGTAGGGACTGGTAGCCCGATGTGCCTTTGCTAGGTCTCAATATATGTGCTCCAGTGGATTTTGAGAAATTAACGTTCAAAAAAAGATATATATCTGTAACAGCGGACCGGGCAGCGCTCCGGTTCGCGGACTTTTCGCGGTACGGAGCTTTGTGAAGCGAAGCTGATTGGTTCTCCGGCGTCTGTGAACATTCCAAACAGTCCGTAGCGGCCGCCATCTTGTCTCTCGGTAGGATCGAGAGACAAGAGGAGGCCAAAGCGAAGGGGCAAATGACCATAAGGGGGCATAGTAGATCCTCGCTGACCCCCTAGGTTTGATGTGGAGGTTTTAAAAGGGCCCCGCGGGGCAAAAAAAAAAAATAATAATAATAATCAAACGGCTGAATGGATTTGCACGAAACTTGGTAAAATATTAGGGACTGGTAGCTCGATGTGCCTTTGCTAGGTCTCAATATATGTGCTTCAGTGGATTTTGAGAAATTAACGTTCAAAAACAAGATATATATCTGTAACAGCGCTCCGCTTCGCGGAGATAAAATTATATCTGTATTACCTAGCTGTTGCTAACACCAGTTAGCGACGGCTAGTAGGAGATAGCGACCATCTTGGTCCCACTTTGCATGTGAGTGATATTTATCACTAATGACATGCAAAGTGGGCATGCCAAGATGTTAGCGACTGGAAACAGTCGCTAACATCGCTATCTCCTATTATCAACTTTTGGAAATATTCGCGATAAGCGCGAATATCTCCAAAAGCTAGCACCTGCCCTGAGCAGTTCTTAGCCATGTTATCCAATGGGAGGTGGATAACATGGCTAAGAGCATTAGCTCGGTAATGCATGAATATCGCTGAGTTTTCAGCGATATTAATGCATTGCGGTCGTTTTTTATCGTATTTGCGATAAACCTTGATAATAGCAAGGTTTATCTGCGATAATTTCTGACGATGCTTAGCGGTAAAAAAATCGTTGCTAAGCATCGTTAGGGATAAATATCGCTTAACTTTGGTAATATGCCCCGACGTCTGTTAACGTTCGATTCGAAGGAAATCAGGAAGTGTTGAAAAACATTGTCTGCGCCATCTTGCCTTTTTTGAAATGCCACACTTTTGTCGTGCACGGCAGTCATTTTAGATGCCTTGACCAGACCCACTCTGTGCACGCTGTCGATCCTTAGCATGGCTCCCCACCCTCGCAAGCATCTCCCCCAGGCAGTGGTCGCCCCCGCTCTCTGTCTTATGCATGGGTAATAAACCACCCCCCATCTGCGCTGCTCTTCCCTGAGAATCACACCCTGTGCCCGCCCGACACCTCCCTTTCGCCCTATTCACTACCGCACCCTCTGACACTCCTTTTCCTCTGTGTCCGATTGTCCAGGCCGGTCCTAGGGTATCAGCTAGCCCTGCAGATTTAGTTTATGGCCCCAGCTGTAAAGAATCACCCCTCTTCAAAGGAGTTATAGTAGATCAAGGCCCACACTCGATGAGATCCGTCACAGCAGACGCGTTCCTATTATCTGAAAACCATCCTGTATTGTGATTGGGGAGGGGACCGAGCCTGAAGCGGAAGATTCCAGGGATGACTCTTTGTACATCAAAGTTTTTACAATTATGTGTCACATTAAAAATATATAGCACTCCAACAAAGTAGTAAGATTATAAAACTTTAATAACTTATAAATATATACAAGAAAACAAAAACAGTAATAACATATAAACATTTTTAGGGAAAAACAACGAAGTAGCGGTCGGCTGTGCGAATAGTCCCAACGCAGCACAACGTCCAGATTTCTGGCGTGGGGCGTCGCGGGGGGTGGGTCATCAGTAGCAAACTGTTGTGCGAATAGTTCCAAGGCAGCAGAACGATGGCACCAAGGTGATGTCCAGTAAGTTGCCGCACTGGTTTTGGTATCCTACAATGCTGCTCCGAATAACGGCGTGGGGCGCCCCGGGGGAGGCGGCGTGAACGGGCCTCTCCAGGTGGAGTCTCGTCTGTTGTAGTGGGGCGCCCCTTTACCGTTTCAGTTGCCATTCCGTCCGCTTTTGGTCCACTGTGTCAAAAGCCGCAATTCAGCTGAGTTGCGCCCACTCTTGCGGTGCAGCGATAGGCGGCTGTCACAGGACTCTCAAAATGGCGGCAGGCTGTTTCCTTTTTGGGCCTGGTCCACTGAAATGGCCCTGGGACACCTTGGAAATCGGACGCTTGTCTGCTAGGTCTTGGACCCCATTCTCGAAAGCGTCCCCTCCGCCTTGAGGATTCATCAAAAGTTTTGGGGGCCCCCGACTCCTGTAGGCTTCTGGTGGGGAGCGGCTGCCATGATTGCTCGCGGAATGACCACGACGGAGCTACGAGATGGTGGTGCTCTCATGCTGATGCCAGCTTCAGTCTGAAACATCCTGAAACAAGGTGGGGCTTTCATCGTTTGGGAAAAAAAAAAGTTTCATCCAATGAAAAGTGTTGTTTTTAGGTCATATGATCAAGCCTTCCATCATTAGGAAACCAAAAGTAAAATGAACCAATGAAAAGTTTTATAAACAAGTCACATGACCTGTTATGCGGCATAGGGTATAAAATGCGGAGAAAATACGTTGGCACGTGAGGCGGCGTCAGTAGCGGACCGATGTGCGAATAGGCCGAAGGCAACACAACGCGCCAAGATCCGGATGGCACCGAGGTGGTGTCCAGCAAGTTGCAGCACTGGTGTGGCCATCCTACAATGCTGAAAGTCGGCGTGGGGCGCCCCGTTGGCCTGTGAGTTTGCGTCAGTAGCGGACCGATGTGCGAATAGGCCGAAGGCAGCACAACGCGCCAAGATCCGGATGGCACCGAGGTGGTGTCTAGTAAGTTGCCGCACTGGTGTGGCCATCCTACAATGTTGAAAGTCGGCGTGGGGCGCCCCGTTGGCCTGTGAGATGGCGTCAGTAGCGGACCGATGTGCGAATGGGGCCAAAGGCAGCGCAACAATATTTTCTGACTAGAAGACACCACAAGGCGCTGAGATGCCAAGATTCGGATGGCACCGAGGTGGTGTCTAGCAAGTTGTGGTACTGGTGTGGCCATCCTACAATGGTAAAAGTCGGCGTGGGGCGCCCCGTTGGCCTGTGAGATGGCGTCAGTAGCGGACCGATGTGCGAATGGGGCCAAAGGCAGCGCAACAATATTTTCTGTATGGAAGATACCACTAGGCGTTGAGATGCCAAGATCCGGATGGCACCGAGGTGATGTCTAGCAAGTTGCTGTACTGGTGTGGTCATCCTACAATGCTGAAACTCGGCGTGGGGCGCCCCATTAGCCTGTGAGATGGCGTCAGTAGCGGACCGATGTGTGAATAGGCCGGAACCAGCACAAGGCGCCAAGATCCGGATGTCACCGTGGTGGTTTCATAGTTGAGAGGCACTTCATCTGCAGTGGGGCGCCGAGATCCGGATGGCACCGAGGTGATGTCTAGCAAGTTGCTGTACTGGTGTGGTCATCCTACAATGCTGAAACTCGGCGTGGGGCGCCCCATTAGCCTGTGAGATGGCGTCAGTAGCGGACCGATGTGTGAATGGGGCAAAGGTAGCGCAAGAATATTTTCTGAATAGAAGACACCACAAGGCGCTGAGATGCCAAGATCCGGATGGCACCGAGGTGGTGTCTAGCAAGTTGTGGCACTGGTGTGGCCATCCTACAATGGTAAAAGTCGGCGTGGGGCGCCCTGTTGGCCTGTGAGATGGTGTCAGTAGCGGACCGATGTGCGAATGGGGCCAAAGGCAGCCCAACAATATTTTCTGACTAGAAGACACCACAAGGCGCTGAGATGCCAAGATCCGGATGGCACCGAGGTGATGTCTAGCAAGTTGCTGTACTGGTGTGGCCATCCTACAATGCTGAAACTCGGCGTGGGGCGCTCCATTAGCCTGTGAGATGGCGTCAGTAGCGGACCGATGTGCGAATGGGGCCAAAGGCAGCGCAACAATATTTTCTGAATAGAAGACACCATAAGGCGCTGAGATGCCAAGATCCGGATGGCACCGAGGTGGTGTCTAGTAAGGTGCACTGGTGTGGCCATCCTACAATGCTGAAAGTCGGCGTGGGGCGCCCCGTTGGCCTGTGAGATGGCGGCAGTAGCGGACCGATGTGCGAATGGGGCCAAAGGCAGCGCAACAATATTTTTGGAATAGAAGAGACCACAAGGCGCTGAGATTCGGTTAGCACCGAGGTGGTGTCTAGCAAGCTATGCAGCTGAGTTGCGTGCGCACTTGCGGCGAATAGGTCGAAGGCAGCACAACAATGTTTTCTGAATAGAAGACACCACAAGGCGCTGAGATTCGGTTACCACCGAGGTGATGTCTAGCAAGTTGCCGCACTGGTGTGGCCATCCTACAATACTGCTCCGAATAACGGCGTGGGGTGCCCGAAGGGGGGGGGGAGGCGGCGTGAACGGGCCTTCCTAGGTGGAGGCTCGTCTGCTGTAGTGGGGCGCCCCTTTACCGTTTCAGTTGCCATTCAGCTGAGTTTCGGCTGCTCTTGATGGTACAGCGACAGGCGGCTGCAACAGGACTCTCAAAATGGCGGCCTGTTCTTTGGATTTGGGCCTGGTCCACTAAAATGGCCCTGGGACACCTTAGAACTCGGACACTCGATTTTTTTTTCCTTTCCTGTACATGCAAAAAAAGGTAAATGCCCGGTACGTTACACGCTTCATCTGCCACGATGAACTCTCCAGAGGAACCGAAAAAAAATATAGTTATGGTAACTATACCATGCATCGTCATATGGAGAGGTGGCACCAATTAATTATAGTGCTGCATAAAAGAGAGATTTGGAGGAGAACCCCTGACCTGCTAGTACATTCATCAAAGAAGTGGCACTGACAGCATCAGAGGCAAGGGAAACGGTCCCAAATATTTAGAAGAACTTTGGAAAGATTAAAATGACATGTTTAGATTGTGGCAAATTAATTTCATGTGGACAGATGAGTGTTACTCTAATAAATACAGCATATGAACATCATCATAGTCGATGATTGGTAGAGACATTTTGACTATATCCTGGACCTGCCCGTCCTCGCCCAAAATGGCGCCGGAATAAATGGGACTCGTAACTCCTTGTTGTGTACTGGTTGCAGAACCTTGAAATCACGAGATACGTATGCAGTTTTGAAGCACATGGCGGGCGGGGACGAGAATTGATTGAATATTTCGACATCCCTATCGATATTAAGTTCTGATGTGTTATTGATTACTGTACTATTGAAAGTTCGAATTAACGTCACCCATGGTACTTGCCCGCAAATGTATATCTAGATAATTTTATTGTAACTGGCCCTGTCGTATTTTAATTATAAAATGTACGTCCACCGATTCCGTAACTGTTAGACACCTTAGTTCTTGCAACCTAATGGCCCGCCCGTTACGTTCCTCTACAGTGTAAATGTCTACTCATCATATACGATTACAGTTTGCTCCGTGGCGGCCCACGTGGTTATAGGCTCGTATTTGTATAATGAAATTTTCACAATAAAGGTTTTTAAAAGAAAACATGGTAGTAGTATATACATTGGTAACGTTTTTAATAATAGTCACTGTTTTAGAATCATTAAAAGGCAAGTGAAATAAAGCAGACCAATTACATGAAGGGTAAATGGTATAATACGAAGGAACGCAGTAAAGATAAATGGTCAAGGGCTGTTGTGTTTTCTACTCCTGCAACATAAAGTGATCGATAAGAATCTCATATTCAGGCGTATCGGCGACTAAGACAGCAGGTCGACCCTCTTTTGCTCAACGGCTCCGTCATGGGACGAAGAAACGCTCTTTTTCTCGAAAAAAGAATATATTTTACTTGCAGGACAGTTGTAAATTTTCCGGGAAAGTACATTAGCCTGGAACATTATAACATATATTTAAGAAAAAATAATGTTCGGAAGTAATAAAAAGCGTAATTTTTAGGTCATATGACCAAGCCTTTCATCATTAGAATAAGAAAAGTAAAATGAACCAATGAAAAGTTTTATTAACAAGTCACATGACTTGTTATGCTTACGTTACGCGCTGCGCGCCCCGGATGACTTCCGGATGCGCTAACGCGGCGCGTCATATGACGCATTACGCGACAACGCAGGTCCAGAATATAGTCAAAATGTCTCCACCAACCAGCGGTCGGAACACAACCCCTTTCAGCAGGCTAAATAGTTCTGTTAAATGACAACAGAAGGGACAGGCAACAAGAACCATCAGTCAAAGAGGGGAGGGCTAGTTCTTCTCTACCGGGTTACATTGGGGCGCTACCGGAACTGATCGAATTGGTAGTCTACAGTGTTTCTGGATGTTTCAGACTGAAGCTGGGGTTAGCATGAGAGCAGCACCATTTCGTACCTCCGTCGTGGCCATTCCGCAACCAATCATGGCAGCCGCTCTTTATCGTTATTTTGGGCGGGGTGGGTGGCGGAGCCGAGCTGTTTTGCAGCCATCATTGTGTGGAGTTCAGTTCATCTCACTAGTTTTGTATTTGTCATGAGGGGTTGTTCCTAATGTTTCTATTTTAGCGAGGTCAAAAAGAGATCCCATTAGTGCCCTACTGGTTTTGCTCGATTCCTTTTCTTTTTTTTGTACACGATTTTTCGTTATCTGCAAAGACTAAACAGAGTATTGCGACTCTGTGTTTGTTTGTAAATAGAGAATGAACCAAAGAGAACCAATTCTAAAACAGTAAATACTTGGATAACAATCAATCAAATGGAGAGAGAAGCAGGCACGACGTATTACAATGGGGCAAAGGCCTGCGTTAACTACCCTTCACTATGTGCAAAGAGAGAGTACTCCTAATAGAAATGAGGGGGGGGGCACCATTCAAAGCAGATCAGTGTGCATAAACACGAAAATGTTTTCACTTACCACGTACTTGACATTCGACAGCTTATGATATTTGCTATTAAAAAACCATTGAAATTCACTGAAAAAACCATAGGTTATAGACCATATATAGTTAGGAATTAGCATTTACAAAACCTTGAAAATTCACTGAAAAAACCATAGGTTATAGACCATATATAGTTAGGAATTAGCATTTAAAAAACCTTATTTTACTCACACAAAACCATTGAAATTCCATATATAGTTAGTTGCACTAACTATATATCGCGCACCCGCAATCCACTGCTGATGATGTCACATATTACATCATTCATGACATGGTCAGTGACATCACTGATGACATCACTGATGACATCTCAAATGACATCACTGATGACATCACTGATGACATCTCAAATGACATCACTGATAACATCTCAAATGACATCACTGATGACATCTCAAATGACATCACTGATGACATCACTGATGACATCTCATTTGACATCAATGACCACATCACTGATGATATCATTCATGTGACAATACAATGCATCTCCTCACACTTTAATATAACCTCTGTTACACCCAGTGTTAAATACAGAGTATAATTTTTGAAACCATTGACACACCAATACTAGTTACTACATACGCACTCAGTGATTCCTATGTTTACACACACATTCACTAATTTACCCATACAATCATTCATACATACAATCACTCATCTTTACAACACTATCATATGCACTCATACACCTATACAGACTCTCACACTCTGTCACTCATCCATGGAGTTACTCACACACCTAGTCAGTCCTGTAAATAATCAATCACACTTCCATTTTCTAATCTATACAGTTAAACATAGAGCACCTTACATTTTGAAACATATACTAACACATACTTACTCTCTTATACAATCATTGATACAAGTACACATTGATCTGCACAGAGTCACACACCTCCCAGCCAGCCACACACACACTCAGTCTCCCATACAAATACTTGGGCAATCAATCAATAACCCATATAGTTACTCATATAGCTACTGACCAACACATGCAGCAGTTTACAGAACAACAGACATAATGATGCACAAATTAAGACAGTTTAGTCACTAACCCATGCACTCAGTGAGACACATTTAATCACTCACTCATACAGTCAGTCAATCACCTACTAAATCCTTCATCCAGACACTTCTACATCTACTCATTCTTCAATATGTAAAACATATTTAAACTTTTCAGAAACACACAGTCACTGGATGATGTCATCAGTGATGTCATTTGAGATGTCATCAGTGATGTCATCAGTGATGTCACTGACCATGTCATGAATGATGTAATATGTGACATCATCAGCAGTGGATTGCGGGTGCGCGATATATAGTTAGTGCAACTAACTATATATGGAATTTCAATGGTTTTGTGTGAGTAAAATAAGGTTTTTTAAATGCTAATTCCTAACTATATATGGTCTATAACCTATGGTTTTTTCAGTGAATTTTCAAGGTTTTGTAAATGCTAATTCCTAACTATATATGGTCTATAACCTATGGTTTTTTCAGTGAATATATATATATATATATATATATATATACAATTGAAGAGAAAGAGGGGAACAACCTGGACACATTCTCCACATCACAATACACCCACAAAAGGTGGAAGGTCACTGCTAGAAAAATGCCTTTGGTAATTATGATTACCCTACACAAATCTGAAAAGATAGAATTTGTCTCCCCTATGGTGTTTCTTGGCATGAGGCATCATTCTTTCTCAGTACTTAAATAAATTAATATTGGATAATCACAGGGATCCAATTATTTTAACCCATTCGGTGCCGTCCGACATCACAGTGGGTGTGTGAGAAGGACGGCCAGCGGGGGGGGGGGGATTGTGTGAGAAGGACGGCCGGGGGGCGTCCGAAACACGCCCACTCATTAATTCACCCGTCACAGTCAACAGGTTAAATATCTTGACATATGCCCTGGATTTTTTCTTTATTAGTTAGTATCCCAAATATGATTGAAATCTGAGGAAATGTGGGTGTAAGATGACATTTGATGTTTCAACCACCCAAGTCATTGTGCAAACATGTTTCAGCCATTCAGAAAGCCCAAAAGTGTCTCCTGTCTTCATCAGAGCTAATCTGATCCCTGTCTAGCTACCCATTTATGCTGGACCTATATAATGACACATGATTCTCTATCCTTTCTGAAACTATCTCATAGGGGAAGAACTCTAAACATAGGAATCTTATTCGATCTATGACATAATCTCTAAGCCACAAATATCGAACTTTAGAAATATTGATTCTAAATATCGTTGTCAAAAATATCATCTCCATATACTTATAAAGGTAAGTAGAATTATAACCAAAAAAAATATCGTTTAACACTAATATCGAAAAATATATACAAAAATAAATATGTAAAGATAAAGATGTAAAATATTTGACATGTAATAATAATATATAAATTAAATATGTTTAAGAAATATTTAAAACTATATATAAATATATAATTGTATAAACACACACACATATATATATATATATATATGAGTGTGTGTACACATATATATCGTATCAGTGATGTTATGAGTGATGTAACTGACCATGTCATGAGTGATGTAATATGTGAGGTCATAAGCATTGGATTGTGGGGCGTTTGTTATAGTTATCACAGATAACCTAAACTACTGAATTTCACTGGTTTTGTACTAGTGAAATCTGAGCTTAACTATAACCTCCATGTAACCTATAACATGTACAATTAAAATATGATTTAAAACCCATAAATATAATTAAAAACCTGAACTTTTTACAACTGTATTATTCAAAGTGATATTAACAATAACAATAGTCTTGAAAGCGATATTACTTACCTCAAAATATTTATATATTTTTGTCAACAATATTTCTGCATCACGATATTTATGTGACACATTATGTACAACTCAATATTTCTGTAGCTCGTTAATTATGACTCAATATTATGTCCAAACACCTTCTTCAAATTACTTTGTTCAGACAGGAAAGAACTCTCCAACCCCAGCACCAGTTGCAACGACATCCCACCATCGCAAGACCTGAGCGACTCCCTAGCCACCTTCTTTCACCGCAAGATCGCAGACATCCATGACAGCCTCAACACTCAGACCCTCCTGATAGCCACCGACACCGTAGACTCACCACCCCCCAGCCTCACCAATCTCCTGGTTTCCTGGACTCACGTCAACGACAATAACACCATCAAAACCATGAAGACCATCCACTCCGGCTCACCCTCCGACCACATCTTCAACAAAGCAAACGGCATCATCGCACCCCAACTCCAGAAGATCATCAACAGCTTCTTCAAGACCACCACCTTCCCAGAAAGCTGGAAGCATGCCGAGATCAACGCCTTACTCAAGAAATCCACAGCGGCCCAAAGGACCTCAAGAATTTCTGACCCATCTCCTTGCTCCCGTACCCGGCGAAAGTCATCGAGAAGATGGTCAACAGGCAACTGACCCACTTCCTCGAGGAGGACAACATCCTGGTGCCGACCCAATCCGGATTCCACAGCAATCAGAGCACCGAAACCGCCCTCATCGCTGCCACTGATGACATCAGGACCCTGCTGGACAACGGCGAAACCGTGGCCCTCATCCTCCTGGACCTCTCAGCCACCTTCAACACTATCTGCCACCACACCCTACGTACATGCCTCCACAACGCAGGGATCCACGAGAAAGCCCTAGACTGGATCACCTCCTTACTCACCAACAGAACACAGAGGGTACGTCTCCCCCGTACCGATCTGAAGCCACCAAGATCACCTGCAGCGTGCCCCAAGGATCATCCCTCAGCCCAACCCGTTTCAATGTCTACATGGCACCGCTCGCCAACATCGTCCGATTGCACAACCTCAACATCGTCTCCCACGCCGACGACACCCAGCTGATCCTCTCACTCACCATGGACCCTGTCACCGACAAAATCAACCTCCACAAAGGAATGAAGGCCGTCGCCCACTGGATGACGAACAGTCAACTGAATCCAAACTCCGACAAGACGGAGGTCCTCATACTCGGCCCCACCCCTTCCACCTGGGACAACTCTTGGTGGCCGGCCGCTCTGGAAGCCGCACCGACACCCACCGACCACTCACGCAACCTGGTGTTCATCCTGGACTCATTGCTCTCCATGACCCAGCAAGTCAACGCCATCTCCTCCTCATGCTTCAACACCCTCCGCATACTTCGCAAGATCTACAGATGGATCCCCACCAAACCAGAGGAACGGTCACCCAGGCACTCGTCAGCAGCAGACTGGACTATGGCAACACCCTCTTTGCAGGAACCATGGCCAAACTCCAGAAAAGACTACAATGCATACAGAACGCCTCCGCAAGCCTCATCCTCGACATCCCCCGCCACAACCGCATCACAGCCCACCTGAGAGACCTGCACTGGCTCCCAGTTAGCAAGAGGATCACTTCCAAGCTACACACCCACGCTCGCAAAGCACTCTACAACGCCGGTCCAGCACACCTCAACAAACGACTCACCTCCTACACCCCGAACTGCCAGCTTTGCTCCGCTGACCTCGCCCTTGCCACCGTTCCACTCATCCACAGGACGACCACCGGCGGCAGATATTTTTCCTACCTCGCCGCCAAGACATGGAACACCATCCCCACCCATCTGCGACAGACCCAGGACCTGCTGACCTGTAGGAGACGTCTCAAGACCTGGCTGTTCGAGCAGTAGCTGCACCACCCCCCATCATCTTGAGACCCTCACAAGTGATTAGTGCGCTCTATAAATGTTTGATTGATTGATTGGTTGATTCCTCTGTAGTCAAACATTCGTCAAGCATGATGTACTGACATATACACCTACAGCACTTCCCATCGGCCAAATGTCGAACCAAAGGGTTACTTTGCCAGTTTGAATTAGCATGTTAAAACTACACATACAGACTGCAGTGTCAGGTCTGAGATATGTTTGAAAGTCGACCTAAGTGGATGGCCAAATAAGTGCTGCAGGACCATAAGTAGCATTTAATTTACAAGCCCTGAATACGGGTTGTACTACTTTACTAGGGACTTACAATTATATTAAATGCACCAATTAAATATTATATAGCCAAAAAAGGTGTGGCCAGGGTGTTAAAATCTCAGTTATCCGCAGCAATACCTGAGGCTAGGTCTCTTTATAAGAGAGATGTGGTAACCACAAAGTGGATTTGGGATGATAGAAACTGGTCTGTGTCATTGTGGACAGGAGACTCAATGACCTTTTGAAGAATTATACCACCTGGGAGCAGAAAAAGGTATACTCAGACCCATCTCTATGTGTAACCTGTAGAGTGGTCCAAACATTTCTCAAACCTATATTCTATATTCCTGCGGATGGGCACAAGCCCTCACCCATCCAATCTTAACATGGGTACTCAATTTAATTTAATTAAGATAGTGAGGAGTCTATAGTTAATCTTAACTAACCTGCACCAATCTTCCCATTTCATTGCTGGAATCCTCCAACACACTTATGTTGGACACTTACAACCTTATTGGGCGAGTAAAAGATCTCCGACAAAGATACCCAAGAGGGTCCCATTGGGAATTGCAGTGATGGCCCAACGAGGAGCCAGGCCCGATGATGAAGCATGCCACCCTTGGGTGAGTGACGACTAGTGCTCCTATGAGCTGATGCTCCTAGTGACTGATTTGGATCTGGGCTTTTAATACATTACTTTGACCACTATCTGAACAATATGCTTTGTTAAAATTGGTTTAGGCATAGCCATGAGTTGCATGGAAAGTTAGGTATGCCAGATATTTGTCCCCCAGGTCTGCTACATGGGGTTAAACCTGCATTAAAAAACTGGCTCTGTGGTTCGTTAGCCTCAAATCCATTGAGGGGAAGTCCTCACTAGGGAGCCTGCACCTACTTATGAGCATCAGCCGGTAGAATCAGACCAATAACGGCAAAAGTTTTGTAATTAAAATGTAGGTTTTGCATTTTACACCTAAACTATTTCACATACAATTTGGATACCCCTGGAGCACTATCTTAATTTTGTCATATCTGCTCAAACAAGGTCCTGAACAAAACACATATTTGTCTATTTGCCCAATGAACGACAACCTGAGGGCCAATTGGCTCAAGTAATTGTTGGATAATAAGGGGGTTCAGTGGGTGAAACTTGCCATAAGGTTGTTCAAAACTGACCAAGTTTGGTGATGTTAAAGCTCTTGCACTTTCTATTGGCTGCACGGAAATTAAGTACACGCCATTTCAGTAATCAACAATGATTTATATACCCTGAATGCAGTTAGACATGTCAGCCTTAGCGTGGTCTTCCCCCCCAAATTTTTCCTCACTCTCTCAATTCTTGGTGGACGTCTTTGTGTTGGCCTTAGAACTCTGTGCACTTTACCACTGCTAACCAGTGGTAATGTGCTTGGGATCACTCCCCTCAAACATGGTTAAAGTGGCATCTACCTAATTGGCATATTTAGTATGCTTGTAAGTCCTGTTTGGAGTGATATAACATTTACCCAGGGCCTGTAAATGAAATGCTAACCGTTGGGTTGATACCCTGAAACCGATCTCAGAATGCTTGTTTCTGGTTCAGGGAGGACCTGACTTGGCAGTTCGGGCTGGACTGTTCCCATGAGGCATAGGGTCAAGACGGATCTGCATATTGCTAGGTCCAAAATGGTGTGGCGTTGTGAGCAAAACAACAATGGATTCTACCCAGATCTTTGTGACTGGGGGTGAATATTTGCATAGCTGAGCATTCTGTGCATCTTTTGTTATATTTGTTTTTGTTGCCCTTACTGGCAAGGGTATGCCGAGATGTGATTCCCATGCTTACTGTGCAACTGGATTCAAGTGAGCCTGGCTGATGAGGGGTGATACCCCAAAACCAGTCCCAGGATGCTGGTTTCCGGTCCAAGGAGTACCTGGCTTGGCAGTTCAGGCTGAACTGTTCCCATGAGGAGCAGGGTCAAGACTGGTTTGCAAATGGCTGGGTCCAAACTGGGGTGGCGTGGTGAGCAAAAAAACAATGGATTAAACCCAAATCTTTGGGACTGTGGGTGAACGTTTGCATTGTCAAGCTTTTTATCCATCAGTTGCTCTTTATATTTTTACCAGTAGGCCTGCAGCAATTATTGTGCCATCCACAGAACCTTAAAACATATCCCAGGCCCTCCACTTGAGTCTGAATGTAGTTTTAAACTGCCATGTTGACTTGACATTAAAATCCCTTGCCAAGCATTAAACTTCCCATTTTTGCATATATGTCACCCCCAAGGTAGACCGTAGGTAGCCCATAGAACAGGGTACTGTGTAATTAAAAGGCTGAACATGTATGTTTTACATGTCCCGATAGTGAAAACCTTCTTAGATACTTTTTCAGTACTGTGAGGCCTACCCCTCCCACAGGACAACATGGAAGATTCCTCATTATTTTACTAGGCTATCATTTATTTCCAATTGGGAGCAATTAGCTATGGAATGTAGGTGTTTTTGGAATTGTGGTAAAGAGTCCAATTTAATGGTAACGTCAGGTTTTCTGGCCTTAGCCCTATTGTGTTTCTAGCCTCTATAGGGTCACATGACTGGGTGTAACTGACAGTTAAACTTTGTGAATTCCTCCCAGATATGCACACAAAAGAGGGATTAGGTCTGTCTGAATTAGCCATCTGGTGACAGGATGGGGGGCGGAGATGAGCACAGCTCCACTTAGAGCTGAATAGCCTGTGCTCTTCCTTTCAAGCTAACAGGCCTAATGAGACCCCATTGTTACTGTAGCCACTAAGTGTGACTCAACGGTGCTGAAATCCAACGTTTGGCCTCTTTGTGACAGCAAACGGGCCAGATCGCACTGAGACCTCTCAGCTCACACCGTAAATCAGTGTGAAGCTCTGTTAGCCTGACTCTTTGCACTGCAGCTTCGACCATTCTCAAGGGTCTCCAATGCGAAGTACAGCAAAGTCCATCTATGACATTGGCTGGCTCTTTGCACTTTGCCGAGAGCCTCCTGTGATGCTTACCCTGCTACTCACAACCCTTTTCAATGCGAACGGGACTCTTGGCACAAACTTGAGAATGTAAACCTTAGCAGGTCCAACCTGCAGAGGTGGCTCTACTTTATAGCGGAGGAGCGTCGCACCACTAATATGAGTTTAGTACATACATTATAGGGCTTTTCCTGGAGTAAATGGAACATGTTGTGTGTGTGTGTGGTGGAGGCAGTTCTTCTGCTTGTTAGTTCACCTTTAATGGACAGCTGCTGCAAGTTCAATAGAAACATTGCCCATGATGATCTAGTGAATAAGAGATTACCGGACTGACCCTGTGTGAGGGGTTTATGGAAGGTGGGCGGCAAGTGTGGCTCAAGACTGCAAGATGTACTTACCTCAGGGGGGGTTATGGTGTCATCTCCTGCCTGCTAGAACACTGCTCTCTGATAAGGAGCATCTGAACATTGCGTGCAAAAGAAATACTGTGTTTTATCTGTTCGCCAGAGTATTACATTGTTTGGAGATTTTGGCCGTAAAAAGCTTCCTAAAGTGAATGCCGTACTTGCATTCAACATTCTGGAGCATTGCAGGTTTCAGCACTTACGAAGTGCATGCAGTACATTCACGTAATGGTGGAGCAGGGAGACGCACAGGAGTGGAGGGAGTAGGTCGGGCCGAGCAGCAAATGCAGAGAAAAGGTGTCGTTAGTGCAGAGTGGGAGGGGGCTCTAAATACAAAGGCAACATCAAAGTATTACATTAAAACCTGGTGGGCATATCAGCAAGGCAGCGCTATGAAGTTATTGACGCTTTTGCGCCCGTTTTCGCGCTATCGCGTGTTTTGCTGATTTAGCGCCCCTTACAACAACGCCCAGCTTTGCATCTCTAAGGAGATGCAAAGTGGGCGTTCTGTGCCAAACAACAGAAGAAATGGCGCTAACCGACATTTCTCCAATTATCAAGCTGCACGCAAACAAGCAGAGTGATAAGAAAAGTAGCGCTAACAACAGTTAACGCTACTTTCCTTACGCCTGCTTGTAATCTGATTTAGCCATGTAATCCAATGGGAGGTGGATTACATGGCTAAGACCACCCTGCCCTATCAGCAAGGTTTCGCTGGTCGCAGTGCGATTATCACTGGATTTCCAGTGATAATCACACTGTTTTCCACGCTAACGCATGGATTCCTATCGCTTGGGACATAAACTTTGCTGATAGTAAGCTATCCCCACAATAGAATCCAGCGTTAGCCTGCGATAATTATCCACGCGCTAAAAGCGCTGAGCGATACTTATTGCAGGCCCTGGCAGATATGCCCCAACAGTGGCACAGAAGGGGACTAACTTGTGTTCCTTGTGAAAGAGCAAAATGTAGTCACTCAAAGTGAAATTATCCAGTGGCTGAAGTGGGCTCACCACCTGCCCCATGATGTATGCTGTAGGGGGTGGAAGCAAAGTGTGACTGGCACAACAACAGACCAATGGACGAAGAAAGCTCAATGAAAGCCCCCATATTTAAGTATCATATATATATATATATATATATTCACTGAAAAAACCATAGGTTATAGACCATATATAGTTAGGAATTAGCATTTACAAAACCTTGAAAATTCACTGAAAAAACCATAGGTTATAGACCATATATAGTTAGGAATTAGCATTTAGAAAACCTTATTTTACTCACACAAAACCATTGAAATTCCATATATAGTTAGTTGCACTAACTATATATCGCGCACCCGCAATCCACTGCTGATGATGTCACATATTACATCATTCATGACATGGTCAGTGACATCACTGATGACATCACTGATGACATCATCTAGTGTCTGTGTGTTTTTGTAAAGTTTAAATACGTTTTACATATTGAAGAATGACTGGATGGATGGAAGACTGAGTGTGTGTGTGGCTGGCTGGGAGGTGTGTGACGCTGTGCATATCAATGTGTACTTGTATCAGTGATTGTATAAGAGAGTAAGTATGTGTTAGTATATGTGTGAAAAGTATGGTGTTCTGTGTTTAACTATAGATGAGGAAATCGAAGTGTGATTGATTCTTCACAGGACTGACTAGGTGTATGAGTGCATATGATAGTGTTCTAATAATAACTGACTGTATGTATGAGTAATTGTATGGGTGAATGAGTGAATGTGTGTGTAGACGTACGAATCAGTGAGTGCGTATGTAGTAACTGGTATTGGTGTGTCATGATGTCATCAGTGATGTCATTTGAGATGTCATCAGTGATGTCATTTCAGATGTCATTAGTGATGTCATCAGTGATGTCACTGAAGTATGGTGTTCTGTGTTTAACTGTATAGATGAAGAAATGGAAGTGTGATTGATTCTTTACAGGACTGACTTGGTGTGTGAGTAACTCCATGGATGAGTGGCAGTGTGTGACTGTCTGCATAGGTGTATGAGTGCATATGATAGTGTTGTAATAATGAGTGACTGTATGTATGAGTGATTGTATGGGTGAATGAGTGAATGTGTGTGTAGACGTAGGAATCAGTGAGTGCGTATGTAGTAACTGGTATTGGTGTGTCATGATGTCATCAGTGATGTCATTTGAGATGTCATCAGTGATGTCATTTGAGATGTCATCAGTGATGTCATCAGTGATGTCACTGACCATGTCATGAATGATGTAATATGTGACATCATCAGCAGTGGATTGCGGGTGCGCGATATATAGTTAGTGCAACTAACTATATATGGAATTTCAATGGTTTTGTGTGAGTAAAATAAGGTTTTCTAAATGCTAATTCCTAACTATATATGGTCTATAACCTATGGTTTTTTCAGTGAATTTTCAAGGTTTTGTAAATGCTAATTCCTAACTATATATGGTCTATAACCTATGGTTTTTTCAGTGAATTTCATTGGTTTTTTAACAGCTAATATCTGTAGCTGTAAAATGTATTCTTCTTTAAATCCAAAAATATATTTTATATGTTTATTAATAATTTTTTTTTTAAATATTTTTTTTTCTTCGTTCCCGCTTCGCGAATCGGGAAGCTTCCCGTTAGCTGACCTTGATGCCGCGAAATAGACCGCGAGCCGGTAAACGTTTCTTTACCGCAACTGCCGCGTTAGAAAACAACATCGTGACGCCTCCCGTCCGCATGACGTTTCGCGTTGTCGCGTGATACGTCATATGACGTGCTACGTTAGCGAACTGGTACGCTTACCGAGTCGCAAAGCACAGGTTTCTGGAAGCAGACCGGGAGGCCCTGCAAAGCGCTTAACGTAAACACAGCAGGTCATGTGACTTGGTAATAACACTTTTCATTGGTTCATTTCACTTTTGGTTTCCTAATGATGTAAGACTAGGTCATATAATCTAAAATGAACACTTTTCATTGGTTGAGAACTATTGTTTTTCCCAAATGATGAAAATCCCTCCTTCTTTCCTCACTCTGACTTTCATCATTGTGAGAGAAAGACCCTTTGTTACCAGTGAGCAATGGCTTCTTTAGTAGCTTCAGCTGGTGCTTCCCCACCACCTCCACCACATCCAAGGAAGAGTGGACCACCTGCTCAAGTTATAATTCAGCAAGAAGAGGAAGAAGACGAACAGGACGACGAGCACGAAGAGAGGCACTTTTTGCCTGAGGACCCAGGACGTCTCACCGGAAAGAAAACTTCATTTGGCAATTTTTTAAAATTCCCAAAGGTCAGAAAAAAGTAAATGCAAGATACGTAACTTGCCTTATATGTCAAGATAGACTGTCCAGAGGGACCGACAAAAAATACAGTTTCGGAAACTACACAATGCATCGCCATATGACTAGGTGGCATCCTAACAACTACAGTGCTGCACAGTTTCGTAACGACCTAGATAATCTCCCTATTATGGCCAGAAGATCTGTTGTACCGGAAGTAACGGGACCAGAGGGCAGGGAGATGGTGCCAAATATTCAAACGAGATTTCATGAAGTAAAACACGTCTGCGTACATTGCAATGGATTCATTTGCTACGGAGAAAGAAGCATCACTCTGATCAACAGAGCTATTGACCATCATATGCAAGTTTGTACGAAACGCCCCAAATAATAAATACTTTTTTTTTGTTTTGTTGCTCCTGTTGAGCCCTTTACAATGAATCGTTTTCATTGCCCCCTGCAAGAAAAACCCCCAAAAATATAAAACTGTTCAGAAAAATTCAAAAAAAGTAAAAAAAATTTCAGAAAAATAATAAAAAAAATATAAAACAACAAAAACAATAAAAAAAAAGTTCTTTTCAGAACTACCTCCCCGTTATTAAAAAATTGGTACAATATTTGGAACTGTGCCAACCTCTATTTCTCGTAGTTCGCTTCCCAGTTCGCTCGCCGGTACGCGAACCGGAAGTGAACCAAAAATTTTTTTTAAAAAAAGAACAGTAAGTATAAGGGAAGGAAACAGACACTTATGTTAAAAGAAAGACAGCTATAGGGGAGTAAACTAGAGATACTATTACCCGTAATCCACTGCTGATGATGTCACATATTACATCATTCATGACATGCTCAGTGACATCATCAGCAGAGGATTGCGGGTTTTTTGGCAACGTGCCTTATCCACGGTTTAATAACGCTGCCTTTTGCTTTATATAAGTTTTCAAATTGTATGAAATATATACCAATAGGTCGTTATGAACCTTTAGGTAGTGCTTTTCTTCATGAGGTCTGGTCGCTTCCATACACATACAGATGTTTCAAAGATGATCAAGAAGTTTATCTGAATGGAGAGGAATGCACTGAGACGCCAGATCATTCACTAATGTGTAGGCACATACAGTTACACGGTTCATGCAACAAACATCGACCAAATATGGCTTGCGTGTTGCAAGGCACGCCAGTTCCTGCTATCATCCCCACGTTCAAGTTGTTGGAAAATGGTAGTTATTTGATGCTCAATAATGAAGATTGTTCTGCGTTAATTAAAAGTATTCCTTTTATCGTAACAGTAAGTGAACGGGTTATTTGCTGCAGAAATGTTCTATTTCCTCCCACACATGAACATAGGGAGTTTTCAATCTGGCCACAAATACCAACCTTGGGAGCAGATTTCAACGGCATGGCAAGAATAAGAGCTCTTTTGTCTCAGAGAGAGGTGGCCTTGAGTTCGGCCCGTGAAACTTTTGTGCTTCACACAGCGAACACCCGTACAGAGGTGCAGACCCTTTTCAATACAGATTCGCCTTTCCATTTCAGCAAGATGGTTCGGACTATCTTTAACGCGTCCTCCACAAAGGGCCTGGCGCACTTTTTTAAAGTTGTTACCAGTGGTCTCGTGACTTCATTTGAGAAAATCTTTGGAGTCATCCCTGCTTTCTTTCATTCTATTTTTTTCCACTGTGCTTCGTGGATTCCCATTTTTACTTGCATTACCAGCGGACGCTCTTGTGCTTTTTTACATTTTTAAATATGGATGTCCCTCCTGTGCAAGCTCCCGCCCTGCAGCTGCTGACACTGTTCCGCAATCGCATGCTAGAATATTATGGCACAATGCCGTTGGCGATATTAAGCACGGCATATGGATTATCTTTTCGATTCTCCTACTTCACCTGTGTCCAGCCTGTATTTCACTGCCTGACCTGTGATTTCGATTGGGCCATTGATTTTTGTCTCTGCGGACCGGTTTCTCCTGACGTCGACTTTAATCAGCTGATGACTCCTATCATTACTCACGAGTTGGTTTGTCCTGGCGAAAGGATTATGGCTGTGGCATTGATGCATGGACTAATTGGTCCATGGAATTTACTGGCGGCAACACAGTCTTTCTTGGAACAGAGCTTTCTTGAAAACCCACCGAGCTGTCCTCTGATGGTGATAGAGGATCCGGTGCTGGGAGAGCACGTATGTTCTTTTCCGCTTTTAAATTGGATGGCTGAACTCTTTTCGGATGAAGACGGTGACTTCCTATTGGAGGCTGTTGCAGCTTATTTTGCATACACAGTTATGTCATAGACCTTTTTCATGTTTGATATGCTGAGTACTAGCATTTCATTGACAATTCATTGACTTATTTGTCAAGTTTTTATCATTTAGCTTGCCTATTGGCTTAAGACTCGATAAAGTACTTGGCTGTTTTATTTTTCTTTAGCATTAAATTTTCCTAGTTTTTAATGTTTTACCTTGCGGACCGTCCACATATAAAGTTGCAATCTGCTCTCATGAGATGGCACTTCTATTATCTTATTCAGTTCGTTTCCGGATCATGGGGAGGTGTCATCTAGGTCCTGGATATCTTTACAGCGTGTTAAGTTAGCATGGGCTCATTACCGGTTTAAACGCCATTTTTCCTTTTTTGCAACTTCTGCACACGACACTTAGTTGTTGCTTTAGCTTTCAACCTAGTAGTTCATCGTGGTTTACATGAGAATAATATGTTATTGCTCTACTATCTGCTTTGCTTGTTAAACTATATCTGTACAGCGACTGCTGAAGTTTCAAGAACAACACGATACAGAATTGTTATGAGGTCTGATCTCCACGACTTCATACTCATAACATAAGTGCAGCTTCTGCCAATTCTGGGCATGAGGCGGGTTTTATATTGCTTTGCCGAACACACATACACAACACTTGATGCGGTTCACATGAAGAGAGAGCTGGTGTATGCTGATGTGATTCCTTCAAATCTAAGACACTAAAGTATGGGCACGCCCTAAACCAACACAAACAGACCTTCTTAGCAAATAATATAATATGTGTATTAGGGAGGGTGAGATATAAGCAGCCGCGGGCCGTGGAGGGAGTTACGGTGGGGCAGGGAGGCGGGGAGGGGGAGGGGCAGGGTGGAGCCCTCTCCACCCTGCCCCTCCCCCTCCCCGCCTCCCTGCCCCACCGTAACTCCCTCCGCGGCCCGTGGCTGCTTATAAGTGTTGCTAACTCTTATTCATTTACAGCATGTTAACATACTGTCACCATTCGCTTTTTATGTACTAGTAACTATGCTGGTAATTTTGCTACTGATAATATGTGTACTTGTATTATCTAAGATACTACGCCTGAGAAGACGGCATTAGTAAATAAACATTTCAAATACACACGTGTTCTTCTTAACTCCATGTTCTGGTTTCTAAGAAATATATAACGACCGACTGTTCATGAGTTCCACGTATCCTGAGGTACTATAAGTTCATATTCTGGATTGTCTAAACATTGAGAGTTTGTTATATCCAATGTGACACTGTACCTAGCTTGCTAAGGGGTTTTTGATTACTAAGGTGAGTTTTGGGGCACCCTAATTCGCCGAGGTTCCAATCCTCTGTCCACAGTTTTGTGTGAGAACAGAAACCCTGCGACAGGGGCACCCCCGACCCTTGCTGGAGCTTCATCACACTTGCGATACAACTCCAGCAATGCGCCACCTTTACGGCACAGATACATCACGCATCTGTGCTGTTTTTGCCCCATGATGCGCCGCATTGTAAATGCAGCACACCATAGGTGACGGAACAGCGGCACAGAATGACTAACACATCCCTGGTGATGCGCCAGTCATCATAAATCTATCCCTATGCTTCTTATCTTGTTAGAGATGAACCGCCATATGTATCATCAAAGTTTTTTGCATTTCCTAAATAGCGAACTTTAAGGAATAAATAGCGATTCTTTACCATTCCTAGTTTGCGATGAGCTATTTGCTAATTACAAATTACCCATTCATTTCCTTCATTTCCATAGGGCGGTTGGCCTCACTTTTAGCTCGAACGGCTGAATGGATTTCCACGAAACTTGGCAAAATTGTAGGGACTGGTAGCCCGATGTGCCTTTGCTATGTCTCAAGATATATGCTCCAGTGGTTTTTACGAAAATTAACTTTGAAAAATATATATTGGGCTACATTGGCCTATATATATGTTGGAGCCCAAATGTAGCCCAATGTAGCCCAATGAAGCCCAATGAAGCCCAATGTAGCCCAATGTAGCCCAAAGATGGCCGCCAGAGACAAAAAAAACAAATGTAGCCCAAATATCAGCCAGATGTAGCCCAACTATAGCCCAGTGACAGAATGACCAATCAGCTTCGCAAACCTCCGTTACGCGAAGCGGAGCGCTGTTACAGATATATATCTTTTTTTGAACGTTAATTTCTCAAAATCCACTGGAGCACACATATTGAGACCTAGCAAAGGCACATCGGGCTACCAGTCCCTAATATTTTACCAAGTTTCGTGCAAATCCATTCAGCCGTTCGATTATTATTATTATTATTTTTTTTTGCCCCGCGGGGCCCTTTTAAAACCTCCACATCAAACCTAGGGGGTCAGCGAGGATCTACTATGCCCCCTTATGGTCATTTGCCCCTTCGCTTTGGCCTCCTCTTGTCTCTCGATCCTACCGAGAGACAAGATGGCGGCCGCTACGGACTGTTTGGAATGTTTACAGACGCCGGAGAACCAATCAGCTTCGCTTCACAAAGCTCCGTTGCGCGAAAAGTACGCGTACTGGAGCGCTGCCCGGTCCGCTGTTACAGATATATATCTTTTTTTAAACGTTAATTTCTCAAAATCCACTGTAGCACATATATTGAGACCTACAAAAGGCACATCGGGCTACCAGTCCCTACAATTTTGCCAAGTTTCGTGCAAATCCATTCAGCCGTTCGGGCTAAAAGTGAGGCCAACCGCCCTATGGAAAACTCAATGTTAAAAACACGTTTTGGGACCCCCCTTTTTTCTCGACCCCCCCTGGACGAACCCCCCCCCCCCAATTTTCAGGGGCTGCTCAGAAACAAAATGTGCCATTTTCCTGAAAATTTCAGCCAATTCCGTCCACAAACGCCAAAGTTATTTGACATAGAATTTTCAAAAATCCCATAGAGAAAAAATCCTAACTATATATACCTACTGGCGACCGCCAGTAGGTAATATATATATATATATATATATATAGTAAAATCAAAAGGTCTTGGCTAACACCAGATTAAAAAATTAAGACGGGACCAATGTGACTATTTTGATCTCGGAAACTGCAATCAGTCAATCAAGCAAAAAGGAAAGATAGATAGAACTACCTGCATACATCATACTATCCTACTTCTCATGATCTGTATTCTCGACAATACTAGACTCAAGCTTGACTTTTAATATAGTGGGCCCTGCTACATGGAAATAATAATAATGGGATCTTTCAAAACAAAACAGGCCCTTTGCACTGATAAAGCATTAAAGTTAAATGTACTGCAGGCCATTGCACTGTTATGAAAAACATGCTCGTACAAGCCACCTCTGGGGTGGAGAGGGTGGAACGCTGTTTACTCTGACCGCAGAAGCACTGCCGGTAAACAAACAAACAAACCTTTCCAGCAGCGAGAAGGCTAGCTTATCTTTATCTTTCTGATAGCTTGAAGTGGGCCGAGAGCACACAAGGCAAACACTGCAATATATGTTTTGTAAGTCACACAGAGACAGGGTGACCACCTGGCATGGGTTCAAATTCAGGACAGTGCGTGGCATATTATCAAGAACGGCGTTAAAATCATCGTAAACTGCCGCTAAAGCGGCGATAATGGGCTTGATAATAGGCTCTTGTGAATTCCCATAGAGGCCCAGGTTCTGGTGTGAACCTGGGCTTCTATGGGAATTCACAAAGGAATATTATCAAGCCCATTATCGCCGTAAGCGGCAAATTCAGAACAAAGGGTCAAAATTCAGGACAAAAATTCAAGACAGAAAGTCAGAATTCAGGACAAACATTCAGGACAAAAGGTACATTTTATAGACAAACCAGAGGAGGTCGCGCAATATTACATAAGTAAATAGACAACCAACAGAAGCCAAAATAGGTTTATATTGGGTTGAGAGAACCTGTCACTGTATCGGTTGTGTGCCTGAGTGAAACTTAAATACCTGCGTTTGCATATTGGATTCACCTGGGTAATATGTGCCAAAATGAAACCTCCGCCACCCCAGGGCGTGGCCCCTGGTGAGGTGACAGGAGCCCCTAAACAAAAGCAGGTTGCCATGTCCTGGGCTCTGGCAGGGGGAGGCGCAGCAAATGCTGTCACTGCGCAGAGGCCCAATGTCATTCTGTATGTGATAATTCAGCAGACATACAGAATGATAATGGACATACAGATTGATAGTGGGCCGATAGCAGCCTGTGCCAGGTGGGGGAGGGGCTGCTGCAGGCCACTGATCACGACAGGAGCCGAGCTGGCCCCCGCAGTGGGAGTTACAGGACTCTCAGGCTGCTTGCAGGGTACAGCTGGCTCTAACGTCTGAAATTACGGACAAAAGGCGTCCATGTAAGAATTCTTTACTGACAACGGACAAGAGGCCCAAATTATGGGCAGTCCGTAAAATTTACGGGCGGTTGGTCACCCTACACAGAGAATTTACCTGATGAATGTGACCTCATTTAATGTAACTGGTGCTCAAGTAAAGCACTTTCCTTCAGGTCAAGTTTGCACTATATCTAACTTAAAAAGAATTAAGGGCGGCGGGAGGGAGGGCAAAAAAACAAGAGAGTAGCGGACGCAAGCAGTGACGAGGAGTTAAGGAGGAGTTAACTGGCCTTCCTGGTATAAACAGGGGGACAAAAGGATTATTTTTCCAGGTCGAATTGGCAGTTAAAAGCTACCCACAGCGTCCAATGGCAGGCCTAAGACACAATTTAAAGGGCTACCTAAGTGGCAGTAAGTGCTTCAGGCCCTCTAGTGGCAATGAATTTACAGGCCCTGGGCACATGTTGTACCACTTAGTAGTGACATATATGTCAACTAATTATGTTAATCAGACAGTGATGGCAAAATGTAGGCCAAAGAGACGTATCTATGGGCGTGCTGTCTGTGGTGCAAGAGGCTGCAACTTTGCTGAAATTTGTGACGTGGCACCTCAAAGTATGACTAAATTTGGTCATGGGATGAGGGTGGTTGAGATGGAAACATCTGAGCAGCTACAGACAAAGTATGATTTCATCCCACCCAGGATTAATAGTATTTATAATTGACCCTTGCCACCTACTCTCCTGGTTGGCCAGAATTGCTGAAGTTATCCCACTGGAAAGGTGAGTTCTGTTAGAAGACAGGAATACAGGAGCTACTTCATGCCCGACTGGTCTGACTAGGAGGTACATGGACCTGCTTGAAGACACTGACCGGGAGGTGGCCTTCATGCACCACCAAGAGGTTGCTATCAAAGACCACTTACGGCTCATTCAAATAAAAATATCTCACAGAGCATACTATAAAGAAGCAGATTAGAGGAGAGCATGGGCTCAGTGGACGAAGGTGGGGTCTGAGATATGGAGAGGAGTGAGGCAGAACCCTACAAAGGTTATGCAACTGTGGGGGGATCCAAACATTCTGGGCACAAGTGGCGTCTGAGCTCCAGGGTGCCCGGGGTCAATGCCTACCATGACTCACAGTTTATGATGCTGGCCATCCAAGCTATTTATCTGCCATGATAGGTAAGCTACCCCTAGGTTTGATAAAAAAAAGTCACATTACAAAGGGAAGGAGAAATGCGGAAATAGCAGCTAAAGCAGGACAAGCAGAGATGGCCCATGGAGGCTCTAATCATATAGAAGGTCTCCTTGGAGCTGGTGATTACCTCGATCCTGTTAGAAATCTGGGCGGGTTGGGAAGGGAGATTGGCAGAAGGGTGCCATACTGGTGGCTGTGATAAATGTCCCACTATGGGTAGGATCCAACATCTGTAATTATGCAAAAATAATGTGAACCATGATAAAGGGAGATGGAATATGACCCAGCATCTTGTTGTGTAGTGGTATCTTTCTCTGTGAAAAAAAATGAAAATAATAAATTATTTCAAACATAGAACCTGGATGGCAAAGGAACGGGGTCACACTGTAGCATTCATTGGCGGAGAATGCGCAGGAATCTTTAAATTGATTTACCTAGAGTATTTCACCAACCACAGATAAGTCTAACCTTATAAAAACTGCTGATCACTACTCTTGAAAGAGACATCTAAAAGGCAGAAGATGAGACAGAAGATGGCCTACTGTTTGAGGGAAGAATTCAAATTTGCTTAGTAAAGGAGTGTTAAGAGGTGTTTTCAATTGTGTCTTGAATCTGTGGACTGCAACACTGCTCCTCGCAATAGGATAGCTAAGGTATCATTTATGAGGAATTGTCATAGGGCAGCAGCGCAGGTCTTCTGGCTGTACTGCCCTACACCAATGTGAAAGGGCAGGAATGCACCTTACTCATCCAATATGGAGCATTCCTGTCTATTCAGCCAGCGCAAGCCTCCCATAAAGAAGCTCTTAGTTATTGGAACCAAATAACACCACTATACAACTGCTGAACACTACCACCACACAACCACATCATTTCATTGTACTGCCAGTGACCTTGAAGCACCACAAGACCACTGCTTCTAGCGCAGACACCACATAACACCACTCTTCAACCGCTGAACACTGCCACCACACAACCACATCATTTCACACTACTACCAGTGACCTTGAAGCACCACCCGACCACTGCTTCTAGTGTGGACACCACATAACACCACAATACAAGTACTGAACACTGTCACCACATAACCATATCATTTCACTGTAATCCCAGTGACCTTGAGGCGCCACACACCCACCACTGGTAGGGCAGAAACCACATACCACCACTATACAACCGCTGAACACTGCCACCAAACAACCATATCATTTCACTGTACTACCAAAGACCATGAAGCACCACCGACCAATGTTTCTAGCGCAGACACCACATAACACCACTATTCAACTACTGAACACTGCCACCATAGAACCACATCATTTCACTGTACTACCAGTGACCTTGAAGCACCACCATACCAATGCTTCTAGCATGGAACCACATAACACACACATACAACCGCTGAACACTGCCACCACACAACCACATCATTTCACTGTACTGCCAGTGACCTTGAAGCACCACAAGACCACTGCTTCTAGTGTGGACACCACATAACACCACTATACTACCGCTGAACACTACCACCACACAACCACATAATTTGACTGTACTGCCAGTGACTTTGAAGCACGACAAGACCACTGCTTCGAGCGCAGACACCACATAACAACACAGGGAAACATCCTTTACAACAAAACTTTTACCACGCAGTGCTGTTACAACGCAAGTATTACAACGAAAACCTTTACAACGCATTACACTGGGGGGCGCTCTAGGATAGGGAATAGTTTTAATTTACTATCCAACACCTTCCCTAGTGTCCACGGGGACTGGAGTTGGAATGGTAAATAAAACTATTCACTATCCAGCACCCCCAAGTGTAATGCGTTGTAAAGGTTTGCGTTGTAATACTTGCGTTGTAACAGCATGCGTGGTAAAAGCATGCGTTGTAACGTCATACATCCGGGCAGAAACCACATAACACCAATGTACAACTGATCTGCACTAGCACCACACAACCACATCATATATCTGTACTCCAAGTGACCGCGAGGCACCACACAACCACATCATATCACTGTACTCTCTGTGACCCCGAGGAACCAGGCCAGAAACATCACACAACAACACCACTGTACAACCACCCTGCACTACCACCACATTACCACTGCTTCTTGGGGAGAAACCACATGACACCTCTATACACCCACTGAACACTACCACCACGCAACCACTTCATATCACTGTACTCCCACTGAATTCGAGGTGCCACGCAACCACCGCTGATATCACAGAAATCACATAACATCACTGTACAACCTCTCTGTACTACCACCACACAACCACCACTGCTTGTGCAGAAACCACATAACACCACTATACAACCGCTGAACACTACCATCACAACACCACATCATATCATTGTAATCGCAGTGACGTTGAGGCACCACACAACCACCACTACTAGGGCAGAAACCACTTTAACACCAATGTACAACTGCTCTGCACTACCACCACACAACCACATCATATCACTGTACTCCAAGTGACCGTCAGGCACCACACAACTACATCATATCACTGTACTCCCGGTGACCCAGAGGCACAAGGGCAGAATTATCACACAACACCATTGTACAACCACTCGACACTACCTCCACACAACCACTACTGCTTGGGGAGAAACCACATGACACCACTATAGACCTGTTGAACACTACCACCATATAACCACATCATATCACTGTACTCCCAGTGAATTCGAGGTGCCACGCAACCACCTCTGATAGCCCAGAAATCACATAACATCACTGTACAACCTCTCTGTACTACCAGCACACAACCACCGCTGCTAGTGCAGAAACCACATAAATCCACTAGACAGCTGCTCAACACTACAATCAAACAACCACATATTTTCACTGTAATCCCAGTGTCTTCGAGGAACCACACAACCACCACTGCTAGGGCAGGAACCAAATAACACCATTATACAACCATTCAACACTACCACCACACAACCATATCATTGTACACCCAGTGACCTCGAGTCACCACACAACCACCACTGCTAGGGCAGAAACCACATAACACGAATGTACAACTGCCTGCACTACCACCACACAACCACATATTGTACTCCCAGTGACCTCAAGGCACCACACAACCACTGCTGTTAGTGCAGAAACCATATAACACCACTGTACAGCCACTCTGCACTACCATAACACAACCACATTATATCACTGTACTCCCAGTGACCTTGAGGAGCCACACAACCACCACTGCTAGGGCAGAAACCACATAACACCAATGTACAACTGCTCAACACCACCACCACACAACCACATCACTGTACTTCCAGTGACCTGGAGGCACAAGGGTAGAAACATCACCCAACACCACTGTACAGCAACTCTGCACTACCCCCATATGCACAGCAGTGCTGTGAGGGACTTTTCTCCAGATCATTGGGCAAGGAAGGGAAGCTCAGCAGTGCTGTGCTTCACAGTGTGTGGAGACCAGGCTCTTTAGGGGTCAGTCATGTAGCCATGACCTGCTTTGTGTACATGATTCTCCACAGGTATCTTGGTGGAGCAGCCAGTTTTGCTATTGGTGTTTTGTCTCACAGATATATATCGTATTACTATATTATAGATGACTTTAAGACTTATTTCATGGAATGCTAAGGGTTCATCAGAGGTTCATCAGAGAATTTTTAACGCATCTCTCAAAAATTTGATATCACTTTGCTGCACGAAATTCACATTCTGGACAAAGAAATATCAAAACTTAAACAGCAAAGGGAAGAGGGGTGGGCGCACACTGCCTCATACTCCAGCACTCAGTTTGCCCTGATGCATCATAGTAAATGCAGTGCATGATAACACTGTCTTCGGTGTCAGGCTTTAGTTTTTCACCCTTGTTGGTGCAGCTAATGCTGTGAATCTCTAGACACGTGTTTCAGGATAATTGTCCTTCTTCAGTAGAGAGCAACACTTTTCTTTTAAACGTCAATGTGTTGCCCATGTTTTTGCTTCCCCTGGCAATGGAAAGCATAATGATGTTGCCATCCGGTATCATAAACTGTTGAATGTACAAGTGATCACTCAAGATACCGATGGGTAGATGAGTATCTACGTCTTTACTAATCGATAAAATACCCTTAACAATTTTTTACCTTTATGCTCCCACTTCCCCAGACAACACCTTTTGGCCTGACATCCTATCAACTTCGATGTCTTACAAAGATGATTATTTAGTAGTTGGTAGGAATTGCAACATGGTCTTTGATCCCATCATTGACCGAAACTCTAATTCGATATTCATTCTTTCCTGCATGCATTCTCAATTTACATCTGCTATCAAACAGAGGTATTTAGTAGATGCTTGGACATTATGTAACCCTACACTTCAGGAATACATGTTTTTCTCCCCTGTGCATCTCTCCCAATCTCACATAGACTATCTGTTCCTTTCCAAATCTCTTTCGCAACACATTGTTCACTCTAGTATAGGATCCATATTAATTTCGGATCACGCGCCAGTCACCTTGGATTTGGATCTGTTGCCACGGTCTCATGGGACCAGAAGATGGAGATTTAATAACTCCCTCTTATTGGATCACAACTTCACTCGAAGCTTTGAATCTTTTGCTAATATCTACTTTCTTGAAAATGAGAACCCAACAATGTCCCCTCAAGTTATTTGGGAGACTTTCAAAGCTGCCTCTACAGATTTCATCATCTCTTTTGTATCTCGTAAAAGGAAAGCATCTTTTCATCAATTTAAATTGCTTACAGCTTGTATCAAGCAATTAGAAAAAACGTATTTGCAAGGTAACTCTAAAACTTGTTTAGAAGAGCTTGTTAAATCCAAATTCACCTTTAATAAGTTATCCACGGAAAATGCTAATTAATTTTTACTTAGATCCTCTGCTAAATACTACAGTGCTCAAAATAAAGCTGGGAAACTGCTAGCGAATTATCTTAAAGTTAAAAAAGTTTGCATTAGGATTGAGTCCATCCTCAATTCTAGTAATATGGTTTGTAAGAATTAAGACATTTTTAAAGAATTTACTCAATTTTTTCAGAATCTTTACAACCCGAAATCTCCCATTTGTCAAAGAGATAGTCTTTATTTTTATCGTCAATTACTCCTCCTTCTCACTCCGATATAGATGTTACATCATTAGATGATGATATTCAACTTCAAGATGTCTCAAACACTATGCATATTATTAAACGCGGTAAAGCACCGGGCCCTGATGGCTTTACTATAGAATTTTTTTTGCATTTCTCCAAACTCCTTCTTTCCAACTTACATCAGCTGTTTCTTGTCTTTATTACTTATCACAATTCTAGTGGTTCATATGTCTTATTCCCAAGGAAAATGAAGACCATACATTATGTAAAAACTTTAGGCCCATTTCCTTAATTAATATAGATTATAAAATATTTGCCAAAATTCTAGCTCTTCGTTTAGAACCCTTACTACCCCATTTGATTGGTTAAGAGCAATGTAGGTTTATAAAGGGTAGATATATTTCTGATAACACTTGCTTATTCTTTAATGTACTTAGCAAATATTTTTGTAAATATCCTCTAGCCGCTGTCGCTTTAGATGCAGAAAAGACTTTCGACCAAGTTAGCTGGCCTTTTATTTCTTCCACTTTGTCCTGGTTTGTTTTGGATCTACCTTTATTATTTATGTTTCTTTGCTATATTCCTCTCCTACATCTGCTATTTTATTTAATGGTCTCCTCTCTCCTTCTTTTTCCCTCTATCCAGGAGTCCGACACTGTTGCCCTCTCTCTCCTCTTCTTTTTCTCCTTGCTCTCGAAGCCTTTTTGAGTAAGATTTGTTCAAACTCCCAAATTCAACATTTTCTTTATGGTAAAAGTCAGCTAAAGCTTTCTGCCTATGCCGATGACATTTTATTATTTATGTCTCATCCACAAACTCCGCTACCAACCTTCTCATCAGAGGTGGAACTTTTTGCATCAGTCTCGGGCTATAGGTTAAATACAGACAAATGTGAAATTCTTCCATTAAACAAATTATGCTTTCATGCTAATTTCATCTCTTCTCAATTCCATTAGAATCCAGAGAAAATTACATTTCTTAGTTTATGTTTTACTTAATCTATTAAAGAGACTGTTTCACTCACCTTTAAGGAATTACATACGACTTTCAATTCACTTACTTCCAATTAGAATCCCCTATTTTTGTCTTGGTGGGGTCGCCTAGACACTATAAATATGATGCTGGCACCCATAATACTTTTTTATGTCTCGAAAATCCTGGTAAATATTCCTAACTCTCAATATAAACAACTTTTCTCAATCCTGTCCAAAATCCTCTGGAATAATAAAATAGCGTGTATGTCTGTTCATAAACTCAAAATACCAAAATACCTAGGGGGAATACATTTTCAGGACTTCCTTTCTTATCATACAGCTTTTTCCCTTAGATAATCTTCCTTGTTAACCCCTTCGACGCTCATGACGAGCTGGGCTCGTCATGCAGTAGCCTCCTGCTACGCTCATGACGAGCCCAGCTCGTCATGAATGTGCGAGGATCGCGAAATCCCAGCACAGCAGGGGAATTCCCATAGCATCCAAGAGGTTAATAAGGAAGACGATACATTTAACCTACCCTTATGGACAAAGATTGAAAAGTTCTTCTTTCATATATTTCCCTTTAAATAATTTATAACTCTTACACATAGACCCCCATCTTTATCTCTTCCTATCTTTAATAACACTTGCAAAATTGTACAACCTATCATTCTTTCATATCAAGACCATAAAGAACAATTTTTGCACTCTTCTCTTTGGTACAGTAAATATCTTAAGATTATTAACAAGTGTATATTCTGAAAACTTGGCATGCAAAAGGTCTTTGTTGGGTGTATCAACTTTTCCATTAAAATAAATGTATTTCTTTCCAATCTGCTCAAGCACGCTTTGCTTTACCTAAATCTTATCAATCTCGTTATACTTCTTTAAATGCTCTAATTCAATCAACCTATGATCAACTTGTGTCGGTCCCTACTTCTACATCTCCCAACCTTAAGATTTTCTCTTCTAGCTAGCTCTCAATCTGTGTTTTAACTATATAAACAGATAACTTCCCATCCAGATAATCAACCCGAAACAGAAGGAGACCTCTCTTGGGAATCTGATTTTCAGACCTCCTTTTCTATTTCTGTTTGGAATAAAATCTGGGCTGAAATAAGACAAAACCTCTAGAGCAGCTAATACTACTCAATCTTTGTTTTTCATTTATAATAGGCTCAAGTACACTCCTCTTTCTTTACCCAATATAAACTCCACTATCTCCTCTTCCTGTTTGACATGCAATGCTACTTCAGCAGACTTGAAACACCTGCTATTCGAAGGCTCTTATGCCTATAACTTTGACTTACAAGTTTGGCAACAAATCAATAATATTTTCCACATGCAAGTCCCTTCTCATTTTCTTAATTCATTCCTTGGCAGTGTTTCTGATGACTGGATCACACAATCTAATATTTTTTACATAATTGGTTTTCTTCTAGTTTTTGCTTTTCAGCAGATTACTAAAGCATGGAAGGATGTTACTTAAGTATCCTTTCAGGCCTGGTGGTATGGTGCCTGCTACAATCACAGACTTGAAAGAGCATTTGTTATTCCAATATCCCTCGCTATCGAGCAAAATAGGTCTTCATACTCCCTGGATTGAGGAAGTCCCTAAACCCTCATGAATTGTGTTACGTTTTCTATGATATTTAACAATGAATTCTACATTCCTCTTACTCTCTGTTATTTAAGTATAGCTATGTAGTGGTTAGATGCGAATTAAATGTATAAGATGTAATTTTTTATCCTCCATTTCTTCTTTAACTTCTGCATATACCTACTTAATATTTCTTATTTATTGACTTTATCTTGTACGTATTGCATTGTGTTATTTCTATTATAAATACAGGGGCATATTATCAAGGGATTTATCTCCGCTTTTTTGGCTTTAAAAGCCAAGAAAGCGGAGATCAAATTATCTCCCTATCAGCATCTCTAATGAGAAAATAATAGGAGAAATGTTGTTAAGCTACATTTCTCCTATTATCAAGGATTTCGCTAACCCTGTTAGTGATAAAAAAAAGCAGCGCTAACCGCGGTTAGCGCTGCTTTTTTTACACCTGGTATTTTCCTGACTTAGCCATGATATCCTATGGAAGGTGGATATCATGGCTAAGTTTGTGAGCCCCTATCATCAAGCTAACGCCAAACTTCGAGAGATTATCGTTGGTTTTCCAGTGATAATCTCTCATTTGGCAGTTAGCGCGAGGATTTTTATCACTTCTGAGATAAACCTTGCTAATAGCAAGTTATCTCTGCGATAATTTCCGGCGATGCTTAGCGTTAAAAAATTCATTGCTAAGCCTCATTAGCGATAAATATCGCTAATCGTTGGTAATATGCCCCACAATTCTTTCTTAAATTAAATAAAAAAGTAAAGGGGGGCCAGCAAGGGTTGCTTCCTCCATTCAGGCGTCCAGGAGAGCATCCACACTTTCCTCCTATTCCAGACAATGTGTCACTCTTCGGATGTGACGTGCACCCAAACACATAGCTTCACAGTCCGTGGAGCTTGTGAAGTAGCTGGATTTCTTGCAGGATGGTTTTGCACTGCGTGTGAGGATATCCAATCTTAAGATCCAGTGTGCAGTCATTGGGGCTTTTAAGACATCCTAGGCTAATATGCAAGACCAAGACAGGCTTGCCCAGAGGCTTTTTAAAGGGTTCTTTAATGTTAGGCCTTCCTCTAGACCAGTTTAACCTTCATGGGATCTTACTTTGGTCTTGAATGTCTTGTAGAGGTCTCCCTTTGAACCTCCTGAGAAGATGGATTTTGGGTTACTCACCCTGAGGACTTTCCTCCTGGTAGCAATTACATCAGAGAGGAGGTTGGGAGAATTGGGTTCCTTATCAGAGGAAGTTGAGTTACATTTGTTGAATGTTAGCCAGCCCATCCATGATTCCCTTGGGTACTGTTTCTGATTTCAGGAATTCTTCTTCATTATTTGTTAATTTTGGGCTTGCTAGGATACGGTCTAAGCCCTCCATTTCGATACTGAGTAGATGGGGCACATCACATATAGAGTTGGTGTACAGGGAGGAGGGAACTCTTTGTCTGGCTGGGATCCACCAATTCCATGTCTGCTTCCCACGCGGAGGCACAGGGAGATCTTTGATTGAAATCTGTGACATGGGCTACGCCCTCAAAATGTGGTGCGGCATTACAAAGTAATGCAGGAGATTGGCCTGGAGGAGGGTTTGTGGTCAAACGTGCTTTATTCTATAAAGTAAAAGCGGAGAGTTTGAGTCCAACAAAATAAACTGACTTGTGATTGAAAATTCAGGTGTGCGGGTCTAATTACTGCTTGGTATATCTCAATGTGTCATTAACTATGCGGAAACCATATCAGGAGGTAATGCTCCTATCAAAGCAATTGTTATGTTATGTTATGTTAAAACAGCACTTTTTGAGCGCACGGCTACCCAGAACGGGTGTCCCGGCGCTTTGGCAAAGAGGCCTGAACATAACCAAGAAGACCCAGAGGCGGAGACACTGTAGACGCGTGGATTAAGCAGAAAAAAGGACCGTCTTTAGCTCCTTCCTAAAGGCCAGAAGATTATTAGCCTTGCGGAGCGAGAGAGGGAGCTCATTCCAAAGACTGGCCGCCATGAACTGGAAAGACCGGCCTCCCATCCGCACACGTTTGATCCCTGGTACCTCCACTTTAGCCAGGTCGGCAGATCTCAAATTCCTCCGGGGAACGTAAAAAGAAATACGCTTCCTGAGGTAAGCCGGGCCGGTCGAGTGGAGGGCTTTAAACGCCAACGTGAGGACTTTAAACCTAATTCTGCAAGGCACTGATAGCCAGTGCAGCCTGCCACGCAGCAGAGAGGCGCTAACTCTCCGTGGAAGGCCAAAAATGGCTCTGGCCGCTGAATTTTGAACCGTTTGTAATCTGGACACCAGATATTTGGGCAGTCCGGCAAAAAGAGCGTTAGCGTAATCTAAACGCGATCCCACAAGCGCTTGGACAATATTCTTACGATATTGTAAGGAAAGCAGTGGGAGAAATTTCCTCACCATCTTGAGAATGCTGAAGCATTTCCCCGCTAAACCCGTGATATGTGGACGTAAGGAAAGACTGTTGCATTGCTTTGACATTGCTTTGACTATGTTGTCATCATATTTATTGAACCCGTCCCACCCTGTTGCGACCAGGCCAACTGCATTTTGAGGGGGCTTGAGTCAAGTAAAAGAGGAGGCGGTGCGGGTGGGAGGAGAATCTTTACATTTTCTGTGAAGCGCAGCGGTCTCAGTTTGTAATTAACTGGTGAAAGCATCTTCAGAGTAATGCAATTACCATCCGTAATTGAAGAATACCACCACATGTCCACGCTTACCACCACATTACCACACTAATATCACCCAAACCTAGCCGACTACTATTCTTCTCTCTACCTCATGCACCTCGATGCTACCCCACTGCACCACTGGTTACCTGGCACACCTATTCACACCACCGCACTGCCAGAGTGTGTGCCACTGGCCACCTGGCATGGCCCCTGCACACCACTGCACTTCTGGTGTGTGGGGCACTGGCTGCCTGGCATACCTCTGCACACCACCGCACTGCGGGTGTGTGCACCACTGGCCACCTATCACGGCCCCTGCACACCACCGCACTGCCAGTGTGTGTGCCACTGGCCACCTGGCATGGCCCCTGCACACCACTGCACTGCCAGTGTGTGGGCCACTGGCTGCCTCGCACACCTCTGCACACACCGCACTGCCAGTGTGTGGGCCACTGGCTGCCAGGCACACCCCTGCACACCACCACACTGCTGGTGTGTGTGCCACTGGCCACCTGGCATGGCCCCTGCACACCACTGCACTGCCAGTGTGTGGGCCACTGGCTGCCTCGCACACCTCTGCACACACCGCACTGCCAGTGTGTGGGCCACTGGCTGCCAGGCACACCCCTGCACACCACCACACTGCTGGTGTGTGTGCCACTGGCCACCTGGCATGGCCCCTGCACACCACTGCACTGCTGGTGTGTGGGGCACTGGCTGCCTGGCATACCTCTGCACACCACCGCACTGCCAGTGTGTGGGCCACTGGCTGCCGGGCACACCCCTGCACACCACCACACGCCGGTTTGTGGACCACTGGCCGCCTGGCACACCCCTGCACATCACTACACTGCCAGTGTGTGGGCACTGCTCTAAGACTCAACAAATATAGTTAAATTCCAATAAACATATATAAAATATTCCGAAGCTCAAACGCAAATGCACTGCTGTGACGAAAAGTCAGACCTATTAGTCTTTTCCAGGCGTTCTTCGGGATGCTATGCAGTAAACATATCACTGAACCCCAGAATTAGCTGATGCGTAGATGTGATGGAGAAGGGGCGGGGGCGGGGGGATTGGAAGGGCTCCCCTTGTCTGGGATCAGGTCTTCCAAAGGACACAAGCATTTTATGAGCCGCAGTTTGGTGATGCTGTGGCCCACCCTTCACACCCCGTGTGCTCCAGGCAGTGCGGTGCTCGCGCTGTTAACTGGAGCATTTCTTTCCAGTATTTCTTCTACACACGAGTGTTCCTTGCCAGGTACAACCCTGAGACCTTCCAAGGCCTCTGAGAGTTCTCTTACCTTTAAAAAGTAAACCCGCCCGCTCTGGCATTGCTCTTTTCAGTCACGGAGGAGTAATTTATTATAAATAAAATACCAAATATCTATTTTTATTAGATCTGGCGTTAGCCAAGACCTTTTGGTTTTTGAAAAATCTATGTATAATAAACTCATTGAAAGGGGCTTTTCATTATCCTCTTGCTCTGTCATTCACATATTGCTTCCGCCCCCTGTAGGGGTGGCAGCCCACTATCTATCTATCCGTCAGCCTACATGTCTGACCGTGCGTCTGTCTGTCTATCTATCTAGCTACGTAGCTATACAACCCTCTTGGTTGGCCTCCCTTTTTTGCCTATCGTTTCAACTCTACTTATCTATTTATAATAAATATGTACAGAAAAAAACATTTGTGCTTCGACATATTTTTTTGTAAGACTGATGAGCTCCCACCAGCTTTCCAAACAAAACGTTTTGCAAAAATCACAACAGAAAAAAACAATGGTTGTTCACCTAGTCTCCTTCCCTTTACTCTCAGATCTCTTCATTTCTACAAGTCTCCCCCCCCTCCTAAAGACAGAGCCCATGCACTGCTCGTTATAGCCATGTGATGCCCTGTGACGTCACATCCTGCCGTGTGACGCTCGTGTGACCTACCAGCCTCCATCACACGGCGAGCTCGGGTCCGGGGTCCTGTCCGGGGTCCTCTGATGGCCTCTCCTCTCCCAGCGGGACCTCTCGCCGCCTTTTAAACCCTGAGCGGCCGATGGGCTCGAGGCTTTGGCTCCTGAATGCCCCTGCCCGCGGGTGACGGTGCCAGGGGTGCTGGTCATGCCCCTTTACCCGGGTGCCCCTTGTTATCTCCCCTGACCCGTCCCCAGAGCCTGGCAGAGTCTGGTGAGCCCCAGCCGTGGACAATCATTAACATGGGCTCGTGAGGCCTCCTGACCGTTCAGAGGAAGGGGGCACCTGAGGCCAGCTGCAGGGCAGCCCTGGTGTGGTGGCAGCAGGGAGGAGAGGACCACGCACAGTGCCCCCTTCTGAAGCAATGCCACTCTGTGCCTGTGAACATCAGCGCTCACCACCCTTCCGAGGCGATGCCACTCTCCGCCTGTGAACCTCTAGTCACCACCCTTCCGAGGCAATGCCACTCTGCGCCTGTGAACCTCTGCGCTCACCACCCTTCCGAGGCGATGCCACTCTCCGCCTGTGAACCTCTAGTCACCACCCTTCCGAGGCAATGCCACTCTGCGCCTGTGAACCTCTGCGCTCACCACCCTCCTGAAGCAATGCCACTCTGCGCCTGTGAACCTCCGCGCTCACCACCCTTCTGAAGCAATGCCACCATGGTCTTGGACTGCCGGCCACCTCCCCCCTTACACACTGACTGAATTACCCAATTCAACCAGTCAACACATGGGGGTCTTTGGAAGTCAAGGGGGGGTACAGGGCCCCCCCCCCTGGCCGTATTTATTAAAATATAAAACAAATCAAAAATTTTAATCAAATAAACATTTCTGACAATTATTAAAATGCACACTTTTCAGAAGATTAGATTGACATCCGTTTCGACATGGTATGATGGGCTAACCTTAACAAATAGCTAGTACAGCGTGTTTTCCTAACGTAATCTAATCATCCTGAAAATTAAACTGCATTCTAATATTTTTAATAAAGTCCTACAGCAAGGTCGCCAACCGGTGTCAGATCCTTTTACAGCTGCGCTCTCAGGTTGAAGATGCGCATGCGCAACCCAGGGCACGTTACACCCACGTGCGCTCCCTGAACTCCATTTAACCATAACAGGAGGGCCCAGACACTCGCGCACCTTAGTGACGTCATAGTGTTGTGAGGGGTGGCTACCAGCCTGAGGAAAGCGTAGACTCCCTCCCCCGCACCCTTTAAAACGGGATATCATATCCTGCCCCTGAAGTTCTGAGAGAGACCAATGGCCCCTCCCGCGGGCGGCCCCTTTTGTGAATGGGTCCGCCCCCCCGTAAGGACCTTAAAATGCTGCTCACCGATTAATGACCTTACCGCCAGACACACATAATAAATACGACATTGCTATTCTAAAAGGAAAAAAGGCCTAAGGAGAAAATTGTTAATACACAGTAAAGCACAACACATATACATATACACATACTCCTGTAAGCGGAAAAAAGGCCTAAGGAAAGAATTAGTTAAAATATCACGACACTGCACGATATTTACATCTGTTCTACCTTCCAGTAGACGGAAAATACAAGGCCTACTGGATCAAGCCCCCTAAACCTATAGTCCGGCACATTGACAAACCTGATACTTACCATTTGTCAGGCCCCAAAGGACTGCTAACAAGGGATGGAGGGTGGGGAAAATTACACGGCCCCACGGTGGGGCGAGGAGCGAGCCTGGGAGCGCGGGCACAAAGAGGCCGCTTCCCGCGCTCCCCAGGCTTTTTACCCTTTCGCTGCCGCGACCCCGCCCCCTCGCCCCGGAAGCACACCAGTACTTCCGGGGCGAGGGCGCGGGGCGAGCGGCCCCGAAAGGGACGGGGTGTTGGAGGGGCCGGGCCCCGCCATGCTTGCGTGGGGGCCTATTGGCCCCCCCTTGTATCATGGTCTTGGACTGCCGGCCACCTCCCCCCTTACACACTGACTGAATTACCCAATTCAACCAGTCAACACATGGGGGTCTTTGGAAGTCAAGGGGGGGTACAGGGCCCCCCCCCCCTGGCCGTATTTATTAAAATATAAAACAAATCAAAAATTTTAATCAAATAAACATTTCTGACAATTATTAAAATGCACACTTTTCAGAAAATTAGATTGACATCCGTTTCGACATGGTATGATGGGCTAACCTTAACAAATAGCTAGTACAGCGTGTTTTCCTAACGTAATCTAATCATCCTGAAAATTAAACTGCATTCTAATATTTTTAATAAAGTCCTACGACAAGGTCGCCAACCGGTGTCAGATCCTTTTACAGCTGCGCTCTCAGGTTGAAGATGCGCATGCGCAACCCAGGGCACGTTACACCCACGTGCGCTCCCTGAACTCCATTTAACCATAACAGGAGGGCCCAGACACTCGCGCACCTTAGTGACGTCATAGTGTTGTGAGGGGTGGCTACCAGCCTGAGGAAAGCGTAGACTCCCTCCCCCGCACCCTTTAAAACGGGATATCATATCCTGCCCCTGAAGTTCTGAGAGAGACCAATGGCCCCTCCCGCGGGCGGCCCCTTTTGTGAATGGGTCCGCCCCCCCGTAAGGACCTTAAAATGCTGCTCACCGATTAATGACCTTACCGCCAGACACACATAATAAATACGACATTGCTATTCTAAAAGGAAAAAAGGCCTAAGGAGAAAATTGTTAATACACAGTAAAGCACAACACATATACATGTACACATACTCCTGTAAGCGGAAAAAAGGCCTAAGGAAAGAATTAGTTAAAATATCACGACACTGCACGATATTTACATCTGTTCTACCTTCCAGTAGACGGAAAATACAAGGCCTACTGGATCAAGCCCCCTAAACCTATAGTCCGGCACATTGACAAACCTGATACTTACCATTTGTCAGGCCCCAAAGGACTGCTAACAAGGGATGGAGGGTGGGGAAAATTACACGGCCCCACGGTGGGGCGAGGAGCGAGCCTGGGAGCGCGGGCACAAAGAGGCCGCTTCCCGCGCTCCCCAGGCTTTTTACCCTTTCGCTGCCGCGACCCTGCCCCCTCGCCCCGGAAGCACACCAGTACTTCCGGGGCGAGGGCGCGGGGCGATCGGCCCCGAAAGGGACGGGGTGTTGGAGGGGCCGGGCCCCGCCATGCTTCCGTGGGGGCCTATTGGCCCCCCCTTGTATCATGGTCTTGGACTGCCGGCCACCTCCCCCCTTACACACTGACTGAATTACCCAATTCAACCAGTCAACACATGGGGGTCTTTGGAAGTCAAGGGGGGGTACAGGGCCCCCCCCCCTGGCCGTATTTATTAAAATATAAAACAAATCAAAAATTTTAATCAAATAAACATTTCTGACAATTATTAAAATGCACACTTTTCAGAAGATTAGATTGACATCCGTTTCGACATGGTATGATGGGCTAACCTTAACAAATAGCTAGTACAGCGTGTTTTCCTAACGTAATCTAATCATCCTGAAAATTAAACTGCATTCTAATATTTTTAATAAAGTCCTACGGCAAGGTCGCCAACCGGTGTCAGATCCTTTTACAGCTGCGCTCTCACGTTGAAGATGCGCATGCGCAACCCAGGGCACGTTACACCCACGTGCGCTCCCTGAACTCCATTTAACCATAACAGGAGGGCCCAGACACTCGCGCACCTTAGTGACGTCATAGTGTTGTGAGGGGTGGCTACCAGCCTGAGGAAAGCGTAGACTCCCTCCCCCGCACCCTTTAAAACGGGATATCATATCCTGCCCCTGAAGTTCTGAGAGAGACCAATGGCCCCTCCCGCGGGCGGCCCCTTTCGTGAATGGGTCCGCCCCCCCGTAAGGACCTTAAAATGCTGCTCACCGATTAATGACCTTACCGCCACAGGCCAGGTAGTTTACCGACTATCTGGCCCCCCCCCAAACCGCCTACACTGAAAGGTCATAACTTCCTAATCCAAAAACCCTCTACCCCTGCTATTTAATTCCCTATCCCTAGGGCATCCCCGACTCTGTCCACTGGACCCCCCACCCTGTGAGTAGAGCCTCTAATAAACGTCAACCCCTCATTATCAACCGACTGTTAGTCTACTTGGTCCTGCGATGACCCCCTGTGGGATATTCTGCGATTAATGTGTATGAAATAGTTTCTCAAACCAAGTGTTGATCCTCTTTATCGAGTGATTCTTCACCGAGTGACTCCTTGCACTCGCCTAGTCCCCCCCCCCCTTTTACGTGCAGCCTGGGGGAAACTGAGCCCCCTCTATGGTGCCGTCTGTGTCCTATCACCGTTACCCCATGTCCTAACATGAATGAGGGTGTGGGGGGCACGCCTCTCGAGGCTCCCTGCAGATGCTATGACCGGGGGTATCCTGGTACTACCATTCTACCCTTCCCACTGGTATACTGTACAGTCTGCTAACCATCCACACCCAGCCACTACGCCTGGAAAGTGTTAAGTGTATGATACTACTTCTACCATGGAAGTCCCCACTTCCTGAACCGGGGAAACGAGGCGTTGCATAGGCCTATCCTTCCTGGGGTTGCCGAGGCTAGGAATGCACACCCTTGTGTACTGTCCCATCTCTACCGTTGTCACTTACCAATTGGTGATCTATGCATATCATGCTGACACTGGTGGCCCTGCGTGCACAGGCGCCGTTACTGTAGGTATACATTTTCCTGTGACGGCAAATACTGCCATTTTTTGTGAAACCACATCCTGCTACATTACTGCCGCCAGCCCCATATAAGGGCTTACACACCGAAACAATCAACTCTGTGTTGGCACCTCCTGCGTCCTTTAATCGCTCGCCCATCACACTTGCGTTGTTGTTTGCCATCCTCTACCTGACGTCAGCATCCCTTGGGCTGTCCACCTGTAGCAGCTGTTGTGATGTGGAGCACTCCAGATATCCACCATGGACCCGGCCATACATAAATGAAAAGGATAAACACAAACCATTAGTGTTTCTGGCGATAACTGCTGTACACGTGCTAGTCTTACATTGCCATCACTTGCTAAGTTTAGATAAGACGCCAAACACATACTCATTAACACTCCCAACTGCAAGTGCTCAGCACAGCCTCAGTTTGTGTCCCATGTAATGTGTTTCGATTAGTGTTACGGAGAGTGCCTTGTAGAATGACCTTCATTAGAGAATAATATCCAGTGTGCAGTACAGTGACCCCGTGCATGGGGCCCACCGTGATTACCATAGCGCCCTCATGACTCCTCAAGGACGATACACAGTGTGAAGTGCGGTGCCTACGGCACATACAAGGTTACTACAATTCTGTAGCAGACCAGGACATCACCACCTATTCCTGGTTTTCTACCCACGTCTTTTGGCGATAGGCACATACATGGTTATTACAATTCTGTAGCAGACCAGGACATCACCACCTATTCCTGGTTTTCTACCCAAGTCTTTTGGCGATAGGTTTGAAAGGGACAGTCTGCTTGGCACAAGAGCCTCTTTAGTTCCCCACTTTGACTTCTGGTAAATACCATCCCAGTCAACCAGACATGATCGCAAGCATCCCCAGAATCTTAGTGCTAACATGAGATGACCTGTGAGATAAAGGATTTTCCTTCGCGTGGGCCCCCATGTGGCACTACTTTGGGTTCTTCCTAATGGCCCCCCGCTCTAAAGGCTGCAGGCCTTGTCAGGATGCCTGCCGTGGTCCGTATACCACTTACTTGATATATGGTCCGGTACGCCCCTAGGGCACTACCTATACTGTGCTAAGTTACTGCGTGTTAAATAAGTCTACTGACTGTAATTCTTTGCCTCATAGCCTCCTAATGGGACCAGAGGGATGTGTTTAGAATAAATACCTATATTTAATATCCACCTCGTGTGGTATAACTTTCATTCCCTCACTCGAGAGATTTTATACTGGTAAAACCAAACTGCTTTTACCTCCCTACCAGCCTTAGCCTGACGGCTGGTCTCCACAGTTACCACTAGGATAGCTTTACTACTAAGGTTGTCTTTAACCTGCCCTCCATAAGGGTCGTTTGGACTGGTGTAATGTGCCCCCTAGAATAGTGGGCAGCGTATGTCAGGGAAACCTTCCCACACTATGCTCACATAATTTGTCTCCCTGATCTGGCTGGATCAATGTTTAAGGCCTTCTGAACCGTCTACAAATCATCTCACGGAAAAGGAGAAACACTGCAATAAAATGTAAGAAATGCAGGCAAAACAGTGGTAACGCCTCAGATTCCCACTCAGGTTTCAATAAGAAATCCACTTGAGGACGCCCTTTTTTGGTCCCAGTGGCCAAGCCCTGGAAGTCATCGCCACCTAAGATTCGTTGCATTCAGTAATGCAGAGTTCAGAAGAGAAGAGTTGCTAGGATAGCTTACTCATAAGGTTGTCTTTAACATACCCTCAATAAGGGTCTTTAGACTGGAGCACTGTGCCCCCTAGACTATTGGGCAGCATATGTCAGGAAACCCTCTCGCACTATGCTCACTTAACTTGGCACCCTGACCTGGCTAGAACAATGTTTAAGGCCTTCTGAACCACCCACAAATCATCTCAAGGAAAAGGAGGAACACTGACAAACAAACTGTGAGCAGTGTAGACAACAAGAGTGGCAACACCTCAGATTCTCACTCAGGTTTCAAATAAGCAATCCACTTGATGATTCCCTTTTTGGTCCCAGTGGCCAAGGCCTGGACGTCATAGTCCCCTAAGACTCGTTGCATTCAGTAATGCATAAAGTTCAGAATAGAAGAGTTGGATGTTCATGGGATAACCACATGACGCACCCCCCCTAAGAATGAGCAACATTCGACTCTTAATACCAGAGCCACGGCAGAATGCTAATCTAATCCCTATGTTAGGCTTTCTGCCCTGAGTTGCAACAGAACGTGGTTGACTTCTGTGCTTGGCAGAGAAACAGATTTTACTAGGCAATGTCTTTTCCTGAATGTGTCACCTGTCTTATTTGACTAAATGAGCACGTCACAGTCTGTTTTACTGGTATCTTGTTAAGGAAATTGGTTTACTGGCACCAATAAGCAACCCGTAGGCCAGTTCATAATGACTTCGCTAGTGGGAAGTTGCTAAAAGGTGTCAGTGTGCATATCGCACGTTCCATATACAAACCCTTCTTGGACCAGGTCATGATCGAGTTCATACCTGCACTTTCTTTCTCCTAGCGCTGAACTATGAAGCAAGATGTTTCGGATTTTTCAGGACGGCTGCCTTGGCCCTGTACTCCGAAATATATATTGTGTGACATAATTTTTTTGGACCATCTGACGTCCACTTTCAATCGTGCAAGGGAAGAGTTTCTGCTTCTCAGTGCAACCTTGGGGTCTCCCCCTCACGCGAATAGAGGTAGAGGCCTCGTGTCACCCGAGACACCTTCAGCCACTCCTGGCTTTTTCCCCAACCTGAAAATAGCATCCCGGGAAAATGTTTCCAGCTCAAACCTGCACAAGCTAACGGTCAAAAACAAAACCCATGCCAAAACAAAACCCATGTCCCACTTGGCACTTACAGTTCATTCTGCCTATAATATCACCCACGTGCTGCTTGTCAGGCACGAAAACTGTGCAGATTGGCACCCTTTACAGTTTATTCAAATGAAACCTCGCACAAAATTGTTCTTGTTGCTCCTCCCTGAAATACCCAGCACTCCTCTGCGACCCACGTGTGGTAAAATAATCACAAACCAACACTTTGAGCTAAATGATAACCGAGAGCTTCATTACTTCAATAAACCAAAGTTAAAAGTACGTAACACATTTGAAATTTACATTGGAGGCGCCTCTCCTTCCATTTTCCACTTTAAATTCCACCCCGTCCATGTTTGCTCTCAGAGTCCCTACTCTCCCCTGGTTAGACGAGCATTATTGGCAGCAGCTCCCAGTCTCAGCTTGTGGCCATTTTGAAACTATTAGAAAGCGATAGCGGGGCACCATGGCAGCAACAGTCTACACAGACATCAATCTAATTATTCATTCAAATGATCATGTTCTGGATAATGCAAATGAGGTCCCAGATCGGTGCACACCGAATTATAGCAAGCTGCAGTGAGATTTCTCGCACGGTTACATTGCTAAGCACTTGCAGCCGTTCCTATGCGCAAATTTGCAATGAAGGTTGTAACTTGACTTGAAGATACAAAGCTTGTTACGCAAGTATGCATTGTTAAACATTTTTGCCTTGGGATGATGTTATCTACTCAGCAGCCCTTGACATACGCTAATGAATGCTGCCTAATTTCACCACGTTAAAACAATGCACAGCACTTTTCCATAATATTCCTGGCGCAGTTTCCATGAACGCAGTTTCCATGACCTTAAACTCAGCGCTAACTACACGCTTCTATGATTTGTAAATTGTATATAAAACAGCGTCCCCTTCAGTACAGAACGAAACGTTTACCACTGCATATTGCTGTTCCCCACTCCCACGGCTTACTTGTAGATAAGGCATGCTCTCTGGGCATTACTAAAGCATTATAGCCCATCGCAAAAGTGCTACTGTAGCTTTCATAACACTTATTGGGTGCATATTATAAGGTCTCCGACTGTGTTCAGTTTTTTAGTAATTCTGCACTCCCACATCATTATAAACTGTTTTGTAGACTCTAACACCGCATAAAACCGTGCTAAACATTTAAGTAATTCATTAAATATATGCTCACTCTTTTCATGGCACGAATATTTTAAAATAACTAAATAACGATGTTTGAACTGCAGTTCTGCAGGCCTCCTTTCTAGAAGGGCTGTTGAGTGTGTGAACGCCTGTCACCAACTTACTCATACACATAAAAACATGCGAGAGAGACAATTGTGCGACCAAATCAATTGCATCCTTATTTGCCCCTAGGCCATGCAAGCACTAACAATGGTGCCGACAGCGCAGTGCTCCAATGAGACATTGCTGGGAACTGTACCCTATGATACACCCATACATTCAGGGCTGCCGAGGAAGCTTTTAGCGGCGCCCTCTCCCCCCTCCGCACGGCTCCGGCACTAGTATTGTCAAAACCCCCGGTATGTGCCCAAGACAACAAACGTGCGCCATGGAAGTAAGCCCTCGCAGGTATCAGCGCACCGCAAAACACCCACTCTAATGATGGCAGCCTTCACTTGTAGCGTGCCCTCTCGAAGCAACTTAACTTAAAAATGTTCCTGTATCTCCGAGGACGACGCCGCTGCTCTCCCTCGGACCGGAGACCCGAAGCCGATTCACCCGCACTTCACAGCACTCCCTCGCGCGCCATGATTCACCCGCAGCTTCGGGCCACTCCACCCACGTTGTCCGCTCCTTCACACGATCTGGCTCCTCCGCCATTCCGGGTGACTTGCTAGCTTCGCTCCCTAGTAGGAGACCGCACACCTGCAGAGGGGACAAAATGAAAAGAGATTACGGGCCGCTGGGGGGGCCCGGGTGCTGCAGCATGTTCCGTGGGCAAAACACTCCACCACAGTTGTCGCCCCGATGCACGTCGCTCCACGTTGCCCGCTACTTCCCAGGGCACCTGAAATGAAAAACGAGAGAAAATAACCGGAGTCCTCCCGCTGTTCTTCCGCCGTACGTCGGCTGAAAACCAGGCGATCACCGAAGCCCTTAGAATCCGCCGGCACCTGAAATAAAACAAGAGAGAAAATTACACGGCCCCACGGTGGGGCGAGGAGCGAGCCTGGGAGCGCGGGCACAAAGAGGCCGCTTCCCGCGCTCCCCAGGATTTTTACCCTTTCGCTGCCGCGACCCCGCCCCCTCGCCCCGGAAGCACACCAGTACTTCCGGGGCGAGGGCGCGGGGCGAGCGGCCCCGAAAGGGACGGGGTGTTGGAGGGGCCGGGCCCCGCCATGCTTGCGTGGGGGCCTATTGGCCCCCCCTTGTATTCTGCGCCTGTGAACCTCCGCGCTCACCACCCTTCTGAAGCAATGCCACTCTGCGCCTGTGAACCTCCGCGCTCACCACCCTTCTGAAGCAATGCCACTCTGCGCCTGTGAACCTCTGCACTTACCACCATTCTAAAGCAATGCCACTCTGTGCCTGTGAACCTCCGCGCTCACCCCCCTTCTGAAGCAATGCCACTCTGCGCCTGTGAACCTCCGCGCTCACCACCCTTCTGAAGCAATGCCACTCTGCGCCTGTGAATCTCTAGTCACCACCCTTCTGAAGCAATGCCACTCTGCGCCTGTGAACCTCCGCGCTTACAACCCTTCTGAAGCAATGCCACTCTGCGCCTGTGAACCTCCGCGCTCACCACCCTTCTGAAGCAATGCCACTATGCGCCTGTGAATCTCTAGTCACCACCCTTCTGAAGCGATGCCACTCTGTGCCTGTGAACCTCTGCGCTCACCACCCTTCTGAAGCGATGCCACTCTGCGCCTGTGAACCTCTAGTCACCACCCTTCTGAAGCGATGCCACTCTGCGCCTGTGAACCTCTACTCACCACCATTCTAAAGCAATGCCACTCTGTGCCTGTGAATCTCTAGTCACCACCCTTCTGAAGCAATGCCACTCTGTGCCTGTGAAACTCTAGTCACCACCCTTCGGAAACGATGCCACTCTGCGCCTGTGAACCTCTAGTGACCACCCTTCTGAAGCAATGCCACTCTGTGCCTGTGAACCTCTTCGCTCACCACCCTTCTGAAGCAATGCCACTCTGTGCCTGTGAACCTCTGCGCTCACCACCCTTCTGAAGCGATGCCACTCTGTGCCTGTGAACCTCGAGTCACCCCCCTTCTGAAGCAATGCCACTCTGTGCCTGTGAACCTCTAGTCACCACCCTTCCGAGGCAATGCCACTCTGTGCCTGTGAACCTCTGCGCTCACCACCTTTCGGAGGCGATGCCACTCTGTGACTGTGAACCTCTGCGCTCACCATCCGTCTGAATCAATGTCACTCTCCGCCTATGAACCTCTGCGCTCACTACCCTTCTGAAGCAATGCCACTCTGCGCCTGTGAACCTCTAGTCACCACCCTTTTGAGGCAATGCCACTCTGCGCCTGTGAGCCTCTGCGCTCACCACCCTTCTGAAGCAATGCCACTCTCCGCCTGTGAACCTCTAGTCACCACCCTTCCGAGGCAATGCCACTCTGCGCCTGTGAGCCTCTGCGCTCACCACCCTTCTGAAGCAATGCCACTCTGTGCCTGTGAACCTCTGCACTCACCACCCTTCTGAAGCAATGCCACTCTGCGCCTGTGAACCTCTGCACTCACCCCCCTTCTGAAGCAATGCCACTCTGTGCCTGTGAACCTCTGCGCTCACCACCCCTCTGAAGCAATGCCACTCTGCGCCTGTGAACCACTGGGCTCACCTCCCTCCTGAAGCAATGCCACTCTCCACCTGTGAACCTCTGCGCTCACCACCCTTCTGAAGCAATACCACTCTCCGCCTGTGAACCTCTGCGCTCACCCCCCTTCTGAAGCAATGCCACTCTGCGCCTGTGAACCTCCGCGCTCACCACCATTCTGAAGCAATGCCACTCTGTGCCTGTAAACCACTGCGCTCACCACCCTTCTGAAGCAATGCCACCCTGCTCCTGTGAACCTCTGCGCTCACCACACTTCCAAGGCGATGCCACTCTGCGCCTGTGAACCTCTGCGCTCACCACCTTTCTGAAGCGATGCCACTCTGTGCCTCTGAACCTCTAGTCACCACCCTTCTGAAGCAATGCCACTCTGTGCCTGTGAACCTCTGTGCTCACCACCCTTCTGAAGCGATGCCACTCTGCGCCTGTGAACCTCTACTCACCACCATTCTAAAGCAATGCCACTCTGTGCCTGTGAACCTCTAGTCACCACCCTTCTGAAGCAATGCCACTCTGTGCCTGTGAACCTCTAGTCACCACCCTTCTGAAGCGATGCCACTCTGCGCCTGTGAACCTCTACTCACCACCATTCTAAAGCAATGCCACTCTGTGCCTGTGAACCTCTAGTCACCATCCTTCTGAAGCAATGCCACTCTGTGCCTGTGAACCTCTAGTCACCACCCTTCTGAAGCGATGCCACTCTGCACCTGTGAACCTCTAGTGACCACCCTTCTGAAGCAATGCCACTCTGTGCCTGTGAACCTCTAGTCACCACCCTTCTGAAGCGATGTCACTTTGTACCTGTGAACCTATAGTCACCACCCTTCTGAGGCAATGCCACTCTGCGCCTGTGAACCTCTAGTCACCACCCTTCTGAAGCAAAGCCACTCTGTGCCTGTGAACCTCTACTCACCACCACCCTAAAGCAATGCCATTCTGCGCCTGTGAACCTCTGCACTCCCCACACTTCTGAAGCAATGCCACTCTGTGCCTGTGAACCTCTGCGTTCACCACCCTTCTGAAGCAATGCCACTCTGCACCTGTGAACCTCTAGTCACCACCCTTCCGAGGCGATGCCACTCTGTGCCTGTGAACCTCTGCGCTCACCACACTTCCAAGGCGATGCCACTCTGTGCCTGTGAACCTCTGCGCTCACCACCCTTCTGAAGCGATGCCACTCTGTGCCTGTGAACCTCTAGTCACCACCCTTCTGAAGCAATGCCACTCTGTGCCTGTGAACCTCTGCGCTCACCACCCTTCTGAAGCGATGCCACTCTGCGCTTGTGAACCTCTAGTCACCACCCTTCTGAAGCGATGCCACTCTGCGCCTGTGAACCTCTACTCACCACCATTCTAAAGCAATGCCACTCTGTGCCTGTGAACGTCTAGTCACCACCCTTCTGAAGCAATGCCACTCTGTGCCTGTGAACCTCTAGTCACCACCCTTCTGAAGCAATGCCACTCTGTGCCTCTGAACCTCTAGTCACCACCCTTCTGAAGCAATGCCACTCTGTGCCTGTGAACCTCTAGTCACCACCCTTCTGAAGCGATGCCACTCTGTGCCTGTGAACCTCTGCGCTCACCACCCTTCTGAAGCGATGCCCCTCTGCGCCTGTGAACCTCTCGTCACCACCCTTCTGAAGCAATGCCACTCTGTGCCTGTGAACCTCTAGTCACCACACTTCTGAAGCAATGCCACTCTGTGAACCTCTAGTCACCACCCTTCTGAAGCGATGCCACTTTGTACCTGTGAACCTATAGTCACCACCCTTCTGAGGCAATGCCACTCTGCGCCTGTGAACCTCTACTCACCACCATTCTAAAGCAATGCCATTCTGCGCCTGTGAACCTCTGCACTCCTCACCCTTCTGAAGCAAAGCCACTCTGTGCCTGTGAACCTCTGCGTTAACCACCCTTCTGAAGCAATGCCACTCTGTGCCTGTGAACCTCTAGTCACCACCCTTCTGAGGCAATGCCACTCTGCGCCTGTGAACCTTTACTCACCACCACTCTAAAGCAATGCCACTCTGCGCCTGTGAACCTCTGCACTCCCCACACTTCTGAAGCAATGCCACACTGTGCCGGTGAACCTCTGCGTTCACCACCCTTCTGAAGCAATGCCAATCTGCACCTGTGAACCTCTAGTCACCACCCTTCCGAGGCGATGCCACTCTGTGCCTGTGAACCTCTGCGCTCTCCACACTTCCAAGGCGATGCCACTCTGTGCCTGTGAACCTCTGCGCTCACCACTATTCTGAAGCAATGCCAGTCTGCACCTGTGAACCTCTACTCACAACCCTTCTGAAGCAATGCCACTCTGTGCCTGTGAACCTCTGCGCTCACCACCATTTCAGAAGCAATACCACTCTCCACCTGTAGACCTCTGCGCTCACCACCCTTCTGAAGCAATGCCACTCTGCGCCTGAGAACCTCTGTGCTCACCACCCTTCTGAAGCAATGCCACTCTGTGCATGTGAACCTCTGCGCTCACCACCCTTCTAAAACAATTCCACTCTGTGCCTTTGAACCTCTGCGCTCACCACCCTTCTGAAGCAATGCCACTCTGCGCCTGTGAACCTCTGCACTCACCACCCTTCCGAAGCAATGCCACTCTGCGCCTGTGAACCTCTAGTCACCACCCTTCTGAAGCAATGCCACTCTGCGCCTGTGAACCTTTAGTCACCACCCTTCCGAGGCGATGCCACTCTGTGCCTGTGAACCTCTGCGCTCACCACACTTCCAAGGCGATGCCACTCTGTGCCTGTGAACCTCTGCGTTCACCACCCTTCTGAGGTGATGCCACTCTGTGCCTGTGAACCTCTGCGCTCACCACCCTTCTGAAGCAATGCTACTCTCCGCCTGTGAACCTCTGCGCTCACCACCCTTCTGAAGCATAGCCACTCTGCGCCTGTGAACCTCTGCGCTCACCACCCTTCTGAAGCAATGCCACTCTGCGCATGTGAACCTCTACTCACCACCCTTCTGAAGCAATGCCACTCTGCGCCTCTGAACCTCTACTCACCACCCTTGTGAAGTGATGCCACTCTGTGCCTGTGAACCTCTAGTCACCACCCTTCTGAAGCAATGCCACTCTGTGCCTGTGAACCTCTAGTCACCACCCTTCTGAAGCAATGCCACTCTGTGCCTGTGAACCTCTAGTCACCACCCTTCTGAAGCGATGCCACTTTGTGCCTGTGAACCTCTAGTCACCACCCTTCTGAGGCAATGCCACTCTGCGCCTGTGAACCTCTACTCACCACCACTCTAAAGCAATGCCACTCTGTGCCTGTGAACCTCCGCACTCCTCACCCTTCTGAAGCAATGCCACTCTGTGCCTGTGAACCTCTGCGTTCACCACCCTTCTGAAGCAATGCCACTTTGTGCCTGTGAACCTCTAGTCACCACCCTTCTGAAGCGAAGCCACTCTGTGCCTGTGAACCTCTGCGCTTACAACCCTTCTGAAGCAATGCCACTCTGCGCCTGTGAACCTCCGCGCTCACCACCCTTCTGAAGCAATGCCACTCTGCGCCTGTGAACCTCTGCACTTACCACCATTCTAAAGCAATGCCACTCTGTGCCTGTGAACCTCCGCGCTCACCCCCCTTCTGAAGCAATGCCACTCTGCGCCTGTGAACCTCCGCGCTCACCACCCTTCTGAAGCAATGCCACTCTGCGCCTGTGAATCTCTAGTCACCACCCTTCTGAAGCAATGCCACTCTGCGCCTGTGAACCTCCGCGCTTACAACCCTTCTGAAGCAATGCCACTCTGCGCCTGTGAACCTCCGCGCTCACCACCCTTCTGAAGCAATGCCACTCTGCGCCTGTGAACCTCTGCACTCACCACCCTTCTGAAGCAATGCCACTCTGCGCCTGTGAACCTCTGCACTTACCACCATTCTAAAGCAATGCCACTCTGCGCCTGTGAACCTCTGCACTCACCACCCTTCTGAAGCAATGCCACTCTGCGCCTGTGAACCTCTGCACTTACCACCATTCTAAAGCAATGCCACTCTGTGCCTGTGAACCTCCGCGCTCACCACCCTCCTGAAGCAATGCCACTCTGCGCCTGTGAACCTCCACGCTCACCACCCTTCTGAAGCAATGCCACTCTGCGCCTGTGAACCTCCGCGCTCACCACCCTTCTGAAGCAATGCCACTCTGCGCCTGTGAACCTCCGCGCTCACCACCCTTCTGAAGCAATGCCACTATGCGCCTGTGAATCTCTAGTCACCACCCTTCTGAAGCGATGCCACTCTGTGCCTGTGAACCTCTGCGCTCACCACCCTTCTGAAGCGATGCCACTCTGCGCCTGTGAACCTCTAGTCACCACCCTTCTGAAGCGATGCCACTCTGCGCCTGTGAACCTCTACTCACCACCATTCTAAAGCAATGCCACTCTGTGCCTGTGAATCTCTAGTCACCACCCTTCTGAAGCAATGCCACTCTGTGCCTGTGAAACTCTAGTCACCACCCTTCGGAAACGATGCCACTCTGCGCCTGTGAACCTCTAGTGACCACCCTTCTGAAGCAATGCCACTCTGTGCCTGTGAACCTCTTCGCTCACCACCCTTCTGAAGCAATGCCACTCTGTGCCTGTGAACCTCTGCGCTCACCACCCTTCTGAAGCGATGCCACTCTGTGCCTGTGAACCTCGAGTCACCCCCCTTCTGAAGCAATGCCACTCTGTGCCTGTGAACCTCTAGTCACCACCCTTCCGAGGCAATGCCACTCTGTGCCTGTGAACCTCTGCGCTCACCACCTTTCGGAGGCGATGCCACTCTGTGACTGTGAACCTCTGCGCTCACCATCCGTCTGAATCAATGTCACTCTCCGCCTATGAACCTCTGCGCTCACTACCCTTCTGAAGCAATGCCACTCTGCGCCTGTGAACCTCTAGTCACCACCCTTTTGAGGCAATGCCACTCTGCGCCTGTGAGCCTCTGCGCTCACCACCCTTCTGAAGCAATGCCACTCTCCGCCTGTGAACCTCTGCGCTCACCACCCTTCTGAAGCAATGCCACTCTGTGCCTGTGAACCTCTGCACTCACCACCCTTCTGAAGCAATGCCACTCTGCGCCTGTGAACCTCTGCACTCACCACCCTTCTGAAGCAATGCCACTCTGCGCCTGTGAACCTCTGCGCTCACCACCCTTCTGAAGCAATGCCACTCTGTGCCTGTGAACCTTTGCACTCACCCCCCTTCTGAAGCAATGCCACTCTGTGCCTGTGAACCTCTGCGCTCACCACCCCTCTGAAGCAATGCCACTCTGCGCCTGTGAACCACTGGGCTCACCTCCCTCCTGAAGCAATGCCACTCTCCACCTGTGAACCTCTGCGCTCACCACCCTTCTGAAGCAATACCACTCTCCACCTGTAAACCTCTGCGCTCACCACCCTTCTGAAGCAATGCCACTCTGTGCCTGTGAACCTCTGCGCTCACCACCATTCTGAAGCAATGCCACTCTGCGCCTGTGAACCTCCGCGCTCACCACCATTCTGAAGCAATGCCACTCTCCACCTGTGAACCTCCGCACTCACCACCCTTCTGAAGCAATGCCACTCTGTGCCTGTGAACCTCTGCGCTCACCCCCCTTCTGAAGCAATGCCACTCTGTGCCTGTGAACCTCTGCGCTCACCACCATTCTGAAGCAATGCCACTCTGCGCCTGTGAACCTCCGCGCTCACCACCCTTCTGAAGCAATGCCACTCTGTGCCTGTAAACCACTGCGCTCACCACCCTTCTGAAGCAATGCCACTCTGCTCCTGTGAACCTCCGCACTCACCCCCCTTCTGAAGCAATGCCACCCTGCTCCTGTGAACCTCTGCGCTCACCACACTTCCAAGGCGATGCCACTCTGCGCCTGTGAACCTCTGCGCTCACCACCCTTCTGAAGCGATGCCACTCTGTGCCTCTGAACCTCTAGTCACCACCCTTCTGAAGCAATGCCACTCTGTGCCTGTGAACCTCTGCGCTCACCACCCTTCTGAAGCGATGCCACTCTGCGCCTGTGAACCTCTACTCACCACCATTCTAAAGCAATGCCACTCTGTGCCTGTGAACCTCTAGTCACCACCCTTCTGAAGCAATGCCACTCTGTGCCTGTGAACCTCTAGTCACCACCCTTCTGAAGCGATGCCACTCTGCGCCTGTGAACCTCTACTCACCACCATTCTAAAGCAATGCCACTCTGTGCCTGTGAACCTCTAGTCACCATCCTTCTGAAGCAATGCCACTCTGTGCCTGTGAACCTCTAGTCACCACCCTTCTGAAGCGATGCCACTCTGCACCTGTGAACCTCTAGTGACCACCCTTCTGAAGCAATGCCACTCTGTGCCTGTGAACCTCTAGTCACCACCCTTCTGAAGCGATGTCACTTTGTACCTGTGAACCTATAGTCACCACCCTTCTGAGGCAATGCCACTCTGCGCCTATGAACCTCTAGTCACCACCCTTCTGAAGCAAAGCCACTCTGTGCCTGTGAACCTCTACTCACCACCACCCTAAAGCAATGCCATTCTGCGCCTGTGAACCTCTGCACTCCCCACACTTCTGAAGCAATGCCACTCTGTGCCTGTGAACCTCTGCGTTCACCACCCTTCTGAAGCAATGCCACTCTGCACCTGTGAACCTCTAGTCACCACCCTTCCGAGGCGATGCCACTCTGTGCCTGTGAACCTCTGCGCTCACCACACTTCCAAGGCGATGCCACTCTGTGCCTGTGAACCTCTGCGCTCACCACCCTTCTGAAGCGATGCCACTCTGTGCCTGTGAACCTCTAGTCACCACCCTTCTGAAGCAATGCCACTCTGTGCCTGTGAACCTCTGCGCTCACCACCCTTCTGAAGCGATGCCACTCTGCGCTTGTGAACCTCTAGTCACCACCCTTCTGAAGCGATGCCACTCTGCGCCTGTGAACCTCTACTCACCACCATTCTAAAGCAATGCCACTCTGTGCCTGTGAACGTCTAGTCACCACCCTTCTGAAGCAATGCCACTCTGTGCCTGTGAACCTCTAGTCACCACCCTTCTGAAGCAATGCCACTCTGTGCCTCTGAACCTCTAGTCACCACCCTTCTGAAGCAATGCCACTCTGTGCCTGTGAACCTCTAGTCACCACCCTTCTGAAGCGATGCCACTCTGTGCCTGTGAACCTCTGCGCTCACCACCCTTCTGAAGCGATGCCCCTCTGCGCCTGTGAACCTCTCGTCACCACCCTTCTGAAGCAATGCCACTCTGTGCCTGTGAACCTCTAGTCACCACACTTCTGAAGCAATGCCACTCTGTGCCTGTGAACCTCTAGTCACCACCCTTCTGAAGCAATGCCACTCTGTGAACCTCTAGTCACCACCCTTCTGAAGCGATGCCACTTTGTACCTGTGAACCTATAGTCACCACCCTTCTGAGGCAATGCCACTCTGCGCCTGTGAACCTCTACTCACCACCATTCTAAAGCAATGCCATTCTGCGCCTGTGAACCTCTGCACTCCTCACCCTTCTGAAGCAAAGCCACTCTGTGCCTGTGAACCTCTGCGTTAACCACCCTTCTGAAGCAATGCCACTCTGTGCCTGTGAACCTCTAGTCACCACCCTTCTGAGGCAATGCCACTCTGCGCCTGTGAACCTTTACTCACCACCACTCTAAAGCAATGCCACTCTGCGCCTGTGAACCTCTGCACTCCCCACACTTCTGAAGCAATGCCACACTGTGCCGGTGAACCTCTGCGTTCACCACCCTTCTGAAGCAATGCCAATCTGCACCTGTGAACCTCTAGTCACCACCCTTCCGAGGCGATGCCACTCTGTGCCTGTGAACCTCTGCGCTCTCCACACTTCCAAGGCGATGCCACTCTGTGCCTGTGAACCTCTGCGCTCACCACTATTCTGAAGCAATGCCAGTCTGCACCTGTGAACCTCTACTCACAACCCTTCTGAAGCAATGCCACTCTGTGCCTGTGAACCTCTGCGCTCACCACCATTTCAGAAGCAATACCACTCTCCACCTGTAGACCTCTGCGCTCACCACCCTTCTGAAGCAATGCCACTCTGCGCCTGAGAACCTCTGTGCTCACCACCCTTCTGAAGCAATGCCACTCTGTGCATGTGAACCTCTGCGCTCACCACCCTTCTAAAACAATTCCACTCTGTGCCTTTGAACCTCTGCGCTCACCACCCTTCTGAAGCAATGCCACTCTGCGCCTGTGAACCTCTGCACTCACCACCCTTCTGAAGCAATGCCACTCTGCGCCTGTGAACCTCTAGTCACCACCCTTCTGAAGCAATGCCACTCTGCGCCTGTGAACCTTTAGTCACCACCCTTCCGAGGCGATGCCACTCTGTGCCTGTGAACCTCTGCGCTCACCACACTTCCAAGGCGATGCCACTCTGTGCCTGTGAACCTCTGCGTTCACCACCCTTCTGAGGTGATGCCACTCTGTGCCTGTGAACCTCTGCGCTCACCACCCTTCTGAAGCAATGCTACTCTCCGCCTGTGAACCTCTGCGCTCACCACCCTTCTGAAGCATTGCCACTCTGCGCCTGTGAACCTCTGCGCTCACCACCCTTCTGAAGCAATGCCACTCTGCGCATGTGAACCTCTACTCACCACCCTTCTGAAGCAATGCCACTCTGCGCCTCTGAACCTCTACTCACCACCCTTGTGAAGTGATGCCACTCTGTGCCTGTGAACCTCTAGTCACCACCCTTCTGAAGCAATGCCACTCTGTGCCTGTGAACCTCTAGTCACCACCCTTCTGAAGCAATGCCACTCTGTGCCTGTGAACCTCTAGTCACCACCCTTCTGAAGCGATGCCACTTTGTGCCTGTGAACCTCTAGTCACCACCCTTCTGAGGCAATGCCACTCTGCGCCTGTGAACCTCTACTCACCACCACTCTAAAGCAATGCCACTCTGTGCCTGTGAACCTCCGCACTCCTCACCCTTCTGAAGCAATGCCACTCTGTGCCTGTGAACCTCTGCGTTCACCACCCTTCTGAAGCAATGCCACTTTGTGCCTGTGAACCTCTAGTCACCACCCTTCTGAAGCGAAGCCACTCTGTGCCTGTGAACCTCTGCGCTCACCACCCGTTTGAAGCAATGCCACTCTGCGCCTGTGAACCTCTAGTCACCACCCTTCTGAAGCAATGCCACTCTGTGCTTTGAACCTCTAGTCACCACCCTTCTGAGGCATTGCCACTCTGCGCCTGTGAACCTCTACTCACCACCACTCTAAAGCAATGGCACTCTGCGCCTGTGAACCTCTGCACTCCCCACACTTCTGAAGCAATGCCACTCTGTGCCTGTGAACCTCTGCGTTCGACACCCTTCTGAAGCAATGCCACTCTGCTCCTTTGGACCTCTAGTCACCACCCTTCCGAGGCGATGCCACTCTGTGCCTGTGAACCTCTGCGCTCACCACACTTCCAAGGCGATGCTACTCTGTGCCTGTGAACCTCTGCGCTCACCACTATTCTGAAGCAATGCCACTCTGCGCCTGTGAACCTCTACTCACCACCCTGTTGAAGCAATGCCACTCTGTGCCTGTTTACCTCTGCGCTCACCACCCTTTCAGAAGCAATGCCACTCTGCGCCTGTGAACCTCTGCACTCACCACCCTTCTGAAGCAATGCCACTCTGCACCTGTGAACCTCTAGTCACCACCCTTCTGAAGCAATGCCACTGTGCGCCAGTGAACCTCTAGTTACCACCCTTCCGAGGCGATGCCACTCTGTGCCTGTGAACCTCTGCGCTCACCACACTTCCAAGGCGATGCCGCTCTGTGCCTGTGAACCTCTGTGTTCACCACCCTTCTGAGGCGATGCCACTCTGTGAACCTCTGCGCTCACCACCCTTCTGAAGCAATGCCACTCTCCGCCTGTGAACCTCTGCGCTCACCACCCTTCTGAAGCAATGCCACTCTGCACCTGTGAACCTCTGCGCTCACCACCCTCCTGAAGCAATGCCACTCTGCGCCAGGGAACGTCTGCGCTCACCACCCTTCTGAAGCATTGCCACTCTGCGCCTGTGAACCTCTACTCACCACCTTTCTGAAGCAATGCCACTCTGCGCCTGTGAACCTCTACTCACCAGACTTCTGAAGCAATGCCACTCTGCGCCTGTGAACCTCTGCGCTCACCACCCTTCTGAAGCAATGCCACTCTGTGCCTGTGAACCTCTGCGCTCACCACCCTTCTGAAGCAAAACCACTCTCCGCCTGTAAACTCGAGCCTGCACTCCCCACACATCAGGAACTAACATGGACACACACATTCCCCATGCATTCCTATGGGAGGGCAGGCCAGCCATACTACACGCACGCACTTTACTCTGGGACACAGGGCAAAAGTGCGCAGAGACCCTAAAATCACTAACACAGATCACATACTAAAAGCAAAAAGATTAGGGGTGAACCTGCCAGAAGGGCCAAGTCCAACACAACCCGCTTCCAGCCAAAACACAGGGCAGACCAATCACCACCGTGATGGACTTCCCTGCTTGGGGCGATAAAACACGGACGCGGGCCCGCGACTGCAGGAACACCCTCCTGTTTTACGCCACTGTGAACCCCTGGGGTTCCTTCTAAAACTACTGTAGGGACTAACTGGGCTACCCCACTGGTAGTCTCCAGCTGTCCTCGGCCTGGACCAGGCCCTAGGCCACCCAGGTGCCACTGGTTCCTGCCTACTCACAGAGTGGGGGTTAGTAACCCCAGGCACATAGTAGCCATTCTCCACCCTTCCTGTCTGCAAGACAGGGCTAGACTGCCACTGGTTCTCCAGCCTAGGCTCTACAACCTCAGGCGGACCAGGAGTCTCAGGGAAGGCTCTCCTCCCCCTACCTCTTCTTCTAGGGTTCCTCCTCCTCCTGCGAGGGGTACCCTCAAAACACCATTCTCCCAACCTAGGGTTTAACCCCTCAGGTTGCACCGGGGTCAGAGGTAGGCTCTCCCACCCTCTGCACCCCCTTCCAGAGTCGTGCTCCCTCCCAACCGGGGCGGTACCTCTGGAAGAAGAACTGGTAAAGGCTAGACCATGACGGAAACTATTGATGCGATTCAGTAGCTTAGGAATGCAGGGAAGGAGAGCTGGACTGATAACTAGAATCATAACATACTCTTGGCAGACTGGAGGCAGAGCCAGGCCGAGCCGGGCACTGTGAGGCAGGAAGTAAGTGAAGGGTCAGGGATACAGGTGGGGGCTGTATCGCTCCTCGGAGAGGGTTTAGGAGACAGGAGCTGAATCTGAGTCCGGGCCCTTTTGAGGCCTAGAAACGGGGACTTCTACAATGAAATAACGTGCATACTGTGAAACGTGGCAACGTAACTTTACATAGGCCTAATACTCGTAGCTTTCACGAGAACTGGAAACTGGCATACTAGAGTTGGACACAACTGTAATTGCGTCTTTAATCGATCATGGGGAATACATATGCATATTAATCATGCACACATGACATAAGATGGGGAACACGTAGGGACACAGAACATGGCAAAATTTACTTTTCCACATTCCCTCCTTGTCACTACGTTTCCATCAGGAAACATCAATATTCATGATACCATCTATCATTTCATTCAGTATCATTTGCTCGTCTCGAATTGCCTTGGAACGGGACTTAGGACGGGACTTGGGACTAGGAATACAAGAGGTAGCACAAATGCCGCAAATCGCAGGGCCACATTGTATACAGAGGCAGCAACTGAATATAATCGCTACTGCAATACCTAGAAATGACAATACTTTCCATCCCCAGGCAGAAATTATACTCCAAAGCCAACCGGACCATGTCCAGGTGCCTGGATTCTGGTGTAACTGATGGGCAATTTTATGAAGTCTGGTTATAGCTGAATAAACAGACGGCGCGTTATTAGGAATGAAAATGCAGCAACTAGATCCGATGACTCTACATGCTCCTCCTCTATCGGCCAGTATGACGTCAAGAACGAGACGATTTTGGAGCACGACAAATCTCATAGCAGATTGCTCTTCGGTTAAGTTACCTAGGGCAGAGGCAGTCTCATTCACTACTGCTTCAAGGGTTCTTGTTAACCTACGGATTAACTTACTATTCTGGATAGGTCCTATAAAGAAGAAGAAACCTTTATTGAAATCTGTATACTGTTCTAGAGCAGTTTCAGTTTGATCGACAATCGGGGACTCGATCTCCCTTCTATGTCTAATGTGTACTAGATGTGTGTTTCTATGATAATCAGATGGGGCTAGGAAAACTGGTGGCAGTAGGAAGGCAATGTAACAGGTTCCATCCCAATCGAGGGGCAGACGAACATATGCGGTCTGACCACAAACAAAATAAGAATGACGTGAAGCTTTGAAAATAGATTTCCCACTGTCACTATACTTGACAATAGTAGTACAATCACTATGTCCTACATGTGCGGAACCATTATTTCGGACACATAATTCGCCTTTGGCTGGTAGTACTGAAATAGCAGGTAAGTCTGGAGTAGGATCAGACTGAACATTCAGGACCATGAAATTCGAAGAATAATTACCCAAATTATAAACTTCATTTTCTAGATCTAACCCTGTTCTGTGGGGAAGACCTTGCTTGTCTGGAAAACATGTATTATTCAGACGGGACATATCATTTGAAGATGACGTTAACATGGACCAGGCTCCACACGAACCATTATGTGAAAACGGATAAGGAAACAGTGGCAGAACTCCCTTTGGTGTCTGAAAAGGGGGGAGTCGACCACACACCCAACAATTAGTGGCATTGCTGGTCTGGTGTGAATAATGTAACATACGGATAAAGGTATTGTTGCGCATATCAAGACGATAGGATAGTTCGTGAGGAGGCAGATCACTAAACGTATGCTCTACTGTAGCATTTGGAAACTTATTTACATGAGAAATTGGAAAACATAAATGAAATGCATAACTTGTGCAGGTAATCATCAAGCTCAAAAACAATATAAAACCTAGAAAAACGATACATCGGATAGAGCTTTGACTAACTCTCTCACTATGGGGGTCTATCTCATACATGTCAGATACCTGTCTAACCGTTTCACCCAGGGGGACTTAGACAATTAAACTGGCTGACTTATTTTACTAGACCGGAGCTTACTTTTATACTCCTGCTGCGGAGTTTTCTCTAACAGGGAGGGCTTTGAATCAAAGTCATTAGCGGGACAGTCCTTAAGAATAGTATCTTGGCAGTCTTTAAAATCTTGACAATCCTTGGAAATGTTCTTGGAAACAGTTTTTAGTCGGAGTCCGTGAAATTTCTTGACATGCGACAGGTGCACCCACCCCTTCCTGCCTTCCAACTTGACGGCAGTACGGGTGGTCAGAAGGACTAACTTCGGCTCCTTCCAGCGAGGCTCCAGCGGACTTGAACGATCGAAATTCCGGATTAAAACCTGGGTGCCGGGAAGGACCTCGTGTGGCTTGACTTCAGTATTGTCGGGAAATGCAGCGGCAACCTGTGAACGACAAGAGTGTAGGGCAGACATCAAGGAAGCTAGGTAATCTGTCAGCATATTACTGGAAACATCTGTAATACTTCGGGGTCTAGGTGTACCCCACATATTTGGGGGGCGGCCGAATACGACCTCATAAGGGGACAGACCTGATCTGGAGTGTGCGACCATGCGCATATAAAATAGGGCAACTGGCAGGGCTACTAGCCAGTCTACACCTTTTTCTTGACAGACTTTGGCAATACGGATTTTCAAGGTTTGATAATGTCTCTCTACGAGACCGGCTGCTTCTGGATGGCATACACAATGGAACTTCCACTGGTACCCTAACAAAAGGGAAACGTGCTTCATTAGTTCAGATGAGAATGGCTGGCCGTTTTCAGAATACACGACCCTAGGGAGTCCATAGCGGGGGAAAAATTCACAAACCAACTGCTTGGCAGTGGTCGCGGCTGTGTAATCTGGGACTGGATATGCTTCTGTCCACCTGGACAAAGCGCATACAACTACAAGGACATACTTGAAACCTCGACATCGCTCCATCTGAATATAATCCATCTGGAGGACTTCAAAAGGGTGGTCAGGAGGCTGGAATCCACCTTGTTCCACCGGGACACTTTTACCTGGATTGAATTGACAACATATCATACAAGTACGGACTTTCTGCTTGGCTGCAGCTCGTAAATGCTTGTTAAACCAAATGTTCTGGATACTGTCTATCATGGCTTTTTCTCCTAGGTGTGCAGGACTATGTGGGGTATTAATAATGACTTGAACCATAGAGTCGGGGAGAAACCATGTGGCTTTTCCCTTCGTCACCCATCCCTGATCTGTCTGGACCCCTCCTTGTTCGGACCATTTCTTAATTTCTTCGGGAGTAGCATGTGACTGGATATCTATGACATCTTGAGTAGGGTCCTTAACTGTCATACAAGTAGTCTGTTCTAGAGTGGATGTCGGTGTCTTGTTAACGGGTATGTCTGGTGTCTGTGCTGTAAGCTTGGCTGTTCGATCCGCTAGATCATTACCTTGGGAAATAATGTCAGTAACTTTAGTATGTGCTTTGCACTTCATGATAGCGATAGATGTCGGTAAATGTATTGCATCTAACAGAGCTTGAATAAGGAAACCATGCTGAATCTTGGTTCCATGAGAAGTCATGAAACCTCTCTCTTGCCAGAGCACTCCAAAGTCGTGTACGACTCCGAATGCGTAGCGTGAATCTGTGTAGATATTAACTTTCAGGTTCTTGGCATGTATGCAGGCTTGTGTCAGAGCGACTAGCTCTGCTGCTTGAGCAGACAGGGTGTCAATACGGTGTGTTTCAATAACTTCAGTGTCAGTAGTCACTGCATACGCGGCTACTAGTTCTCCTGTACTTGTTCTCATACATGAACCATCCACATAAAGTGTCAGGTCGGGATCTGGTAATGGAATATCTGTCAGGTCTTGTCTTGGCTTTGTCATAGTGTTAACAACTTCCACACAGTCATGTGTGGCAGGGTTTGAAGTAACTGACGGTAACAGTGTAGCAGGATTTAGAAAGTTGCAGCGTCTGATTTCTATGTGTGGCTGGAACAGTGTCAGTTCATAACCTGTCAAACGTGCAATTGTCAAGTGCTGAGTCTGTGTTCGGTTTAAAAGAACTTCCACGGAGTGTGGAACTTGTACTGTCAAGGAATGACCTAATACTATGGAATCACTTTGTCTGATAGCTAGTGCTGTGGCTGCAACTGACTTGAGGCACGCAGGCAGAGCCTGGGCTACTGGATCTAGTGTGCTCGAAAAATAAGCACAGGGCTTGTATTGTCCTGCTTGATCTTGTGTGAGAACAGATAATGCTGTACCATCACGTTCTGTGACAAAAAGCGTAAAACGCTTACTGTAGTTCGGTGTTGCTAGAACAGGAGCTTGGCATAAAGCTTTCTTTAACTCATTGAAACTAAGTGTATGTTCAGATGTCCAAGGGAGGACAGTCGATACGGCTGCCTCCTGTGTCGTTAACTGTATCAGTGGCTTGGCTAAAAATGCATACTGAGGAATCCATTGTCTGCAATAAGAAGTGAGGCCGATAAAAGCACGTACCTCCTTCTGGGTCTTGGGCTGAGGAAGACTCGCTATTAACTGGATACGGTCAGGTGTCAACTGCCTACCCCTCTTGGACAGTAAGTGGCCTAAGTAGATCACTTGCTGGACACAGAATTGAAGCTTTGAAGGGGACACCTTGTGCCCCATCTCGGCTAGGAAGTACAGAACTGTAAGTGATGCTCGCTCGCAAGCACGTTCAGAACGGGCTGTGATCAGTAGATCATCGACATACTGGAGCAGGGCAGTGTCAGTTGGCATGTGAATGTTGTCTAGTTGTCTCTTAAGGGCTTGACTGTAAATACTAGGACTTTCTGTGAAACCTTGAGGAGCTCGTGTGAATTTATAGCTCCTTCCATTTAAACAAAAACCGAAAAGATACTGGCTGTCTGGATGAATTGGAACACTGAAAAATGCATTCTTGAGGTCGATTACGGTAAAGAATATTGCCTCAGGATCAATAGCTGTCAACAGAGATGAGATATCGGGAACAACTGGGTACTGGGGAATGATACATTTATTGAGTTCTCGAAGGTCAATCACTAATCGATATACTGGGGGTGCATTTGGATCAGTACGTTTCATGACTGGAATGATAGGAGAATTACATACATTGGAGTCAGTTTCTACAACTACTCCTTGAGCCATGAGCTCGTCAATAATTTTGGATAAGGCTGCTACAGCCTCAGGTGGCAATCTGTACTGTCTGATTCGTGGTAAGACTATACCTTGCTTGAGAGTCACACGATGGGGTGTGATTTGCATAAAACCAACATCAGTTGGACCTTGTGCCCATAGATGCTGCGGAACATTAGACAATCTCGGATCAAAATCTCGTAAAACATAGTGACCCTTGAAGTCACGCAAAAACAAACGTATTCCCTCTGGGGAACAACATATAATTGCACCTAATTCTTTCAATGTCTTAATGCCTAACAAATTTTCTGGACATGACTTCGTAAGTAATAGATCAGTAGTTCGGGACAATGGACCAACTTCTAGAGTAACTGGCTTTGATATCTCGTTTACTATTGGCTTTCCTGAAAATCCAAGGGAAACATTTCTAGAGCCTGAGAGCGGAGCCCCTGGAACCTCGTCGTGACTAATAGTCGTCCTACTTGCCCCTGTATCAATCAAAAACTTTCTGTCTTTCCCTAATACTTGACTGTGAACATAGGGACCTTCTTGATCTACAGGAATCTCGATGAGAGGCAAGCCTACCTCCCTCTCTAGGCTGTTTCATGAATACGCTTGATACTCTGGATACTCTGTCTGTGCATACTGGTACATCTGCTGTGTAACATGCTGTGTTGCAGCGATAGGCTGCGGTGCTGTAACTGTCTGTTGTGCATTCTGTGGCTGAGAAGTCTGTGAAACTTGTTCTTGTCTAGGCGGACGTGGTCTTTCTTTAGTTTTACCAGTGGCTATATTGTGTTTCAGAACTGCACACTCGTTTATAAAATGACCTGGCTGTTTACAATAATTGCATATCCCTTTAACGGGAGCTGCAGGATGACTGGCTTGATTCGGACCCCTCTTCTGACTGTCTTGTGGAACAGATTGTGCAACTAGTACTTTCATTTTCGTGTCTTTCATACGTCTTCTCTCGTGTTCTTGCTCTTCCCTGATTCTATTCTGGTGATACTGGAGCATCTGTAACATCTGGGACGGAGTACTAGCTTGCCATGTACTTTCGACTTTCAAAACTCGATTCTTAACTTGTGGACTTGAATTCTCGACTAATTTGGTAACAAAAAGATGAGGGTATGACTCACTACTCGTCTTTAAACCACTGTTTATTATAAAACATTTCTCAAATCTAGAATAAAAATCACTAGTGTCTTCGTCATGTTTCTGTTTACAGGCTGAGATTGCATCCCAGTCTTCCTTTTTAGTGGCTAATAACCTAGGCAAAACTTGTATTAACAGTTCAGGTAATTCTTTACATTTGTCTCCAAGACCGGTACCTGGTACTCTTATCTTATCTTCAGCTTCTAGAGCTGTCCAATCGATCTTTTTCTCTCCCACCTCCCAATCCTTTTCCTTGAGTTTTTCATATATGCCCGCAGGCAGCAGGACTTTTAGCATTTTAATGATATCTGGATACGTGTATTCTCCCATACGGAGCATGTCTTTTAATTCTCGGTGGAACCCTGCTGGATCTTTGTCGTGACAGGGAATTAACTTCTTCATTTCTAAGAGTTCCATCTTGGTAACTGGGGTGTAAAAAAATACTCGTTGCATTTCACCACCTGGTGTCCTAACTGGGTGTACTTCTCGTAACGGATGCTGTCTATCTATGTAAAATGGTTTACTTTCTGGAGGTGAGACATGAACAAAATGTGGGTTCAAAAACGTTCTATATTTGTGGCGCTGTTCTAGAATGACACTAATTAAATCGGTACCTAAACCTTTCCATCTATACTGGAGTAACTCGTTCAGGACATCATGTAACGGGCCTGGATCAGAATGTTGATCCTCATACAGTGTAATGAGGTGCTGGATCATATACATACCCACCAGTCGCTGCTCGGCTGGGGGCAGTTTCAGAAACATTTGTGCCACTATTTCGTCTGGAAAAGTGGTAGAATCAGTAATCCATCGGACTGCTGATCGGGCTAGTTCTTGTTCATGCATGGTACTTAACTCACTATAACCGATTCGTGATTTCAGAATGTGATCGGTAGCTTGAAATACTTGTTCTAGAGAGCCTTGTTCTGGTGCTGGATGATGAAAGACTTTCTTGTGTTCTAGGCGTGACTGTCGGTCTGGAAATCTAGATTTACCTACATACGCTATTCTGGCATTCTCGTCGTCTACCTCTTCAGTAGGAGAGTCATTTTCTTTCTCGCTTACTTGTGCTTCTCTGCGTTGTTCGTGTAACCTTATTATTTCTTTACGTATTTACTTGTACATACTCTCTATACTATTGAGTGTCTTGTGCTTACCCTCGGCTATATTATCACTTCACTTTGTCAGAACTTTCATTTCGGTCGGATCTTTAGTCGGGGAATCTTGTTCCCGTATTAAACAATTGATCAGAAACTTTAATAACATGAACTGGATCTCAGCTTTCCTGAGAGACATGACTTCACCAATACTTTCTGGATCTTGTCCTGTACGAATGAAACGATACATTCTGTCTAGATCTTCTTTCATATTCGGTAGGGTGACCAAATACTCGGACACCTGCCTTAAACGTACGGAATATACAACCATACTATCCTCGCCTGGGACTGGATCATAACAGCATTCAGTAAGAGCTCGCCTGATTTCTGCAATGGACTGATATTTAGGCGTACGCTGTAACGCACGTTCATGTAACTCGACTGGCCCTAGACGTCTACTTGGCGGCGGGGTACCAGGAGGACCTCCTCCCGCGGCCCCTAAGCTGGAATTGTCGACTGATACTCTTCGTGCTGGCAGAGTGACTGATGTGGCGGGAATTTGTACTACGGGCTGGACCGGGGGTACCGTAACAGGTACTGCAACAGGTGCCCCGGTGACTGGAGGACCATGAATTACATTATTTACAGGAGCTGGTGGAACAGGATTTGCATATTCTGGGACTGTGTCGTCCAAATAGGACGAGAGAAAAATATCAGCTGCGGTCGGTTTGTGACGTAGCTTGGTCGGAACTAAAGGTGGCGGGAAATTACTGGATGCCTCCGGAGTTGCTTTTCGCAAGCCCTCGGCAAGAAGAGGATACATACCCTTAATAAGGGCATTCCTCTGTCTGTCTGACTGTTCGGTTTTAACTCGTTCACCTATTTCGATTAGTTCCCTTTCTTGGGCTCTTTCTGAGGATTCTCTACTTAATTCTGACTTTCTGATTTCTTTTTCGGTTCTTTTATGAGATTCTTTGCGCCATAACTCGATGGCATCTTTCTGTGACTGTCTGGCTTTCTTTTTCCATAATGCTTCTTCTACTCGCATGATGCACTCGGCATCCCATGTACTCGATACGGGCCATCTATATTTCTCTTCTAATTCCTTGGTGTACTCGACCCATAAATCTAAATACAATATGGCACTTATGCCATGCTTTTGATACATAAAATGACCTGGACTGTCCCTAGGCGGGACAGGAACTGCTTCTTCTAACAGACCTTTTCTAGTTTTTAACTGACGTAACTTGGAAAACAATGGCATGACTGGGCTGGAGTCTAGACACAATACAATACACAATGAACACGATAATTACTGAAGAAACACCACTTTCATACCACGACCTTGAAATACATGAATGACATTTAGGATAACAGTTCGGATAAAATACTACCTGGAATACAAAAAACAGAATACACGAATTTCTCTTGAACAGAACGGACTAGAACAGAAACTAGATGCACTGCTAAAACAGTACGAAACTTACCGGTCTCATAAAGAGACACGTCAGGACCCGCATCCACCTAAGTGGACACTTCGTGTTGGATCTGTGTACCCAAACCCACGGACCAGAGACAATGCAATTGACCCTGTCTAGATACTACCCCAGCAACGGTACTCACCGGGCAGCAAGAACGGAAGGCCTCGGACTGGACTGGACTGCTACGACGCCGGACGGACGAACTTCGGACTTCTGTTACGGGTGGGCCTCCGGATACCTCGGACCTTGGACTCTCGGCTTGGGCTCTGGTCGGGACTCGCCGCGTTCCTCCACCGCCTCGTCTGGATGCTGGACCGCAACCTCCGTCTCCTCCGGGGGCCTGAGGGATACTTGAAGCAGAAATATCTGCACGTGCACGGTATGGTTCCGTCACGGCTGCAGAGGATCAGGGGGCTTGCGTGGCTTCACCGGCGCGTGGGGAAAGGGCAAGTCCCTATTCGGGCGCCATTTTGTGGTAAATAAATAAATAATACCTCTATTTTTGACTAGACATACAATAACAGATAGCTCAATAAATAAGAGTCAAGATTCGAGGTAGCTGGAGTTTGCAGGTTTAATACAGCATAAAGGACAGGAACAGGACAACCTGCACGGGAATAGGATGGCAGCGCTGCACAACTTTTAATAACAGGACGCAAGTATATATAGTTAAACAAAATACATAGCATTCAGTACAATAGGCGTAGCAGTGGGCAGGGCCTGTAGCAGTCGCGAAAGATAAGGCAGAAAGTAGGTGTAACAAGAGGCGTGAACAGGGCGTATACATAGACATGTGATGTAAACGTAACGGAATATGTCATAAATGGGGCGGAAACATGGAGGGGGCTACCTAAGGAGCCGGGACCTCTAACCTAGTGGTGCGCAAGCTGGCAATGACGTGTTACTAGGAGGAACTGGGGGCTATGACTTCTGCGCTAGAAGGAGAGACGAAAGTCTGGAGAGTCAGAGCGCCATGTACCTAAACACTATCTAGTATCTGATGTTTAGAGAACATGTTGATAGAATCCAAAAGTTATCAGGGTAAAGGCTAACAGACTCTAAGACTGGTGCATGCATTATTCTACATGTAGTGCGTGTTGAGGAATATTAAATGACCATTAATACAGTATTTCTCTTACATGGAGACGTAAAGGCTAGACCATGACGGAAACTATTGTTGCGATTCAGTAGCTTAGGAATGCAGGGAAGGAGAGCTGGACTGATAACTAGAATCATAACATACTCTTGGCAGACTGGAGGCAGAGCCAGGCCGAGCCGGGCACTGTGAGGCAGGAAGTAAGTGAAGGGTCAGGGATACAGGTGGGGGCTGTATCGCTCCTCGGAGAGGGTTTAGGAGACAGGAGCTGAATCTGAGTCTGGGCCCTTTTGAGGCCTAGAAACGGGGACTTCTACAATGAAATAACGTGCACACTGTGAAACGTGGCAACGTAACTTTACATAGGCCTAATACTCGTAGCTTTCACGAGAACTGGAAACTGGCATACTAGAGTTGGACACAACTGTAATTGCGTCTTTAATCGATCATGGGGAATACATATGCATATTAATCATGCACACATGACATAAGATGGGGAACACGTAGGGACACAGAACATGGCAAAATTTACTTTTCCACAAGGACACTGATTACAGTAGTCCCACCCTTCAGGTCAGGCGGATCCTGAACCTGGCCTTCCAACCTCGGGTCTAAAACCTTCGGTGGAACAATTGCCTGGCACTCCAGGACTTCTGGGGACTCACATACTATTCCCCAATCACTCCTTTCGCTGGACTCCTGTACCCTCCCTGCCAGACTCTAGAACCATAGAAGCTCCGCTTACAGATGCTCCAGGTCCTCTACACACTAGGAGATCTCCCTAAAGTGAACTAACAGGAAAACTTAGGTTTCCATCCTGGTGTTCCCTAAAGAAACCATCCAGGCTCTGGGGCAGGGCTTCGGCCACTTGGGGACTCTCGGTCACACACTCACTCCCGCTCCACTGAGACAGGTAGTAAGCCCCTACACCCTCCTCACTGTACTGGGACCTAGCTGGGCTACTCTCACCCTCCTCCACCACGCTGGGCTGGAGGACACCTGACTCACTATTGTTGGAATCACTCACTAATGACTCCAGAGAACCTCTCCCACTGTCCCAGCGATCTGCTTCTTTTGCAAGCTCCCAAGGACTAAAGGAACCACACCTCAAGAGGTGCTGGCGCAACTCTGGACAACAAATACTGAGGAACTGCTCTATGAGAACCATATACATGGCTCCCCCATCCTCCTGGTCCGGCCTAGACGCCAGCCAATCACACTGTGCATCGGAGCAGTCATCCATAAACCCCTCCTAATCCTGGTGAGGCAGTCTCCTAAGGTTCCTGTTGGAACCGGAGGTCTCTGGTTGGCACAGGTATGCACTTGTGACAAGCAGGGACCTTCAGCTCCACGTCAGGGCAAGGGAACTACTCCTTCGAATAACCCCTGCTCACCCTCTAGGTAGTGTGGCGCGAGAAGACAAGGCTAATCCTCAGGGCGATAGTAAGTTAAGCATTTATGATCACACACATTAAACCCACTGACCCACCACAAATGGACATTAGTCGTGTAGTTGTATCAAAAATACGTATACTTTATATAAAAGATAGATTCAAGCAGGATTATCACAAGACCATGCAACATGTAACGATTCGAGGCCAACAGATTATAATAGGCAAGATTTAGTCTTTGAATGTTCGTTGTTCAGCAAGGTACGATGACAGGGAAATAAGAACGTTGCGGACCCTGGAACCGATATGAACTCGGGACGGAGTTCAAGTGTACCTTGCTGGTGGAAGTCCGAGGCGTGTCAGGCGCGGCTGGTGAGGGCGGACTCCGAACGAGGCCGAAGGTTCTCCAGAGGATCTCTCTGGCTCGGGTCCCCCTCGAGGTGCGAGGTGGAGGAGCAGGACTGTGGAGGGTTGCGGCGATCCGGGGTCGATGCAGCTCACGGGGCGAGGCGCCGTTCAGGCCTGCGGGACGTACTACTTCTTAGCATGCCGGGTCGTACTCGTGGATCTGTGAGGGGCGTCGCGTTTTACGGCAGACGGGTGCAACACCAGGCTTCCGGTACCACGGTACAGGGAGGCCTTTCTTGAGGTGCGGCACGGGTCTTGGTATGCAGGAGGGCAAAGCGAGACAGTCGGGTACGTTACGACGTACGGACCGTCCGAGGCTATGGAATGCGCTCGTGCAGATTCCGGCGGGAGAAGATGAGAGGTGCACCACGCGCTCCGTTAGCGGTGAGGTGACAGGAGAGCAGGCGGCCCGGCGCTGAAGCAGAGAGCGACTCAGGGATGAGCGGGCTCTCTACGGCGGGGTGACCAGGCTCCGAGCTGTCACGACCTGGGAGGGGGGGAAGGCACCCGAGTCACAACTCCCGCGAGGGAATAAGAACTAAGGCCCAACAGCAGACAGGCACAAGCAGATAGAACCCAATGGTCCTTGGGTTCCGTTTAGGGGCAAGCTCTCAATCAAGCCCTTGGAGATCGTTTCAAGCACAAGTCTAAAAAGTCCTTTCTGGTCCTTTCCTCTCCGTTCTCAGCAAGGCACCACTGCAGGCCAGTCTTACAGGATTCAGACCGGTTTCTGACCTTTAGCTTCTCTTGGTCCTTCTAGTCAGGCAGAGGTTCGTCGTGGTCAAGACTGGATCTGATTTGTAAGGAGCGGAGCTCCTATATTTATACTGCGTTTCTTTTGTCTTTGCAGGCCAGGGGGCCTGAGCCTAGTTCAACCCAGTTCTGGAGTACTCTGTTTACAGGAAGCTGCCGTCTTCTTTCAGAGTGCGGGCAGAGATATCAGACGCTCCGCAGGAGGTGGAGCCAGCATTGTGGTGGTGGAGCACAACCCTACTCAGAGTCAAGGACTACTCCGCCCACCCATCCTGGTGTAAGCACCCTATTCACCACCTGGGGGTCCCAACTGTCCCCGGGAATCTCCCAGCCCTGTCACTCACACAAACCCAGACAACAGATACACATCCTGGCAGAAGTGGGCTAAACAGTTAGGCGCGCAAAGGCTTTCTTTCTAAAAGTAGCATTTGCAAACCCAGTATATTAAAATAAACCTTACTAAAGGAAGTATTTTATTATTCTGAGTTTAGGCATACTAAACTCGACATGCTGCCGTGTTCCCTGAGTCTGCCGGGACTATAGCGTGTAATAGTTTCGACAGCTCATCTTGGCCTAAGAGAACCAGTAGCCCTTCCATAGTGAAGAACGAAAAGGGCGGTGATTCACTATGAGGACATGCCACACTCTAGGCTTGTCCTACCTAACGCTTCAATGCACCCTGCCCGTAGGCCTACCATAGGGGCGACTGATATGGAGTTTAGGGAAGGTTCAGGGACTGGCAAGTGTGGGCGGGCACTTACGCAGTCAGCGTGACAGTACGGGACTGTAGGCGGGGTCTGCAATGGCGGACCCGAGTCATGTCTTACGAGGCCGCTTCTGTGGGTGGCGCAACCAGCGCTGCAGGCCCACTAGCAGCATTTGTATCTACAAGCCCCGGCACTCCTCGTGCACTTTACTGGGGACTGACAGTAAACCAAATAAGCCAATCGTGGAAATCAATTATACATACACTTTACATTGGGAGCACTTGCACTGCGGCACGGTTTGGCCATGGCGCAGAGCCCTGAGCATCGAACACCAGCAAAACATCTGAGGCACATCAGCAAAAATAGGAAGGGAGACTCACGCCAAGGTGCCAGGTCTAACAGTTCCTGAACTTCAACCAATACTCCTCTTCTCGGGAAACAGGTACCATACTCGGGGAACTGAGAGTGGGACTTTCTACACTGATATTTAAATAGCTGCCACCACTGGACTCAACCCTCCCCGGGGAATCCAGAAAATTAAAACTGCACTCAGGGGATAACTTACCCTCTAGGGTCATCTTCTCCCTGAACAAGGCCCTTTCAGCCTCTAGCTTGGCGTGCTCTAACCTGAGCTGTTCCATCGCTAGCTGATGCTCCCGCTCTTCCCTCCTATCCAACCACTCCTCTGGGGACAGGACAAGGGATGGGTCGCTGGTACTAACACTGGACCCAGCAAGGGACTCCCTATCTATGGGGTCCTCACTATCTGCTGGCGCACATTCACTGTCATCTTCATCCTCTTCACATTGATTAGGGCTCCCCACAGACTCACCACCCTCATGGCATGCGGCCCGGGCCCTCTCTCTCTCACTGTGCTCAAGATCCCATTGATCCTTTTGCCATATGATCAGGCTGTCCCTACGCTGGGACTGAGTATCCGACTCACTCACCTCCATGCCTCCCTCTTCACAGAATCTGACCAGCTCTAACCTACTGAATCTAAAAAGACCACAGAGATCAAAAGCAGGCTCCATTTTGGCGGACGTTCTCAGGAAGAGTTTGACACAGGGAACCTGGGGGTCTGAGCTTAACAGGATAATACAATTACAAAAATTCAGCAAGATTCCTATCTCAGAGAACTTGCACTCCTATGTCCAGTGTAACACACCACTCATTCACACACACCCCCCTCGGTAAGGCAGTTTCTACCACCCCTGATTTCTCAACCTGACCATAAGTGACACAGGTACCAATCTGGGAGAAGGGCGGGTAACAAATGTACTGGACACAATTATAAAATGACACCTTTCAGGAGAAGAAATACTGGAACTTCACCTAAAAAACAATAATCCCCAAAATGTGGTTATCTAAAAATGTAGAGTTTTGTAGTGCGGCCTGTCGCCACTGTGGTACAGCGCAAACACAATCCTTATCCCACCGCTGCCAGCCAATGTTAGAGACGGGACCCCCGGCAGGCCAAGGCTCACGCCAAAGTCAGTCAAGTATCACCATTTCTAAGTCAGGGCAAGGGAGTTACACACCAAGATATCCCCTGCTCACCCTCTAGGTAACGTGATGCGAGCAGCAAGGCTAAACTTGGAGGCGATGTGAGTTAAGTGTTTGCGCACGCACCCCCAGCAACAACACCCAAGGCCCACCACAAAGGAAACTCCATACAAGGTTATATAAAAAATAGCCTTTGTATTATAATAAAAACACATTAGATAAAACACATATGTTACAATGTGCCAACAGGCACGGGCAGAATTTACAAGGGATTATGTACACGACAGGGCCACCAGGACCACTGTCAGGGGATGCACTTTTAGAATTAGCACTTGTAGAAATAATACTTTGTAGGAATAATATTCAGCACATAAAGCATATAATGACTGTAGCACCAAAATAGTACATGTAGCACACAACCAGGAATTACTGGTAAAGGGTAAACACCTCCTACGCAACCCTAACCACTTTAGGAAAATCACGCAGGGAACTAGGACCTTATTCTCAGGACCTATAGAAGGAAAACACCATCACCTAAGCATGTCACATTTAGCAAAGGGAAGGAAACCTAAAACAATCCTCTAAGCAGGTCACTTTTAGCAAAGGGGAAGAACATAAACCGATCACCTAATCAGGTCACTTTTAGCAAAGGGAAGGAAGCATAAAACACATTGCACACGAGGCACCAAAATACATTCACCTAAGAAGGTCACTTTTAGCAAAGGGAAGGAAGCATAAATCAATCACCTAAGCAGGTCACATTTAGCAAAGGGATCACATAAGCACGTAAATCATAAATTGCGCAAGGTGCACATGGCACAACACTAGAACTGTCCCTCAGGCCAACTGGCCTCGCAAGGGCTCAAATGCCCTTAGTCCAAAATGTCAGGGCAGGCTGCGCAGGCAGCAAAGAACACAAGCCTAAACGCAGCAACTGCCCACAAAGTGCTGGGCAGTTGTAAACAATGATGATGCCAACGTTGGAGCCTTGTGGGCTCAAGAACAATGGTGGGGCAAAACACAGCGTGGGAGCCACGGGGCTCTGACCAACTGCCTGTGTCCCCCAAGAGCCTCTCTCAGGGCTCGCAAAACAAATAGAATGGCACGAAAGAGCTTCAGTGCTCTAAAACAATATGGGCGGTGAGCCTCTCGGGCTCTGAGGAAATGTGGGCGGGTGGAGCCTTCAGGGCTCAAAACAAAAACAAATGTGCCCCTGAGCCTCTCGGGCTCTAAATAACAAAATGCCCCTCTCGTTGGAGTCCCTCATGGCCTCGGAAAGTAGCTGTGCCCGTTGGAGCGGCCCGCTGCCTTTCGGGGCTGCTCTGTCACCCCCGGAATGCCTGGAGCCTCTTAGGGTGCTGAATCAACAATGGGGGCCGCCCAGGGGAACCACAAGGCCCACCCACACTCACCAGCTGCTCAGGGACGCTGTACGGAAGCTCCCTCTCCTCGGGGCTCCGGTGGTGTCCTGGTGCTCGGGCGGCTCTCCTTCTGGCTGCGGCAGAGGTCCGGGGCTCTCCTCTCACTCGGGAGCCTCGGCAGGATACGGCAGGCTGCTTCCTGCTGCTTTGGCCTCTCCTCAGCCAATCCCAGCGCGGCGCTGCTCGTGACGCTGCGGCGGCTTCTCAGAGGCTGGGGAGACTCTGGCTTGCGGCGGTGAACACGGGGCAATGCCGGGTGGGCACCGGCTCTTAAAATAATTAAATAAAACGGGTCAAATAAGCGGCAAGGTCCGTGGCAGCACGAAATGCTGGGTGGGCACCTGCCTGGACCATAAAGCGCTTCCCAAGCGCTAGGAGCAATTAAAGCGCTCTCACCACTAGGCCAGTAGAATAAAGCGCTCTTAAGCGCAAGGACAAGAGGACAGCGCTATAAGTAAATAACAGCTCCAGCAAAGTCCTGCAGGCAAGCAGGGGGTAAGGCTGGGTCCAGAGCCAGTTCACTGGGTCTCCAGGCAGGGAGACAATCCAAGTGGCGGTCCTCCTGGCCCCAGCAACAGCAGCAGCCCCCTCAGGATCCTGGAAAAGAACAGAATAAATTGTAAGGGGACCCAGCCCCTTCTTATACCAATAAATCCTTTGTCTGTAGGTGCAGGGTGGGGGAGAAACCAGTCGCAGCTGGTTTTGGAGCACCCTTGATGGCTCAACCACCCCTTTCATTCACTAGGGAGGCTAGGGTCGTTAGACGCACCACAGGGGGCGTAGCCAGCATTGTGTGGGGAAAGCCCAGCCCCATTGAGGAACCAGGTGTAGCCCTCCCTCACATCACTCAGGCTGATCTCTCCACTCACTCCTGGGCAGACCCATCCAGACTTCCTGGAGCCAGGCTTGCCAGCCAGCTTCAGCCAATCACGCTCCAGCACACTCACTGCACACACACATCAATGTCTAGAAGTGGCTCTTCCCCACTAGACACAAACAAGCCGCACATACCATTGCGCAGCATTCATTCTCACGAGTTCGCACATACCAAACGCGAGCCTGCACTCCCCACACATCAGGAACTAATATGGACACACACATTCCACATGCATTCCTATGGGAGGGCAGGCCAGCCATACTACACGCACGCACTTAACTCTGGGACACAGGGCAAAAGTGCGCAGAGACCCTAAAATCACTAACACAGATCACATACTAAAAGCAAAAAGATTAGGGGTGAACCTGCCAGAAGGGCCAAGTCCAACAGTAAAGATACAGTAATATTAAAAAGGATAAACAGACAGTTTATTAAAAATATGACAACAACAGCTGTTTAGTTAAAAATTCATTCATAATACAATATGAATAACAGGTTAAAAACATTTCATAGAAACACAATAATCCTAACAGTGGGACAGAACTACAGCAAGAAACAATGTATATCAGATCAGAGAAACAACACGGTACTAGGACCTTTAGGTAATGATTTTTGATGCAGAGAGGCTCTAGGTAGAGAACATTTGGAATTAGATACTCAAAAATGCATCCGTCACGTATCCGTGGAGTGTTCCCAGGTAAAAAGCACCTCTGACCCCCAGGAAGCCACAAAGAGCGAGAGCCAGCAGACATTGGGTTAATGGAATCATTTACCAAACAATCGTGCCACGTGTTTCTGCCCCAGGGCCGCTCTACAGGCCATATTATCAAGAAAGGGTGAAACATTATCGGCGCTTTTATCGGCAGGAAACTGCCACTAAAACGGCGATAATGGGCTTGATAATATGCCCTTGTGAATTCCCATAGCAGCCCAGGTTAACACCAGAACCTGGGCTGCTATGGGAATACGGCCATTATCACTTGGCCTTGATCCAAGGACAGCCCCTTCCTCCAGAACGGGGCCACCAACTCCGGATCTGGCGTAATATCCAGTGGAACTGCAACTAACGCCATACATCTGACTCCTGACATCAGCACCACCATCGCAGATGCCTGAAGTGGATCTAAAGTCGTATTTGAATCTGAAGCCTAAATCCCCCAACCAAAAAGGCCACAATAGTACACCCCTTTGGGCCCAGTAATGTATGCTCCTCACAATGATGATGATGATGCAGAAGACAGTATCTTTTATGACTCTTTTGGGGATAGGAACATATTTGATGGCCTGCAGGAGGCCAGAGACTAAACACCTCCCTACTCATTGGCCTGTTATTCTCAAACTCAGCTATGGCAACCGGCATTAGATCTCACCCTTTCCTCAAAGGAGGTGAAACCTAATGCTCTCACGAGGTCCTCAATCTCAGGTAAACCAAGCAAAAAAGTGTGTTACCTTTCAATGAGGCTCTCATTTATGTGCTAGTGGGTACTGAGACAAAGCGGGGATTTTGTCTTACAGTAAATAGACAAGGCTAAGTCAATCAATCAATCAATCAAGAAATTTGTATAGCGCGCTACTCACCCGGAGGGTCTCAAGGCGCTTGGGGGGGGAGGTCTGCTACTGCTCGAACAGCCAGGTCTTGAGTTGCTTCCTGAAGGAGAGGTGGTCTTGGGTCAGACGGAGGTGGATGGGGAGGGAGTTCCACGTCTTGGCTGCCAGGTAGGAGAAGGATCTTCCTCCCATGGTGGCTTTTCGGATGCGTGGAACGGCGGCGAGGGCGTGGCTGGTCGATCGTAGCTGACGGGTGGGAGTGTAGAAGGTCAGGCGGTTGTTGAGGTACCTGGGGCCCAGGTCCTGGAGGGCCTTGTGTGCGTGGGTGAGGAGTCGGAACGTGATTCTCTTGTTGACGGGGAGCCAGTGGAAGTCTCTCAGGTGTCCGGAGATGTGGCTGTGACCGGGGATGTCCAGGATGAGTCGTGCGGAGGCGTTCTGGATTCGTTGAAGTCTTTTCTGAAGTTTGGTTGTGGTTCCGGTGTAGAGGGTGTTCCCGTAGTCCAGTCGGCTGGTGACGAGGGCCTGGGTGACCGTCTTCCTGGTTTCGGTGGGGATCCAGCGGAAGATCTTACGGAGCATGCGTAGGATGTTGAAACAAGATGATGAGACGGCGTTGACTTGTCTGGTCATCGGGAGTGAGGAGTCCAGGATGAATCCCAGGTTGCGAGCGTGGTCCGTTGGCTTGGGTGCGCTGCCAAGGGCCGGGGGCCACCATGAGTCATCCCATGCAGAGGGTGAAGATCCGAGGATGAATGAGTGATGGTATCTCTCGTCTCTGGTCTCGATATTCCAGGCTGCCTGCGAGGGCTACCCGGAAACGCCGGAGCTGGATTTCTCGGCAGGAGAAATAGGCAGCTGCTTGATTTCAGCGCGTCAAGAAGGCGGGGCTGCGCCAGCGGGGTCTGCTCTGCTCTGGGCTTCGGCAAGTCTGGCTGCTCCGTCCTCGTCACCACCGCGTGTGTTTGCATAGGGCAATATCGGTAATATTTATACCTTTAAGGTGCCGAGATTGACGTAAGGATGGACATAGATACGTCAATAAGGATGTCATACGACCAGGTCGTTAGCACATTCTTTTGCTGAAGTTCTCGGTGAAATCAAAACAATGGCCGCAGGGTTTTTCCCAGGTCTGTCATAGGTTTGATTTGTTATGAGAACTCCGTATGCCTTATCAGGGGCTGGAGGAATATCGCTTGTCTAATTAGATGGCAAGCGTTATGACCTAATCAGATAACACGTTCCTGTGCCGTAGTGTGGCATTATCAGATAACGGTTCCTGCATCATGGGGGTTTTCTGCCTCATGGGCTGACTGCTAGTTAACTTGTTAGTTTGTTAACCAGAATAGGGTCAGGAATAGGGGGATCGATACAGAACCTATAGGAATACATCACAGGTGGTGATCTTGTTCCAGCTCCTGCGGGGAACCTGTTGCGGGTGGTGGTGAGTCGTGGTCCTTCTGAAGCTGAAGTGGACGCAGCTGTGGTCTGTCCAGTGGAGTCTGGTGGAGTGGCCGAAGGAGATGTACTTGCTGGAGGAAAAGACTGGGTCAAGCGTGTGGCCGGCGTAGTGGGTGGGGGTGTTCACCAGTTGCTTGAATCCGAGGTTGGCGAGGTTGTCCAGCAGGGTGGTGGTGTTGTTGTCGTTGTTGTTCTCCAGGTGGAAGTTGAGGTCCCCTAGGAGGATGTAGTCAGCGGAGGGGAGGGCGTGTGGGCTGATGAAGTCTGCGATGTCTTCGCTGAATTGTGTGCGAGGTCCTGGGAGTCTGTAGATGAGGGTGCCTCTGAGGGTGGTCTTGGGGTCGGTGTGAATCTGGAAGTGCAGATGTTCGGCGGCTGTGAGGGTGTCCTCAGAGCTGGTCGTGATGCGGATGGTGTTCTTGTGGACGATGGCGATGCCTCCTCCTGTCTGGTTGACGCGGTCCCTCCGGGTGATCTTGTATCCGTCCGGGATGGCGATGGCGTTGTCGGGCGCTGAGGAGGCGTTCATGCAGGTTTCCGTGAGGAAGGCGACGTCTGGTGATGTGGTGTCGAGGAGGTTCCAGAGTTCCACGGCGTGTCTGTGGATGGAGCAGGTGTTGAGCAGGATGCAGTTGAGGTGGTTGCTGCTGGTGCTCGGCTTGGCGGGTGTGGGTGCGGTGCAGGTCTGAATGCAGGAGAACTTGCAGGATTGGCAGGTGAAGGGTCCGTGGGTGAGTCTCGGGGTGGCTCGGTAGCAGCCGGGGGTCCGGCCGTTGTTGAGTGCGTTGTTGGTGGCGTCGTCGTAAGTCAAGCGGGTGGGGTGGCTTCTGCGGGGTCCAGGGGTTCTGGCGCTGTGCGCGGACCAGGCGCGAACGGGCGCAGGCGGGCTTGCCTTTGGCGCACCCGCTGCGCGGTCGCTCCAGGGGCGTCATAAGAGGGGAGGAGGGGTCCGCTGGGAGGCGGGAGGGAAGAATCCAATGGGTGTGGGGGGGCGGGGCCGCACGGGAGGCAGCGGCGGGAAAAACGGGGCTGAGGAGCCCGGTGGACGAACCACTCACTCGGGGATACAGAAGAGATAATGGGGCGGGCAGGCACACGGGGGCACTCAATCCAGGCGCAGGCAGCCCAGGCGGCGCTCGATCAGGGTGGGAGAGCGCCGATCTGGAGGGAGGAGCTGGAGGCAAGAAGACTGGCAGGCGGAGCAGCAGCGGTGGGGAAGTGACCTACCCGAGGGTTAGGGTCACTGTCTCTGCCGCGCTGCAGACACCTTAAGAGGGGAGGAGGGGAGGAGGGGTCAGCTGGGAGGCGGGAGGGAAGAATCCAATGGGTGTGGAGGGGCGGGGCCGCACGGGAGGCAGCGGCGGGAAAAACGGGGCTGAGGAGCCCGGCGGACGAACCACTCACTCGGGGGTACAGAAGAGAGAATGGGGCGGGCAGGCACATGGGCACTCAGGCAGTCCAGGCGGGGGTACAGAAAAAAGAGAATGGGGCAGGCAGGAACACGGGGGTACTCAGTCCAGGCGCAGGCAGTCCAGGCGGCGCTCGATCAGGGTGGGAGAGCGCCGATCTGGAGGGAGGAGCAGGAGGCAAGTAGACTGGCAGGCGGAGCAGCAGCGGTGGGGAAGTGACCTACCCGAGGGTAAGTAGATCCAGACACCCCTGTCTTAGTGGTACACGTATCCATTAGTCAACTGAACCCCAATACTTCTCCACACCTGATAGAGGGTCCAAATGAATGGAGACATTCTCCAAACATGTATTCTCCTCTACCAGCCTTGTCCTGAGATCCGTCAACATGTCTTACCTCATGGGCAGATATTCATAGGCCTTATGGAACAGAGTGGCAGACATCTTGCTTGCTGTCCCAAAAGACATCTGGCCCGCCCTGGATTGCCTAATGGCAGATGGCCAGGACGCAACAAAATATTCTATATGTTCAGGCTTAGACATGTCCGACGGCCTGTGTAGGGCAGTCAGGACCCGCATGGGGCTGCAGCACCATGCTTTGATTTTCTCAAGGGGCTCCTCATCATATGTCTAACAGTCCCTCATGAACATGATCTTCAATGGTTCTAGGCTGTTCAGAGCAAAGGCAGACTCAACCTTAGAAAGATTTAAAGAGAGTAAAGTTAGAGTTCCTAATCTGGGTCTTGCTCCACCTTTTTGGCAGACCATACAAAAAGGCAGTGCTAATGCGCACTTCAAAAGCAACAGGTTTTCCAATCCTTTTAAAGTACAGGCAGGGAATCAAGCCAACAGCGTCCAGGACCCCAGAGCCAACATTCTACCCTAATAGCAGCCTCCTCTTCTGCAGCAGCCTCAAACCTACTTTACACCTCCCTCTGCAGCTCTCACAATTGCCCAGTGGTAAGGTGTGTTTACTTTTACTTCTCCAGGTGAAGGAGCATCACATCCGACGATTAGGTGCTGCAAATCGTGGAACACAGGTATTCCCTAGCCTTCAGTCCTATCCACCAGCTATGCCACCTACATCACAACACCTCCCAGAGAAACACTTGTCCATACTCTGCGGAGTAATTCAAGCTGACTTTGAGAAGATAGAGAGGGGGCCGACATCAGCGATTGGGTCTGGCTGTGACTCACATTATTTCCTGGTACTGAAAAAGGACAGAAGCTTTATCCTCATCCTCAATCTATCCTCTCTGAACTTCTTTCGGAAGGACAAGTTCAAGATGCTCATCTGGGCCCAAGTCCTGTCTTCCATGGATCCAGGAGACTGAATCGTGGGCGTTGCATCTTTTTCCACATGCCCATACTTCAGATGCTACCTGGCCTTTCAGGTAGGACATAAGTGCTTTCAGTTCACCAAGTTCTCCTTTCACCTGATCAGTGCACCTAAAGTGTTCATAAAGGTAATGGTTGCAGTCAAACTTTGGCGGCTGGGAATACCAGTCTTTCCATGCATTGATGACTGGCTACTAAGGGTGGACTCATCTCAAGCAGTTGTAAGCCACCTTCAGACAACAGACGACCTGTTGACATTGTTGAATTTCATCAAGACCTCTGACCTCCTGGTCAGGAAAACAGCTCTCCCCTCGCACAGCTCTGTCCCTGAGTCCTCTGTGCCATGTTTTACTCCTTTTCCACTGTTTTCCTCTGTTTCATTTTTTACTGTTGCCTCCATTTTCCTGCTGCTGTTGCCCCATTGCCCCTCCCCCTGCATGTTCCCGCTCTTGCCACACAGCTGCTCCCCCCCGACCCCCACTTAATGATCACCGCTACGCGACAGGGCGAGCAAGACCTCTGACCTCCTGGTCAGGGATACTGCTTCCCCCTTGCACAGCTCCTTCCTTGGGTCTATGCCCCCTGCGCCTTTCTGGTTCCAGGTAGGTGTTCGAGGCTCTCTTTCACACGCAGGCTCCTGCCTGCGCCTTATCCCTGGTGGTCCAGTGGGAGAGCCTTGCTATTATGCTGGTCTGCTCTTCCAGCCTTTTTTCTGTCTGCCCTCTGTGCCTTTTGTATTTGTTTCCCATCTGTGCCCGTCCAAGACACGACCGTGACCAGAGCCAGGGAACCTGGTCTTCCGTCCCACTGCCGCTACAACTCCAGCACTCTCCACGTACTCAACCGTGGACGCAACAACAACTGCCAGCTCTCAATGCCAAGCAACTCCCGAGGCACATTCTCCTGCTGAGACTGCCACCACACCTTCACCCACTCACCCACACATTCACCCACCTTCGGATCTAGGCATCTACCCCAAACCACCGGATGCCAGTGTACCAAAAACCCTGAGCTGCATCCTCCTCAACGTAGCTCCCTGCACAGACATGCAGTAGAAATCTGGGACCTCCTCAACACCCTCTCGCCCAATGTCGTTCTTCCTCACAGAGACCTGGACCAACACCAGTTCCGCTCATGACATTGCAACAGCCATCCTAAAGAAAGTCCTTCACAACCGACCTGGAGGAGGCCTCGCCATCATCAACAAAAGCTCTCTCCGACTGACAACCTCCCTCTCGAACAACGTGTCGCCCCCCATCAGACACACCCATTTCCAGATCTAACCCAAACCCAGAACGACTCTACATGGAACTCTGACCTAACGACCTCCCAGACCCTGCTCCCTGTTCACAAACACCATCACAGACTACATTGCGCCCCATTTCCTCGACTCCACGGACTATGCACTGCTCAGAGACCTGAATTTCCACCTTGACAACGTCAGTGACCCCAACTCCACTGCCCTCCTAGAGAACCTTGCCAACATCGGACTGCAGCAACTCATCACCACCCCCACCCACACGACGGAACACATTAGCTTCAACACCACTGCATCCATTTCTCCTTTTTGAAACCCATTGTACACAAGCCATTGCCATGCCTCTTGTGCCGACACTGGAACAAGAATGCAGAAGAACACCTCACCTCCGCCCGCAGCCACACCAATCCCCCACTACGACTGATGCCAACTCCGCAGCCAATGACCTCCACCAAAGGTTTGACGACTGCGCAAAGATGCACGCCCTCCGTCAGAACTCCGACAGACAACACAACACTAAAGCCACCTGGTTCACCATGGACCTACAAGAATCCAAGCGCTTGTGCCGACAACTGGAGAAAGCATGGGGGAATAGCAAAACCCAGAAGCATGCACCGCCTACAGGACCACCACCATGGCACACCACCAACTCATCAGATCTACGAAGAGCAACTTCATTCAGGCCAGAATCCTCTCCAACTCCCACAACTCCAAGGAACCCTTTAAAATCATACAAGAATTCACCAGACCCCACAGCAAAACTTCTGATGTCCCTCCCTCCCAGGACCTCAGCTCCTTCTTCCACCACAAGATTAGGACACTCTACAACAACTTCGATGACCAAGACCCAACACCATCCACCAGCAACACCACCCTCCGCACCTGGACCCCCATCACCACAGAAGACACCGTCTCCGAGGAGCATTCACTCCGGAGCACCCACTTACCCCTGCCCACCACACATCTTCGACTTCTGCCATCACCCCAGAACTACGACGGACAATCAACTGCACCTTCAAAACAGGCATGTTCCCCGATGGCTTTAAGCACCTTCGAATACAACTCCGTGCTCATTACATTCTCACATATATGCACAACCTAGTCCTGGTCCTGAGGAGAACCCTTAACAAAGGAGGGGTTCCGAAACGCTTTGACCTACACGGCTAGTCCTAACTCATACCTGAAAAAAGAATAGTACAGGGTTCAAACATGGCATTTTGCCTGTTGTAACTGTATTATAGGACTAGCTGCTGTTGGCAGGCTGCAGTTGTGAAAAATGTCAAACATCTGTGCTGCCACTGTTTTTTGTACAATTTAAGGACTGTTGTTTGTTTTTGTACTTTCTTGTAATATTTTGCAATTGTCTGATGTATTGTTGTCAATCACGTCTTTCATTTTGGTTCACTGATTGTGCTCTTTGGTTTTGACCTTATAACCACTGTTTTCTATGTGTACAAAAGTAACTGGATCATAAGGTGTAACAAAAAACATCAAACCACCGTAGTAGAGAAAGTGGTATTTTTTAGGCCTAATTTGGGTGTGGTGCAAGGGCCCAACCCCTGTTTTTCGGAATATAATGTGGCATTTTAATTAAATTAATAATATCTGTTTTAATTGATGATAATTATCAAACATTGTATTAATTATGTAATGTGTTTACTTTTATTTTTAAATTTAAATGTATAATTTGTTATTAACAATATTATATTTTTGGTTATTTAATGAGTTGGTTAAACATATTATTTTTGTAAGTGAACTACTCTCTCTCTACTTTTGCACAGAGTGGAGTAGGAATAGTACTTATCATGGTCAATTTTAGGAGAAAGCACAGTGACTGGGGTCCTGATTAGCAGGATCCCAGCCAGACTAGTCAAAAACCTACTGACACCAAGCAAAAAGTTGGGGTAACCATGAAAGCAGATCCTACTTTCCTACAGTCAACCCAGATTTGTTTGCCTTTTTCTGAACCCTATGTTTGTGGGCTGTAGGATTATGTGCTCCTTACGCCTGCTAAACAGTAGGTAAGTGTTTGTGCTCCTCTTTAAACATAATGAAATTGGTATAAACCTGGGGCCATAATACACTATGCAGCGCATTTTCCTTGTTTGCACGGGGCACACTGTTCAAAAGGTGCACTCTGTGCAAACAAAGAGGGTGCACTATATTATATTGCATGCGCAGCCCCCAGGCTGCTGCGGACTCGTGCTGCCCTGGGGGCAGCGCATTCTAGTGAAATACGGTGCAGCTATTAAGCAGCCGCTTCGTGTTTCACTGTGCAGGCAGGCAGCAACCCGTTTGCACTTTTAAGAGAGGTGAGAGATCCCCTTGGGTACGGGTGCAGTGAGTGGCTGCACCTGCCTGCAACGGGATATCTAGGGGGTGCCATCAGGGGGCAGACTAGCATTATCATAGTACACTCCCCACACACTTCCTCAACCTCCTGAACTTAAAATGACTATGGTTGAAGACTTCAGCCATCTTGAAAATGCCCAAAGTGGGTAGGGTTAGCCCTGGGACTCTTTACCTAATTGATTAGGACATTCCCGGGGGTCATTCCCACTCACTAGATCATCTAGACCCAAATATGGCATCTCTATGCACCTACGTCAGAGAACTGCAGGACCTGTGAAAGATCAGAGGAGGGCTGAATCTGCTGTTTGAAACCTGTGAAGAGCCCTAGATGACTATATCTTCTCTCTTGTGCCCAGGACAAAGACGTGGACTCCAAGGGTCAGAAGATTGACCTACTGTTCATGCCCAAAAAAATGCCCAAGCTCAAAGAGGCCTCAGATGTTCAGTGGCATGTGGACCTAGGCTCAACTTTGCCTGACACTCAGTGATTCTCTAAATACTTCCCCTGAGGCCCTGGGGGAGGGGGCATTTAGAAGTGCACTCCTGTGGCAGATTGAGACTTAAAAGACTGAAGTTAGAAGGTAAATACTTTGACCCACGCGTCATCTCGATCAGCATCAAATTGCACGAGGTCTTGTTCTTCCGCAACCATTGACTATTATTGGCAATTTGTTCTTCTTGGTTCTATTTTTACTTAACATTTTACACATTCATATCTCCAGTTGCCCTTGTAAACCCTTCTCAAGTAACAACCAAAGTCCTTGTCAGGATGAACCACAAAAGTCACGAAATTGACCTGTGCTTAACCATCTGGTAGCTTGCCACAAAAGCCGTCAGGGTTCACATAGATGCACTGTGTAAAGCATTTATGCAGCACACATACAGCAATAAATGGAAAACAACACAGTAAAAATCCCAAACCAATTTAGAAAATAGAATGACATAGTATACATTTTTATCAATAAAATGCCAACAAATACATTTTACTTGGTCGCTATGGCCGGAGTTATGAATTTGTAAAAGTTTTAGTGAAAAATAGTGGCTAAAGAATCACAGAGCCAACCGAGGGAATCTGTTCACATGAGGCCTGGGGAACATCAAAAGTTAAGGTCGACTGCAACAGAGCTGGAGCCGAATACATGGAGCGGCTTGGGCTTTGTCTTCACTTACCTCTGGGCTTTCAGGAAGAAAAGTCAAGGAGAAGGTAGAGTTTAGCAGGGCAAGGCAGCAGGCTGTGGCGTGTTGGAGAAAGTCTTGGAGAAGTAAGCGACGATGGTGAGGAGCTGGATACTCAACTCCAAGAGGTCATCGATAAGGAGCCTGTTGCATTCAAGCCAGTGAAGGTTTCTGCCTTCGGACATAAACAACTTTATGGAAGTTGAAAACCTTCAGCCGAACAAAGCTGCAAGCTGCAGCCGAAGAGGGCTGCATGAGGTCAGACACCATCACTGAGCGGTCCAGCTTAACAGGAATTGCTGCTGCTGAGAAGAATGGAGTGGGAGGTATTACGACCAATATCGTAATGAGGGCCTTAGTTGGTGAATCACCATTTCATAGGATGCTTTCTTATACGTCTCCTGAATCCAGGACTCCAATGTTGAACTGCAGTTAGTCTTCCATAGTTAAAAATGCAGAGCTTCACCATATGCCGAAGCAATCCACCACACCCACTGGTGGGTAACCTCAGGGTGTGGAGCAATGTTATGTAGAAAAACGATTTGACATGTCCAGGGCCAGGATATTTCAAGTGTTTCTCCTGTTGTCCCACATCCTAGCCCAAAAGGCAGTCGCAAAGCAGGCGCAAAATTTCACAGTTCAGGTGAGCGCATCCCTGGTAGGTAGCCCCAGAAGCATTCCTGCATCCTTCAGCCTTTGGGGGACCAGTGCCTCCTATGTAATACTTTAAAGTACACAACTTTCAGATGTGCTTATCTCAGGGGTTTTTGAAGACTGACGGGAGTTCTCCCCAGTACTCCTCTGGGTAATGCGTTTGTCAGCGGTGTGAGCTAGACCTGTTTGGATATCAGGTCAGTGTTGATGGGGTTTATTATGACACTGTACAGTCCTGATACTACTTCTTTATACGCTCTGCAGGTACATCGATGTTTAAGGACAGTAGAGTACAGTACTTCTATTGGGAATGGGCCTAGCAACACTCATATGCAGGGACCTATTTATGAGCCAGTTTGCGTCGCTCGTGCACCACGTAATGTGGTGCAACCACGACACAAACCTTACAAATGATTTATGAAGCTACACAAGCCCACTTTGAGTAGCCCTGAGTGGCTCTATATATCTGGAGTAGCAACGCAAATCACTGCATTGCCTTACTCTGCCCTAGGAAGACGCTCCATGGGCGTTGCGTGGGTGTTCACTTGGTTCTTGATGCATTCCCTGATTCGCCAGAATTTGGAGACCTGAAAATGCTCCAAAACGAAACACCTTCTATGGTAAGACGTAACAAGTAGAAATATATTTATTTCTACTCGTTACATCCTCTTTCTATATGTGCTGCATTTTGAAAATGCCTCTCAGGAAGATGTGCCTTCCTGCAGAAAAACAATCCTGCATGCAACACAGGCACCCTTCCACCATGGTGCACGGGTTCCTGCATTAGAACCAGTCTGCCACAAGGGCACCAGCGCAAGGGAAAAGGAAGGAATGTGCCTTATGTGCATGACATTCTCGTATATAGGTCATGCAGTGTGTAAGGCTTTGGTATTTCCAGAATGAGTTGGTTGAAAATCGACTTTGGCTTGAGCTTCTGCAAAGGTTTTCACAATGGCTTCAGTTAGTAAATAGAAAAGCATTTTAAAGCCTCTGGTCTCAAAGTCACCCAGGCTAGTTCCACCCGTCTCCTCTATCTTTATTTTACAGTTGGCCCAATTGTACGCGTCTAAGTGTATCTTACTACTGTCTCCTAAGATGGTGTATGTTTTGCGCCAGGCATACGTCATTGCATGTAGAGGATTAAAGGATATCGGTCTGTGACATTAGATGTTTTCCATTTGAGTGGGTGCTCCCCAAGTGCAGAGGCCGGTGTGTGTTTGGAACGCCCTGCATTTCTTCTTATTAATTCTATGTTTTGAGAATTGTGAAATTTGTACAATTCTGTATATGATGCCTGTGATAGAGTCCCTGGGCTTGGATGGGGTGACAACAAAATTGTCTGCTAATATAGGGGATTATGTTCTCACGCTGGTGTCATGACCCTGTTTTAGCCCTATTTTGGTGATTGACCTTAGATAGGGAAAAACTATCATATGGCATATTATTGTGACAAAGCAATGGAATACGGATAGTGGACATAAACTCTTCTGCCTCTGACATATTATTGTGATATAACATTGGTATACTGATAGTGGACATAAACTCTTCTGCCTCTGACATATTATTGTGATATAACATTGGTATACAGATAGTGGACATAAACTCTTCTGCCTCTGACATATTATTGTGACAAAGCAATGGAATACGGATAGTGGACATAAACTCTTCTGCCTCTGACATATTATTGTGATATAGCATTGGTATACAGATAGTGGACATAAACTCTTCTGCCTCTGACATATTATTGTGACATAGCATTGGTATACAGATAGTGGACTTGAACTCTTCTGCCTCTGACATATTATTGTGACATAGCATTGGTATACAGATAGTGGACATAAACTCTATTGCCTCTGACATATTATTGTGATATAACATTGGTATACAGATAGTGGACATAAACTCTTCTGCCTCTGACATATTATTGTGACATAGCATTGGTATACAGATAGTGGACATAAACTCTGCTGCCTCTGACATATTATTGTGATATAACATTGGTATACAGATAGTGGACATAAACTCTTCTGCCTCTGACATATTATTGTGACATAGCATTGGTATACAGATAGTGGACATAAACTCTGCTGCCTCTGACATATTATTGTGATATAACATTGGTATACAGATAGTGGACATAAACTCTTCTGCCTCTGACATATTATTGTGACATAGCATTGGTATACAGATAGTGGACATAAACTCTCCTGCCTCTGACATATTATTGTGATATAACATTGGTATACAGATAGTGGACATAAACTCTTCTGCCGCTGAGATATTATTGTGATATAGCATTGGTATACAGATAGTGGACATAAACTCTCCTGCCTCAGACATATTATTGTGACATAGCATTGGTATACAGATAGTGGACATAAACTCTGCTGCCTCTGACATATTATTGTGATATAACATTGGTATACAGATAGTGGACATAAACTCTTCTGCCTCTGACATATTATTGTGACATAGCATTGGTATACAGATAGTGGACATAAACTCTTCTGCCTCTGACATAATATTGTGATATAGCATTGGTATACTGATAGTGGACATAAACCCTTCTGCGGTGGCATATTATTGTGACATAGCATTGGTATACAGATAGTGGACCTAAACTCTTCTGCCTCTGACATATTATTGTGACATAGCATTGGTATACAGATAGTGGACATAAACTCTTCTGCCTCTGACATATTATTGTGACATAGCATTGGTATACAGATAGGGGACTTGAACTCTTCTGCCTCTGACATATTATTGTGACATAACATTGGTATACAGATAGTGGACATCAACTCCTCTGCCTCTGACATATTATTGTGACATAGCATTGGTATACAGATAGTGGACATAAACTCTTCTGCCTCAGACATATTATTGTGATATAGCATTAGTATACAGATAGTGGACATAAACTCTTCTGCCTCTGACATAATATTGTGATATAGCATTGGTATACTGATAGTGGACATAAACCCTTCTGCGGTGGCATATTATTGTGACATAGCATTGGTATACAGATAGTGGACCTAAACTCTTCTGCCTCTGACATATTATTGTGACATAGCATTGGTATACAGATAGTGGACATAAACTCTTCTGCCTCTGACATATTATTGTGACATAGCATTGGTATACAGATAGGGGACTTGAACTCTTCTGCCTCTGACATATTATTGTGACATAGCATTGGTATACAGATAGAGGACATAAACTCTTCTGCCTCTGACATATTATTGTGACATAGCATTGGTATACAGATAGTGGACATAAACTCTTCTGCCTCTGACATATTATTGTGATATAACATTGGTATACAGATAGTGGACATAAACTCTTCTGCCTCTGACATATTATTGTGACATAGCATTGGTATACAGATAGTGGACATAAACTCTTCTGCCTCTGACATATTATTGTGACATAGCATTGGTATACAGATAGAGGACATAAACTCTTCTGCCTCTGACATTTTATTGTGACATAGCATTGGTATACAGATAGTGGACTTGAACTCTTCTGCCTCTGACATATTATTGTGACATAGCATTGGTATACAGATAGTGGACTTGAACTCTTCTGCCTCTGACATATTATTGTGACATAGCATTGGTATACAGATAGAGGACATAAACTCTTCTGCCTCTGACATATTATTGTGACATAGCATTGGTATACAGATAGTGGACATAAACTCTCCTGCCTCTGACATATTATTGTGACATAGCATTGGTATACAGATAGTGGACTTGAACTCTTCTGCCTCTGACATATTATTGTGACATAGCATTGGTATACAGATAGAGGACATAAACTCTTCTGCCTCTGACATATTATTGTGACATAGCATTGGTATACAGATAGTGGACATAAACTCTTCTGCCTCTGACATTTTATTCTGACATAGCATTGGTATACAGATAGAGGACATAAACTCTTCTGCCTCTGACATATTATTGTGACATAGCATTGGTATACAGATAGTGGACTTGAACTCTTCTGCCTCTGACATATTATTGTGACATAGCATTGGTATACAGATAGAGGACATAAACTCTTCTGCCTCTGACATATTATTGTGACATAGCATTGGTATACAGATAGTGGACATAAACTCTTCTGCCTCAGACATATTATTGTGACATAGCATTGGTATACAGAGAGAGGACATAAACTCTTCTGCCTCTGACATATTATTGTGACATAGCATTGGTATACAGATAGTGGTCATAAACTCTTCTGCCTCTGACATATTATTGTGACATAGCATTGGTATACAGATAGTGGACTTGAACTCTTCTGCCTCTGACATATTATTGTGACATAGCATTGGTATACAGATAGTGGACATAAACTCTTCTGCCTCTGACATATTATTGTGATATAACATTGGTATACAGATAGTGGACATCAACTCCTCTGCCTCTGACATATTATTGTGACATAGCATTGGTATACAGATAGTGGACATAAGCTCTTCTGCCTCTGAGATATTATTGTGATATAGCATTGGTATACAGATAGTGGACATAAACTCTTCTGCCTCTGACATATTATTGTGACATAGCATTGGTATACAGATAGTGGTCATAAACTCTTCTGCCTCTGACATATTATTGTGACATAGCATTGGTATACAGATAGTGGACATAAACTCTTCTGCCTCAGACATATTATTGTGATATAGCATTGGTATACAGATAGTGGACATAAACTCTTCTGCCTCTGACATATTATTGTGACATAGCATTGGTATACAGATAGTGGACTTGAACTCTTCTGCCTCTGACATATTATTGTGATATAGCATTGGTATACAGATAGTGGACATAAACTCTTCTGCCTCTGACATATTATTGTGACATAGCATTGGTATACAGATAGTGGACTTGAACTCTTCTGCCTCTGACATATTATTGTGACATAGCATTGGTATACAGATAGAGGACATAAACTCTTCTGCCTCTGACATATTATTGTGACATAGCATTGGTATACAGATAGTGGACATAAACTCTTCTGCCTCAGACATATTATTGTGACATAGCATTGGTATACAGATAGTGGACTTGAACTCTTCTGCCTCTGACATATTATTGTGACATAGCATTGGTATACAGATAGAGGACATAAACTCTTCTGCCTCTGACATATTATTGTGACATAGCATTGGTATACAGATAGTGGACTTGAACTCTTCTGCCTCTGACATATTATTGTGACATAGCATTGGTATACAGATAGTGGACTTGAACTCTTCTGCCTCTGACATATTATTGTGACATAGCATTGGTATACAGATAGAGGACATAAACTCTTCTGCCTCTGACATATTATTGTGACATAGCATTGGTATACAGATAGTGGACATAAACTCTCCTGCCTCTGACATATTATTGTGACATAGCATTGGTATACAGATAGTGGACTTGAACTCTTCTGCCTCTGACATATTATTGTGACATAGCATTGGTATACAGATAGAGGACATAAACTCTTCTGCCTCTGACATATTATTGTGACATAGCATTGGTATACAGATAGTGGACATAAACTCTTCTGCCTCTGACATTTTATTCTGACATAGCATTGGTATACAGATAGAGGACATAAACTCTTCTGCCTCTGACATATTATTGTGACATAGCATTGGTATACAGATAGTGGACTTGAACTCTTCTGCCTCTGACATATTATTGTGACATAGCATTGGTATACAGATAGAGGACATAAACTCTTCTGCCTCTGACATATTATTGTGACATAGCATTGGTATACAGATAGTGGACATAAACTCTTCTGCCTCAGACATATTATTGTGACATAGCATTGGTATACAGAGAGAGGACATAAACTCTTCTGCCTCTGACATATTATTGTGACATAGCATTGGTATACAGATAGTGGTCATAAACTCTTCTGCCTCTGACATATTATTGTGACATAGCATTGGTATACAGATAGTGGACTTGAACTCTTCTGCCTCTGACATATTATTGTGACATAGCATTGGTATACAGATAGTGGACATAAACTCTTCTGCCTCTGACATATTATTGTGATATAACATTGGTATACAGATAGTGGACATCAACTCCTCTGCCTCTGACATATTATTGTGACATAGCATTGGTATACAGATAGTGGACATAAGCTCTTCTGCCTCTGATATATTATTGTGACATAGCATTGGTATACAGATAGTGGACATAAACTCTTCTGCCTCTGACATATTATTGTGATATAACATTGGTATACAGATAGTGGACATCAACTCCTCTGCCTCTGACATATTATTGTGACATAGCATTGGTATACAGATAGTGGACATAAACTCTTCTGCCTCTGACATATTATTGTGATATAACATTGGTATACAGATAGTGGACATAAGCTCTTCTGCCTCTGATATATTATTGTGATATAGCATTGGTATACAGATAGTGTACCTAAACTCTTCCATCTCTGACATATTATTGTGACATAGCATTGGTATACAGATAGTGGACATAAACTCTTCTGCCTTGTAGAGAGTCTCTACACGTGCATAGATAAGGAATTTGGGCTCTAAGCGGTCCAATCCTTTTTTGGATAGGGAGACAGTTTGTTTACAATGGAATGATTGTCTCCATGTTTGACATCATCCTATCCAATAACTTTTTTCTTTTTGACAACCGCTGGTTCCAGCAGGTACATGATACTGCGATGGGCTCCAAGTTTGCTCCCTCGTACGCCTGCCTCTTTATGGGGTGGTTCGAGAGGGAGCATGCTTGGGGCAAAGGTGCCTCCCCCTGGACTAACTGCATCGTGTAGTGGGGGAGGTACATCGATGATGTGATCTGTTTATGGTCTGGATCTGTAGAAGACTTACATCAATACCTGAGTTTTCTAAATTATAACATCTATAATGTTAAATTCACAATGATGTACAACAAGGAACGTATTAACTTTCTTGACATACAGTTTTGCATTCAACAGGGTCAGACATATAGTACACTTTTCAGGAAGGAGACCTCTTGCAAATTCTGTACTGCGCGCCACAAGTGCACACCCCAGCTCAGTAAAAACAGCATACCCTTTGGCGAGATGACAAGGATTCGGCGAGCCTGTAGTGAGGAGAAATCTTTTCAAACCAACATTAGGGATGTGCAAAACAGATTTGCCACGAGGGGATATACACAGGGAGTCCTTGACAAAGCTGAATTAAGGTCCCGTAATTTGAATAGGAATGTCACACTCAAGGACAAACCTACTATTGATGGAACCAATCCAAAAGCAAGATTTATAACACAATACACAGTACATAGTGGGGCCATTTTTAACATCTTTCGTAAGCATTGGCACTTATTGACTGAAATTCCGGGACTTAAGGATTCCATTGAGAACAAACCATCCATTAAATAGAGGAGGTGGGTATTGTTAAGAAATTCTCTCAGTCCTAGCTATGTAACAGCCCAAAAACGACACACACATGGCTACCGGCTAAACTGAAGGGTTTTTATATATGTGGGATGTGCAATGTATGTCCTTTGGATAGAAGCAAGACCCTGACTTTCAGTTACAACACACCTAAAAGATTTAATATAGGCCACTTTTTGAACTGTAACACCACACATGTGGTCTATATTTTTGGCTGCACATGTGGTATCGTTTATGTCGGCAGCACTACTCGCTGCCTTAAGCTGAGGATTCAGGAACCAGGACGGGCCATTAAATCTAAGGATGACAGGTATCCAATCACAAACATCCGGATGATTTGACTTTTTTGTTCCATGCAATAGACCATGTACCAGTACAAACAAGAGGAGGTAACAGGGACTTGTTACTTAGACAGATAGAGGCAAGATGGATTTGCCGATTGAGGGCGCCCGTCTGGGGCATGAAACCGATGGGGAAATGCACTATTTCTTATAGACATGTTGTATAGACATGTTTGGCCTGAGACATCTGGGATTGATTTGGATTAGGTTAAATTGGATGATCTTCCGCTTTCATGAGATATGTGTGATAAAGGCTCTATCGTCTACATTGCATTGATGAAATATGTGCTATACAATGTATGTAATACCATCCAGTCTGTTAGACACTAATAACCCATTTCGGGCACAATACTGATGGGCAAATGCACCATATATATATTTTTATAGACACGTTTGAAAGATGAATCTGGCCTGAGGCCTATATGAATCATTTGGATTAGGCAAAGTTGAAGCGATGGTCGATCTTCCGCGCATATGAAATATGTGTTATAAAAATGTCCTTTCACCTAGAGTGCATTTATGAAATGTGTGCAATATAACACATGTAGTACCATTTTGTCTGTTAGACACTAATGACCTTGTCTAATTTTCTATCTTTTGGGCTAAGCCTATAGCTTTTCCCCTGTCTATTTCTTTCTCTTGGTTATTGTTAACTGACTATTGGAAGCACAACTATACCTTGCGTATTCGACCGCCTTGCTCTTGCGCAGTTGTGCTACTGCACTTTCCGGTTCAACAATAAATAGGTTTGATTGCTTGAGCCAGTGAATTGAAGCAGATCATTTTCACAGGTCCGGTCATTCTACATTTGTGGCTATTTGGTGACAGTGTCATACCATATGGGTATTGTCCCCCTTGGACACGTCACTTATCTTATATGGTAGCCGTTATTGTTTGCACTTGAGCTATTTAATTTGGAACAGGCAATTTATATAATAAGCCACTTATTTGGAAATTATGGGTCTCACTGTTGGTGCTTTTCATTTTGACGGAGCCGCTTTATGGTTTCTAGAAAGCTGGCATGATATATTTACATCATGGTGCGAATATACGTCAGAGATAGCCCTACGTAGTTTTGCCTATTATGTCAGAGCAGCTCACATGATTTGGAGCATAAGGAACTTTTCGCCGTGTTGTGCAGTGCGGCAACACATTAGACTTTTGACAATTCGAAATATACGCGTCTGGAATAGTCGATCCTTTTAGGAACAATTCTATTTATAATGGCTATAACTCATGTGGTTCGTAGTTATCGCCTGTGATCTAACTGAGTTTTTAAAATATGCACGTTTGAAATAATTGCTCGCTTCAGGGACATGTCTCTTTACAATGACAATCAGCCTAGTTGGTTTGTAGTGAGTTACTAGTTAAATAGTGTTATAGCAAAAACACGTGATTAATGACGCTGTCACATGGGGCGGACGGCGGGTCAGGAATGCTGTACTTAAATTCAGCCCAATATGGCGCGTCTTGTTGCAAGTCCAGATGAGGGGCTTCTAGGGTTACTGCGAGCGTCGACACTGTCAAGGTAAGATTTTGGAGGGGGGTGGGGGGGTTTTGGGCTCCCAGTGCGCGCTGCTTTTGACACAGGGTTAGACATTATTCCCTGTGTTGCGCCATGTAGTACATATAGGATGTGTCGATAAAATGACCCTTTTTTCATGTGGTCCGAGACGGGACCTCTATAACAATACTCTTAGGTGTATAGGGTTGCGCACTGTAGTGCATATACAATGTGTCAATTTAATTACCTTTTTTTCATGTGGTCTCAGACGGGAGCTCTATAACAATGATTGTTAATGTTAATGTTAATGTTATTTGGTATTTGTTGAGCGCTCGTACGCCCGGAGGCTTCATGGCGCTATAGTAAGGAACAGGCGTAGCCATCGGAGGGTGGAGATAAGGCAGCTTAGTGATGCGCCTGACAGAAGAGCCAGGTCTTCAGAGAATGTCTGAAGCTGAGGATGTTATCACTAAGTTTCAGGTGAAGAGGAAAAGAGTTCCATAGGACAGCGGCAAGGTGGTCGAAGCAGCTGCCTCCGAGACGCTTTTTCTTGTACGGAGGGATAGTCAGAAGGGCTTTGTGAGCAGACCGGAGGTTACGAGGGGGGCTGTATTTTTTAAATAGGTCTCTAATGAAAATGGGACCAATGTCGTGTAAAGATTTAAAAAGGATACACCCAGCTTTGAAGGCCACGCGTTGCTCGACCGGGAGCCAATGCAGCTGTTTCAAGCCAGGTCTGACTGATTGCCTTCTAGGAATGTTCAAGAGGAGTCTGGCTGCCTGGTTTTGAACCAGCTGGAGGCGTTTAAGCTCTCCAGTTTGGAGCCCAAGGTATAGACTGTTGGAAAAGTCCTGTGGTATATAAATAAATAATACCTGATCTAGGTTTGACTAGGCATAGCAATAACAGATAGCTCAATAAATAAGAGTCAAGATTCGAGGTAGTAGGAGTTTGCAGGTTTATTACAGCATAAAGGACAGGAACAGGACAACCTGCACAGGAATGGAATGGCAGCTGCCGGGGGCAGGATCTGGGAGCATAAGGGGAAAGGAATCGGCGTCGGCGTAACATTTAATAACAATACACAAGTATATATACTAAAACAGTTGCATTACAGTACATATGATAGGCGGAGCAGTGGGTGTGGTCAATAGCAGTCGCGAAAGATAAGGGTGAAAATGGGTGTAACAAGAGGCGTATACATAGACATGTGATGTAAACGTAACAGAATATGTCATAAATGGGGTGGAGACATGGAGGGGGCTACCTAAGGAGCCGGGACCTCTAACCTGATGGTGCGCGCAAACTGGCAATGACGTGTTACTAGGAGAAGCTGGGGGCTACGAACTCTGTGCTAGGAGCAGAGACTGAAGTCTGGAGAGTCAGGGCGACATGTACCTAAACAGTATCTAGTATCTGATGTTTAGAGAACATGTTGATAGAATCCAAAAGTTATCGGGGTAAAGGCTAACAGACTCTAAGACTGGAGCATGCATTATTCTACATGTAGTGCGTGATGAAGAATATTAAATGACCATAAATACAGTATTTCTCTTACATGGAGACGTAGAGGCTAGACAATGACGGAAACTATTGATGCGGTTCAGTAGCTTAGGAATGCAGAGAAGGAGGGCTGGACTGATAACTAGAATCATAACATACTCTTGGCAGACTCAGAGGCAGAGCCAGGCTGAACCGGGCACTGTGAGGCAGGAAGTAAGTGAAGTAAGTGAAGGGTCAGGAATACAGGTGGGGGCTGTATCGCTCCTCAGCGAGGCTCAGGAGATAGAAGCTGAATCTGGTGTCCGGGCCCTTTTGAGGCCTAGAAACGGGAACTTTACAATGAAATAACGTGCACACTGAGAAACGTGGCAACGTAGCTTTACATAGGCCTAATATTCGTAGTATTCACGAGAACTGGAAATTGACATACTAGAGATGGACACAACTGTAATTGCGTCTTTTAATCGAACATGGGGAATACATATGCATATTAATCATGCACAGATAACATATCATGGAGGACGCGTAGGGACACAGAACATGGCAAAATTTACTTTTCCACATTCCCTCCTTGTCACTACGTTTCCATCAGGAAACATCAATATTCATGATACCATCTATCATTTCATACAGTATCATTTGTTCGTCTCGAATTTTCTTGGAACAGGATTTAGAACGAGGCCTGGGACTAGGAATACAAGAGGTAGCGCAAATGCCGCAAATCGCAGGGCCACATTGTATACAGAGGCAGCAGCTGAATATGATCGCTACTGCAATACCTAGAAAGGACAAGACCTTCCATCCCCAGGCGGAAATTATATTCCAGAACCAACCGGACCATGTCCAGGTGCCTGGATCTTGGTGTAACAGATGGGCAATTTTATGGAGTCTGGTTATAGCTGAATAAACAGACGGTGCGTTATTAGGAATGAAAATGCAGCAACTAGATCCGATGACTCTACAGGCACCGCCCCTATCGGCCAGTATGACGTCAAGGACGAGACGATTCTGGAGCACGACAAATCTCATAGCAGATTGCTCTTCAGTTAAGTTACCTAGGGCAGAGGCAGTCTCATTCACTACTGCTTCAAGGGTTCTTGTTAACCTACGGATTAGCTTACTATTCTGGATAGGTCCTATAAAAAAGAAGAAACCTCTATTGAAATCTGTATACTGTTCTAGAGCAGTTTCAGTATAATCGACAATTGGGGACTCGATCTCCCTTCTATGTCTAATGTGTACTAGATGTGTGTTTCTATGATAATCAGATGGGGCTAGGAAAACAGGTGGCAGTAGGAAGGCAATGTAACAGGTTCCCTCCCAATCGAGGGGCAGACGAACATATGCGGTCTGACCACAAATAAAATAAGAATGACGTGAAGCTTTGAAAATAGATTTCCCACTGTCACTATATTTGACAATAGTAGTACAATCACTATGTCCTACATGTATGGAACCATAATTTCGGACACATAATTCGCCTTTGACTGGTAATATGGAAATAGCAGGTAAGTCTGGAGTGGAATCAGACTGAACATTCAGGACCATAAAATTCGAAGAATAATTACCTAAGTTGTAAACTTCATTCTCTAGATCTAACCCTGTTCTGTGGGGAAGACCTTGCTTGTCTGGGAAACATGTACTGTTAAGGAAAGACATATCTGTTGAGGATGACGTTAACGTGGACCATGCTCCACACGAACCATTATGTGAAAATGGATAAGGAAAGAGTGGCAGAACTCCCTTCGGTGTCTGGAAAGGGGGGAGTCGACCACACACCCAACAATTAGTGGCATTGCTGGTCTGGTGTGAATAATGTAACATGCGGATAAAGGAATTATTACGCATAGCGAGACGATAAGAGAGTTCATGAGGAGGCAGATCACTAAACGTGTGCTCTACTGTAGCATTAGAAGACTTATTTACATGAGAAACTGGAAGATACAAGTAAAATGCATAACTTGTGCAAGAAATCATAATGCTGAGAAACAATATGAAACTTAGAAAAACGATACATCGGATTGAGTTTTGACTAACTCTCTCACTATGGGGGTCTATTTTATACATGTCAGAAACCGGTCTAACCGTTTCACCTAGGGGAGGACTTAGACAATCAAACTGGCTGACTTATTTTACTAGACCTTAGTTTGAGCTTATACTCCTGTTGCGGAGTTTTCTCTAACAGGGAGGGTTCAGTAACAGTGTCTTTTGCGGGACAGTCCTTAAGAATAATACTTTGGCAGTCCTTTAAATCCTCGGAAATGTTCTTTGAAACTGGTTTCAATCCATAAAATTTCTTGATATGCGATAGATGCACCCAGCCTTTCCTTCCCTCCAACTTCACGGCTGTACGGGTGGCCAGGAGGACCTGTCGGGGCTCCTTCCAGCGAGGCTCCAGCGGACTTGAACGATCAAAATTTCTCACTAGAACCATGGATCCGGGAACGATTTCATGCGGTGCCACCTCGGTATTGTCTGGAAATGCGGCGGCAACCTGTGAACGACAAGAATTGAGGGCAGACATCAAGGAAGCTAGGTAATCTGTCAGCATATTACTTGAAACATCGGTAATACTTCGGGGTCTAGGTGTACCCCACATGTTAGGGGGGCGGCCGAATACGACCTCGTACGGGGACAGACCTGATCTGGAATGTGCGACCATGCGCATGTAAAATAAAGCAACTGGCAGAGCTACTAGCCAGTCCACACCTTTCTCTTGACATACTTTTGCAATGCGAATTTTCAAAGTCTGGTTATGTCTTTCTACGAGACCGGCTGCTTCAGGATGGCGTACACAATGGAACTTCCACTGGTACCCTAACAACAAGGAAACGTGTTTCATCAACTCAGATGAGAATGGCTGGCCGTTATCAGAATATACGACTCTAGGGAGTCCATAACGGGGGAAGAACTCACGAACCAACTGCTTGGCAGTAGTCGTGGCTGTGTAATCTGGGACTGGATATGCTTCCGTCCACCTGGACAAAGCGCATACAACTACAAGGACATACTTGAAACCTCGACATCGCTCCATCTGAATATAATCCATTTGGAGGACTTCAAAGGGGTGGTCAGGAGGCTGGAATCCACCTTGTTCCACCGGGACACTTTTACCTGGATTAAACTGGCAACATATCATACAGGTACGGACTTTCTGCTTGGCTGCAGCTCGTAAATGCTTGTTGAACCAAATATTCTGGATACTGTCTAACATTGCTTTTTCTCCTAAATGTGCTGGACTATGTGCGGTATTGATAATGACTTGAACCATAGAGTCGGGGAGAAACCATGTGGCTCTACCCTTCGTCAACCATCCCTGATCTGTCTGGACCCCTCCTTGTTCGGACCATTTCTTGATTTCACCGGGAGTAGCATGTAACTGTATATCTATGACATCTTGAGTAGGATCCTTAACTGTCATACATGTAGTCGGATCTGGAGTATGTGTCTGTGTCGGATTAACTGAAATGTCTGGAGTCTGTGCTGTAAGCTTGGCTGTGCGATCCGCTAGATCATTACCTTGGGAAATAGTGTCAGTAACTTTCGTATGTGCTTTGCACTTCATGATAGCGATGGATGTCGGTAAATGTATGGCATCTAACAGAGCCTGGATAAGGAGACCATGCTGAATCTTGGTTCCATGAGAAGTCATGAAACCTCTCTCCTGCCAGAGCACTCCAAAGTCGTGTACGACTCCAAATGCGTAACGTGAATCTGTGTAAACATTAACTTTCAGGTTCTTGGCGTGTATGCAGGCTTGAGTCAGAGCAACTAGCTCTGCTGCTTGAGCAGACAGGGTGTCAATACGGTGTGTTTCAATAACTTCAGTGTCAGTGGTCACTGCATACGCGGCTACTAGTTCACCTGTACTTGTTCTCATGCATGAACCATCCACATAAAGTGTCAGGTCGGGATCTGGTAATGGAATATCTGTCAGATCTTGTCTTGGCTTTGTCATAATGTTAACTACTTCCACACAGTCGTGTGTGGCAGGATTTGAAGTAACTGATGGTAACAGTGTAGCAGGATTTAGAACGTTGCAGCGTCTGATTTCTATGTGTGGCTGGAACAGTGTCAATTCATAACCTGTTAAACGTGCAATGGTCAAGTGCTGAGTTTGTGTTCGGTTTAAAAGAACTTCCACGGAGTGTGGAACTTGTACTGTCAGGGAGTGTCCTAACACTATAGAATCACTTTGTCTGATAGCTAGTGCTGTGGCTGCAACTGACTTGAGGCACGCAGGCAGGGCCTGGGCTACAGGATCTAATGTGCTCGAAAAATAAGCACAAGGCTTGTATTGTCCTGCTTGATCTTGTGTGAGAACAGATAATGCTGTACCTTCGCGTTCAGTTACGAAAAGTGTAAAAGGCTTACTGTAGTTCGGTGTAGCCAGAACTGGAGCTTGGCATAGAGCTTTCTTTAACTCATTGAAACTAAGTGTATGTTCAGATGTCCAAGGGAGGACAGTCGATACGGCTGCCTCCTGTGTCGTTAACTGTATCAGTGGTTTCGCTAGAAATGCATACTGAGGAATCCATTGTCTGCAATAAGAAGTAAGGCCGATAAAAGCTCGTACCTCCTTCTGGGTCTTGGGCTGAGGAAGACTCGCTATTAACTGGATACGATCTGGTGTCAACTGCCTACCCCTCTTGGACAGTAAGTGGCCTAAATAGATCACTTGCTGGACACAGAATTGAAGCTTCGAAGGGGACACCTTGTGCCCCATCTCTGCTAGGAAATACAAGACTGTGAGTGATGCTCGCTCGCAAGCACATTCAGAACGGGCTGTGATCAGTAGATCATCGACATACTGGAGCAGGGCAGTGTCAGTTGGCATGTGAATGTTGTCTAGTTGTCTCTTGAGTGCTTGACTGTAAATACTAGGACTTTCTGTGAAACCTTGAGGAGCGCGTGTGAACATATAGCTCCTTCCATTTAAACAAAATCTGAAAAGAAACTGGCTGTCTGGATGAATGGGGACACTGAAAAACGCGTTTTTGAGGTCTATGACTGTAAAAAATGAAGCTTCGGAATCAATGGCTGTCAATAGGGAAGAGATATCTGGGACAACTGGGTACTGGGGAATAATACATTTATTGAGTTCTCGAAGGTCAATCACTAATCGATATACTGGGGGAGCATTTGGATCAGTACGTTTCATGACTGGAATGATCGGAGAATTACATACATTGGAGTCAGTTTCTACAACTACTCCTTGAGCCATAAGCTCGTCAATAATTTTGGATAAGGCTGCTACAGCCTCAGGTGGCAATCTGTACTGTCTGATTCGTGGTAACACTACACCTGGCTTGAGAGTCACACGATGGGGTATGATTTGCATATAGCCAACATCAGTTGGGCCTTGCGCCCATAGATGCTGCGGGACATTAGACAATCTCGGATCAAAATCTCGTAATACATAGTGACCCTTGAAGTCACGTAGGAACAATCGTATTCCCTCGGGGGAACAGCATATTACTGCACCTAACTCTTTCAGTGTTTTAATGCCTAATAGATTTTCTGGACATGACTTCGTAAGTAATAGATCAGTAGTGCGGGACAATGGACCTACTTCTAGGGTAACTGGCTGTGATATCTCGTTCACAATAGGCTTTCCTGAAAATCCAAGGGAAATATTTCTAGAGCCTGAGAGCGGAGCCCCTGGAACTTCGGCGTGGCTGATGGTGGTCCTACTTGCCCCTGTATCAATCAGAAACTTTCTGTCTTTCCCTAGTACTTGACTGTGAACATAGGGACCCTCTTGATCTACAGGTATCTCGATGAGAGGCAAGCCTACCTCCCTCTCTAGGCTGTTTCATGAATATGGCTGATACTCTGGATACTCGGACTGTGCATACTGGTACATCTGCTGTGTAACATGCTGTGTTGCAGCAATAGGCTGCGGTGCTGTAACTGTCTGTGGTGCATTCTGTGGCTGAGGAGTCTGTGTAACTTGTTCTTGTCTAGGCGGACGTGGTCTTTCTTTAGTTTTACCGGTAGCTATGTTGTGTTTCAGAACTGCACACTCGTTTACAAAATGACCTGGCTGTTTACAATAATTGCAGTTTCCTTTAACGGGAGCTGCAGGATGACTGGCTTAATTCGGACCCCTCTTCTGACTGTCTTGAGGAACAGATTGTGCAACTAGTACTTTCATTTTCGTGTCTTTCATACGCTTTCTCTCGTGTTCTTGCTCTTCTCTGATTCTATTCTGGTGGTATTGGAGCATCTGTAACATCTGGGACGGAGTACTAGCTTGCCAGGTACTTTCGACTTTCAAAACTCGGTTCTTAACTTGTGGACTTGAATTCTCGACTAATTTAGTAACAAAAAGATGAGGGTATGACTCGCTACTTGTCTTGAGGCCACTGTTTATGGTAAAACATTTTTCAAATCTAGAGTAAAAATCGCTAGTATCTTCATCTTGTTTCTGTTTACAGGCTGAGATTGCATCCCAGTCTTCTTTTCTAGTTGCTAATAATCTGGGCAAAACATGTATTAACAATTCTGGTAATTCTTTACATTTATCTCCAAGACCGGTACCTGGTACTCGTGCCTTGTCTTCAGCTTCTAGAACTGTCCAATCGATCTTTTTCTCTCCCACCTCCCAATCTTTTTCCTTGAGTTTCTCATATACCCCTGCGGGCAACAAGACTTTTAACATTTTAATAATATCTGGATACGTGTATTCTCCCATACGGAGCATGTCTTTTAATTCTCGGTGGAACCCTGCTGGATCTTTATCATGACAGGGAATTAATTTTTTCATCTCTAAGAGTTCCATCTTTGTGATCGGGGTGTAAACAAACACTCGTTGCATTTCACCACCCTCTGTCTTAACTGGATGCACTTCTCGTAACGGATTCTGTCTGTCTATGTAAAAGGGTTTACTTTCTGGGGGTGAGACATGAACAAAATGCGGGTTCAAAAACGTTCTATATTTGTGGCGCTGTTCTAGAATGACACTAATTAAATCGGTACCTAAACCTTTCCATTTATACTGGAGTAACTCGTTCAGGACATCGTGTAACGGACCTGGATCAGAATGTTGACCCTCATACAAAGTAATGAGGTGCTGGATCATATACATACCCACCAGTCGTTGCTCGGCTGGGGGCAGTTTCAGAAACATTTGTGCCACTATTTCGTCTGGAAAAGTGGTAGAATCAGTAATCCATCGGACCGCTGATCGGACTAGTTCTTGTTCATGCATAGTACTTAATTCGCTATAACCGATTCGTGATTTCAGAATGTGATCGGTAGCTTGAAATACTTGTTCTAGAGAACCTTGTTCTGGTGTTGGACGATGGAAAGTTGACTTGTGTTCTAGGCGTAAATGGCGGTCTGGAAATCTAGATTTTCCTACATACGCTATTCTGGCGGGATTCTCGTCCTCTACCTCTTCCGCAGAGTCATTTTCTTTCTCGCTTACTTGTGCTGCCTTACGTTGATCATGTAACCTTATTATTTCCTTACGAATTTTCTTGTACATACTCTCTATACTACTGATAGTCTTGTGCTTACCCTCGGCTATATTCTCACTCCACCTTGTCAGGGTTCTCATTTCGACTTGATCTTTGGTCGGATAATCTTGTTCCCTTATTAGACAATTAATCAGAAACTTTAATATCATGAGCTGGATCTCAACTTTCCTTTGAGACATGACGTCACTAATACTTTCTGGATCATCCCCTGTACGGATGAAACGGTATATTCTGTCTAGATCCTCCTTCATATTCGGTAAAGTGACCAAGTATTCGGACACCTGCCTAACACGCACGGAAAATATAACCATACTATCCTCGCCTGGAACTGGATCATAACAGCATTCAGTAAGAGCTCGCCTGATTTCTGCAATGGACTGATATTTAGGCGTACGCTGTAACGCACGTTCATGTAACTCGACTGCTCCTGGACGTCTATTTGGCGGCGGGGTCTTAGGAGGACCTCCTCCTGCGGCCCCTAAACTGGAACCATCGACTGATGCTCTTCGTGCTGGCAGAGTGGGAATTTGAAATGCAGGCTGGATCTGGGGTACCGTAGCAGGTACTGCAAGGGGTGCCCCGGTGTCTGGAGGAGCAGGAAGTGCCTGATTTACAGGGACTGGCGGAGCGGGATTTGCCTATTCCGGGACTGTGTCGTCCAAATAGGACGAGATGAAAATATCAGCTGCGGTCGGTTTGTGACGTAGCTTGAGCGGAACTAATGGCGGCGGGAAATTACTGGATGCCTCCGGGGTCGCTTTTGGCAAGCCCTCGGCAAGAAGAGGATACATACCCTTAATGAGGGCGTTCCTCTGTCTGTCTGATTGTTCGGTTTTAACTCGTTCACCTATCTCGATTAATTCTTTTTCTTGGGCTCGCTCTAAGGATTCTCTACTTAATTCTGACTTTCTGATTTCTTTTTCGGTTCTTTTATGAGATTCCTTGCGCCATAACTCGATGGCGTCTTTCTGTGACTGTCTGGCCTTCTTTTTCCATAATGCCTCTTCTACTCTCATGATGCACTCGGCATCCCACATACCTGATACGGGCCATCTATACTTTTCTTCCAACTCCTTGGTATACTCTACCCATAAATCTAGATACAATATGGCGCTTATGCCATGTTTCTGATACATAAAATGACCTGGACTGTCCCTAGGCGGGACAGGAACTGCTGCTTCTAGCAGACCTTTTCTAGTTTTTAACTGACGTAATTTCGAAAATAAGGGCATGACTGAACTGTAATCTAGACACAATACAATACACAATGAACACGATAATTACTCCACATTCATACCACGACATTAATATACATGAATGACATTTAAAATAACAGTTCGAACAGAATACTACCTGGAATACGGAAAACAGAATACATGAATTTTCTCGCGAACAGAACTGACTAGAACAGGAACTAGATGTACTGCTAAAACAGTACGAAACTTACCGGTCTCATAAAGAGACACGTCAGGACCCGCATCCACCAGAGTGGACACTTCGTTTGGGATATGTGTACCACCAAACCCCACGGACCAGAGACAATTAGATTGACCCTGTCTAGATACTACCCCAGCAACGGTACTCACCGGGCAGCAAGAACGGAAGGCCTCGAACTGGACTGGACTGCTTCGACGCCGGACAGACGAACTTCGGACTTCTGTTACGGGTGGGCCTCCGTATACCTCGGACCTTGGACTCTCGGCTTGGGCTCTGGTCGGGACTCGCCGCGTTCCTCCACCGCCTCGTCTGGATGCTGGACCGCAACCTCCGTCTCCTCCGTGGGCCTGAGGGATACTTGAAGCAGAAATATCTGCACGTGCACGGTATGGTTCCGTCACGGCTGCAGAGGGTCAGGGGGCACGCGTGGCTTCACCGGCGCGTGGGGAAAGGGCAAGTCCCTATTCGGGCGCCATTATGTGGTATATAAATAAATAATACCGGATCTAGGTTTGACTAGGCATAGCAATAACAGATAGCTCAATAAATAAGAGTCAAGATTCGAGGTAGTAGGAGTTTGCAGGTTTATTACAGCATAAAGGACAGGAACAGGACAACCTGCACAGGAATGGAATGGCAGCTGCCGGGGGCAGGATCTGGGAGCATAAGGGGAAAGGAATCGGCGTCGGCGGTAACATTTAATAACAATACACAAGTATATATACTAAAACAGTTGCATTACAGTACATATGATAGGCGGAGCAGTGGGTGTGGTCAATAGCAGTCGCGAAAGATAAGGGTGAAAATGGGTGTAACAAGAGGCGTATACATAGACATGTGATGTAAACGTAACAGAATATGTCATAAATGGGGTGGAGACATGGAGGGGGCTACCTAAGGAGCCGGGACCTCTAACCTGATGGTGCGCGCAAACTGGCAATGACGTGTTACTAGGAGAAGCTGGGGGCTACGAACTCTGTGCTAGGAGCAGAGACTGAAGTCTGGAGAGTCAGGGCGACATGTACCTAAACAGTATCTAGTATCTGATGTTTAGAGAACATGTTGATAGAATCCAAAAGTTATCGGGGTAAAGGCTAACAGACTCTAAGACTGGAGCATGCATTATTCTACATGTAGTGCGTGATGAAGAATATTAAATGACCATAAATACAGTATTTCTCTTACATGGAGACGTAGAGGCTAGACAATGACGGAAACTATTGATGCGGTTCAGTAGCTTAGGAATGCAGAGAAGGAGGGCTGGACTGATAACTAGAATCATAACATACTCTTGGCAGACTCAGAGGCAGAGCCAGGCTGAACCGGGCACTGTGAGGCAGGAAGTAAGTGAAGTAAGTGAAGGGTCAGGAATACAGGTGGGGGCTGTATCGCTCCTCAGCGAGGCTCAGGAGATAGAAGCTGAATCTGGTGTCCGTGCCCTTTTGAGGCCTAGAAACGGGAACTTTACAATGAAATAACGTGCACACTGAGAAACGTGGCAACATAGCTTTACATAGGCCTAATATTCGTAGTATTCACGAGAACTGGAAATTGACATACTAGAGATGGACACAACTGTAATTGCGTCTTTTAATCGAACATGGGGAATACATATGCATATTAATCATGCACAGATAACATATGATGGAGGACGCGTAGGGACACAGAACATGGCAAAATTTACTTTTCCACAGTCCAATCTGGACAAAACCAGGGAAATGACAATCTGAGTGAGGGCAGTTTGGGAGAAGAAGCGGGCAATTTTTTTTATTTTCTTTAACTGAAAAAAACTGGAGGAAACAACAGCTCCAACTTGTTTATTCAGAGAGAGGTCCTCACTAATGAAAATGCCGAGGCTCTTGACCGAGGATGATTTGGATGGGGGGGTGCCCATGCATGAAGGCCAGAAACTGGGGTTCCAGCTGAGGGTGCTCTGTCCTGGCAAGACCAGTTCGGTCTTGCCTGGGTTAAGTTTCAGATGATTGCAGCTCATCCAACTCAGAATGTGGGACATGGTGTTTTGGAGTTCTACCACAGAGTCCTTGGTGTTTAAAGGAAAGATGAGCTGCAAATCATCGGCGTAATTGAAAATGGTGACCTTAGCATGCCTGAGGGAGTACAGAAGTGGGCGCAGATACAAATTAAAAAGCAGGGGAGACAGCGAAGAGCCTTGGGGTACTCCACAGATGGTAGATATGGTAGGGGCCGTGAAGGGGCCTAGTCTGACCGATTGAGTTCGGTCAGTGATAAATGAACGGATCCAGCTCAGTGCAGGGCCCCTGAGACCTGCCTGTTCGACACGGTCGACCAAGATGGTATAGTCGACCGTGTCGAAGGCAGCAGAGAGGTCTAAAAGCACCAGAGCCTGATGGATCCCTTCATCCACATTCCGCCTCAGGGTGTTCTGCACCGAGAGGATGACCGCCTCCGTAGAATGGCAGGGACGGAAACCGGCCTGATTAGGTGCAAGATATTCCGATTTTTCAAGGAATGTGGAGATGCTGTCGCATACATGAGACTCCAGAAGTTTGGCGCAGTATGGCAGCAGAGATATGGGCCTGTAATTGAGTGGGTCTAGTGGATTGGCTCCTGCCTTTTTTATGAGTGGAATAAGGAGGGCTTTTTTAAAGTTGTTTGGAACTTTACCCTGAGCAAGTGAACCATTCAGCATGGGAAGTAGACCCCCAGGGATGCTGGTACCTACTTCTTTCAGGATGTAAGGGGGGCAGATGTCATCAGGGGAGCCGGATTTGATCTTAGAGAGAAGTTTAGATAAGTTGGTGTTTTCGATGGGGGGGTAGGAGTCCAGGGTGACAGGGTTATAAAAGATGTCTGAAAATAAAAGGGGAGGCTGGGTGGTGGGAATGTTTTGTTTAATGGTACAGATTTTGTCAAAGAAAAAAGAGTTTAAAGAATTGCAAAGTTCCTGAGTGGGTACTGTCGGGAGGGAGGTTCTGTCACTGGTGCTAAGATCTTCCACAATGTTGAACAGTTCTTTAGATTGGTTCTGAGCTTTAAGAATTTTTTCCGAGAAATAGTCAGTTTTGTGTTTTAAAATCAGCTTTTGATAGTTTTTGCGAGCCTTGCAGTAATTAGCCCTGTCCTGTTCTGAATAGGCTATGCGCCATTTTCGCTCCAATTGACGGACTTCAAGTTTGTGAGTTTTCAGAAGGGGTGTAAACCACCTATGGGCGTCATTGGGGCGGGAGCGAGGAAAGCAGGTACAGGGGGCGTGAGCGTCCGCAGCCTGGAGAAGCCACCCTGAGAAAGCCTCTTCCATCTTTTCAATGTCCTGATCAAACGGAGGAAGGGAGGAAGTAAGTGCACGGTTTGTGTTTAAAGTCATGCACGCGCATTGCATGTAAGCATGCAAATCGCATAAGCAATGCCTGCAATTAAGTTATGGTGTGGGTTCTAGCTAGCGCTGTGACCATCGAGGCCCTGTCTGTAGGCTCTCTGGCTCTTCTTCGTCTTCATGGGGACCATAACGCTGACCCAGAGGCTCAGCAAGGATGCGTTCGGTGAGATGGTGAGTGCTACGGCACGTGGCAGCAGACTGGTGTTATATGTTGTGTTGGATTCTAGCGTGTGCTCGAGCCATCCTGAATGTTGTCGATTCTAGAATGATGTTTACGTGGAGTATGTAGAATACCTGCTGCATTCGAGTTACGGAGCTCCAGCTGACGGTTGTGTCTGCATTGCGGTGGGGTCTTGGGGGTTTAAGTATGAGACTAAATCTGAGAAGAATCCTCCTTGTGTACGATTATTCTTCACAACATTATAGTGCCTTTTGTCTCTTCCTTGGTAACTCGATGCTGCCAGGGTGCCTTGGCACGGCCTGGGAAAGGGCAAATGAGCCGGGCGAATGTCTTCCGGTCGTGTGCATTTCAGAGAGCCTTTCCAGTGGCTCAGGTGCTGCTGACACTCGTGGTTATTTTTTAAAGACACATCAAAACCGAAGTGAACATTTAGACTTGGACTTCGCTCACTAGAAACTTGATGAACGCATATATGCAAGTTAGCAAAAAGCCGTTAATTTATCCGGTTATTCACCGGCCGGTGCAGCAATACCGGTCCTAACTCACCGACATCCAAAAGCAACACCTTTTGTAAGATGGTGGGTGGTGGTGCCAAGGGGTGGTTGGGCGGTGCAGTGGTCATATGGCGACCCTAAGTAAGTGGCTGTCCACTGACCTCTCTATCCTCCTAACGGATGTCCCAGCATGACGCCTCTTAGTGTAAGTTTTCCTGCCAGCCGGCGGCCCCTTTAAAGGGCTGTAGAAGCTTCAGGGTCTGGCTTCTGGCTGTAGACACGGAATGCAGTAGCATGCCACTTGGAAATGCTTTTCTAACCCATTGGTCATATGTGCCAGCGTTTGGAATATCAGTGAGTTAACTGAAAGAGAAATATTGTGACAATTCCATTTTAAAATTCGTTTTTAAGCAATGTATATTTTTAATAGGGTTTTGGGAAAATATTGAGAAATACCACCACTTTGGGTAAAATAAAAAAAATGAAGCTCGCTGATAGACAGAGGTGGCATTAATGCTGGTTGGAACTGGGAAGCAAAGGCACGAAGCACTAAAATCATGGTAAACAATAGAGCTGGTTTCGTGCACTTCTCTTCAGGCTTACCCTCGCCAACACCTGTTTATAGTGCATGTATGTGTGCCCCTCCCCAGTCTATAACGCCTTTGCATACATTTTAAAGCCAGTGCTTAACATATTCCATAATAAATCGAGGGGAGGAAGGCGTAAAGGGACAGATTTATACAGAAAGGGAAAATAACATTGGAATGGGAATTACACTCTGAGCACATTAGCCGAAATGGGTCCTCAACCGGTCACTTGGGGTTCTTTTTAAATAGCAGACAGAGGTATGTGTTGAGGAGGCCTCCTGGAGATAGGGCCGTCTCCACCCCCTCACTCCCCCACCAAAGGGGCTGCAGGGGCCTCTGTTGCCGTTACGACAGATGTTTTTAGTGCGCTCTACCCCCATAACCATCTCTGTGAATCCGTGAACTTTCCTCGGATTGTTGGGTAATTGTTATAAATGTGTTTTCAATAAACCCCATGTGTGGGTTGTGAACAATGAACATTTCTTCACTGTATTGTTTATTTAGAAACAAAACGTCACCCTTTAAAGTCGTCTGCATTTTAGCCTGCTAGGGATCTAAGCGGTGTTAGGTGCTGTGTTGGTTGAGAGAATGAAGTTGATGATACACTGCCACACAGTCCATTGCAGTAATGTGCGATAATATAATGCATGGCTAAACACCTATAAGACCCAATGGTGAGACCGATTTGCATTGCAAATGCAACAAGTCTCACCTTTTGATTAAGGTAAACCATTTGCTTTGCTAATGGTATTGTATAGCAAAGCAGATGGCTTCAACTTAATAAAAGGTGAGACCTATTGCATTTTCAATGCTTGTTTATAATTGTGGACATACTTTATCACAAAGTATTCATGTGGGGTACTCTATGTGTGCCTGGGAAACTGTCTCAGCCCGGGCTGATACACACGGGTGGGAGGGGGGATGACTGAAGTCCATTGAGCTCAATGGGGGTTTCACACCTGGGGGGTATAAAGTGTGCATCGAATTGACCTCTCTCGCTCATGAAGGAAGAGGTGATAAAAAAAATAATGTGTGATACCTTTGTGGTCTCTTAAACTTCTCCAAAGCTGCGGGACAATTGCAGGCTTTAAAGCTTGTTAACTAACTAGTGATTGTAAAATGGCGTTTTCAGAATCTTTCCTAAGGATGGTTGGGTTGTGGTTCCATCACTTTTGTTCGCATCACTATCCTGATCCTCATCAGAGAGGAAAGAGACGTGGCTAAGTCCTGCGACCGCTAAGAGTCCTCATATCCGGGCAGTGCACACAGTGATTCCAGGGGGTTGGGCCGTTTCGTTACGGAGGCGCGGTGCTGGGAGGTGACTTGTCCGACAGCATAAGCAAGGAAAGCACGTGATTTACTTTAGTTTCAAGCTGAGAAAATGTTTTCTGTCATTTGCCGCTGAGAAAATGTTTTCTTTCATTTGCCGCTCTCACGGTGCTCTCTATACACACCTGTAGACTGCAGAGAGAGGATGTGGCGTGTCGGCCAGAGATGTCGACTTTGGATCTGGAGATCCAGGTTCGAGTCTCGGCGTTGGTTAAAAATACTGTGATTCTTGGCAAATCAATCTCCCAGTGCCTAAAAAATAAGCACATGACATGTATTTTAACTGGTGCTCATTTACAGCGCGCTGATATCTTCTGGCCGCGCTCCCACTATGTAAATGTGAAAAATAATCACACGTCCCCGTTATAAGGATAGTGGGTTTGAATGGGGCCACCGGTGTCCCTTGCGGGGCAACCCACCCTGCACTTGTTCTTTTAAGTTCTTCCTTCATATGAGCAGCACAGGAGAGAAGAGGAGGCAGGGGCGGATTACGCACACTTAAGGACAAAAGAACAAAAGAACAAAAAAACTCAGCGGTGACAGAGCGGAATACAGCGTTTCAATCAGATCCCAATGAGATGCCACTGTTTTGCCACAATTGGCCAACCCTGTCGTAACATTTTGACCCCCAGCTTTAACATAATTGCAGTGGCCCTTATTTTGTGGTACAAAATCTATGCGTTCAAAGCTTCCACTGTATTCACTTAGGCCTTTTATGTGACTCAAAGTAGACTATTTGGAATTCGGAAAAAGCCAGAAATTATTAATTTCCAAAAGGATTATCCGTGTTGGACTGCAGCTGTGCATTATATCTAACATTTTGCTTTAGGCTTTGTTATCCTATAAAAAGCTCATCCCTCCCTACACAGAGCTCTTAGATTAAACAGGCAGGCAACACGTATAGAAAAATAGGAAATGCTTTTTTTAGTCCAGGTTTATTTTTTTTATTTATTTAAATCTGAAAGTACCTGGTACATGCAGTTATTTGTATGGTGGAAGCTGTTCAGGGCGTCAGATGAGGTCTCCCACTTTAAAAGTGACACCTATTTTCTGGATGCGTTTGTCCTCAGAGATGTATGTGGTGAAGAATCTGGCCGCTGTCCCTGCCCGTCTGCGTTCAGCAGTTTTTGGTCTGTTACTTAGATGTATGCAGAGTTCGAAATTGGCAGGTGAATGACATTCCCAAGTTTGTGTTTGATCAAAACCGTTTTCATACTTTATATTTAAACAACTGTCCCTGATCAGCTGAGTTGCTGCGGGTTAAAAGGAGAGAAGGATGGTCTCCTCCACCTTGAAATGAGAGAAAGGAGAAGCAGCTCAAGAACAAGCTTTTGCAATGCAATAAATCTCTTTTGAGAGAATTTGAGCTATTGGAATTGTAAATGACAATGCCTTTGATTTGTGTTTTGAAAACATGCAAGGGGCTTGTACACACACACTTTGTACTTTGTACTTATAGATGTTGCTTGCAAGAAGAAAGGCTGGCAGTAACTGCGTCTCTCTTACTACCAGCCTTGCTTCCTGAAAACAGCAACTAAGTACAAAGTGTGTGTTTACTCACTGCTTGCAGGTTTGCAAAACACATAAATAAAAGGCATTGTCATTTACAGTGCCAATAGCTCAAACTCTTGCAAAAGCGAAACCTATTGCATTGCAAATGCTTGTTTATTTTGAAGTGATAAGTGAAGGTGAATACGAAGGTAAGACAACGTTTTTTTTAATTACCCTACCATGTTCCAGCCTGTTTTGAAGTGTAATGCCCTCTTCTGGTTGGGACCTGCGTTATTGGTGGTAGTGGTCACTCTGAATGTGGTATTATTGTGATAACAGCGTTAGCTAGGATGTACAAGGAACCAGTGGCATTGCCCGAAATCCGATGTTCTTATTGCGGTTAGGACCTGGTTTTTACTCTCCAGACGAATCGATCTACTTGGAGTCTGTGGTACGCCGAACGTGTTTATAAAAAATGTTTTGGTAAATTGTGTACAACTTTGTGACTAACAATAGGCCCGGGTAAGGGACTAGGACAGTGTTGGGATTCTTATCTGGGGTTGTACTTAAACTAGGTGGGATTGACGGGTTTGGAAATTGATGGTATTATGTTGATTTGCTCTTTAATTGGAGCTTTGGTATTTCCCTTAAATCAGAACCCAGGCCTCTAAGGAATATGTTTCAATTTTGGAACCATTTGATTGAGTGGACCAGGACAAAGACGCTTCTGGTGAGATTATGTGATGGTCTTTGTAGGCACACTTTGTGGTACATTCACTTAGAATAAAAGAGGAGAATACATCTTTTCTCTCTTTTTGCTTTCTCCTCTGTTTTTCCCTGGCTCCTCCTTCTTCTTCTTTTTTAATTTTTTTTCCTTCCTTCTTTACACCTTTCTTGTACCTAACACAGTCTTTTTACTGTGCACGCTCGGTGTACTTTTGGGTCTTCTCCTTTTTCTAAAGTCTTAAAAATTTAGTGTTTGTGATGAAATAGTATCTTGATTTTTCTACCAATAATACAGTATGATTTGGATCAGAAAACACATTTTAGCTAAGTCTATATACTAAATGTATTGTATGTCCATTTATTTAGTGTCTCTCTTTTGTTGAGTTAAGCACCCTAACTTTGGTGTGAATACAGATTTTAGAATCTTTCGCGAGACTGGTTGATTGTTGTGTTGTTATCTTGGGGTAATGTTGCATATACACAACATGATACTAGATCTTTTCTTGCTTGAATTTTTTTCATTGTCTGTTTGTTTTGCCATTCTCTCAATGTAATGAATTTATGTGGTTTATATGCTTATGCACTTAATTATATATGTTGGCTAGACATGTTTATGTGTTGTCTTATATGGCAGGTGTACTTAGTGTGTTTTTATTTGTGTACTTTTTTCAGCCCTGATGAAGTTCCATTCGGAACGAAACGCATTGGCTGATGTCCAAATTTTAAATTGAAAATTCAATAAAGAATATATTTTGGAGTACACTCGGAATTCTCTGACTTCATCCTGGTGCACCGTCCCTCTTCCTATGAATCTATCTATCTGGTCTCCAGTGGAGTATAAGTGCGGCGTACTCCGGATGTGTTTGCACAGACATTTTATGAATCTGTTTACTTAAGAAGCTGAAGTGCTGAGCCTTTGGTCAGCTGCATTTTGTCTTTTCAATTGTGAAATATGGACTACTCTGTTGGTTGATGCTGCCCCGGCACATACCATGCGGCACAAATTAAAGCAGCCCAAAATAACACCCTGCTCCATCAGAAATATGCAATTTTTCTCACAACCTCCTAAATTATTGCTTTACCCACTACTATTTTTTCTGTTGTTTTTTTGGATAAATCACTTCTTACAAAAATATATTCACAACTTCACATTTTTTAGGGGCACCCCTTTTAGTATAACAAAAATATTAAATTAAAGAATAGAATACTTTATTGGAAAGATAGGATATATAAGGGTATCATAACATACATTTTTAGTAAATTAGTTGATTTCCTTTTCTGACCTTCAGCAAACATTCTATTGATCCCCATCTAATAATACCAAATGCAAACAACTTAAAGGGATTCTACCACAATAGATCTTTTCCCTCCAATCTCCTGATCAATCCCACCAACATACAGTATCCACTCTTACTTTCTCCAATGAAGTGAGAGCTTCCTACATATATAAGCATATTGATACATTTTCTGCTGATAGATCTGATACGAATGTTGAATTACAATGGGAAAAGGACTTTCAACATACATTTGCACTTCACATTTGGAATCCTGATTTGGGCCAAAATTCACTCCACACCTCGCTCTGCTCGCTCTGATCCAGCTTCTTAACTCACAGAATGATAAGCCCTCTATAGAGCATTGATGCAAGGAACTAGAGGTATATCTCTCAACACCTGACCTGAATAGTTTTTAAATTTTATTCTGAACTATCCAGCGTCTACAGAGGAGGCTTAGATTATGCCAATTTTGTTGGCCACATCCAGTGCATCATAGTCAGGAGCTAGACGCACATATGCCTTCTTCTCGCCGTCTGGCCTGATCAGGGTGTTGACCTTGGCAACATCAATATCATAAAGCTTCTTTACAGCCTGTTTGATCTGGTGCTTGTTAGCCTTGACATCCACAATGAAGACCAGCGTGTTGTTATCTTCAATCTTCTTCATGGCAGACTCCGTGGTAAGAGGGAACTTGATAATCGCATAATGGTCAAGTTTGTTCCTACGAGGAGCACTCTTCCTGGGATACTTCGGTTGCCTTCTTAACCTCAAGGTCCTCGGCCTCCTGAAAGTGGGGGCTGTCCTAATTTTCTTCTTCTTGTGACTGTGTACCCCCTTAAGAACAGCATTTTTAGCTTTCAAAGCTTTGGACTTTGCTTCAGTTTTAACAGGGACAGCTTCCTTCTTGGCCTTCGGTGCCATGTTGGGGGTGAAATGACCTGAATAAATAATTATGGCTGTGAATGGTATCAGTGATTCTGGGAAGCATACTTTTATGAGGTAGATGCAGCATTTCAGTAATTGATTACTTTTTTAACTCTAGCAGTCAAATCAAGATATTCTATCATGGAGCAACTGTTCCCTCGTACTTTGGCGATCACAACCCTATTGAAGCAGCATTGAGGATCAAAACCAATATTGATGCTGGTATTGGCAAGCCTAAACCATCCTCAGAAAGCCTTAGAGTGATATGGAAAATCCATAATTTGGTCCAATTCCTGGAAACCATCATAAGAGATAATCAGGAGTTGATCATGGGTTGCTTGACTGAGGAGGTAGACCAGAAGCCAATAGTCTCCTCTTTTGTACAATAATTAAAAAAGCTCTTTGTAAAACTCATCAGATCGATGCATACTGCACCGAAGTGGTTTAATCAAGATTGCTCGGCAACCAATTGACTATTGCGCAGGGCACTTACTGCTAATCCTCCAGATACACTCATAGTAGCTGCTTTAATTAAGAAGTATAAAGCTCTTACTGTAAAGAGATGGAAAGAGGTTATCACCCAACATTGAACACAGTAGCTCAAGCATCATCTATGAAGGATTGTAATTCCTTCTGGTCTGTTGTAACTACCATGAGAACAATAAATCACGCTGTGACCCCCAATTAGCTGCCACATTTTCAGTGATACAAAAGGGAATGATGGACGTCCATCACCACCCCCTTTTGTACCGCTTTGGCCGCCATAAGTGTGGTAGGGTATGCTCAGACGTGAGTCCCTTGCTCACTTTGCCACTGGATTCAAGCAAGCCGGGCTGAAGACGGCTGTAATGCCAGAAACCGATCCTTGGAAGCTTGTTTCCGGTCCAGGGAAGGCATGGCTTGGCAGTTCGGGCTGGACTGTTCCCATGAGGCACAGGGTCAGACTGATTTGCATATAGCCATGTCTGAACTGGGGTGGCAGAGTGGGCTAAAGGACGGTGATGGATCTAACCCAGATCTTTTGACTGGGTGTGAGTGTTTGATTGGTTCAGATGCTCCGTCCATCACCACCCCCTTTTGTACCGCTTTGGCCGCCATAAGTGTGGTAGGGTATGCTCAGACGTGAGTCCCTTGCTCACTTTGCCACTGGATTCAAGCAAGCCGGGCTGAAGACTGCTGTAATGCCAGAAACCGGTCCTTGGAAGCTTGTTTCCGGTCCAGGGAAGGCATGGCTTGGCAGTTCGGGCTGGACTGTTCCCATGAGGCACAGGGTCAGACTGATTTGCATATAGCCATGTCTGAACTGGGGTGGCAGACTGGGCTAAAGAACGGTGATGGATCTAACCCAGATCTTTTGACTGGGTATGAGTGTTTGATTGGTTCAGATGCTCCGTCCATCACCACCCCCTTTTGTACCACAATTTCAGTGAGGCACAAAAGGCTCACTTTTTCAAAACATAAGAGCGTTTCAGCGGGGCAAACCCAGAATCCAGGCCGACACGCGGTTGAAGGCAGGCGGCTTGGCTTTGGCGGTTGCTCCTGGTCACCTTTTCTTTGTTCAGACTTAGAAACTTTTCTGGAGCTTTTTCTTGCGGTGTCCCTCAATGCTCTTCACCAGGCCGGATTCTGTGAGGGTTCTCCGGCCTTGGATTTCGTCTACTCCCGGTCAATCTCGGGAAGTGGGACCTACGGAGCTTTTAGCTGGACGAACCTGGATGGCTTGGCCGGTTCGCAGTAGAAGGCAGGCGGCCTGGTTGGCCAGGTTGAGTCGGTCCCTCTAGGGAGCTTTTTTCCAAAGTTGCTCCAAAGTTCTCCAAACTTTTTGAACTTCTTCCTGGAGTTCCTCAAGGGGTCCCAGAGTGTCTCAAACTCACTCCAAGGGTCTGGAAGCTCCAAGATGGTCCTTGAAAGTTGAGGACTTCAGTTCTGACAATCCACTTGAACAAAACCCCTACACATCCACTGGTGTTTTCCAGGTTGAGGATCCTTGGTGGTTATGCTCCAGGTGAGCTCGTTCAATCTGTAGCTTTCAAGGAGTCCACTGTTTAGTTCTTTTTCAGCATGATAATTCACTGGCGTTTTAGAAGGTGCAGTCTTCAGAGGCCAGGCCTTAGAAATCTTTGCACAGCAATCTTCTCAGCTTGGCAATGTCTTGCTTCAGTAAGTTTCACGCAACAGATCTGAGAGGCTCTGCCCCTCTCAGATACTTATTCCCAGTTCTCTGGGGCAAGGAGGAGGTCACTGCTGACCAATGGGAGAAGGCCAACTCCCCAAAAATATGACCACATTCTGTAAAGTGTGGCATTATTTTGTACCAGAGTGCACCAAATCTTCCAAATTCATAATGGCTAATTTTCCAGCAGAGAGTCAAGAGCTGGCTAAACACACCCCCTAGGATGGCCTATTTCCATAGACTTTCCCCCTACCATCTGCAGATACCTTCCCTAATCATTGGTCTGTTTGGGGTCAAAAGTGTAGAGTGGAAACTTACACTGAGGCCACCCCCCTTTCTTTGAAGACCATGGTTTTTGACTCCTCCCCCAGGTCTGGCATTCCTGTGTATCAGCACACAGGCCTCCCAGCAGAGCTGGTTAACCCCAGGGGCTCTTTATCACCTCTGCCAAGCAGCCAGGCTAATCCACTTAACTCGGACCAATCAGGACAGACCACTAGAAAGCTGAATTTGGATCTACAAACAAGAAAGTCTTATAACTTCTTGTCTGTGCATTTTAGGAGAAATTCAACAATATGATATTGTTGGATGTATTAATACAATCCACAGTGTTCCTAGCATCAAAGTCCAATTTGAGCAGCACTTTACCACAATGTGGGGAGTGAAATGTGAAATTTTACTTCACACAGGGCATATAAAACTCATTTTATAAGGGTATACCTTTTAAATATCTGACCCCCACCCTTGAGACACCTAGCGGAGACCCTGGGGGTTCCTAATATGCAAAAACATTGTAGGTTACCTATTTTGTAAGTGCCCCAAACCCCAAAGTCGAGTTAGAACACAATTTACTTTTTAAAACTAGTGTTGGCACCCAGGGCTGCTTTTACACTGACCTCAGGCTTCAGCAGTGCACACAATGCAAGTGCAAAAAGAACTGCTGGCCTCCAAACTGCCATGCCCTAGGGTACTTGGAACTTCTAGATAGTTTCAATCCCCTGCCCTGTTATATACAAGGGGCTTATAGGGTAGGTCATGGCAATCACAAGGGGATCCCACAATACCAATGTGTAACATAGTGTATATAGGTTTTTCAACTGTATTCTAAATGTGTGTCTTTCAGCATTACACTGGCCCTGTGCCTGGTTAGGCAGAGCCCAGGGTCAATCAGAGTCAGTTACCACCAGTACCATTCAGCAAATGAATATGTGATTCCATCCCGCTGTTTTTCTCCCCTGAGGGAATCACAACGCGGTCGTTACAACTACCGCGTTGTGATTCTGCATACCATTACTCGACAAGTCGGAACAACGACTTGCGGAGGGGGGGTGCTGGATGTTGGAATAGTATAATTTACTATTTCAACTCCAGTCAGTGTGGACAATAGGGAAGGTGTTGGATTCTAAATCCAACACCCCCCCCCACCTCCCTCCCCTCCGCAAGTCGTTTTTCCGACTTGCGGATTAATGGTATGCGGAATCACAACGCGGTCGCTGTAACAACCTTGTTGTGATCCCCTGCGGGGAGAAAGATTCGCGGTAAACGTTGTTTACCTCAGCACATAGTTGCCAGGGCACAGGATGACTTTGCAATACTCACTCATAGACATATCTGTCAAAATTCTAGGCAGCGATATATATAAATATATGTATAATAGGATTAAGGAATGGGCGTCAGATAACACCATTTTTCATATCTGTCAGTATGGATTTCAAAACCATGTAGGTACAATAGGGCAGTGCTAAACCTAATCATTGTTCAGTACACAATAGCTAACCAAACACCATTGTATCTTGCATTTATGGATTTGACTTCAGCATTTGATTGTGCAATCTGATCAAACCTCTGGCGACTTAGAATTTCTAAGGGAATGGATGAAGTACTTGTACACTTTCTAGCCTTACCTCATGAAGACATGAAAGCCAGAGTAAGAATTGTGCCTAATGGCGAAGTCTCCAATGAGATCAAAATCTTTTGAAGTGTGAGGTAAGGCTGTGTGTTGACACCTTTACTGTTTATCGTCTATATTAACAAGCTCAGCCCCGATCTAACCACCATTACCCCCAATGTCCCCAAGGTCAATAGGGCTTCACTTCTTGTAGGAAGCTGTCTCTTTACATAGTGGACCAAAAAGAAGCACACTGTGTAAAGAGTCCAAGCAAACCCAGGAAGAGTTACAGAGGCACAAATGACACCCCAAATGCTCTCTTTTGTGGTAGTGTGGGTGACCAGTTAGGCAGGGGCTATTACACCGCAGCTGGTACCATGCAGGGCCTTTACCACGCATGTGTTACACGCATGCAATGTTACACGCATAGCCTTTGCCATGCATGCATTACCACGTATGCACTGTTACGCACATAGCCTTTACCACACATTTTTTTACAACATATATGCCTTTACCACGCATGCCTTGACAGCAAATTAATGTTGTAAATGTATGAATGATAAAGGTATATGTGTAGTACTGCTGGTAAGGGCAAATGCTGGTAACTGTGGTATAGGCACTGGCGTGGTCAAGGCTATCGGCGTCGTTAGAGAAAACAGAAAGACCCTTCTGCTTTCTCATGACGGCCTGTGCCACGCCTTGGAAGAGCTGTCTCATCGTCCTGTTAAGGTAAGAGGGATTGGGCCTGGGGTAGGGTGTATGGATTTAGGGTGTTTGACTGGGGGTGTTTTTTTTTTAGGTACTTAGAGCCAGGGTGAGCTTGTGCCGGGGTACAGGGCAGGGGTCGGGTATAGTTTAAGAGGGCTGGGGCCAAGGGTGTTTGATTTTAGGGCGGTGGACGGGTGGTTTTGAAAAGTGCTAGGGGTTGAAGGGCAGCCTATGTGTAGTTTGTATGTGGGTCCCTTCGAGGTATAATATATGCTGCAGCCTTAGGGACCCTTTTTAGTACCCCTGCCATAGGTACCTGGAGTACCATTTACTAGGGACGTGCAGGGGTGCTAAAGTCCTTAGCCAGTTGTAGCACAATTCGACTTTACCTTGTTTTAGGGAAGGAGCACTGGCACTCAGGTGTGGTAAGTAGGCCTCAGTGCACCATCAGAGTCGAACATCAGCATTCATATGCTAAAATGAGGGGTAAAAGGGAGGGGGGTGGTAACTGCAACAAAAGCCCTGTTCTCTAGACTCCCGACTTTGCTAGAAGGTCAGCATCTGCTGGTGTCCTCCTTTATCCAATTCATGGTTGATTTTCATCTTCAAAAAACTTTTCAAAGTCATCTATTATGGCTTGTGGCCAGATTTCTACCCTTGCTGTTGGTACAAACTGCATAGAACCAGCACTTTGTCTTATCTTAGGTTTATCTTTGATTCAGCTGGTTCTTGGGCAACTAACATCACAGGCGGAAGCTATCTAGGACATTGGTTTCTCTTTAGTCTACCTCCGCCCCCTGGGGGAGGGCACTCTCACTGCCTCTGGAGATCTATACTACTCAGGATGTCCCTGTTGCAGCATATCAGGCCAAGATATGGAGTATTGCCAATTGCAAAGCCATTCAGCTGGAGCAAAACTGCCTGTGTATAAAAGTTCTCTCGCCCACTTTATCCTCCTTTTAGATCATTCTCTCTCCTCCAGTTGTGATTCCAGGTGAATCGTCGCTTCTTTTTGGTTGAAGGTGCACTCTAAGTCCTCACTTCCCTGGGTTGGGTCCATCCTGGTTTCATCGAGGGAGTCCAGGAATCCTTCCAGCCGTCCAGAATCCTTCTATCCCGTGGTTCTGGTCTCATAACTTATCAACTAGGTTGCTTGAACTAATAAGCCATATTGAATTCCCAAGGTCTTCATTCGGGGTCGCAGTGCTATGAATGTTTCACGGCACAAAACCGTTTTATGGGAAACGTTTTGTGAAATAAGAAAATAATCATTTCAAAATAAGAATGGGTGGAGTTAAGGAGAATGCACCCAAACCTTCCTTAGTGGTCAAGGGTATGGTGACCTCAGGGACAGACACAACGATGTGCACCTTCTTCCGCAAAATACATTAAAGATTTGAAGAAAAGCATAGACTGGTCATGGAGGGCATGTCAAGACTAGCGCCTCGATGCCACGGGCACCCTGACCAAGATACTAGAGCTTGTAAAACACAACAAAGTATCATGAGACTCTATACTGGTGGATGTAGTCTCAGGACTTCTGAAAGTACATGTTACAGGATACAGGTTCAATTCACGGCTTCTGAACGTACAAAATACATGTTACAGGCTCAGGGTTCAAATCACTGTTTCTGAAAGTACGAAATACATGTTACAGACTCAAGGTGTAAATCACTGTTTCTGAAAGTACGAAATACATGTTACAGACTCAAGGTGTAAATCACTCCTTCTGTAAGTACAAAATAAATGGTACAGGCTGGTACATGCTCAACGTTCAAATCACGGCTTCTGAAAGTACAAAATACATGTCACAGGCTTAAGGTTTACAACATGGATTCTGAAAGTACAAAATACATGTCATAGGCTCAAGGTTCAAACCACAGATTCGGAAAGTACAAAATACATATGAAAGGCTCAAGGTTCAAATCACTGCTTCTGAAAGTAGAAAACATATGTTACAGGCTCAAGGTTTACATCACAGCTTCAGCAAGTACAAAATACATGTCACCGGCTCAGGTTTAAAATCACTGCTTCTGAAAGTTTAAAATAAGTGTTACAGGTTCGAGGCTCAAATCACTGTATCTGAAAGAATAAAATACATGTCATAGGCTCAAGGTTCAAATCACCGCTTCTGAAAGTACAAAATACATGTTACAATATCAAGGAGAAAATTACAGCTTTTGAACGTACAAAATACATATTACAGGCTCAAGGGCCAAATCACGGCTTATTAAGTTTTCTTTTTAGATTTTTCTAACATTAAATTACATTTAGTTACATTTTTAACTATTTTTAAATTTAGTTAATTCAAAGTTTTTTCTACGCGGATTAAAGTCCGTATTATCGTAATTTTCTATTGGAGTGTGCTGCAGTACCAGTGGTTGGCCATGTGTGGGGCTCTGAGCTGGTGTAATTTGGGACTTTGGGTTATCGTCATTTTAAACATGCAGTTTGTGAAAGCATTTCCCGCCGTAAACACCTCCCTAATCCTGCCTCCTTACATCTCCTTAAACCCCTCCAATTTAGTAGTCAGGATGCCCCATTTTCCAGCCAGTTCCCCATGTCCCTCCCACATTTACTACTGAGAAGTAAACTTACATCTGTTAGGATCTCCCCATTGAAAGGATAGGAGCACTCATAGTTTTCTGACTATTATTTGTAGTAGAGTTGAAGTAGTATTAAATGTACTACAAAGTGCAGTCTGTGAAAGGCACCTCAGTATTTATAACAAATCTCTTGGGGCTGTGTCTAGAGAATTCAATATTTTTGATTTGAGAGCAGAATGTTAATGGAATAGCGCTTCATCAATGGCAGGAGTAGGAGCTGGAAACACCATCTCTGTCTGTCCTAATCCCACACGGCGAAGCGAGTGGTGGAAGCGTGCAAGAGTTGCAATCTTTCTGAGATTAACCAAAGGTGATGGGGTGTTAATATCAGTCTCTTATTTAAATTATTATCTTTACAGTAATCTCTGCTTTGTTTTGTCCATGAAAACTGAGGTAACTTTCAGACTTTCATGTTTTCTTTTTACTTCACTTAAGCTTCCCAAATGCTAACTCTGATTAGTCCCTTATATGAATAACTTAATGATAACTTATCCAAATTTTGACACAATTATAATATATGCACTTCAAGGATTTGAAGGTGTCTTAGGCAGAAGAGGAATCTGGAAGTAACCATAAACAGAAATATCCACTAGAAGTAAATAGCGGTTCAAGGACAGAAGTTCAATTGTAGGCTCAAACTGGAAGAAGAGTTGATTTGTGGGATTCAAGCACACATGCCATTGTTGTATGCACACTACCTTACTCTTAAACATATACGCACAGACGTACAACAAAATCAAGCTTTATTTACATAGCTGGTCACAGGAAATTACTACAATCATTAACTTGAGGGGCACATCAATGGAATGCGTCTATATATTTTTACCAACTTCTAGATCACCAGAAAAGGCCCGCAAGAAGAATTCCAGAAACCTTAGCTTGATATCTGATTGCGTTTCCATACACAGTGTGCCATCCTTCACCATCTGTCCCTTTGACATCCAGGCTCCCCAGGAATCAGTAGATCTTTACAGCTTACTTTTTAATCCTTTACTTCTTTGGGTTAGAGGTCTTTGTTTCTTTCCCTGGGGGGATCTTCCCTCCATGTAGAACTCATCAATGATCTTCTCATACTTTTTTAAGATAACAGGACGCTTCAATTTCATGGTGGGGCCTGAATATGAGAGAACAGATGAGGAAAGTTAGAGAAGGAGGAAAAGGAAAAGCAAAGTATATCTAAAGCAAACGTACAATCTTTAAAAAACTCTTAAATATAATATTCTAACCGTTCTGTTACCATTCTGTAAATCTCAAACTCTGGCAAATGTTTCTCCCTTGCAACAAATGTCCTTAAAGTGACTTGTTCTAACTATGAACAACATATTATTATTATACTAACATATACTTCATAACTGCCCTATGTATTTTTACTGAGGCACCATTTAAGGCTAATCTCTACCTACATTTCTCATTACAATGGGTTCTCCTGGTCGACTGAGTGGGGAGCGTGAGAAAAGGCTTTTAGACATCCTTTGCCTAATCTCTCATAAGATTTTGTCCTGGGCCACACACAGCTGTAAACAAAACTCCTTAAAATTGTCTATGTCTCTTATAGCTTGGGGTTAGTGCAGTGAAGTGTTCAGATCTAATAAATCAAAAAGTGATACAGAGAACACAATTGCGAATGTAGGGCCAACGAAGAATACAAGGTGTTGCTTCATCAAACAATGTTAAAAAAAACATTGAAGGAAAAGTGAGAAAAATGTATTAGGATTTTCTCAGAAAGGATTACAGGAGCACTACATATTCCTGTCTCCATTATATTGATCTAATCCTGTACCCTAGGTATTGTTTATTACCTGTTTTGGTGATTCTATTCCACAAATTGCAAGGGTAAAAAAAGAGAAAACCATATTTTGCAGAAAACTTTGAGATATAAATTGTTATTGTTTATTTAATTATGAGGCACTCATAATCCCAAACTTCATGACGCTGAAAATAACAAATGTTAGCAAAGGAGAAACAAAGAAAAATAGCATAATATAAAAGAAGTCACTGTGGCTAAACAGCAGTGTTTTAAATCTTCTTTAGAAGGGCAACATTTGGGGAATGCTCAGGATTTCATCTGAGAGATCAGTTCACTCTCCTATGGCCATTATGGAAACAGCCCACTGGCCATAATTCACAGTAAACTCTTTAGTAATGACTAAGTCATGAGCTCTTCTCAATTTCAAATGTCTTGGTGGATAGATTGAGGACCTGTCCTTTAAAAAGGCAGAGGAGATCCATGACCACCCAGAAAATAATTGTCATGGCTTTAAATAAAAGTCCCTGCCTAATGGAGAGTCAATGTAGTTGTCTCAAAATGGGGGTGATGTGATGTTTCTGAGGAGTGTTACCTACGAGACAAGCAGCATTCTGAACCAGCTGGAGCCTCTTTGAGGATTTGTCTGATATTCACGCAATTCAATTATCCAAGGTGGACAACACCAAAGCCTAAATCACAGGGACTTGAAGGGATACGATGACCGAAATCCAGAAATGGCAAAACGTCCTTTACTAGATTTATCTGCCACGAGCATGTTTGAGCCAGTAATGCAACGTAACGATTAAGCAGCAGAATCACATCATGGGATCCAAGGTTGCATACAACCTCTTAAGGTTTTTTTTTTTGTTTGTTTTTTTGAAGGTATTATATAGCGCGAATGTGACCTTTGCTGGTATCAGAGCACTTTACAAGTAAGGTAGTTAAACAAAAGGGACAATCTATAAAGAAACATAGTATTTCGAGATAAAGACTTATGTTACAGCTGGTTGTTCTACTAGTCCGAAATAATGTTCAAATTAATTTCATCATGAGAAGAGATTTACCTTCTTTTTTGAAGGAGGCAGTTGATGGGTTGAGTCTGATTTCTGGGGGTACTGCATTCCAAATCCTTAGCGCAATTCCAGAGAAGGCGCGATTATATTTCTTCTTCTTGGAAAATCTTTGAGGCATCCAAAGAAGGTTGTTGGCGCTCCTGGAGGGTCTGTTTCCACACGAGAGCTCCAGTTTTTGGGCCAGGTACCTCGGGGTGTTGTGATGTAGGGCTTTGTGTGTCATGTAAGCACATTTTTAGATGAATTCTTGCTTCGAAGGGTAGCCAGTTAAGCGATTTGAAGTCAGGGGAAATGTGGCAATGTCTTTTGAAACCTGTGATGAGCCTGGCCGCTGAGTTGAGTGATGCTCTTAGCGGGGCAGTTGTCGATCTAGGAGTCCACAGAGTTGCACTAACATATTCTAGTCTGGGAATTACTAGTGCTTGGACGGCTAGTTTGAAGTCGTTTACTGGGAGGAAGGGTTTTTTATTTTCTCAGGGTGTACATCTGAAGGTTGAGGTTGCGGACCCATTATAAATGGGCATTTGCCATTCTGTAGTTTTGTGATATTGTTGCGTTGGTCAGAAGCTCTGATGTTGCTGGATTCACTGGTAGAAACCTTTGGGACATCCACTGACATGCAACCTTACATAAATATGCACGATATTTGTATAGTAGACAGTGCACAATGTGTGGAGACTTCACCTGATGAAATTTAAATAAAACATGGGTATCCTCAGCGTAGACATAGAACTGCATCCCAGATGGAATAGGAGGTCAGCTAATGGGGCCATATAAATATTAAAGAGTAGGGGTCAGTATATATCCCATGGCACGCCATAGGATATGGACTTAGCTTCAGAAATAAATGGAGGCAAAAAGATGGTTGTGTCCAAGATGAGAAGTAACTAAACCATTGAAGGGAGTGTGAGTCACATCAAGTCCATCTAACCTCTACAGCAGTACCGTATAGTCAGTGGAACTAAATGCTCACCTTACCTCATACCTGGCCGTCAAACTCAAGAAGGCCGGTCAGACTAGCAGCCTCAGAATTTCTAACACTCTACTCCTGATCTCGCCGAAAATCTGTGAACAAAAAAACGCTTCTTGTTCCTTTTCTGGAAATGTGCCCAAAATCTGGAACTCCATCCCAGTCTAGATCTGGACTACCCCCTCCTTTACACATTTCAAAAGGCAGCTCAAAGGCCTCTTCCTCAAACGTTCTCTCCTGAATGGATAGCCGCTGCCGAAACGCAGAAGCTTGCACTTTGCAGGGCACAGTCACTTCATCACTAAGACTTCTACCTCATCCCCTTCCTGACCCCTCCCTCTTTCCCCCTTCCCTAAAGGAGTCTGGGCTTAAGTCAGTGTGCCCAATATTGTGATTCCCTGTGTCTTCCTTTCTTGCAATGTTGTTCTGTGCGCCGAGACTTCCAATTGCGCCTTGATTCAATATGTTTATAACAGCCAAACTGTGTGTTTTTACCCTTGCTGTGAAGCGCTCCGATTCCTTTGGGTCTGGCCACGCTATATAAAACTATACAATAAATAAATAAATAAAATGCTGCTGGCAGAGCTCACTAGACCAGCACAGTTGTCCATGTCATGCCTAAGGTCACCAAAAACAGAAAAGACCACCAATGCAGGGCTGTTCCTGGAATGAAACCCCACTTGAAACAGATGGCAATATTTCTTAACCTCCTTAATGCCCTGCTGTTAATGGAACACCAGTTTTTCTAGCACCTTACCCAGCAAAGAAGGAAGTGAAATCAGTCTGAAATTTTTAGGATCTAAGTGTGAAAGCTGGTGTGTCCTACTGTGATTTCAGCAAAGCTGCTTTCCATTCCCAGGGTAAGGTAGCTTCTTTCACTGAGAGATTAGGTAGAATGGTGATTTGTTGAATAAGAAACTGAGCAGTTTGCTTTATATCATAGGCTGCACAAGAGTCCCAGGAGTTCCTGAGGGCTTGGGAGTAATAACAGCCACTTTCATGCCCTATTGTCCACTTGCAATAGTTCAGCCAGGGAAAATTTCTCACCACCAATCATGTCCAGGGGGCCAACTTGTATGGCTGTATATAGTGTTTGTTGTGTACCATTATATATTTGTTCCACCACAATTGCTTCATCTGATGTCAGGCACCTTTTCAATAAAAAAATCTGAAAATGAATCACAAAGATTTTAGGAGGGTACTAACCCTTCATGGGAGATTTGAGCATTAGAGGGCAATTGTACTATTATGTTTCATAGTTGCCGGTTAAATATGGATTTCATAATCTTCCTGACAGCCCACAAATCACTCAACAGAGCAATGATGTTGTCAAGGCTACTAGGATTATGTGACATGGGAATCCAAATTATGGGTTAAGGTTGTCTAAATTATGTGGTAAAAAAATACTTTGCGTCACATTTTGCAAGTTATGTGGTGAATGCAGTAAATTCGAACCCAGTATAATTATAAAGTATTTGCTGCAGCAGCAGAATTGCATAAATTCCATGACCTCACCATTGCTCAATGTTTTATTTGCAATGTATTCAAGAAAGGTAAACACAAACAAAACATCATGGACAGCAATTGAAATGTGTTACACTTAATGTTGAGTGAGGGGTAGTTACAAGATGGCAGAGAAAAGAACATCTCCCATAGAGCTGATAATTGGGTCCACCAGGAGATTCATCAAGTAGCTCAAAGTATATGCAAATCCCTACAATCTTACAAAAATACACAACCTTTTTAGGTCTCGCCTAGGCAGTGCGCAAGCACTGCTAGGAGGGACATCTTGGAATCGCTCCATGCTTTAGTTGAAACTCGTGCATGTTTTGCACTGTTTCCTATTGGTACGCATGCATGTATGGCATTTACCTTGCTGGAGTCAGCAGCAGCGCCATCTGTTAGTAATTATCGCATTGGCTCCCGCAAGGTAAAACCGCCATACATGGACTTCCGGCGGCGCGCGCCACTGAAACACCTTTGAGTGGTGCCCTCAGCCTCGCTTTAACTTTGGAGGCCGCGCCAGATTTTCACCGCTTGTTTGTAAGGCTGTGCAGATTTGTTCTTCTGTAGCATACTTTTATTCTTTTAAAGTGATATGCAGCCCCTTAGATAAAACTATGAGTAAGTTAAGAGCATTTACGCAGATTTTCTACGAAATAAGATGCCTTTGAGAGAGAAGTCTGATTAATGGTCCGTGATTTATTGGTGTGCAGCACGAAAATCCATTTAGCTGCTGCTTTATAGGGGTCATGCCATGCGGGATGAAATCGGAAGTACCTTATTTCCCTCAGACCTACTAGGCATCATGATTTTATTGGAAATGTGTCGATTAGTGATTTTATTTTCAGCTTTTTCACTGCTTCTTTATAGGCAACATGTTAACAACAGGGATTAGGAAAGCAGTGGTTCTACAATATTTTTGGTGTGTTTCTGTTTGTGGTCTTGAATTATTGTTCAGAAATTATTAAGTCATTGTTGGACTTGGCCCATTTTACCAAAAATGTTCGCCTTTCACACCCTATTTTAGGATGTCTTCCCCATGGTAGAAAAATGTACAGGCCATGTGTTGTCTGAGATGCCCTAGTAAATGAAATGCAATGGTGTCCGCCCTTGTTAATCCCCCCCCCCATTGCAAGAATGCACCCTGGTGAAATGTCGCTTTTAAAATGGATGCCGTGGCTGTGTGTTGTGCCGCTTGACTGTGGTGGGTTAGCAGTCTAGATTTTCAGTTTCCAGCCATCACAGCTTTTGGAGGGAAAGCCTGGCACCCAGGGTGCTCTACTCCTCCCCCTGAGCCAGTTAGAACCAGATTCCCAGATGCTTCCAGAAGCTTCTGGCACTGTCTGGTAGGTGGGGTGAGGGGCGTATAAGTAGGGGGGCTGTTCCACCATGTGCTCAGACAGAGCAGGGACATGAACATGAGGGACCTGCTGCCAGGGGGTACCACCACTTGTGCCTGTGTGCTGGACCCTGCACCGAACTGAAACCCCTCTGCTGTCCACATGGCCAGTGAAAGTCCCACTGCAGGAGTCAAGGCTGCTGTACAGGAGAAGTGCCGCGCTACAGTGGTAAATGGTTTTTAAAGCCTACCGCCCTGTCCTGATGAGTGCCCACTGACTGCTGACCTTGCCCAGTAGTGCCTGCTGCTCTGCTACCTGGCCCCTGAAGAAGGAAGGAATGCCATCCTAGGACCGGAGGCTGCTGGAGGGACCTTGCGCTACGCGAGCGCTACATCTAAAAGCGCCAGGAGAAGAAGAGCGCTTTACCTGTCTGCCAAGTAGCACATTTAACTGTGCCCAGAAGGAGGTGGGGAGCGCTACAACTGTCCCCATCTGGCCTGCTGACTAGCGCCTGGTGAGTGCAGCGCTATATTACAAGCGCCGATGAGGAGCTGATCCCTGCGAGCGCCTGAACTGCGCAAGGAAGGACTGTTCTATTTAGAAGCGCCGCAGGAGCCTACCCCGCGTTATTGCTGCCATAGCGGGTGCCTATCCCGCGTGTGGAGACTGCCTGCATACTTTGAAACCAGCGGGAGCCTACCCCGTGTTTTTGATATGGATTTAACTGGAGCCTACCCCGTGTAATGGCGGCGCCTGTGCCGCTTAAGAACTAGCGGGAGCCTACCCTGCGTTGGCGCACCTAATTAACCCAGCGGGTGCCCACCCCGCATAGTTGCCGCCATGAGGTAATTCACCGCCGCGGCCGAGTTGTACCAATGGAACGGCCTGTTGGGAACTGCAGTGGGAGCCTACCCCACACTGCAGAGCTGCCCAAGATCACCGCAGCGGCCCAGGAGGCTCCGGAGTCCCACGCGGGCTTCACCGTGACGTAAAGGGAGCCGCGGTGGGATTGGCGAAGGCGGGGGGACCTCTCGGGGAAAGTCCCTCCCTGCAGGGGCGGAAGCAGGAAGAAGTCGGAACGAGGTGTTGCGGGGCTCCCGTGGTGACGAGGGAGTCCCAGGTTAGCCGAGCAGCCAGGCGGGAGCCTACCCCGGGCTGGCCCATAGCATGCAGTTCACAGATATCAAACTTGCCCTTTCATGTTTTTTTTTTAGGTTGACATTTTAAGTACTGTTATCTGGGCAATCACAGCAACTGTTACGCGCTGTTCTGTGAAACTGGTATAATCTGTGTGAGCGCTAGCAGCGCAATGTATAACATCAGTCTTTTCCAGCAAGTCACTTTCCAAAGGGAGACCAGAGGGATTTAAACCCGTAGTTCATACCACTTTTTTTGGGTAGGATGCTTTATCTTTTGATTATTTTGATAACAAAAGGTTAAGTGTACTTTTTTCTCTTTTAGTCTCATTAGGTCTCGTCTGGCGACACAGCGCGAAAGTGCTGTTGCCAGCGAGATCTATTGTCGCTGACTTTCCTCTCAAGGGAGACAGGAGATGGGCATGCGCAGGCTGCAGGCTGGACTGGAAATGTGGACACGCGCGTGAACACGCGCTAGCATCCACTGTGAGCCATCCCATTGCCGTTAATTAAGTTTCAGTTTCATTGTTAAAGATGTACACCTGGCGCCTGGCACTTGGTGCGCTTTAAATACTGCTTTCAGTACATGAGAAATTGAAGTGTGCTTTGACAGGGTGGGCTTGTGATACTGCTTTATTTTTTATTATTTCGTTTTACCAAGTTTCAGAACATGAAATGTGCTGTGTCTCGCTGGCGCCATGGCTTCAGTAATAAGCAAATGCAATATAAACAGCGCCTTCCGGCACCGAGGCCAAAGTGTGACTTGCTATTGGCATAGTTGCGGTGAAACCCTCTCTTTGCTATGCCCGACTTGCCCAACCTCCCCCCCTTCCTAAACACCCAAATGCAGCCTATTTACGTCTCGCCTGGCCCAGCGGCACTACTCCTACTGCACCCCTACTGTCACAAGACCATGGTGGACTCACCTAGGGTGTCAGGCAGCAGGCAGTGCAGAGGCAGCACACCCAGCACCAAGCAGGAGCCCCCACCGTCTTCCTGGCTACCCGGGAGCACAAGCATGTTCCTCAAGCGTTGGTCCTTTCCTCTTCTCCCAGGCTCCTCCAGTGCTAACTTTCAGCCGGCCCTCCGCTCTTGCCAGTGTCCAACCTTGCCCGCTGCTGCCTCCTTCCAAGTGAGACTCACGGGCGGCCGAGGTGGCAGTGGGGTAGGCCAGTCCCGCCTCGCACCTGGGTGCTGCGGGAAATTTCTGTGGCTCCTCCTATTGCACTGTGGGCGTGAAACAGAAACACGGAGGCCGGCACTTTTTATGACGCACGCTCCTCTCAGGGATTTCATGTCCTTGTTGTGTGCGCACCACAGGGCTTGTGTGTGCACCACTCGGGGGACGCTGCTTTCTGATGGCGCCCGCTCACCACAGGCATCTCGCTGGCCAGGAGATATGCACACCCAGACAGGAGATGTGCATACCTAGACAGGAGATGTGCACGGCGTGTAGTGCCAAGAGACAAGCGTGCAAGCCACAGCAACAGAGGCAGCTCACGGGCAGACATGCCTGCGGGAGGACTGTGGCCCCGCAGGGTCATTCGGCAGTGAGTCTGTTTGAATGTTCTTCATTTTTTTTTTTTTGTGAAGCATGTGCGCAGTGGGCATCCCCACCCGGCTACTATGGCTTGTTAATACAGTTACCCCGTTAAATATGTGCATACTGTCCATTTCTAGTTCAATAATCATGCTGAAAGTGTTGGCACTGTCCATTCCTAGATACATCTTACTGACATTGTTTGCACTGTACGTTTCGAGAGCAACAGCCCTGTTGAAAGTGTGGGTGTTGCCCATTTCAAGCACAGCAGTCCTCATGCGAAGTGTCGGAAATTTCAAGTTCTAGTTAACTGTATTATTGTAGCTTTAACTCGCAACAATTCGAAGCAACATGTTAGCGCGCTACAAATCTCTGTCAATAAATACATCATTATAATACACCTGGCACCCTACCCGGCGTAGGTGGGAGAAATAGGCCATAGTTCACCACTAAAAAAAGAGCTAAGACCCTGCTTCCGGAGGACATCTGCGAGGGTGATTCCGGACACGGAGCCAGGTGTTTCAGAAGCAAACACAAGGGCGATGGGAAACGATCACTTTCAGCTCCTCGAGATGACAGACGTCAAAGACCCGGCCCTGAGCTCTCGGTGCAGACTGCAGACCCCTGTCTAACAAAGCTGAACTGGGTCAAATGACACTTGTGGTTGCTTCACCTGCAACTACGCCAATAGCAAGTCACAACATGGCCTATTAAGGATTAGTATACATCACTGCTGAGCCCAAGCTCAAAGCAGGGGCCGAAGAAACTGAGGGGCATATTACCGAGATGTGCGTTGCAAAAACGCACAACACACATCTCCGTATCGCCGGATTTCATCGCCTAATTAGCACGCAATTATCAATGAGCATCAGGCAGGCGATCAGAAATCCGGCGATAGTCGGCGATATGGCATATTAGCGCATGAAAAAAATGTTGTTTTCATGTGCTAATGTGGGCCTTGATAATAAGGGGGGGTGGATTCAGCTTTATGATCCGCACCCCCATGTTAACAATGCCTAACGCCTGGTCGGAGCAGGCGTTGGGAGACCTGCGATAAATGAGTTTATCGTAGGTTTTTGTCTCCCAACGCCTGCCTTGGTAATAGGGTGTTCCCACCTCCAACCACATTTTACATGTGGTTGGACGTGGGAACGCCCACTTTGCATGTCATTAGCGATGTTTATCGCTGACATGCAAAGTGGGCTCCGGCCAGACTTTAAAGTGCCCTTGGTAATAGGGCTCTAGCTGTATCGCCGCTTTCTCAGCACAATTCGCAGAGAAAGCGGCGATACAAGCCCTTGGTAATATGCCCCTCCGTGTTGCTACTTACTTTCCATTTTGTTTGTCTTTTTCTTTCTTAAGGATAGCACTGCTAAAAAGAATCATCAGATCACTAATGGTTGAAAATGAAATAGAATGTGATTCGTGCAGTTGTGAAAGGGCTGACCGACTATAAACTGTTTGCATGTGGGTATGGGCGACTAGAAGATGTTTCTTGGGGTGTTCCAAGCTTCCTTTCAAGCATTATTGGACAGAATTGAGCTCTGCTGGAGTCGGAACTTTCAGGGGCCCGAAGCAGACAGGTCATGGTCAGAGATGCACAAAGAAGAGGTGCTGGCCAAGTTTGGCATCTGCCTGTATGTAACCAGACACAGCTCCTCTTCTGTCCCACACAAAAGGACTTCGGGCCAGCAGGGGCATGTGCTCCAACCATGTGTGGAATCTCGCAGAGGGTGGACTTTTTGCTAAGGCCATAAATAGTGCCACAAAACATTTATTATCCCATTTTTGTAAAAATGATGCTCCACAACCACCCGCCTCTCATCGCTTTTCCCCAAGATTACTAAGTGGCTCCATTTTCTCACACATTACCACTCTCTTTAAGCTAATCTTGAACAGGCCAATTATTCCCTTTAAGGGTTTTCTCCTGTCCGATTGTAAACATTTTTTTAAAACTTGAGCAATCAATGGGGTTGTGTAAATATACAATGTTTGTAACTAGTATAGCAAGATTTGATTTGATTTGATTTGATTTATCCACTTATAAAGCGCGCGATTTCCCGAAGGCGTCTTGGCGCTAGGACAGATAGCAAGCCTCAAAGATGGAAAACAAAACTCCCTTAAGAGTCAGCCATGAAAAGCCAAGTTTTCACTGCCTTTCTAAACATGGCCAGTGTTGGACTTTCTTTTATGCTAAGTGGCAGCCGGTTCCATGCCCGAGCTGTATGTACCAGGAAACTTCTCCCACCCCAATTGGTTCGTCTGAATTTTGGGATACTAATTAATTTCAATTGCCTTGATCTAAGCATCCTGACTGGTTCATACAATTTCAAGTTAGTTCGCAGAAACTGTGAGCCTAAGCCCTGAACAGCCTTGTATGCCAGGCAAAGTGATTTGAAACATACTCTCTTTTCCAATGGAAGCCAATGCAAGAGTTTTAGTTTAGATGTAATGTACTCATATTTGGGGATATCGAGCACTAACCTCGCAGCTGCATTCTGCAGGCATTGTAACTTGTATAGAATTTGTTTTCTGGCCCCAGCGTATAAAGCATTTCCATAATCTAACCGAGACAATGCCAATGCCGTCACCACTGTTTTCTGGCAATTGTCTGGTATGTAAGGCAGTAGTTTCTTTATCATCTTTAAGATAAACCAAACTGAGGATACAAGTTTGCTTGCTTGAGCATCAAACGAAAGCTTGATGTCCAGGGTCATTCCCAGATTCCTTACTTTGTCTACCCGGTCCGGGCAACTCCCCAGATTGTCCGGCCACCAGGCTGGAGACCAGATGTCAGCATTTCCTCCCAGCACCAGCACTTCACTCCTGTCGCCGTTCAACTTCAAACAGTTGTCCGTCATCCACTGACTGACCTGTGACATACAGTGTTTGAATTTCGCTGCTGTCTCATTCACCTCCTTACTGATAGACACCACTATCTGGGTGTTGTCAGCATAAGATACTGGGGTAAAGCCACATTCCGTTATGATTTTTGCCTGCGGTGCTACATATAAATTAGAAAGGGTAGGGCTTAAGGCAGACCCCTCTGGTACCCCACAAGGTGAGCTAAATGATTTGGACTTTGCCTCGCCCAACTCAACTGAGAAGGTTCTATTTCGAAGGTATGAGGCAAGGAAAGATATTGCAGAATCATGGACCCTTACTTCTGTTAGGCGGGCCAGGAGTATCTCATGGCTGACCGTGTCGAAGGCCGCCGATAGGTCTAATAACGCTAAGGCGGCCTTCCCTCCTTGTCTAGCAGCCTCCTGAGTTCTTCCACCGCCGCCAGCAGAGCTGTTTCCGTGCCATGTCCCTCCCGGAATACATATTGAGAAAGATCTAACCAGCTACCATCTACAATGTACTGGGACAGCTGTCTGTTTAGTAACTTCTCTAGGATTTTCGCCACAAACGGGATCCTGGCTATGGGTCTATAGCTACTGGGCTCATCATTATCCAAATTCGATTTTTTCAGGAGCGAGACAACTGCAGGCAGGTGCCCAAGGCGCCTGGAGTTAAGGGAAGGAGAGTGCTACTTGCTCTCAGAAGCATCACATTTAAAAGTATTGTTAGAGGGCGGTATAATATTATTACTCACTTATCGCTGTAACATGAAAAACAAGCATTTGCAATGCAATAGGTGTCGCACTTATGCGAGTTTGAGCTACTGACATTCCAAATACCAATGCCTTTTCTTTTTCTTTTTAAAACAAATAAAAGGCTTTGTCATTTACAATGCCAATAGCTTAAACTTGCGTAAATGCGAGACCTATTGCATTGCAAATGCTTGTTAGTATTGCCCTGGCCCCCTACATCCACAGCTCTCCCAGTGACATTCCAATTGTTGGCATTCTTAGTTGTTTCTTTGAGTCGTTAAACAAAATCTTTGCAGAATCTCTTAGAGCACATCAATCAGAGGAATCCAGGAACGCACCCTGGTACACACGCGAGTGTCGGAAGGATAAATTGCAGATGATTACAGCTGTAAAAATAACTAATTTGATAACAGTTCATGATACAAGAAGTCAATATAGCAAAATGTAGGTTTTTTTAGCAGAAAAAAATGGAATAGCTAATTGGCAAGAGTTTGAGAGGCTTCTCCAAAGAGGAATAAGACATCCTTTGGCACATCATCACAAATGAGGGCTTGGATGGATCTACAACCACTGACCATTTTATTCACTCACAAGTTTGTGTCCAGCAGTTTTCTAATTGATAATCAATGGATAACGCTGGGAATAAGGTACCTCCTGGAGTGCCCAACCTATTGAACACCCTTGTTACATCTACTGAAACTCCTGCATGTTCCATAACTGACACTGTGATCACTATAGAGTCACTGCAAGGGGGCGAGGCCCCTAGCCCTGGCAAAATTCCTGGGGACCTTTATTGCTGTGTGATACGGGTATAGGTCCAGTACACCTATCTACTGTCAAATGCTATAATGGCGGGTGCAGCCACACCCGACTCCTGGAGAGGTGTGGAAATAATTCCTATTTATAAAAAAGGAAAGAGGGGCAATCCCTGTAATCAGTCTGCTGGACAACATTCAGAAGGTGTTCTACAAGTAGGTGCCGGGGAACCTCCAGCTATGGATGAGGGGGACCAAGATCTCATGAATGAATGAATGACCAGTTGGTATAGCTCAAACATATACCCGAAGGTTTCTAAGCGCTGCAAAAGTTATCTGGTTCGAGCAATTCTTCATAGGTCAAATGTCAGGTCTTCAAGGCCTTATGAAATGGGAGATTTGATTCTATGCCGGATATGGATAGAGGAAGAGTGTTCCAAAGCTTGGCCGCTGCGACAGAGAAAGCTCTTACTCCCATTGTGACTTCCTATTTTCAGGACAACCAGCTGATTTTTATTGGCTGAACTTAGTTGTATGGTAGGGATATATTGGTGAAAGATGTTCCTGATTCCCTCTGGTCCTGAATTGTGTAGTGCCTTATGCACAATACACAAGCTTTAAATAGAATTCTATTTTTCTACTGAGAGCCAGTGCAATTTCTTGATGGCAGCCAAAATTGAATGGTATTTTGGAACATCTAATACCAGTCTGTCTTGCTGTCGCATTCTGCACCAATTGTAGTTCATTGATGGAGGCCCTATTTATATCTAAAAGAAAGGCGTTGCAATAATCCATCTTCGATAAAATCAATGATACACCATCTTGCTTCCGTGCGGCAAGGGAAAGAAATGGTAATACCTTTCTGAGAGTTCTTATGGCCCTAAAGCAAGTGGACACAGTTCTATTGACATGGTGGTTGAAAGATAGACTGGTTTAAACTATGGCACCAAGATTCCTTGCTGATTCAACTGGAGAGGGACATGATCCCAATGTTTTTGAGCCACCATGAGTGGGTCCATTCGGGTGATGATTATCAAACCTCAAAATCACCGTTTTGTCGCTGTTTAATTGAAGGTAGTTGTCTCTCATTCAGAAAGCCACCAACTTAATACAGTTATTAAATCTTGCAGCTGCAGTCTTTATATCTTATCATATAGACACAATTAGTTGTGTGCTATATGCATTGGATATTACCTCCAGTCTGAAAGATCTAACCAGTTTTGCCAATGGAGCGATGTATATATTAAACAGGGTGGGGCTCAAGGAGGACTCCTGAGGGACTCTACAACAATTTGGGATTGGGTCTGAGTAGAATCGGTCCATCTTAACATTTTGTGATCCATCAGTTAAGAAGGAAGCCAGCAGCTTCAGTGCATCATCCGTGAAACCTATTTCTTGTAGCCGGTTGATCAACTTATTTGGTGAGATGTTATCAAATGCTGAAGACAATTCCAATAATATCAACAGCACGTTTGCCCAGCATCCACCAAAATGTGTATATTATTTACTGCAGTTATTAAGCAGTTTCTTACCCATGGTAGCTTCTGAACCCATACTGAGAATGAGCTAGTAGTTGATGTTGCTCCAAATACACACTCAGTTGTGAGCTAAGATGCTTTTGTAGAATCTTGGCCGGTACTAGAAGTAAAGAAATGGGTCGATAGTTTTTAAAGTCTGTAGGATTAAGATTGACTTTTTTAAAAAGAGGCTTGATGAACGCTATTTTCCAGTTAAGTGGATAGCATCCTGTATTGATGGCTACGTTGAGAGACTCTGTTAGACGGGGTACAACAATTTCCCTGCCTAACCTCATCAACTTTGGGGAGCACAGCTCAAAAGTAAAGCCTGATTTAATCCCTTCTAAAAGCTGGTCGGTCTGTCTTATCACCTTTACAGGCTGGCTTCAGATCTCAAGTTAGCACAAGTCTGCAGATTAGCTTTAATTTGGGGGAAATACACTTAGTTAAATAAAGAGCATCTTTACTTGCCTTTTGTAGACTTGAGGGTTGCTTTTGATCTTGTCGCCAGTAAAAATCTGTTGGACTTTCTCAGGTCTATGGATGTCCTGACTAGGCTGCTACTTATCATAATAAGGTTTCATGAGGACAACTTACCTCAAGTGTGTTGGGGAAAACAGGGCAAGCTTACTGATAGATTATCTATTATGAAAGGTGTATGCCAAGGATGTGTCCTCGTCTCTATGCTTTGCTCATTAATGATTAATGATGCATTTAATAATTTATCTGATGGTATCCCCAATTCTCTCAAACTTTATGGAACACCGATCCCAGGTCTACAATTTGTGGACAACATGTTACTTGTTTCAGTGAGTCATGTGGGGCTGCAAAATCTGCAGAATAAGTTCAAAGACTTCTGTGACTTGAGGGGCTTGGACATCCATACCCAAAAAAGAAAGTATATGGCAACTTGGTCATATAAGTCCTTTCAAAACAACTTGGGAATGGGGGATATCGTTTTTGAGAAAGTTGACCACTATCATTATTTGGGTATTAGGGTTGATAACATCTTAACATGGTCTTCTCGTATTGAAAAAAATAGGGCAATAGTCCTCCATAGAGCTTCTGCTGTTTTTAGATCTACATCGTCAAGATCAGTGTCAACACCACTAGGGGTCTATAGAGCAAACATATTTAGAAGCCCTTTGGCCATTATTATACTAGGTTAGGCTGTGGACAACAACAGAGTTGGAATCATACAGGAATGAATTGACTGAGATTTTAAGTTTAGGTAAGGATATCAAATTGCCTTGGCTGTGCCATTGTAAGTCTTGGCTTTGCGCTTTGGGGCTGGAACATATGTAGTCCGAACTCACCTTAATGAACCTGGCTGCAAAGGGCACCTTACAAAATAAATGTTGGCTTAATGTTGTGGAAAAATGGCCCAGAAACACATACAGTGTTAGCCTTTTGGTCACATATCTGGATATTAAACCCAATCCACATTGCCAACCCTTCAGATGAAATTGTCCCCCACAGGACCAAAATGCTAAATATTAAAGGCATATTTAGCAATGTTTTGCATTGTCTGTGGCCAGGCTCTGCATCCAACTTACACTATGCAGAGTCTTTGGGTGTGCGCAGTACAGGTTGTCCTCAGAACTTGGCCTGTGGACAGGTGCTATGGCTAACCACCCAACTCATGCTTCAACGGGAGATAGCTGGAGAGCCTAAACTGCATTGAGGAGATAAACCGCTGTGACTACCCGACCCATGTTGCGCATGGCCTTTGGGCATGTGCATAGGCAGGGTTAGCCAAGTCAGGCCCTGTGCCCAACTTCCCAACTCACTCTGCACATGACCTTAGGAGATATGCAATGGGGTTGGCCTCATGGCCTGGCCTGCTCTCAGGCCCTGCACCGTTCTTTATGGCTTACAAGTAAAGCTAGACACTTATTTTTGTTTCTGACTTTGCTTGTTCTTCATTTTTAGGTCTCGCCTAGCATTGCAGCGCGAATGCGTTGCTATCGCTTTATGAGGCATGCAGTATACACTCTAGTGTGGAAGCTTCGTGGAAGCTCCGGCCACTCTCCAGTTCATCTTTTTCATTGTCTTAGGTCCTAAATACAGCCTTCCCGTTGTTTTTTTGGCTTATTAGTACCTCCTACTGACGGCCATGTTGTCAATTGTGAACTTCCATGGTTATTGGCTCCTTTGCTGTAAACACAATTTTGTTCTGTGGCTCATCCCCTCCCCTTTCGCAGTCCATGACTTCTTGGTACTCCACCATCACCCCACTCCCGTTTGTGCCTTTTTGCCCGCCCGTGCTCCCTTTTAAAATGCAATAGGACTCGCGTAAATGCAAGTTCTATTGCATTGCAAATGCTTGTTTTTAAAGTAGTGCGCATTAACAGGCATGCGATGCCTGGATATCCCCGCATTGCCTGGAGTCGTGAGGGGAGCTCACCCTGAATGTTGGTGCGATCTTGCTGCGGGAGCATAAGAATCCAGCGGGAGCCTACCCCGATTGCCTGGTGAAACCGCCGCTGACAGCCGCGAAAACCAGAAGTCAGGCGTACTGCCTGACCGAGGGTGGAGCTAACCCCAGGAAGTATTGAGGGCAGTAAACGTTGGTACAACTTTCAGTCCAATTTCCGGTGCGCGGTGATGGTTTTCGAGCTGGCTGGCTGGCTGTCTAGTCACAGCTTATCCCTATAATAAACTTTGCTGTGTGCGCTGTGTAAATATATCACCCCCTCACACAGTGAGGCGTTTATTACTAGCGTCTTTCGCTTCAGAAAGGGGGCTGCTGGTGTGGGGAGGTGCGATGCACTGGAGTGAGCCTTTTGTGAGAATGCGGCCGATTCATTGCGAATCAGAGCGGAGCAGGAGGCTCCCGACATAGCGGGACGAAGGGGAAGTGGCAGAGCGGGGGCGCAGCAGTGCCAATAACATAATCAGGCTCTTGTGTGCCTCTTCCAAGGCTGAGGCGGCCACCTGCATGCCGGCCGCCGGTTTCAGGGGGTGAACAATCCCCACATTTACCAGTGCAGACTTGGGCTGGACTGTGAACTAGGAGACTGGAGGGAGCTGCACTCCTGTGTCGGTGGTGAACCTACAGCCTGTGTACTCAACAGTTATTTTATTTTCATCTCCCTGCCATGGTGCTACTGTACCAGCCTAGAGGAAGGCGCGGGGTACCGACGGACAGAGCGGTGCTCCATTTCTGTACCTGAGCTGTTGCCGGGTGAGGTGGAGAGTCCATTCCCCAGAACATGGGTGATATGATTTTATACACAACATTCACTTCAAGATGAGCAGTAGCACTTCCTTAACAACTAGGTCCTGATGAAGCAGACTGGTATCCTTTGAACCTAATACTGCAGAAACATGTCGACCAATTAAAATCTCAGTAGTTATTTGTTACCACTACTTGCACTGTCTTTTAACCTTGGGTGAGGGTAGGAACACAATAAACTCTTTTTTCCACTCCCTCAACCCAATATTAACTTCCTCACTCTCACATGCCACAGCGAGCACTTAATGCACTGTGTTTTGTTCTGTTTATGCCCCCTGATACCATCATAATAGTCTACCCACACACCCTACATTCCTTCACACCTCGATTGGGTCACAATACACCTAATCCTAAGTGGTTCGTTCCACTTCCTTCTGGTGAAGGATCCCAAGTGATGTAGGGCGGTACAGGACGGGTATCTGATGGGAACAATTTTTCACTAAGAATACTTTGGATTCTGGGATTGTGTTCTCTTTAAAAACACACTTACAGTTGTCTAGATAGCTGCTATACTTTTATGTTGACCCATTGTTACACGTTGTTTTTTTCAGCTACTGTACCAGTACCAGTTCAAGCCTCTAACCGCCCTCGCTGCTCACTAGGCAAATCATGGTAAAACTTCATGAGCACAATTTTGCACAGATTAGATGGGGTTCTACTGGAAATGTTACCAGCCAGTTACCAGTAGAAAGAGGGGTACGTCAGGGCTGCGTTTTTGCTCCCACCCTGTTTTCTCTATATATTAATGATGTGGCCAAACTAATGACAGCAGCTAACGTCGACGCCCCAATTTTAGCCGGGTCGAAAGTACCTATTTTAATGTTTGCAGATAATTGTTTAATCATTTCAAAGACCCCGAGTGGATTGCAGAAAGCACTAGTCATTTTCAAAGAATTCTGCACCACCCGAGGCCTTGAAGCAAATGTTTTAAAATCTAAATTCATGACTTTTAACCAGCACAAATCTTTTAAGGGCAATCTTTTTATGAATAATTTACCTCTGGAACAAGTAAGGGCATTTAGCTACCTGGGTGTCAATATCCAACATGATTTGCGATGGAACCAACAGACTGAGTTGGCAACGCTTAAACATCGCCAACTGGCTGGAGCATTGAGCTCTGAGCATGCCAAATCATTAACTAAGCCATTTGCCCCTGCTCTTCGAGTTTATGACGCAAAGGTGGTTAGCTCAGCCCTCTATGGCGTAGAGATTGGGGATTTGAGAACTTAGCTAAAATGACTGTATCCGAAAATAAGTTCCTACGTTATCTTATTAATTTACCCCAGAGTACCCCCATGTGTCCTATTTTTTATGATTTAGGAATGAGGCCAATTAAATGTATTGCTAACCTGCGTCCGGTATTATATTGGAGGCGCCTGTGGACAACTCCCGAAATAAGAATATTTGCTACAGGCCTTATGGATATTATTATTATTTTTTTTTAATTTTCAAAAACCTTTATTGGTCATATCTATTATCATACACAGCCCGTAGCCTACAACCCGGAAGCCGGCAGCAGAGAGATCTCAGGTCAGTATACGCTCGGTCTTAAAGTACACAGCCATGTAGCCGACAACCCGGGGGCCCGGCGGCTTGTTACACGCATAAGTTCAAGCAGCTATTAATATATATTACAGGGCCTAGGATACCAAATCCTCCCCTATCCTTATGAACAGCTGACCCCCATTACTTTCACCTTATTGCTACCCGATCCTGTACCTAGTTGGCTGTGAATCTCCAGTAAATTTAAGACCCTATCTAAATGAAAAAACCCTAATCATCCCCCTGCCCCCCACCCTTGCACACACCTAGCCCCCCTCCTGGTCTTCTCATATCAATATGTATACCTTGCCATTTCGCCCTGCCTCCATCGTGAGTTAATGTGGCTGACCAAGTTACCATTTCTAATATATAAGGCAGTTGTGTTGTATGACCCCACTCGTCTGTTTGTAGGAGATCCCTGGGGAACTTGCAGTGTATTGTTATCTGTTCGCCCTGTTCCCCCACCAACGCCACCCCCCCTCACGCTCTCACCGGGGCCCACCCTTCGCGTCCGTATGCTGTGAAACTCTGTTAGTCTTCCTCCGAGGGTTCTAAAGTGTCTGGCAATGCGTCCTCCCCACCTGCTTCCTCAACAGCTTCCCTCTCTATGTCTCTAGCTCGAAGATGCGTTTGGTACAAACCCCAAATGTTCTTCGGGCGGCTTGTGGGAGGCAGTAGCTCACTATAATGTTCAGATTGGGTGCAGCAGTACAGCATATCATGCGCCCATCGCTTGGCCGTCTGGAGCGAGCCTCTCATCCAGCAGAGAGCTACCTCTCGCCTAGCTATTAGCATTCCCATATCCGCCAAGCGTCTGACCGCAACCGGCAGCCCTCCAGAGTAACCCAGTAGTGCCAACGCCGGTTTTGGGGTCAATTCAAGTTCTAGTATCACGCTCATTTCCGTGAATATACTGTCCCAAAATCTCTGGATTCCCGGGCACCACCATGCAAGATGCACGAATTCCTCTATTGGCTCGTGGCAACGTTCGCATTCTGCCGACTGCCTGAGGCCATACCGGTGAAGTCTCTCCGGGGTGTAATACACTCTTTGAAGAAACTTAAAGTGTATCAGCCTATGTCTACCATTCAAAGACAGTGTCTTAGTATTCGTACATCAATAACGCCACATACCATCGTCTATCGTTACCTGCAGATCTCTCTGCCAGGCCATTCTAGATTTCATGAGCTGCTGCCCTCTATGCGTCATAGCCATCTTGTACAAGTTCGTGATCAGTTTACGGGGGGTGTCTGTTTTGATAATATGCGTGAGTTCCATGATCTCCGGTGGTTCCGCCATTTCTGGGCCAAGGAGGTCCAGCAGTGCGCAGCGCACCCTGTGATATTGGAAACGGAGTAGCAATGGTGCTACGCTACATTCTGACGCCACCTGGTCCCACGTTTTCACTCTGCCTCCCGCAAATAGGTCTCCTGCACTAGTGATGCCCACTTTGCGTAGTGCTTGATTGACCCTTCTTTCTTTGATTGGTGTTAGCCATAACGTCCACTCAATGGGCATTTTAGGGGAATATAATAAGACACAATTCTGCGCCTGAAGAAGAGAGTGCCATGCATGATTCGTGGCAGTAATAGAGTCTAATATGCCCGTCCTGCGGTCCACCGGTCTGAATACCGTGGCCGGAAGCGGAAGTGGATCTGCAAAGAGACGTTCCATGCGTATATGGGGGATCTGCGCATCTCCGTGTATCCATGTGTGTAAATGGGCAGCCTGAGCCACCCTGTAGTACAGCTCCAAGTCAGGAGCACCCAATCCGCCCATCTTGTACGGCAGCGTGAGGAGGGTCCATTTCGCTCTGGGTTGTTTGCCTCCCCACGCTAGCCTAATCATAAGTTGTGTTAGGGTTTTGAAGAAAACTTTTGATAGCACCATCAGTATGGCACTGAACAGGAATACAAATCTGGGCAGTACTACCATTTTCATGATGGCTATGCGTCCCATTAGGGATAGAGGTAGCTTGCACCACGCCTCTACATCATCCTCCAGCCTACTGCATGCCACACCATAGGTCTCTGTTAGCAGAATTTCCGGGTCTGTGTGGAGCCGAATCCCTAGATACCGTACCGACTCTAGAGACCATTGTAGCGGGTATTCCATGTCAAACTGGCATGTCGCTGGGGTCAGGGGGATGGCCACCGACTTCGTCCAGTTTATCTTCAACCCGGAGAGTGCTCCGAATCGCACCACCTCTCTAAGCACCGATGTCAGATTAGCCTCCGGGTCTCGAACGTATAGCAGTGTGTCGTCTGCATATGTTGAAATTACGATCTTATACGTTGGAAAATTGACACCTTCATTGCTATGATACTCTTGCAATGCACATGCCAGCGGTTCAGCCACTAGCGCATAAAGCAGCAGTGAAAGCGGGCAGCCTTGTCTAGTTCCTCTGCAGATCGGAAAGGGGCCAGACACTAGGTCACCCATGCGGAGTCTAGCTGTCGGTTGATGATATAAAGCACCAATCCTTTGGAGGAATGGCTCACCCAGCCCTAGTCTCCGCAATACTCGAACCATGAATGGCCACTCAACGGAGTCAAAGGCCTTCTCCATATCAAGAAACACTGCTATTGCCTTCGTATCTTGCCTGACATGTTGGATGGTGCCCAGCACAGTTCTAATAATATAGGTGAGATTTCTGTTAGGAATAAACCCCGCCTGTTCCGGAGCTACTAGCTGTGGTGCAAGCAGCGCAAGACGAGTCGCCAAAACGTTTGCAGACAACTTCGCATCAACATTAAGCAGTGATAAAGGCCTGTACGTACTGCAGTCATTGTGGGGCTTGCCAGGCTTAAGTATGGTAACTATCAGCGCCTCCCTCATGGATTGCGGCATACTTCCTTCCACACAAACAACGTCAAATAGTGTGGACAAGTGCAGGATTAATTTATCCTGAAACGCTTTGTAGAAACCCACCGTGAGCCCGTCTGCCCCTGGGGCGCTACCAGAGCGCATGCTCGACAAAGCCTCTATGATTTCATCTTTGCTTATAGGTTGCATTAGGAATTCACGGTGTGTGTTCGTGAGCATAGGTAAGTTTATATGCTCCAGGTAATCCACTATGTCGTCTGTGCAGCCTCCAGACCTAGAGGAGTACAGGTCCGAGTAGTAATTCCTGAACTCCTGTGCTATCTCAGCCTTGTCCGTGACTATTCCACAATTAGCAGTCTTTAGCTCAGGGATTTGTGTCTTCCCTCTAGTTCCTTTCAGTACCCTGGCGAGAAGCAAACTAGGACGTTCCCCCTCTCCGTATGTCCGAGCTGTCGCATATTTCCCCATGTGCTGAACTTCCCTGTCTGCCTCTTCGTTATATTCTGCTATCAGCATTTTTATATCTTCTGCTACTGTTGTGTCAGGTCTGTTCTGTTGGTGCCTTTCTAGTTCGGCTAGCTGTTTTTCTAATTGCAGTAACCGTTGGCGAATAGATTTGAGGACGCTCGAGTGTTTGGACATAGCCATGCCTCTTATAAAGACCTTAAATGCCTCCCATACTGTTTGGAAACTATCCACAGAGTCCAAGTTGGTCTCGAAAAAGACATCAATCTCTTCCGCGAGCTCCCCCCGGAAGTGCTCATCTAACAGCGAGTATGGAGGGAAACTCCATGTAAATGGTGGGATCTTCTTCGTTGGTGTCTCTAGCACCAGCAGTAACGGTGAGTGATCTGAGAGAGTACGCGTCAGTACTGAGCAAGCCTTGATGCGCCCCATTATGGAGGACGACGTAAGCCAATAGTCAATTCTCGTGTGTATATCGTGGTATGCAGAGTAATGTGTATATCCCCCCTGCGTTGCGTGCCTGTGTCTCCATACGTCCTCTAAATCTAGGGTTAGAAGCTCTGTTTGCAGTGTTAGTGCGGCCGTTGAAGGTCTGCGTGGTGGGCCTGCTGATTTGTCCAGCGCCGGATTCAGTACCAGATTAAAGTCCCCCCCCCAGAGCACCTGTGTCGTTGTGTAAATGCGGCATATTTGGGCTAAGTTACTATAAAAGGTCGAGAGCGGGCTTCTAAGTCTTCTGTCTTGTCTTGCAGAGTTTGCATTATCTTCTCCAGCTTCTTATGTCCCGTGTCCAGCTCCGTCTGGGCCTCTTCCACGTGTATGCCCAACAGAGACGCAATAAACCATTCAATCCCCAAACCGACACATCTTCCTCAGGAAGCGACACATCGAATCGACCACCGAGAAGAGACAAGCCACACGAACAACCACGGACCAACAAAATCACACAGGCTGCTAACAACGTAACCAATCCCACAGAACCATCCACTGCGGTTCCTTTTTTAGTGGAAGGACACGACCACCAAGACGACCCAGGAGGGGCCTTAGAAAAAACAAAAGAAACCTCACAATTCAACACGCGGAGCACGAAAAAGAACAAAAAGAAAAACACCTAGTTATAAACATCTCTAATACAACCTTGAGTCCTCATGAAATGAGGCTATTGTCCAAAGGCACGTCCTTTATACCTACCACAAAAACGAATCATCTAGAACTTCAGATAAGTACATACAAATTCGTACGGAAGCTCAAACTGAGATATTTCTTCGATCATGTGACTCCTCCAACCACCAGGAAAGCGGACCAATTGATGGGACTCAGACCCACTAGCACTTTTGAAGCTCCCACAAGCCACAAAAGCATAGATCTTTTTGAGACGCTAATAAAGCAAGACATCTCGAAACTCAATTACAATAAGTCGTTACACAGGAACATGACGCAAAAGGATTATGACACCCTGCAGAGAATCGCCAGGAATACAGAGATCAAATGTGTCAAGGCCGACAAGGGAGGCGCACTGGTGATAATGGATTCCAGCATGTATAAATGAAAAATGGATGAATACATCCACGACGAACAAACATACATGAAACTCCCGAATAACCCAACCAACCAATTCAAGGAGAGATTCATTCAAATTGTTAATAAAGCACATGAAATGTCCCTCATCGATGACCGAACCAAAAAGTATCTCATAAAACCATTTCCAAGAAGCCCTACCATTACTATGATTCCCAAAATTCACAAGAACTTGACGGATCCCCCCTGCAGACCTATCGTCTCCACAAGGAGTTCTTTACATGAGCCAGTCGGGAAATTCATAGATCGTTACCTACAGCCCATTGTAAGAACTATGAAGAGCTACATTCAGGACACTACAGACTTCTTGACCAAGCTTGCTTGTATTGAAACCAACACTGACCAACAATTCATCTTATGTACAGCGGATGTACGATCCCTCTACACGTCAATCCCCCATAATGAAGGGATAGAAGCCATTGAAAAGGCAATCCTTGAGAGTGATATAACGACAGAGATGCAAACATTTCTAATGGAACTTGTGGTGTTTACGCTCTATCACAGCTACTTTCGCAACGAAGACAACTGGTACCTTCAACTGTCTGGGACCTCTATGGGTAATTAGGCCGCACCGACCTATGCCAACATCTACATGAAGTCCTTCGAAGAGGATTACATCTACAACAACCCAATCTGGACAGAGAACATTGTCATGTACGCCAGGTACATTGATGTTGTTTTTATCATTTGGAAGAACACGGAAGAAACCCTAACACAATCGCTGCTAGCCCTGAACTCAGCAAATGACAGAATTAAATTCACATGGGACATGAACAACAGAACTATTACCTTCCTAGACGTGAAAATTACAATAACCGAAACTGGCATTGAAACAGATCTTTTCCGCAAATCCACAGACAGAAACAATACTCTTCTCTATACAAGTTTCCATCAAGGATCACTAAAACAGCATTTACCTACATCACAAATGCTACGGGTGAGAAGAATCATCTCTAACCCTTTGCTAATAGAGACAAGACTAGAAGAAATGGGAAGAAGATTTCAAGAGAGAGGATACCCAGAAGGAATAATCCAAGAGGCCAAAAGAAAAGCACAGACAACACCGAGAGAAAAACTACTTACAAAAGTCATCCAACCACAGAAAGACAGGATGGTCCTTGTATCAAAATTCTCCACACTCAGCATAGCGTATAAGAAAATTGTTTTAAGACATTGGCCAATCCTAACTGCAGAACAGGATTTTGGTACTACCTTTATAAATCCTCCCATATTTGCGTACACCCGCAGCGCAAACCTAAAAGAGATCCTCAACAAAAAAACACACACAAAAGGTAACTACAGAGGCACTCAACCGTGCGTGAACTGCGGTAATTGCAACTGCATCATCAGGGGCACGTCCATAAATCACCCCATGAGAGGGAATGAAATACAACTAAAAGTGAACGCGACATGCGACACGCAAAACGTCATCTATCTGATTAAATGCCCGTGTGGCATGATATATATCGGCAAAACGGAAAGGAAAGTCAAAACTTGTATCAACGAGCACAAGTCCAACATCAGGACACAAAACACCAAATCCAACGTGGCAGCACATTTTACAGAATCGAGACACAACATCTCACAATTTAAATTTTTGATATTGGAAGTTGTCGAAAGATGTGAAGGCATAGACAACAACAAAGAACTACTCAGAAGAGAAATGACATGGATTTTTAAACTACAGTCCATGAAACCCATGGGACTGAACGACTGGCTGGAATTTTCTTGTTACCTATGAAGCACCTAACCATGGTGCCTTATGTCGCTTACATGACATTCCTGATGTGCTGCTACCAGTTCACTTTATTTTACCTTTATTTTATTTTAATTTCAATTTCTATTCGCATTCAATGTTCATTTGGATTTTTCCCCACTGGTTTTAATCGTTCCCGTCACGTTCCCACCACCGGTATCGAACCCTCGTACACACACGTTTTACCTTTTCAACATGGCCGTTTCACTAGTCCTATTTCTATATTAATCGCACTGTTCCTGGGTGCAACCTACTCACTTCCTGGTTTCGCGGGAAAGACAAACATCGGAGGAACATATCGCAAGCACGGAGCACAATAACCCCAAGTAGGTAACGCGCTGAGATGTCATTAACTTGTTCCACATAAGCGCTTCAGATGCGCAATGGGGAATGAATTTATTCATTAAGATTGACATCCGTTATTACTATTTTATTGTAGACTCTCCACGCACCGAGAGCACGTGAGTGATAAGGATGCACTAATCTCTTTCGTTTACTAGCGTATTTAGGCACTTAAATCACATTCGAGCACATCATTGTTCCTACAACTAGTCACCGCGACCTCCGTCACTTACTGAGCACACCACCATTTAACATCGACTCCGAGCACATTGTGATTAAGCCGGTCACTCCATGCACCTACCTGACCCGCATGCTACGTTAATCCACTGCTGAACACACAAACCCACCCTTAGTGCTATATGTTCTGTCTTTGTTTACAGAAGCTCCCCGATGAAGGGTACATTACCCGAAATGCATTGGAGCAGTTTTCGAAAAAACGTCTAAAATGTAAAACATGAATACAATGTATTACGAACTAAAGATGACGCACCAATAAATTGTGACAACTATTTACATTGTGGAGGTTTATCACTCAAACACCAATGGTGTGCACAAAATGCAGGGATGTCACCAAGGTAACATGGTGACACATTAAACACATTCGTAAAACACGTGTGTCGGACGGACACACCACCTGCTTGCAGCACCCAACTTTAAAAAAAAAAGCTATTCAAAAGAGAAATCAAGTATCAAACTAAACTCGCTGTGCGTCCCCCAATTATAATATTTAGCCTCTTCCACTTCTGTCATTCTCCTCTCAGCCATGTCGTGTCTCTCAGCATGTTTGTCTAGGCGCTCCGCCATGCGGTCCATCCTATTTGTTAGTGCATCTATTTTGGTGCCCAGCGAGGACATGCTAGTCTGCAGACTTTTTTCCATGGACAACAGCATAGTCTTGATGTCCGATCCAGCTGTTTGATCGTCCTCTGTCCGTGTTACCAACCTTTCCTCCATGAGGGCACCCTGTGACTGCGATCTCCTCTGCGCAAAGGGCAATTTGCTTTGTGTTTTGTCGCCTTTCATCATCTTGGGCGTCTGTCTTCAGCTCAAACTGGAATGCAAACCAACGATACAGCGCTTGGGGGGGCAGCAAGGTGTCGGGGTCTATTACTCACTCCTCTGCGGCTCCGCAATACCAGCACAGGGCTGTCTTATCGCCTCTTCCACCCGTCTCAGGAAGCCCTCTACGCGTCTCTTCATTTTGTCTGTGGTTTTTTGCTGTCTGTGCTGCGCTGTGAGGCGCACTATGCGCCAGCGAGGATCTGCTTCCCTCCTCCGACTCTGCCCGTCAATCCGTGGACCTGTCCCCTCTATGTGGCCGTCTCACTGCGTTCCCTGCTGCAGGCAGAGTGCCCTTATACTGCGGCGATACCACTGTTCCCTCTGCATCTGGGAGCCGCTCAGTCAGTGCCAAGGCGCGCAGCGCAAGTCACTTGGCGCCCAGTCTTGCACGAGTGTCCCCGCTATGCCAAACGTTATGCCGAGTATCCAAGATAGATTCCACTGAGCTTGTAATACATCATAAGCCACAAGCTCAAGGTTAATCTTACCATATGTAACAATTCTATATACTCACACAATATCCATGCAGCTAGAATGTAGTGAAGGACCAAGTGACACAAAACTTGATAGACCTATTGCACTGGTGATGTCACTATATCACTTTCCCTTCTGCAGGCAACGGGTATAACAAGGATATTGCGCTGCATAGCTAAATACGTATGAGGCCCCAAAGGCGAGACCTATTGGCTATGCCAATGCTTGTTTTCTAAAGCATGCGCATTCTATTGCTGAAGTAGTGCGGGCGTGTATCTTCGGCAAGCTTGTGTGCAGAAAAATAACCAAATGTTTCTAACGCACGTGCACTCGCTTCCTGAATAGTTTGAAAAACGATTGCTTTTATAACATGCATGTGTATTTAAAAAAAAATGCATTGTGTTTGTTATGCACTCTAAGAGCTCTGCAAATACTTGTTTATATTGGCTGAGACTCACAAATTGAAAGTTCATGAATCAGGCTCAAAATGACCATCAAATCATGCACCTAAAATGGGTGCTGGTGAGCTCGCAAAGCCATCTGCCAAAAATGTTGCTATTTTCAGTTGTGCTGAGGATTTAGCATGACCAGTACCCATGACCATTGCCTGGGATCTTGTCACCTTTGCGGCTGTCGGCCCATTCATTTATGTTTTCACTGACGAAACTCGCAAGCCTGAGCCTACTTGTGAATGTCAGTCCGGCTGGAAAAAAGATTCAGCCCTAATGAGCGAATCACATTGCCTTCAAATTTGAAAATGTGATTGAGAGGATTGACTCACCAGCAATGTTTCCTCTAATTTCTTTCCTCTGTGTGCGGCAGTGTAGGGTCTCTGTGCGCTGCAGTTATGGCTATGTGCGCCAGGAACCATACTGCGCATGCATGCAGCGCCAAATATCCCTCCAAAGTTTTGCTTGGAAAAGTGAAAAGACTGTGCATTTCCACACATACAACGCCATGTTTGGGTCTTAAGGTAGGTTTGCAATTTGTTACGCTTGCCATGACATGAATTAGTTACACAGACAAGTACACTTCGGGTTTAGAAAAGCACCAACGGTGGGACCATCATAAGATTTTACTAAAGATTCCTAACTGGAGCACTGTTCATTGGGTGGGGAAATGTTGGGAGCCTATACAAGAACACATATACAAATTAAGTTACGCGCTTAGATTACATATTTACAATTTGATGGGCAAGCTACTGTGTAATGTCGGGCTATCTCATCAAAGATAGTGTATGAAATGAGATTAACTTGAATACTTTCACAAAGGCCCACAATCAGACCCGCAGCCACGCTCTACTAAGAAAAGAAATGCATCAAGTCCAAAAGCATAAAGTGTTTTAAACGTCGTGCTTTTGGACTTGATGCAGGTGGCGTCTGGCATGCTACTTGTTATATTATATAGATGGATGCAGAGAGAGAAAGAAGCAGCAAAATACAACCGATGACAAAGCCAATAGTCCTGGCTTGTTGTTGGTGTAATGTTACTTGTATTATATTTTTGGATGCAGTGACAGAAGCAGCAAAGTACCAGTCAGGCAGCACACTATGCTAAGCACAGATTTTCAGTTTGTGTTTTTAAGCCATGCCCTTAACTACATCGGTCACACCCCTTTAAGAGACCCCCCCTAGTTTTTTCATCCCACTTTAAGCCCTGTCTATAAGATTTGTGGACAGTTACTGTAAATATAAAAGAGCATATCTAGAAGTTCTAACATTATGGTATTGGGCTAAATGTAATAAAAACGTTTCCTATGTTCTTTGTACTGCATCTTCTTTGAGGAATTCACCTTGCGATCCTGCAAAGGCGCTTCATCTTTTATCTTATTAGTCTATCAAAAATACCATGAATGGCCCTATTAGGCCTACAATGAAATAAGTCACAATTCTAGTGAAAGTTACTTTGAGAATCCTGTATTGTTTTTCAACATATCCTCTCTGAGAGCTTCCTCTCATCTTCCCCATCCTCCTCCCACCTGTGCCTTGAATTAGTAATCAGCAGTATTTGTCCAACAGGCCCCTTCTGGTCCTTTGCCATGGATCCCTTTGCTAAGTTAGAATCTGCATAGCAGAAGCAGGTTGTTTTGTATTGGCTTCTGGCCCTGACACAGATCAATAACTGTGAATAACAGATGTTCAGTGACAAGATATTAGGAGTTTGTGTGAGAAGGTTTTTGGAGCTGAATGGTATGTAAACATGTTTATTGAGGTCTTTCTGGGTCGCTGTGAGGCCCATCACAGTGCTGGAAAGAATGTATACTAAGTAGGCGGCTATATAATGTCTTTCTATAAGACTATCATACCCAAAGTCCTGTTTGCTTGCACCGCATCTGTGGTTGCCCTTGGTACAATATGGAAGTGAACAGATTTAGACCCTCATTGCCAGTGGCCTAGTTTATGTGCGATATTTATTGCACACAATAAAAACAAACATTGATGTGTACACAATTGATTGTGTTATAATTATAATATGTGGTAACTGGAGCTAAAGGACCATTAGTAATGAGGAACAATGTGCTTTACAAATTCTCAAGTACTCCTTTGTATGCACTGTAAAGCGCCACATTTTAAAAGTCATCTTTTGCAACCCACTTTCTTGCCTTGATTCATAACAATCTACCTTTTTTCTTTTAAAAGCGGAAAAAAGCATGCTGAATAGCTTTTATAGGAAGCACACCAAAAAGAAGTCAATGGGCATAATTATGAGGCGCAAAATACAGTAAAAAAAAAAGTGTTTTGTTCCCCGAAGAAACCTTTCATGTTAACACCAGAACCTGGGCTTCTATGGGAATTCACAAGGGCATATTATCAAGCCCATTATCGCCGCTTTAGCTACAGTTTCCTGCCGAGAAAAGCGGTGATAATGTATCGCCTTTCTTGATAATATGGCCCGCAGATCCTCTGTGGATCCGTGGGTAGAAGCCCAATTGTATACATATTAAAACCCTTACAAACTCACACACCATACCCCTGCTCAGCATGATGAAAGGGATAGCGTTGGGTGCATGTGGGAGAGTTGCCCAGGTCACCCCTCCCTCCCATGGCTGAAGGCCGTGTGCAGCAGTGGTTGTATTAATTTACATAATTATACATTACTTTATGTTAATACACCAAAATTCACTTAAAAAAGATTACTGGGCTGTTATAGTTAGGTTGACGTTTGCCCACGCAAAACAATAGAAATTCTGCAGTTATAGTTATACTAAAAATTATACATATCTGAGGAAAATATATCTCATGCCCTAAAGTAACTTTAGGCCACAAGTTTTAGTTTCTTAGCATAAGTATAACTAGAAGTATAACTATAATTGGTTTTGTATGCGTAAAACATCAACCTAACTTTAACGTCCCTATAAACTTTGTTTTTTTAATGAATTGCTAAGGTTTTTATAATTCTATTTCCTAACTATATTGTCCCGGTAGCCACTGTTTTTTTCTGTGAATATCTACTTTTTATTGTGCTATTTTTTAACTATAACGTCCCTGTAACCTTTGTTTTTTTTCAGTGAATTGCTACAGTTTTTTAAGGCAATTTACTAAATATAACGTCCCTGTAACCTGGACGCTTCTGTGTGGGTGAATGTGGGTGTATGAGTGTGTAGTGGGTGTGTCAGTGCGTGTGACTGGCTGTGTCAGTCTGTGACTAGGTCCATTAATGGCTGTGTGGGTGTGTGAGTTCCTGTACAGGTGTGAGTGGTTACATGGTTGTGTGAGAGCCTGTTTAGGTCTGTGAGTAGGTGTGTGAGTGGTTCTCTGGGTTTCTGAGTGGCGTGTGAGTGGCTGTATGGGTGAGTCAGTGGGTGTGTGAATGGTGTTCTGGGTCTCTGAGTAATTGTTTGGGGGTGTGAGAGAGTGTGTGAGTAGGTCTGTGAGTCAGTATATTATTTAAGTAGGATCTGGATCTGTGAATCTATCTCAGATTCACATGGGGCAGCTCTGAGCGCTGCAGTGGATATGCAGATCTACGTGTCTTTCCCTGCACAGACCCCTCATGGGAAATTCCTCACCCATGAGGGGTCCCTCACAGACCCCTCTATCAGTCCTCTATCCTGATCCCTTATAGCCTATTTCTACATTATCCCCCCTTTTCTGGGTACTTTTTTAAGAGTCACAAAATGACAGATGCAACATTTCCCTCAGGTTGCTCCCAGCCAATCATGGCATTACTGTTGCCGCGTGGATCCACTGTGGTGGATCCACCACAGATCTGGATATCTAGATGTACATACATCTTTTTTTCTTTAATTACTCCAAAACTACTGAGCAAATTAACATCAAATTGCAAAAAGCACTCTTTCTGGGCCAAGATCTACCTTTCTGCCACATTTGGCATAATTCCGTTCAGCAGTTCGATCTGTAGGCGTGTCTAAAATCCTTTTCAGAAATTGCATGGGGAAAAGCCCAACCCCCACTTGACGAATCTCTCAAAAATGTTCCAGACAGCAGCTACAATGAGTGGCAAACTAGTTTTGAAAATTTTGTGAAGATTTGTCGAACAGAGCTAACGTTATTAGCAAAACAAAATATGTTTTTCTCATGGAAAGGAAACTAGGTTCGAAGTAAAACTACCTACGGGCAACCGTCAAGGCTGTTATAACTAGGTCAGCATTTCTATAGGAAATGGCGTTTTTTGCTTTGCTAATGATTTAGGCGCCGTTTGACGAATCTTCATGACACTTCCCAGAAACATGCTCTTTTTAGCCTAATTGTGCATGGAGAGTTTCAGGGTAATCCGTCAAACGGGGGCCAAGAAAACAAAGGGGTCCCAAAAATCCAAATCCCCATGCATTTTCAATAGCCTTCTTTAAAAAACACTACTTTTTGTTATTTGGTGTAAATCTGTTCAGTAGTTTTTGAGAAATTAATGTTTAGAAATATTTGTATATCCGGACCGTTTGGGTGCAAGAGACTCTTGCAAAGGTCCCTTGAACCCAATTAAAAAAATAGAGCATTCTGATTGGCCCAGGGTGTTTTTTTTTCATTGGGCCATGCAGCGGGTGGGTGCCATAGGTAGGCACTGGGGCACCCATGGATTATTAATGGGGGCCCTGGGGGATGAGGCTTTGAGGGCCAAAATAGGCTTGGGAGGCGTTCTGCATGGCCCCCCTCCCCTTTGAAAGAACAGACAGAGAGGGAGATAGGGGTCCCCCGGGCCTGAGATGGTTTGGGGAGGAGGGCCACCTGGCCCCATCCCCTTTTTCATTGTATTTGGCCTGCAGGATTGGGCTCTTTAATAAGACTGAGGGAGAGGGGCTGCATGCACCCCTCCCCCTAGATTATGGCCCCAGGGGATGGGGTCCTCGGGGCTCAAAAAGGCTCAGTGCTGAGGGCCGCGCGGCCTCCCTCCTCTTTTTATTGGGACTGGCGATGAGGGATGGGTTCCCGGGGCCATGTAAGGCTACATTCCCCCCTACCCTTCACATATATGTTCTGGCCCCAGGGGATTGGATCCCCGGGGCCCGAAGGCCAAACCTACTCTACGCATGGAAAGATTTTGTGTGGCGTGGGGTGGAAGCCTGCTAGGGATTTGGCACAGGGCAAGGTGGCAGGCCAAGCCCAGTGGCTAACCGCTCAATGCACAAGGCCAAAGGCTGTGGGCAGCGTGGGATTGGCTGCCTGCTGGGGGTTTGGCCACATGGCCTGGTGGCAAGCCAAGTCCTGTGGCCATCTGTGTGCTGCGCATGGCCACAGGCCGTGCACAGCCCAGGATTGGCTGTCTGTGGGGGGTTCGCTGCAGGGCCTGTTCTAACCCCAGCCATGCAACTTTGCGTTAAAAAACTGTAGAAATGCACGGAAAAAAACAAAGGTTAAAGTAATGTTATAGTTAGGTGTGATAAAAAGATTTGTCTTTGTTTTAAAAAAATAAAAATTCACTGGAATAACTAAAGGTAAAAGTGACTTTATAGTTAGGTGAATATGCCATTGACAATATTAACATGTTGAACAAAAAAAACACAGAAATTTAACAGCTATAGTTAGTATCTTGCACCTCTGCCATGTACTGCTTATGACCTAACATATTACAGCACTCATGACATGTTCTATGACATCATTTATGACATCATTTTTTTTCTTTTTAATTTTTTGTCCTCATTCGCCTTCAACCACCTAAAACCAACCGCCTGTTCGTACCCTTACTCAACGACCTGGGATAGCTTTGGCTATTTAGATGGAATCTTTCGGTGCCTTCAGCCTGTCAGGGTACATTATCAGATACGGAAGTTCTTTCCCCGTGAAAAGGGTGTGGGGTTTACTCCAACTAGGTCTTTAAGTACTTGATGGACACTTTTGATGGCCTGGAGAGGCGCGACCTGGTCCAAGGAGTATCCATAAGGCATAATCATAGGACCCGCCCCCCAAAAAAATAATATTAATTCTTAGCTTACTTCCATTGAAGTTGCAGGTCCCGGTATGCAATTTTTTTCTTACTGCAAACTCTAGACAAGTCCATCTTGGATACTTCATATAGTGAGATCAGCCAGTCTGAATGCTTGGGGGGCGGGGGCTGGATCTACCCACTGGTTGCAAATTTGTCTCCTGGCCAGTAGTATTGATCAAAATAGAAAAGATCTGGCTGGGCCTACAATGTGGCTATTAAGGCCGAAGATTATCAGGATCAGATCTATATAGATGCTTCAGCCAGCCCGCACTTTTTACATGTAACTTGGGTCCCATTCAAAAATGTATGTAGTCTGGGGGAGATGGGTATGCTCTATGAGCAGTGAATAAGTGATTCCTCTTCAGCCAAGCAGGTTTAACTAAACTGAAGAGAGTTCTAAACGAGTCCTGCTATATGAGGTCACACTGGGCATTGGCCTCTTAACTAACGGTTGCTTGAGGCTAATACCACCACCAATGTTTTTTTGTTGCCTTAACTGGGATTGTCCCCAGCTTTGTAGCTGGATATACTTAGATCTTGAGAGACCAGTACCTACTCTCTTTCTTAGATCTTCCCATGAGATAAATGTCTCCTCACTGATCAAATCTCCCCATACTTTTAACCCAGCTTCTTTAAGAGGTATCGCCAACCTATCCTGAAGGCATTCCGGCGAGCCCGGTGAATCACAAAGTGGCGCTAGGTTTGAAAAGTAATTAAGACCCACCAGAGTTTTTAATCTGGCCCATATTTTAGCAAATGCCTGGAGGACCTTGAGTTTGACCTTTTTAAAGAACTTTTGGTCCCCAAATTTAAACATAAAGCCTTCTTCGGGTAAACCAGCACCTCTAAATATAGCCCTAAACATGTCTTCTCCCCCAGTACAGACAGGCATTTTTAATAACATCTGGGAGTGTGAAAGCTGAAAAGCCCAGGCATAGTACTGTAGGTCAGGTAGCGCAAGGCCTCCTTCCTCACTTCTTCGCCTTAGTTTTTTCCAGGCTATTCAGGTCGTTCTACATCTCCAGATGAAGGAGTTCACTTCCTGCGGAAATTTATCTATTGAGCGTTTGTCCAAGTGCAGGCGGATTGTATTGAAGAGAAACGTGATCTTAGGTAGAATCGTCATTTTGACCAAATTTACCCTCCCCAAGATGGATGGGTGGGCCCATGACTTCATCTGTTTTTGACATTCCCTAAGGCCTCGCGCTAGATTTATTTCTGCAATTTTATCTACATCTTGAACAATTCTGAACCCCAAGTACCGCATGATGGGACTAACCTGGTATTGAGTTTCCCTAATATGCCAGGTCATAATCTCAGTCTTCCCAGCATTTACTTTGTACCCAGAAACCTGTCTAAATTTCTCCACCACTCTTATTACTGCCGGAAAGGATGTGTCCAGCTCTGACTAAAGTATCAGAATGTCATCCGCATGCAAGGCCACCCTCCTCTCTAGGGGCCCGATTCACAGTACTAACTTAAGACAAAATCCTAAACGTACTACTTTTGGTATTCACAGAATGCACCTACTACTTTTGGTATTCACAGAATGCACTTACTACTTTTGGTATTCACAGGATGCACTTACTACTTTTGGTATTCACAGAATGGATTTACGACTACTAACTTTATGTCCGCACTCGGGCCGTGCTTGGAGGCGGGGCTTCCGGCCCAGAGACGGAAATTTCAGTCATGGCTAAATCCCGACCTCCGAGCCGGAAGCTCCGCCTCTAAGCCGAAAGCTCCGTGGCATCCAAAGTTAAGGCTATTGAGGAAGAGAATAGGTGGAAGCAATATCAATTGCACCGACCAGATCGTATGTAAGGTCAGCTAATTGTCTCCCTTTCACAAACCCTTTTTAATCTAGGTGAAGGATGTCATTTGCCACCATCCCTAGCCTGGTTGCTAGAATAGAAGAGCAGATTTTATAATCTGTATTTAAGAGTGATATTGGTCAATATGAATCACAGCTGGCTGGATTTTTACCGGGTTTCAAAATCAGGACTACAATAGCATCATCCCAAGAACGAGGGGGGCTAATTCCCTCCAATAATATCTTGTTATACAGTTGAGGTAGTACTGGAATTATAGCCTCCCCCAAAGATCGATATAGTGCAGCTGGTAGCCCGTCAGGCCTGGCAGCTTTCCCTCGTTTACTACCCGCCATGACCTTCCTCACCTCCTCTTCCGTAAGGGCACACTCCAAGTCTGTCTGCTGCTTGGAACTGACAGTCGGTAATGTAGTCCCATCCAGCCACAGCTTTACTTTTGCTTTATCCTCTATACCTGTCTCTTTATATATGTCTTGGAAGTATTCCAAGAAAGCCATACCGATTTCTTTATCCGAGGATAAGGAGGGTGCGTCATTAGCCACAATTATTTCTTTTATGTGGTTGCGGAGATGGTTTGCTTTGATTTTCCAAGCAAGTAACTTCCCCGCCCCTTCACCATACTCAAAATGGGCGATCTTGCTTGCCTCCCTTCTATGCCTGAGCCTTCTTTGAAGAGTGCTCTCCAGCTGTTCCTTTAGTTGATTAAATTTGTCCAGATCGTCCTTCATGCCGATGCTGGCCTGGCTATTTAATTTTAGTTCAACTAACCTCATTTCAGCCTCCAAAGCTGAAGTCACTACCCTATACTTTTTTCTCCTATAGCTTGATCTGTTCATAATAATGCCTCTCAGGAAAGTTTGAGAGTGTCCCAGACTATAGTTATATTGGCTGTACCTAAGTTATGATCTAAGAATTGTTTTGTTTCACTAGAAAGGAAAGCTTCCTCTTCAGTAGTAATGATCGATCTAGTGACCATGCTCTGGTATACTGTGGCTGTATACAATCAATGGCTAATAAAATTCCTGAGTGGTCCGAAAGATGTGATGGCATATATATTATATCTTTGACTCTATCTCTTAAGTTATAACTGAGCAGAATATGGTCAATTCTTGACTTGTGTTTATATTTAAGATTTCTAAATGATACTCCTAGTTGCTCGCCTGACCTTTCCCTCCATTTGTCACTGAGTTCCAATTGAGCCATCAATGTCAGGAGAGACGTCCTGGATCTTGAGGGGACTGCTGCTCTACTATTTGTAGACTTATCCAATTAAAGGTCAAGGACGATATTAAAATCTCCTGCCCATATCACTGACTCTGGAAAATCCAGGAGATGTGAACAGATAGATTTGAGACAAAAGGGATCGTCCTGGTTAGGACCCTAATATCCAATTAAAGTAAAAAGGATACCCATTAAGGTAATCTTCAATATCAGCCACCTACCACTTGAATCTTCCCTATGTTGTAAGATCTGAGCTTTCGCTTGCTTTTTGAAAAGAATCAGTACTCCTCTAATATTAGCTTTCTGGTTGGTGCATATGAAAGAATCCACCCATTTCTGAGTTTTTAGCATTTCTTTTGTCTCTGCCTTGAGAAGGTGGACTCCTGAATGACAATGAACTACACTAGGGAATTTCACAGATATTGTAGGATTCTAGCTCTTCGTGCTCTCACGCGCAGGCCATTGACATTCCAGGACAATATCTGGAGTATTGTCATGTTATTTTAACATTAGCATATCCAGACCTTACTGAGCATGAACAGAGGAAACTTCCAGCTCTTTGTATTCTAACTGGATCCATCCTCACTAAGATTTCTAAGTCTAAAAGCGTTGAGACGAATGAGGTTATTTTATTTTCTATCCCCCTGTGCTCCCCTTCCCCCCCCATCTATCCCCCCCTTGGAGAACCCTTCTCCCATTTATCTGGACCGGTGTTCTCCAGATGTTGCGTCCGTGAACTACTCCCCCCCCCTTTTCCTATTGTGTCTGTGTATTACCATTCCCATAGAGAGAAAGAGCTCTTCCTTTTATATATATATATATATATTTTTTTTTTTTTCCTTGTTCCTTTTCTTTTTTCTTGTCCTGTACTTTTTTTCCCCTTTCTTTTCTTTTCCCCCTCTTCTTTTTTTTCTATTAAACTGTACCAAGTTTAAACCTGAACTAAACGCAAAAGAGGAAAACTAGACAGGTACTATAAACTACATTCCTATTTCTTCTTCTGTGACCTTATTATAAAAAGTATTCCCCAGCCATCTGACAGTGACACATCAAGTAGTGAGGATAAAAAAAAGAAAAAAGGCTCTATTCACCCTGGCGGTAAGCTACTCCAACCTGACCCTGTATCAGAGCAAAGAAATAGGGCTACCTATAGGGGCTTATGGGACCTCCTTACTAATTGTATCAAGCAGTTTGTCTGCCTCTTGGGCTGATCTGATGTTATGCATCTTGTTGTAATACATGACTTTTAAAAAGGCTAGGAATGTAAGTTGTGCTACTGCTCCGATCTTCTTAAAATTGTCCATTCTTCTGCCGAGTTCCCACTGCCTTTCTAGTGGAGCTTTGGAAAGATCTGAACAAACTTCAAAGGAGAAGTCCTTACTCCTTAGCGTCTTCGCTTTTAAAGCCACATTCAAGATTTTTTCTTTTACCGAATAGGTGAGAAAGTTGATAAGTATCTTCCTAGGCTTTGCCCTATTAGGGTTGTGACAAAATGGATCCCTATGAATTCTAAGAGCTCTGTTGTTTCTTCGAGTGATAGGGCCTCCTTGAGCAACAAGATCATAAAAGTCTTGAGACCTGCCCCTTCTTTTCCTTCTGGAACATTCATACTCCGAAGGTTATTTCTGTGAGAATTATTTTCAAGCGTCCCCACTCTGTCACAAAGAGCAGCTTCACCTCTTTGAAGGCCTTGAATTTTTGTCTCTGCTGTCCCCAGATTAGTCTTGCGTTCCTCCACAAAACAATCTAGGGACTCAGTCCTCGAATTTAACAGATCGACCTTCCTCTCTAGGATCTCACATGAGTTCCTTATCTCACTTTGATTAGCTTCTGATACTGCAAACCCTTTTTTATGTCCTCTCTTAATGAGGCCAACAGGGCTTCCATCGAGACCACTGAGGGGTGGCTAATGTCATCCACTTGATTCTGAGCAGCTGACTCTACCTCCTCCCCCAACAGCTGGTCAGGCAGCATTTCAGAGAATGCTGTAGATATGAGGCACCGACTGAGAGGGTCCCCCTTAGGATCAATATTGTCTCTGCAGACACCGGCCGCAGAGCTAATAGAGTAGATATCTGAGTCACCTCTGGAGTCCACCCCTTGTTTTGTAATAGTAAGGACCTCAGGTTGCACCCTGAAAAAGAACCGCAATGAGGGGGTAGCTCTGACTTTATTATATAAGGAAACACTCCTATTCCTCCCCCCTTTATGCTCCTTCCCTTAACCGTATAATTTTGAAAGTCTGTACCTTCGTTAGGGATGGTGATACTCCTGTCTCTAGCGTCTTCCAAAACGCGGCCCTCTACTAGCTGTGGCTCTGTTATTCCACTTTCTATGGCCAGACGCGCTCTCCCCACATTTCATACCTTTTTTTCCTCCTTGCTTGTTCTCAACTGTCACCCGACTCTCTAAGTTATGAGGCAATGCCTTACCTCCAAGGTGCTCATGGTTTCTGTTGGATAAATTAGGGGAGACCAGGGATTCAGCAACTTGCGCGGAGGATATTACACCCTTACTGCCTGAAATCCTCCTCGAGGCAGCAGAATCAGAAGAAGAAACCATGCCCGGGACAGACAGAGCTGACAATTCCTCCGGAGCAGATCTGATTACCTCCCCAGCACCACCAGCAGCCGCCGTCTCGAAGAACCGGCTGATGCTGGCGCTGCCGAATCGGAGGAGTCAGTGGGCTGCCACTCTGCGACGGCACCTCAACTCCAGGGCGGCTCCGCAGCAACGCGGAAGGCAGAGTGGGTGAGAGACGCCGGGAGACTCGATACACATCCAGCCCCCCGCAGCCGAAGAGAAGCTGCAGAAAGAGCTTCCAGAAGACTCCCCGAGCAAAACTCAGTCCATGTTGGGGAATATTATTTGATATTCAGCAGAGGATAGGGGTGAGTTTTTCCGGCCCGCACACTGAGCAGCTTGCAGGCGCCATGTTCTCCACCCAAAAAAAATGCATGACATCATTGATGACATTTCAAATGACATCACTGATGGCATTACTGATTAAATCATCCAATGAGTGTGTTAATTTGTTTCATAGTTTACATAGTGGTGGGTAACCACCATATTACTTTTCTATCTAATTTTGTACAGCCTGTGTCTTGCTAATGGGTGCAACTGTTTACACATGCATTTGCTACAAATGTATCATAGTTGTGTAGAGGTATTGAAAATTTTCTAAATATTGCATCCTCATGCATTTTACATTGACTTTTTTAAAAAGCACTACAGCAACAACAGCTGATCGGACTTACACTAACTTTGGCTGGAAGCCAGATCTTGGTCCACAATGTGAGCTTTTTGTGATTTGGTGTAAATCTGTTCAGTAGTTTGTGAGAAATGAAGGTTACAAAATATTTGTATATCTGGGCAGTTGGGTTCACCAGATTCTTGCGAGAGTCCAGCAGGAGAGCAAATTAAAAAATGGAACCATACGATTGGTCGAGGGGTCTCTTTTTCCCATCAGCCATCTTGCTATCCCTGGAACATGATGCTTCAGTGTGTCCTGCTGAAGTGAGCACTCTGATTGGCTGGCTGCTGAAGGTTACAAATGACTTGACCGCCATTACTGTTTAGTATGAAAAATTGCTTTGTTTGTGAGAAGGAAGTATAAAAGGTATATAATTGGGTATGATAAAGGCATCCTGTCCACATAGTAATTTAGAAAAGGTCTGTAAAGAATAAGTGCTGTGATGAAAGTAAGTGTACAATCTTTTTTTCAAAATTTTGAGATGCTGCAGGACTTTCACATGATCCTAAAAAGATAGGGAGGATTGGAAAAAATCTCTTTCTACTCTACTATGCAGATCTGTAGCCCTGGGGAGGATTCTCACTGTAGAGGTAGTTCATCACTGCACCCTTCTACAATTATTTGTCACCCTGTAGAATAGTCTAAGAGGAGAGGGCAATCCCTCCCCATAATCTACTATGCATGCTTGTCTTCCTGTGTAGGGATGATAGAAGAGAGTCCAGTCCCTTCCCACACCCTTTAACCTCCACCTATCACCCTGAAGATAGTTGTCAATGGAAATGCCGGTCCCTAGCCACACTCTAGCATGCGCACCCGCTATCCCTCTCCATACCCTACTACACACATCTGTTGTTCCAGAGAGAGGGCTTAGTGGAGATACCAATTGTTTTCTACACCCTTCTATGCACACCTGTTATCCAAGAGAGACGTCTCAGTGGAGAGGGCTGTCTCTCTCCACACCCTCCTATGCACATCCGTCAACCCAGAGTGAGGTCTCAGTGAGGAGGCCAGACCCTCTTCATATTCTACTTATCCAAGAGAGAGGTTTCAGTGGATAGGCCAGTCCCTCCCTTCAGCCTGTGGTAAATAAATAAATAATACCCTATTTTTGACTAGACTTATAGCATAACAGATAGCTCAATAAAATAAGAGTCAAGATTCGAGGTAGTAGGAGTTTCTGCAGGTTTATTACAGCATAAGGACAGGATCAGGACAACCTGCATGGGAATAGGACAATAAGGCCCGGCAGCTGCCGGGGCTGGGTCTGGGATGAGCGCGCTAACATTCAATAACAAAACATTGACTTATATACATAGCGCAAACACATAGCATTACATTGCAGTAGGCGTAGCGGTGGGTGGAGCAGAAGGCGTGACGCGTAGCAGTCGCGAGAGATAACAGTAAAAGTAGGTGTAACTGGGCGTATACATAGACATGTGGTGCAAACGTAACAGAATATGTCATGAATGGGCGGAAACTTTGGAGGGGGCTACCTAAGGAGCCGGGACCTCTAACCTAATGGTGCGCGAAAACTGGCAATGACGTGTTACTAGGAGAAGCTGGGGGCTATGAACTCTGTGCTAGGAGCAGAGACTAGAGTCTGAAGGGTCGGAGCGACATGTACCTAAACCCTATCTGGTATCTGATGTTTAGGGAACATGTTGATATAAACTAGAAGTCATGAGGGGAGAAGCTAACTTGATTCTAAGACTGGACCATGCATTATTCTACATGTAGTGCGTGATGAAGAATATTAAATGACCATTAAATACAGTATTTCTCTAACATGGAGACGAGAAGGCTAGACAATGACGGAAACTATTGATGCAGAAATCTGTAGCTTAGGAATGCAGAGGAGGAGGACTGAACTGATAACTGGAACTATAACATACTTTTGGCAGACTCAGAGGCAGAGCCAAGCTGCACCGGGCACTGCGAGGCAGGAAGTAAGTGAAGGGTCGAGGATACAGGTGGGGGCTGTATCGCTCCTCAGCGAGGCTTTCAGGAGACAGGAGCTGAATCCAGGGTCCGGGCCTTTTTGAGGCCTAGAAACGGGGATTTTATAATGGAATAACGTGCACACTAAGAAACGTGGCAACATTACTTTACATAGGCCTGATATTCGTAGTATTCACGAGGACTGGAAAATAGCATACTAGAGGTGGACACAACTGGAATTGCGTCATTAATCAGGCATGGGGAATAACATATGCATATTGGTCATGCACACATAACATATGATGGATGAAGCGTAGGGACACAGAACATGGCAAAATTTACTTTTCCACATTCCCTCCTTGTCACTACGTTTCCATCAGGAAACATCAATTTTCATGATACCATCTATCATTTCATACAGTACCATTTGCTCGTCTCGAATTGTCTTGGAACGGGATTTAGAACGGGGCTTGGGACTAAGAATACAAGAGGTAGCACACATGCTGCAAATCGCAGGGCCACATTGTATACAGAGGCAGCAGCTTAATATGATCGCTACTGCAATACCTAGAAAGGACAGGACTTTCCATCCCCATGCGGAAATTATATTCCAGAACCAACCGGACCATGTCCAGGTGCCTGGATCTTGATGTAACAGATGGGCAATTTTATGGAGTCTGGTTATAGCTGAATAAACAGACGGCGCGTTATTTGGAATGAAAATGCAGCAACTAGATCCGATGACTCTACAGGCCCCGCCCCTATCGGCCAGTATGACGTCAAGGACGAGACGATTTTGCAAAACGACAAATCTCATAGCAGATTGTTCTTCGGTTAGGTTACCTAGAGCAGAGGCAGTCTCATTAACTACAGCTTCAAGGGTTCTTGTTAACCTACGGATCAGTTTACTATTCTGGACAGGTCCTACAAAGAAGAAGAAACCTTTATTGAAATCTGTATACTGTTCTAGAGTAGTTTCAGTATAATCGACAATTGGGGACTCCCTTCTATGTCTAATGTGTACTAGATGTGTGTTTCTGTGATAATCAGATGGGGCTAGGAAAACAGGTGGCAGTAGGAAGGCAATGTAACAGGTTCCCTCCCAATCGAGGGGCAGACGGACATATGCAGTTTGACCACAAATAAAATAGGAATGACGTGAAGCTTTGAAAATAGATTTCCCACTGTCACTATATTGGATAACAGTAGTACATTCACTATGACCTATGTGTACAGAACCATAACTACGGACACATAATTCGCCTTTGACTGGTAGTACTGAAATAGCAGGTAAATCTGGAGTAGTATCAGACTGAACATTCAGGACCATGAAATTCGACGAATAATTACCTAAATTATATACTTCATTTTCTAGATCTAAACCTGTTCTGTGGGGGAGACCTTGCTTGTCTGGAAAACATGTACTGTTAAGAAAAGACATATCTGTTGAGGATGACGTTAACGTGGACCATGCTCCACACGAACCATTGTGTGAGAATGGATAAGGAAAGAGTGGCAGAACTCCCTTCGGTGTCTGAAAAGGGGGGAGTCGACCACACACCCAACAATTAGTAGCATTGCTGGTCTGGTGTGAATAATGTAACATACGGATAAATGTGTTGTTGCGCATAGCGAGGCGGTAAGAATATTCGTGAGGAGGCAGATCACTAAACGTGTGCTCTACTGTAGCATTAGCAGACATATTTACATGAGGAACTGGAAAACACAGGAAAAGTGCGTAACTAGTGCAGGAAATCATTATGCTGAGAAATAATATGAAACTCAGAAAAACGATACATTTGATTGAACTTTGACTGACTCTCTCACTATGGGGGTCTATTTTATACATGTCAGAAACAATTTAACCGTTTCACCTAGGGGAGGACTTATACAATCAAACTGACTGACTTATTTTACTAGACCTTAACTTCAACTTATACTCCTGCTGCGGAGTTTTCTCTAACAAGGGAGGGGTTGTAATAATGTCTTGTGCGGGACAGTCCTTAAGAGCAATATTTTGGCAGTCTTTCGAATCCTGGGAAATGTTTTTAGACGCTGGTTTCAATCCTTTGAAAAGTTTTACATGAGAAAGGTGGACCCACCCCTTCCTGCCTTCCAACTTGACAGCAGTTCGGGTGGTCAAGAGGACCTGGCGTGGCTCCTTCCAACGTGGTTCCAGCGGACTTGATCTGTCAAAATTTCTGATCATCACAAGGGAGCCTGGAACGATCTCGTGCGGTGCCACCTCGGTATTGTCTGGAAATGCGGCGGCAACCTGTGAACGACATGAGTTGAGGGCAGACATCAAGGAAGCTAGGTAATCTGTCAGCATATTACATGAAACATCGGTAATACTTCGGGGTCTAGGAGTACCCCACATGTTAGGGGGGCGGCCGAATACGACCTCATACGGGGACAGACCTGATCTGGAATGTGCGACCATACGCATATAAAATAAAGCGACTGGCAGAGCTATTAACCAGTCCACACCTTTGTCTTTACATATTTTAGCAATTCGAATTTTCAGAGTCTGATTATGTCTTTCGACTAGTCCAGCTGCTTCAGGATGGCGTACACAATGAAACTTCCACTGGTACCCTAACAACAGGGAAACGTGTTTCATGAGTTCAGATGAGAATGGCTGGCCGTTATCAGAATATACGACTCTAGGGAGTCCGTATCTAGGGAAAAATTCACGAACCAACTGCTTGGCAGTGGTCGCGGCTGTGTAATCTGGGACTGGATATGCTTCTGTCCACCTGGACAAAGCGCATACAACTACAAGAACATACTTGAAACCTCGACATCGCTCCATCTGAATATAATCCATCTGGAGGACCTCAAAAGGGTGGTCAGGGGGCTGGAAACCACCTTGTTCCACCGGGACACTTTTACCTGGATTAAACTGACAACATATCATACAGGTACGGACTTTCTGCTTGGCTGCAGCTCGTAAATGCTTGTTGAACCAAATGTTCTGGGTACTGTCTAACATAGCTTTTTCTCCTAAATGTGCTGGACTATGTGCGGTATTGATAATGACTTGAACCATAGAATCGGGGAGAAACCATGTGGCTCTACCCTTCGTTAACCATCCTTGATCTGTCTGGACCCCTCCTTGTTCAGACCATTTCTTGATTTCATCGGGAGTAGCATGTAACTGAATATCTATGACATCTTGTGTAGGGTCCTTAACTGTCATGCATGTAATCGGATCTGGAGTATGTGTCAGATTAACTGGAATGTCTGGAGTCTGTGCTGTAAGCTTGGCTGTGCGGTCTGCTAGATCATTACCTTGGGAAATAATGTCAGTGACTTTCGTATGTGCTTTGCATTTCATAATAGCAATAGATGTCGGTAAATGTATGGCATCTAACAGGGCTTGAATAAGGAGACCATGCTGAATCTTGGTTCCATGAGAAGTCATGAAACCTCTCTCCTGCCAGAGCACTCCGAAGTCGTGTACAACTCCGAATGCGTAACGTGAATCTGTGTAAACATTAACTTTCAGGTTCTTGGCATGTGTACAGGCTTGTGTCAGAGCGACTAGCTCTGCTGCTTGAGCGGACAGGGTGTCAATACGGTGTGTTTCAATAACTTCAGTGTCAGTAGTCACTGCATACGCGGCGACTAGTTCTCCTGTACTAGTTCTCATACATGAACCATCTACATAAAGTGTCAGGTCGGGATCTGGTAACGGAATGTCTGTCAGGTCTTGTCTTGGCTTCGTCGTAATGTTAACTACTTCCACACAGTCATGTGGGTCTGGATTTGAACTAACTGATGGTAACAGTGTAGCAGGATTCAGAACGTTGCAGCGTCTGATTTCTATGTGTGGCTGGAACAGTGTCAATTCATAACCTGTTAAACGTGCAATTGTCAAGTGCTGAGTTTGTGTTCGGTTTAAAAGAACTTCTACTGAATGTGGGACTTGTACTGTCAAGGAATGTCCTAAAACTATGGAATCACTTTGTCTGATAGCTAGTGCTGTGGCTGCAACTGACTTGAGGCACGCAGGCAACGCCTGGGCGACTGGATCTAATGTGCTCGAAAAATAAGCACAGGGCTTGTATTGACCTGCTTGATCTTGTGTGAGAACAGATAATGCTGTACCTTCCCGTTCAGTAACGAAAAGTGTAAAAGGCTTACTGTAGTTCGGTGTAGCTAGAACTGGAGCTTGACATAGGGCTTTCTTTAACTCGTTAAAGCTAAGTGTATGGTCAGATGTCCAAGGGAGGACAGTCGATACGGCTGCCTCCTGTGTCGTTAACTGTATCAGTGGCTTGGCTAGAAATGCATACTGGGGAATCCATTGTCTACAATAAGAAGTAAGGCCGATAAAAGCACGTACCTCCTTCTGGGTTCTGGGCTGGGGAAGACTCGCTATTAACTGGATACGGTCTGGTGTCAACTGCCTACCCCTCTTGGACAGCAAGTGTCCTAAGTATACCACTTGCTGGACACAGAATTGAAGCTTCGAAGGTGACACCTTGTGCCCCATCTCGGCTAGAAAATACAGAACTGTAAGTGATGCTCGCTCGCAAGCACGTTCAGAACGGGCTGTGATCAGTAGATCATCGACATACTGGAGCAGGGCAGTGTCAGTTGGCATGTGAATATTGTCTAGTTGTCTCTTGAGTGCTTGACTGTAAATACTAGGGCTTTCTGTGAAACCTTGAGGAGCGCGTGTGAACATATAGCTCCTTCCATTTAAACAAAATCCAAAAAGAAACTGGCTGTCTGGATGAATTGGAACACTAAAAAATGCATTCTTGAGGTCTATGACAGTGAAGAACATGGCTTCGGAATCAATAGCAGTTAACAGGGAAGAAATATCTGGAACAACTGGGTACTGAGGAATAATACATTTGTTAAGCTCTCGTAAATCAATCACTAATCGATATACTGGGGGTGCATTCGGATCAGTACGTTTCATGACTGGAATGATCGGAGAATTGCATACATTGGAGTCAGTTTCTACAACTACTCCTTGAGCCATGAGCTCGTCAATAATTTTGGATAAGGCTGCTACAGCCTCGGGTGGCAATCTGTACTGTCTGATTCGGGGTAACACTACACCTGGTTTGAGAGTCACACGATGGGGTGTGATTTGCATGTAACCTACATCAGTTGGACCTTGCGCCCATAAATGCTGTGGAACATTAGACAATCTTGAATCAAAATCTCGTAATACATAGTGACCCTTAAAGTCACGTAGGAACAGACGTATTCCCTCTGGGGAACAGCAAATAACTGCACCTAACTCTTTCAGTGTCTTAATACCTAATAGATTTTCTGGACATGACTTAGTAAGTAACAGATCAGTAGTACGGGATAATGGACCTACTTCTAGAGTAACTGGCTTAGATATTTCATTAACTATTGGCTTTCCTGAAAATCCAAGGGAAACATTTCTTGAGCCTGAGAGCGGAGCCCCTGGAACTTCGGCATGACTAATTGTGGTCCTACTTGCCCCTGTATCGATCAAAAACTTTCTGTCTTTCCCTAATACTTGACTGTGAACATAGGGACCTTCTTGATCTACAGGTATCTCGATGAGAGGCAAGCCTACCTCCCTCTCTAGGCTGTTTCATGAATATGACTGGTACTCTGGATACTCGGACTGTGCATACTGGTACATCTGTGATGTAACGTGCTGTGTTGCAGCAATGGGCTGCGGTACTGTAACGGTCTGTTGTGCATTCTGTAGTTGAGGAATCTGTGAAACTTGTTCTTGTCTAGGCGGACGTGGTCTTTCTTTAGTCTTACCAGTAGCTATGTTATGTTTCAGAACTGCACACTCGTTTATAAAATGACCTGGCTGTTTACAATAATTGCAGTTCCCTTTAACGGGAGCTGCAGGATGACTGGCTTGATTCGGACCCCTCTTCTGACTGTCTTGAGGAACAGATTGTGCAACTAGCACTTTCATTTTCGTGTCTTTCATACGTTTTCTCTCGTGTTCTTGCTCTTCCCTGATTCTATTCTGGTGGTACTGGAGCATCTGGAGCATCTGGGACGGAGTATTAGCTTGCCAGGTGCTTTCGACTTTCAAAACTCGGTTTTTAATTTGTGGACTTGAATTCTCGACTAATTTGGTGACGAAAAGGTGAGGGTATGACTCACTACTTGTCTTGAGACCACTGTTGATACTGAAACATTTCTCAAATCTAGAATAAAAATCACTAATATCCTCATCTTGTTTCTGTTTACAGGCTGAGATTGCATCCCAGTCTTCTTTCCTAGTTGTCAATAATCTGGGTAAAACTTGAATCAATAATTCTGGTAAATCTTTACATTTATCTCCAAGACCGGTACCTGGTACTCTTGCCTTGTCTTCAGCTTCTAGAGCTGTCCAATCGATCTTTTTCTCTCCCACCTCCCATTCTTTTTCCTTTAACTTTTCATACACCCCTGCGGGTAACAGGACCTTTAACATTTTAATGATATCTGGGTAAGTGTATTCTCCCATACGGAGCATGTCTTTTAATTCTCTATGGAACCCTGCTGGATCTTTGTCATGACAGGGAATTAATTTCTTCATTTCAAGAAGTTCCATCTTTGATATTGGAGTGTATACAAACACTCGTTGCATTACGCCACCCGCCCCTTGGACTGGGTGGACTTCTCGTAACGGATTCTGTCTGTCTATGTAGAATGATTTACTTTCTGGGGGTGAGACATGAACAAAATGCGGGTTCAAAAACGTTCTATACTTGTGACGCTGTTCTAGAATGACACTAATTAAATCGGTACCTAGACCTCTCCATCTATACTGGAGTAACTCGTTCAGGATATCGTGCAACGGACCTGGATCAGAATTTTGACCCTCGTACAGAGTAATGAGGTGCTGGATCATATACATACCCACCAGTTGTTGCTCGGCTGGGGGCAATTTCAGAAACATTTGTGCCACTATTTCGTCTGAAAAAGTGGTAGAATCAGTAATCCATCGGACTGCTGATCGGGCTAGTTCTTGTTCATGCATAGTACTTAGTTCACTGTAACCGATTCGTGATTTCAGAATGTGATCGGTAGCTTGAAATACTTGTTCTAGGGAACCTTGTTCTGGTGCTAGATGTTGAAAAATAGACTTGGGTTCTAGACGTAAATGGCGATCTGGAAATCTGGATTTTCCTACATACGCTATTCTGGCGGGATTCTCGTTCTCTTCCTCTTCAGGATCAGAGATACTTTCTTTCTCGCTTACTTGTGCTGCTTTACGCTGGTCGTGTAACCTTATTATTTCTTTACGAATTTTCTTGTACATACTCTCCATGGCACTGACGGTCTTGTGCTTACCCTCGGCTATATTATCACTCCACCTTGTCAGGATTCTCATTTCGGCGGGATCTTTAGACGGGTAATCTTGTTCTCTTATTAAACAATTGATCAGGAACTTTAATATCATGAGCTGAATCTCGGCTTTCCTTTGAGACATAATTTCGCCAATACTTTCTGGATCATCCCCTGTACGGATGAAACGATATATTCTGTCTAGATCTTCTTTCATATTCGGTAAGGTGACTAGATACTCGGTCACTCTCCTTACACGTAAGGAATATAAAACCATAGTATATTCGCCTGGAACTGGATCATAGACACATTCGTTAAGTGCTTGCCTGATTTCTGTGACAGACTTATTACTTTTAGGAGTACGCTGTGATGCTTGAGCATGTAATTCGAGTGCTGATAAACGCTTGTGTGGCGGCGGGGTTTGAGGAGTAGCTCCTCCTGCGGCCCCTAGACTGGAGTCGTCTACTGAGGCTCTACGTCCTGGCAGAGTGGGAAATGGAACTGTAGGCTGGACCGGGGGCACCGTAACAGGTACTCCGGTGTCTGGAGAAGCGGGAAGTGCCTGATTTACAGGGACTGGCGGAGCACGAACAGGATTTGCATATTCGGGGACTGTGTCGTCCAAATAGGACGAAATAAAAATATCAGCTGCGGTCGGTTTGTGACGTAGCTTGGTCGGAACTAATGGCGGCGGGAAATTACTGGATGCCTCTGGGGTCGCTTTTGGCAGGCCCTCGGCAAGAAGAGGATACATACCCTTAATAAGGGCATGCCTCTGTCTGTCTGACTGTTCGGCTTTGACTTGTTCACCTATCTCGATTAATTCTCTTTCTTGGGCTCGTTCTTGGGATTCTCTACTTAACTCTGACTTTCTGACTTCCTTTTTCCGTTCTTTTATGAGCTTCCTTGCGCCATAACTCGATGGCATCTTTCTGTGACTGTCTGGCTTTCTTTTTCCATAATGCTTCTTCTACTCGCATGATACATTCGGCATCCCATGTACCCGATACGGGCCATCTATACTTTTCTTCTAACTGTTTGGTATACTCTACCCATAAATCTAGATACATTATGGCGCTTATGCCATGTTTCTGATACATAAAATGACCTGGACTGTCCCTAGGCGGGACAGGAACTGCTTCCTCTAACAGACCCTTTCTAGTTTTTAACTGACGTAACTTGGAAAAGAGCGGCATTCTAAACTTGAATCGGAACACAATACAATACACGAAAAACAATAACAATTGGGAAAACAATTCAGGCATACCACGACATTGGAAATACATTAAACAATATCATACCATAACAGTTCGAACAGAATACTACCTGAAAATACTGAAAACAGAAACAGAACAGAATTCTCGAGAACGGAACAGACTAGAGTTACTGGATGCACTGCTGTAACAGTACGGAACATACCGGTCCCACAAAGGAACGCATCAAGACCCGTATCCACCTAGGTGAACACTTCGTTTGTGGGCTTGGGTACCACCAACCCACGGACCAGGAGTCAATTTAGATTGGTCCTGTCTAGATACTACCCCAGCAATGGTACTCACCGGGCAGCATGGAACGGAAAGCCTCGAACGGGACTGGACTACGACGGACTTCGGACTTCGGACTTCAGTTACGGGTGGGCCTCCGGATACCTCGGACCTTGGACTCTCGGCTTGGGCTCTGGTCGGGACTCGCCGCGTTCCTCCACCGTCTCGTTTGGATGCTGGACCGCCTCCTCCGTCTCCTCCGTGGGCCTGAGGGATACTTGGAGCAGAAATATCTGCCAGTGCACGGTATGGTTCCGTCACGACTGCAGAGGGTCAGGGGGTCGGCGTGGCTTCACCGACGCGTGGGGAAAGGGCAAGTCCCTATTCGGGCGCCATTATGTGGTAAATAAATAAATAATACCCTATTTTTGACTAGACTTATAGCATAACAGATAGCTCAATAAAATAAGAGTCAAGATTCGAGGTAGTAGGAGTTTCTGCAGGTTTATTACAGCATAAGGACAGGATCAGGACAACCTGCATGGGAATAGGACAATAAGGCCCGGCAGCTGCCGGGGCTGGGTCTGGGATGAGCGCGCTAACATTCAATAACAAAACATTGACTTATATACATAGCGCAAACACATAGCATTACATTGCAGTAGGCGTAGCGGTGGGTGGAGCAGAAGGCGTGACGCGTAGCAGTCGCGAGAGATAACAGTAAAAGTAGGTGTAACTGGGCGTATACATAGACATGTGGTGCAAACGTAACAGAATATGTCATGAATGGGCGGAAACTTTGGAGGGGGCTACCTAAGGAGCCGGGACCTCTAACCTAATGGTGCGCGAAAACTGGCAATGACGTGTTACTAGGAGAAGCTGGGGGCTATGAACTCTGTGCTAGGAGCAGAGACTAGAGTCTGAAGGGTCGGAGCGACATGTACCTAAACCCTATCTGGTATCTGATGTTTAGGGAACATGTTGATATAAACTAGAAGTCATGAGGGGAGAAGCTAACTTGATTCTAAGACTGGACCATGCATTATTCTACATGTAGTGCGTGATGAAGAATATTAAATGACCATTAAATACAGTATTTCTCTAACATGGAGACGAGAAGGCTAGACAATGACGGAAACTATTGATGCAGAAATCTGTAGCTTAGGAATGCAGAGGAGGAGGACTGAACTGATAACTGGAACTATAACATACTTTTGGCAGACTCAGAGGCAGAGCCAAGCTGCACCGGGCACTGCGAGGCAGGAAGTAAGTGAAGGGTCGAGGATACAGGTGGGGGCTGTATCGCTCCTCAGCGAGGCTTTCAGGAGACAGGAGCTGAATCCAGGGTCCGGGCCTTTTTGAGGCCTAGAAACGGGGATTTTATAATGGAATAACGTGCACACTAAGAAACGTGGCAACATTACTTTACATAGGCCTGATATTCGTAGTATTCACGAGGACTGGAAAATAGCATACTAGAGGTGGACACAACTGGAATTGCGTCATTAATCAGGCATGGGGAATAACATATGCATATTGGTCATGCACACATAACATATGATGGATGAAGCGTAGGGACACAGAACATGGCAAAATTTACTTTTCCACAAGCCAACTATGCATCCCCAGCATCCCAGAGAAAGGTGCAGTAGGAGACAAGCCCCTCTCCATACACTACTACGTACACCCATTACCTTGAGGATAGCTGTCAAGGGAGAGGACAGTCTCTCTTCATACCCTACTATACACATTTATTATCCAAGAGAGAAGTGTAAGTGGAGTTGTCAATTGTTTCCAATAATCTACTATGTACACCCGTCATGCAAGAGAGAAGACTTGGCAGAGAGGCTAGTCCTGCATCACACCCTACTATGCACTTCTGCCATTCAAGAGAGAGGCCTCAGTGGAGACGTAGGTCTCTCCCCGCAACCTGCTATGCACAGCCATCATCCATGAGAATGATCTCAGCAAGGAGGCCAGTCTCTCTCTACACCCTAATATGCACACCCATCATCCGAGAAAGAGGTCTAACCAGAAAGATTAGTCCCTCATCAAACTCATCTACGCCCCTCTGTTAGGTAAGAGAAACATCTCAGTAGAGAGGTTAGTTTATCACCACACCCTACTACTTACATGCAGAGCAATCTCAGAGGAGAGACCAGTCTCTCCTCATACCCTACTATGCACATCTGCCCTCCAAGAGAGAAGTCTCAGTGGAGAGGCCAGTCCCTCCCCACACGCTACCACATACTTCTGTCATGCTAGACAGAGGTGTCAGCGGAGATGCCAGTCTCTCCTCATCCCTTACTGTGCACACCCATAGTCCAAGGGAGAGAGGTAACTGCAGAGAGGCCATTCCCTCCCCACACTCTACTGCATGCACTTGTCACCCTGGGAGGGGTCTCATTGGAGAGGACACTCACTTCTCGCACCCTACTATGCACGCTGTCACGCTTGGGTGAGATTTCAGTGGAGAAGGCAGTTCCTCCCTAGAGCCTAGTGCATACTTCTGTAAACCCGCAGAGAGGTCACAGCAGATAGGTCACTCTCTCTCATTCCCCACTACGCAAGCCTATCACCATGGAGAGTACAGTCTCTCCCTACAGTCTAGTGTGCATACACCATACATTGTTCCGTTCATAGCATTTTTTATATGCTAGCTGTATATGTTTTCAAGAGTCATGAGAACGTGTGTTGAAATAATTTCCTAAAACTGAGTACCTTGCTCAGTTTGATACAGAGAGCACTGACTTACTTAAAACCAATATGAGGGGTTTCATCTAACCAGTCAGTCACGCTGGCAAACATTATTAAGGTGGCTAATAGATTTGGATTATTCTCTGACTACACACTTAATGTATCTAAGGTCCATATGTAGTTAAAGTACATTTACAGATTCTTGAATACCGAATTTTACCGATTCGGTATTCTAGAATCGGTAAATGCTTTGTAGCGAAATATTCGGTAAGTATTACCGAATCTGTAAGATTCGGTATTTACCGAATCGGTATTTACCGATTCGGTAAAATGGGGAAAACATTCAAGGGTGCCAGGGTGTCCCTTTGACACCCTGTTGCACCCCTGAATCGTGCTTGTGTGCACATGTTGATTCAGAAAAGGGGGTGGTGATGGACAGAGTATCTGAGTTAATCAGAACACTCATACCCAGTCAAGAGATCAGGGCTGGATCCATCACCGTTTTTTAACTCACTGCATCACCCCAGTTCAGAACCTGGCTATATGCAAATTAGTCTGACCCCGTGCCTCATGGGAACAGGGCAGACCAAACTACCAAGCCAATTCTTCACTGGAAAGGAGACAAGCTTCCGGGGACCGGTTTCTGGCATTTCAGCCGTCGTCGGCCCGGCTTGCTTGAATTCTAGTGGTGCAGTGAGCAAGGGACTCATGTCTGAGCATACCCTGCCACACCTGTAGTGGCCAAAACGATTCAGAAAAGGGGGTGGTGATGGACAGAGTATCTGAGTTAATCAGAACACTCATACCCAGTCAAGAGATCAGGGCTGGATCCATCACCGTTTTTTAACTCACTGCATCACCCCAGTTCAGAACCTGGCTATATGCAAATTAGTCTGACCCCGTGCCTCATGGGAACAGGGCAGACCAAACTACCAAGCCAATTCTTCACTGGAAAGGAGACAAGCTTCCGGGGACCGGTTTCTGGCATTTCAGCCGTCGTCGGCCCGGCTTGCTTGAATCCTAGTGGTGCAGTGAGCAAGGGACTCATGTCTGAGCATACCCTGCCACACCCCCTTTTATGAATCGTTTTTGGCCACCATAAGTGTGGTGGGGTATACTCAGATGTGAGTCCCTTGCTCACTGCACCATCAGGATTCAAGCAAGCCGGGCCGAAGACGGCTGTAATGCCAGAAGCCGGTCCCCGGAAGCTTGTTTCCTTTCCGGTAAAGAATTGGCTTGGTAGTTTGGTCTGCCCTGTTCCCATGATGCACTGGGCCAGGGTCAGACTCATTTGCATGTAGCCAGGTTCTGAGCTGGGATGGTGCAGTGAGCTATAAAACGGTGATGGATCAAGCCCTGATCTTTTGACATGGGTAGGAGTGTTCTGCTTAATTCAGATACTCTGTCCATCACCACCCCCTTTTATGAATTGTGTGCACATGTGACACACCTACATGCCCTAAGGGCATGTATGTCTGCCACATGGCACAAAATTGCTTTTTATAAGGTATTCTGTATTTACCACCAACTATTAGTTGGTGGTGAATAACGAATACTTAAATGTAAAACGCACTCACTTGAGTGCTCTCTAAATTTCAGATTCAGTAATTTACCGATTCGGTATTTTAAGGAATCAGTAATTTACTGATTTCTTAAATTACCGATTCGGTAAATTACCGAATCTGAAATGTAGCCACCTACATCTGAAAAGCCTAAATCCGGTCGGTAACGGCTGAAATTCCGTAATTTCGGCCAATACCGACCGGAATTAGGCTTCCTACATCTGGCCCTAAGTCTCTAGTCCTCCTTAATTTTAAACCAGAAGCCCATATTGCTGGAGTTTGTTATACAGCATCATGTCTCGGGGTTCAATTAAGCTTGCAGGTCAGGAAAGTGGTCAAATTTAACTATGAACCCTTACTACGCTCAGTTACTAGCAAATTGCAGCTTTGGAATATACTCCAGATAAGCATCATAAGCCAATGTAATACCATTTAAATAAATGTTTTGCCAAACTTTATATACCTATTTCAGGCAATACCCATCAGGGTCCCCAACCATGTTTCTGAAACACCTCAAAGGTGCTATAGGCAGCTTTATCTGGGCATTTAATAGGGTTAGACGTGGTATAGGATTTTTAAAATTCCCTTATGGCCAAGGCAGGTTGCAGTTTCCCATCTTTAAACGTTACTTCTGGGTGGCATTTGCGTAATCTGCTAATACGAGGTGACCCAGACCCCTCAGTTTTTGGCTATCGACTAGCGCTAGGGCCAGACTACAGACTATTTTTATGTCGATGTGGAAATCCCAAATATTGTAAACGTGTTAGGTTTAAGTTTATTATGGACATCATCAGTTTATGGTGGGAAATCTCAGCTGAATACTCCCTTCTCCTGATTCATCCAGATATGCCCCATGTGGGAAATTGCAGCATTCCCGGCTATATTCCACCATGCAGTGGGTAAAGCTTGGCGGTGCTATGAGGTGAAGACTACGGGACAAACTCTATGATCTCAATGGATTCTTTACATTTGCCCAGCTCCAGCTCTCTTTCGATTGCCCTCACCATTTATTTTTCAAATACCTAAAGATAAGGGATATTTTTTTGTCTGAATGTAGGCTCACATCCGAACTGGGCAGCTCTGAACTACTTTCTTGTTTGTATAAAGCACCTATGAAATCATTCATTAGTGTGATTTGTCAGTGGCTCTGCAACACATGTCAGTGTTTTGGAGACCATCAACGGTTTGGTTCATTCTATTAATCTAAAGCTGCACCAATTTAAGACAATCTGCATGTTGTATTATATGCTGAGCAGAATTATTAAATGGGGTGGGAACTCTGTGGATGAGTCGACTAAGTATCCCAAATGTGGGTGCTATCCAGCAGATATTTTATATATGCTCTCCAACTGATCTTATTTGATTTGCAATAATTTTGGGAGGGGGTGACCTGTGTGTGAGAAAAGAGGGGTATCCCCGACTAAAGTTCCTAATTCGGGATATGTAAACTGTTTGAGAGAACGAGAAATTAGGAACAAGGATATCAAGTGGACAAGGACTGACATCAGACAGAAATGACTAATTATAGACAATAAGCATGGTACAAAAATTATTTATATATTTTATTAAGCAATAGTTTTTTTTAAAAAAGGAGCAATATTTTATACATTTTTTTATCTCTTATGTATTTGTGATATGTAATCTACAAATGCATACTGTTGTACATGTTCTTTCTAGGTAGGTTATAATACATTACATTGCAGTTTATTGTATGGAGACTTTTAATGCTATTTAGCAACATTTTTCAGTCTAAAAACATGGCTAAAGATTACTACGCGCGTTTCGGCTATTAGCCTTCATCAGGAAGCCATGATGAATTTTCGAATGTACCATAGGCTGTGGTTGCAGTATCTTGTAGATATCTTCCATGTGCTCTACTATTTTAAAATGCCCTAATATTTTTTTAGGGATGATTCCTCTTTCTGCCTAGAAAACGGTAGTCCATGCCCTAGTCACTTCTAAGCTGTGCTACGGCAATTTTCTCTATCTGGGCTCCAATAAAGCTAAAGACTTCAAGTGGTGCAGAATGCAGCGGCTAGATTACTGTGTCAAGTGCCAAAATCTTCATGAGTCACCAGGTTCCTTCGTTGCCTTTATTGGTTGGCGGTGGAGAACCAAATAAAATGTAAAGTCCTATGCTACATGTTAAAAATTTTAATTGGAGTGGCCCCCAAATATTTGCAAAACGTAGTTCAACCTTACCAACCCGCTTGTCTTCTGCACTCCGCCCACCAGATAAGGTTTTCTGTCCCGAAATTCAAACTCTTTCATGTGTGTCCGGTCCTTTTCTCCTATAGGACCAACCCTGTGGAACTCTTTACCTATCTGACTAGGTGAGGAAACTGTTCATGGTGTATTCCGCAGAAGCTTGAAGACTTGTGTCTTCAACTCTTAGATTCCTCCTTGCTACATCTTTGCTTTCCTACCGGGCTGGCACCGGGAAACCCCTCTAGGTAGCTGTGCGCCCTACAAATTCAAATTCAAGGAACGTTTGGGGTGACTGGCAGCAACAGATGTTCGGTGAGACACTCTAAGGTAAGTCCTTTTAGTTATTGTAAACTGAGCTGTCAAACAGTAAAGAAAAGAGAATTATTTGACTTGGCTCTTTTGCAACGTTTTAAACCTTGGGGTTCTAAGAAAGAATTACTAGGTGAGTCTGACTACTATGAAGATGTGTTTAATGCAGTGAAACATAATATTAAGTGTGCAATGTTTCCCACATATCTGAAAATGTTGAATGATGATATTCAACAAAGAGGAAACACTTGCTAAAGAGGTTGGAAAGAACAGTTCACAAGGGAGCCAGAGCTCAAGCCCTAATAGTCAAGATTCCCTTAGGCAGCCTACTACTGAGCATCCATAGCTATGAATGAAGCTGAAAATACTATGGGCCAAGTGAGGAGTGTCTAGTAATATTTGAAAACATGTGAATCAGTAGATCATGGACTTTTACATGATAAGTCTGAATGTTCATGTACAACATTCAAGCCTACAATTCTCCATGTTGTTGGTCAGGTAGGCGCAGGCAAATGTTTTCTGATTGAAGTAGTAACTGCATTTGTTCACAGGAAAACAAGTTGTGATATCGCATGTGTTGTGAATGCTCCTTCTGGACTAGCAGTTCACAACATTAAAGGAATTACATTGCATCTGCTCCTTATGTTTCCTGTGGAGCATGGCAACAAACTAAAGTACTTGAAGGTATCCGGTGATGCTTGTCATGAAGTGCCCTAAGTTATAAAAATAGTCCTCATTATTGATGAGGTTAGCATGGCATCTAACCAAAAGCTGGCCTTCATTCATCTAAGGATGTAAGAGGTACTCAGAACTGACTTTGATGTTCTTTTTTCTGCCAAGCACGTCATAGTTTTTGGTGACCTTCTACAGTTGACAACAGCTTCATGAAGAAACTAAAAAGTTCTTAGGAAGTATTTGAAATGTTAACATATGGTTACATTTTCAGGATGCTGAGTTGACTCACAATTTGACCCAGGCTACAGATGTGGAGTATGGCAATATATTAAATGGCATTTGAATAGGAATTATTCAGAAAGAAGCAAAGAAAGCTCTTCCTTCTCGCATGTACTGGTTATTGTTGTATTTCATTTACCAGTAGTGCTTGAATATATTCAATAAATCAAAAAGAAAAATCTGTGCCAAGCTTTCACCAAATTTATCCATCTTAGTTGAGGATCAGAAACATGTGTGTTCTTCAACCACAGCTATACGTGACATTGTTGTACTGATGTTATACAATTTACTTTAAATTCTTAATAGGATGTTCAGGAATTTTTAACAATAGTTCTAAATGTGTTGGAAAGTGAGGGAATTCCAGTTAATGAAATCTATGGAATAAGCTATTCAAGGTATTGTGAATGTGTTAGTTGTTCCTATCAATGGTTCGACCCAGAAAATTAAAATACCCCCCACTTTGATCCATCCCTCGAAAGCTATCAGGTGTCCAAAGCGAATACACTCTAGATTAGGTCCCTTAATCCATTCTTCTGTCCATCTATTTCTCCATCCTTTGAAACCGTCATGCATCCATCCATTCATCCATCTTCTCAGGTTTCCACCCATACATCCATCATTTCACCCTTCCATCCATCTACCCTCTCATCATTACAGACACTTTCTTTCACCCACCCATGTAAATCTTGCTTTCCACTTCCATCCATCAGTTCTTTCTCTGTGCATTCTTCCTTTAATGCACACTTCCTCCCTTATGTTTAGATGCCCTTGCTCTTGCGTCTCATTCCTAACCTCTCTCCCACTCTCTCTTTCATTCCCTTTCTTTTTCTCTTAATTTATTTTCTGTGATTAACTCCTGATCAGTGTTTTTTTATCGTTTTCCTTTACTTTAGATTTTTTAATAACTTTTGTCTGCAGAGCAGCTGCAGCCAGGACAGGGCCGTAAATAACTATAATAGTCAACACCTTAAGCTGTAAAAGTGGGGGATTCACAATGTCACTGGTTTATGCCTCAGCAACGTTTTCCCAGAAGCCTGAAGAGGGTCATTGATAGCTGAGAGAGCTGAGCCTTAAGAAGTGGGAAAAAGTGGCTGGCAGCCGCGGTCGGTAGTGGTAGTACCAAATTTCATTGCGTGCACTGCATCACCAAATGCGATGCAGTGCGCGCACCGAAATTCGTTTTTATTTATTTATATGTTAACTTACCTGTTAAACTCCGTAATCCATACATTACTACCCTCCACCCAGCCCATCCCCCTCCCCACGACACCGCCCGGCCGGTACTCACACTACCGGCCGTGGCTGGCAGTGCATATAGAACCACTGTAAGGATTAGAGCAGTAGCTTCAACAGTGCACTCAGGAAAAAGGCAAGTGCTGCCATTGTGTCCCAGAACTTGCTCCTGGGAAAAGATTGTTAGTCCTCCCAGGGTTCAGGCAAGTCCTATGTAGAATATAAAATTGTATGAGCTTCAGGTGGGCATTTCTGGATACTGTATCAGGGTATAAAAGGGCATACTCCCATTTATCGTCATTAAGTGCCATAGTGAAGTATGTTTCCTACTTTGTCCACAGTAAGTTTAAAGAAATTTGCATGTGAGTCAGCAGGGCGCTAGTTAACCATGTTATGAGATCTCACCTAATGTGAAGCAACTGCAGCAACTCGTTTGTACGTGGATCCACTGCGGTTATAAAAAGGAAAAGTTCAAGATGCCGTTCCTAGCTCAGGTTCTGCTTATACTGTATGGAGTCTGTTGACCTGCAGAATGTTTCTTCGTTTCAAGGTTAGGTCTGATCACTTCCACTCCTCGAGCCTTCACGAAAGTGATGGTAGTGGTTGTGGCCAATCTCCTAAGGGGTAGCAATCACAGTATTCCCTTACCAGGATGACTGACACATCAAAGTAGGTCTCCAGAGATAGTGTCTTGCCTCTTGCAGGCAACAACCACGTTGTTGTTGAACCTGGACATTTTGGTCAACGGGCCCAAATTTTCAGCTCATTCTGTTCATAGGGGCAATGCCAGAAAGCACATTGAGTTGTGCCCTCTCTCCTTCCAGAGTAGAATGATCATTCCAGTCCTGATGGTCCTCCTGCAGCCCTGATGCAGTCTCCTGCATTCTGTTTGTAACTCATGCACACTTGCATTTGAGGGCTCTCTAATGGAGCATTGTGGTCCCAATACAACGGAAATCTCAAAAGCTGTATCAATCATTTGGATTTGTAGAATGCAATTGCATCACCCGTGAGGGTCTCGAGGTGCTGGGATAGTGGTCTGCTGGTTCTTCTATTGATTGAACATCCAGGTCTTGAGGTCCTTCTTGAAAAGCTATAGCAAAGTACATGCTCTGAGGCACAGGGGAGGTTGTTCCAGGTCCCAGCCGCCAGGTAGAAAAAGATGCGGCCTCCGCTGTTGGTCCGGCAGATGCAACATGTGGCTGCTAGGAAGAGGGATTCTGAGCAACATTACCTTGTACATAGGTGGATGTTCATTCGAGTGTTGAGGTACCCCAGCAGTGGTGGCTAGGATATCACGCTCCAACTTGAATGTCTTGGAGAAAACTGGTACTACGGAGAAACAAATTGGTAAGCAGCAAGCAACTCACCCTCCCCCAAATATGCAAAAAGACAAATCCATTGTGTTAATCTCTAAAAATAAAGACAAAGATAAAGATGTTGACGAAGACTTGCTTGATGATAAACTTAATAGTCATAATATTAATAAAGCCACTAACAAGGTGGGTGCACAGGGAGCCATTAATATCGACGTCTCAGTAAAGGCAGGGGGGGAGTTGGATATTAATGACTCTCTGGCTACAATGTGAGTAAAGAGAAGTTAAATGTGCTGCTTGTGGAAGATTCTACGGTTGTGAATCCGGTGCTGGCTGATGATCTTAACTTAGAGGGACCTTTTTCAACAGACACTGCCAAGTCTGCCAGTAAATGTAGCATCCCCCGCAGCTACGCCAGCTCCTTCTCAAGCTTTACAGGTACATGATATGACTGCGGTCGACGAGAGAATAGATAGTTGCAGTGAGATACCGGAGATTCTACAAGAGAACAACTTCTACTCCAATGACGAATATGAGGAATATGAGGAGGGAGGAGATGCAGAGGATGCAGAGGAGGATACAGAACATAATGCTCTACAATCAAAGGGGAGCAAATCCTCGGGCTTAAGAAAAAGGGGGAAGGCAAAAACTAAAGCAAAGAAAGGGGGGAAAATATGAATCCTTCAGTTTTACTCACAACATTAATACCAACCCTCATTGGAGGGAAACAAATCAAAGACCAGAACCCGCTGCACAAGTGGATTCAAGTCAAAAGAGGAGATAAGAATTTGCCGCTGAGCTTAAAGGGGATCACTCTAAAAATTCTCAAACCTTTCAGAACCCTCAGAATATAACGTTGAATAACGGGGGGTTATTTGACCCTGAATTAGACTCGATGGCGGCGTCCTCCATTGCTATCACTACTGTTACCCCCCCTACTCTTATATTTTCTACTGCTGACAACATACCTCGCCAGAAAGAGAAATCTTCCTCACCTACCCCTCCCCATGGTGAGGCTAAATCTATGGCACCGGTGGTATCTGATGTGTCCACTGCACCCCTTAACCCTCTCACTGCTTCTACCAATGATTCGACCTTTGATATAATTTTAAGAACCTTAATGGTACACCATCAAGAGATTCAAGAACACTTTTTACAGTTAAGGGAGGATAACAGTAAAATACATAGCTGTTTGCATGAAGTAACAAATAAACTGAACGGCGTAACAAAGGATATAGAAGAGCTACAACAAAGGGTTGTCGAAGTAGTGGAAACTTTGGCGACCACTATGGTTTCAATAGGTCAGCACAATGAAGACATTGGGGCCCTACAGAACAAAGTGGAAGACCTTGAAAATAGGCAGATACGGCAGAACCTGAGACTTTTTGGGATACCCGAAGGATCAGAGGGTTCAGATGTGAGGGCCTATTTGGTCAAACTACTCCAAAGGGCATTCCCGGACTTATCTGACTGGGACTGGGACTCTCAACTCCAGCGAGTACATAGATTGCCCACGATCTCAGAGAGTAAATACCCAAGGCCTTTGCTGATTTACTTTGGCAACTATCTGCTAAGACAAGCAGTTTCAATTAAAGCTAGACCGAACAACCCTGTGACAATTGATAATCTAACCATTTTTGTAAAATCTGACCTGAGTAAGGTTACCATGGATAAGAGATGGGGGTTACGTAAATTGATCGACCCCTTTAAGTCTTTGGGGGCAACTGCTTATCTTCAGGAACCTGATCGCCTCAAAGTCATAAAATCCGGCCATACATTTTTTTAATGACCTAAAAGAAGCTGAGCAATGTCTTGCAAAAATGGGTTAAAAAACTTAAGAAATTAAGTTTAATTTGATAGGGCTCTCAATAATCTATTATGGCACTTTCTTGTCTTCTTTCTCCTTTCTCTTTTTTTTTTGGTTACTGTTGTTTTGCGTATGAGTATAATACGGAGGTTTGGGGTTCCTGGGGAATCCTCTCTGGATGGCTGCCCCTCCAGCGGCAGCAGAAAATAGAGGGAGACTTCCGGGTAGGTAGTACTATGGGTGGGGGGGGGGTTGGGGTTGTGGGGTAGGGCTGCTGGAGGGGGTTTTGTCTAAAAAAGATGACACAAGCATAGAATGTTTATGGTATTTAAAGAGAAGGTTTCTTTTCAGACTAAAACAAGAACCTGGGATATATTTAGAGTATAGAAATGTATCAAATTAGTTGTTTAGCCTGGAATGTTGCAGGCCTTAATAATAAAGGTAAAAGGCAACTGGTTTTCGAAGAGCTTAAAATGTACAATCCTCATTTAGCATTGTTAACCGAAACTCATTTATATTATAAGGATAGGAAATTGCTTGTGCAGGGAGGGTATGAGTTATTGACGTGTACAACTCTAAATGCTTCTATTCGAGGGGTAGCCATACTTAAGAAAAAACAATTTAAAGTAGAAATTCTTAAAGCAACTGCCGACAAAGCGGGACGATGGGCCATTGTGCAAATTAATTTATCAAACGCTATATATGTTTTCTGAGCTATATATGGTTCAAATACTGATAATGCTTATGTTTTTGGTAAATTAAATATGGAGCTGTTAGATTGGGAAGGGGAGCTAATACTTATGGGCGATTTTAATTGTGTTATGAATTATGTACAGGACACTACGAGGCAAGGTATATCTACACGTATGCGTAAGACACGAGCCGCTATCCTTGAACTTTCACGTATAGATAATATTAAGGATGTCTGGAGGAATCTTTATCCTAACCTATCAGGTTTTACTTATTATTCAGCGTCTCATAAGATGTGCTCACATATTGATATGGCATGGGCCTCTGACAACATAATAGAAACATGGAAAATGGAGATATGCTCTAGGGTAACTTTAGATCATAACCCAATCCTACTACGATTTAATATTATACCTAAAATAACTGAACCAAGGTTGTTTTCATTTCCTAGATACTTATTGTCAGATGTAATATTCATTTCCCAGTTGAAAGACCATATTAAAGAATTTTTGGAGTTTGATATGGATTCCGCCGCACTGGTGTATGTTTGGGACGCTTGTAAGGCGAGCATCCGAGGGTTTGCCCAGCAGTTTATCCTTAGACTAAATTCTAAACGCAAGGAGGAGACGAGGGTAATCACTTTGGATATTTTGACACTAGAGAAACATTTCGCAGAAACTCTCAGACAGGGGGCTGTAGGAGCGCCTACTCTATTAACCTTAAATCAGTTGGATCTCAAATTAATTACTTTAAGATCTAATACTAAAAAACTTTTTAGAGAGCGTATTAGATCCAAATTATATAAATATAAGCTGATGCAATATGAAAGCGGTGATAGAATCGGTAAAAGTCTAGCCTATAAAATAGCTGATGATAGAGCTAGCTCTTTAATTAAAGGCATAAAAGTAGAAGATGATATTATATATAATCAACCTGGACAGATTCTGCAACAATTTGTTTCATACAATAGCAAACTTTATACACCGGAACAAAACCTCAGGGAGGAAGATTTACGGAGATATATTCAGAAGAATTGGGTACTAGAGAAGGAGGCAGACATGATTGAACAGCTGGAAAAAGAGATTTCGCTTTCGGAGCTAAAAATTGCCATCTCTTCCCTCCCCTCTGGGAAAGCAGCTGGAGATGATATGCTCCCAATTGAATTATATAAATTATGTGGTGAGGAATTGCTCCCCCTTCTGTGCTCTGCCATTAATCAAATAGGTGATACGGGCAAGGCCCCTAATTCTTGGAGAACGGCAAAAATAATATATTTTAAAAAAAAACAAAGTTCCTACAGAATGCGGCTCTTACAGGCCTATTTCTTTGATTAATGCGGACGCCAAGGCCTATGCCAAACTGCTTGCAATGCGTCTTGCCCCGCTTATGCCTAAATTAGTTAATGCACAGCAGCACGGTTTTGTGGTTGGCAGGGACACAACTGCGCATGTTAATATTTTACTATTCTTGGTGACCTGAACCTCCATTGGAAGATGAACTATGTAATGTTAGCAAACTGTTTTTATCTGAACTTGAAGCCTTAAACATCCTGTTATGCAACTCAGGACCCACACATTCTGCATGGCATTTATTGGACCCTGTTCTCTCCAATCTATCATTTGAATGCTCCTCCCTTGCTCGTCCTCTGGAATGGTCGGATGACTATGCTGAACATTTCTCCCTATCTCGGACTAGAACCCCGACTAGTGGGAATGGCAGTAAGGACGTGTTTATACGTCAATGGAACAAGCTTGACATCTCTGATTTCAACAGGCGCTTGATGGACACTCTCCCTAACACTGATATGTCCACCTCCGTGTTGAACTCAGAGTTATCTAAATGGTTGAGCACTACTATTGATGTACTCCTCCCTCTAACATCCAAAAATTCTATGTCCCATCGAACTCCTGCGCCCTGGTTCTCTGAGGACTTAAAGCGCATGAGATCTAATTGTAAGAACTTTGAAAGGAAGTGGAGGTGCTCTTACTCTTCCTCTCGTAAAGCGGCCTACAAGGAAGCCCTTAGGGACTATCACCATCAATGTAAAATGGCCAGAGCCGCCTATGTTTCCAATACAGTTACCAATGCCCAAAACTGTCCTCGTACCCTTTTTTCGGTGGTAAAAAAGTTAACAGGGGCAGATGTGGTGCCGGCCCCCCCTGCTCTAGATGAGACTCAGTGTAACTCTATTGCAAAATTCTTCATATCTAAAGTAGAGCGTATCTATGACTCACTAAGTACTTCTTCATCTAATGATGAGCCTCAACCTGAATCAACAGTGATTCCAGATCATATGCCTCTTGCCATGAATAGACTTGCAAATTGGTTACCCTTTGATGATGCTTCTTTCTCTCTCTGCCTGAATAGCATTAAATCTGGCTCCCCACGGGATCCGGTACCGGCCAAAATTCTAAAACTACTTGAACCCAGCCCACGTCACGTATTAATGCAACTTCTCAACTCTTCATTATCTGAGTCTCTCGTTCCACAGGAATGGAAGCATGCAATGATTGTTCCTTTATTAAAAAAGGCTGGAGCTGATGTTGCCAATTTGTCTAACTTCAGACCAATCTCACTGCTTCCAATTCTGTCGAAAATCCTAGAACGGCATATTAATACGCAATTAACTCACCTTGTGGAAAGCACGGGATTTTTACATCCGTCCCAGTCAGGCTTTAGAGCGCATCACTCGACCGAAACTACACTCCTGGGAGTTACCGAGAGTCTGAGACACAGTGTCGATCGTGGAGAAACATCTGCCCTCATTCTTTTGGATTTGAGCGCGGCGTTCAACACTGTGTCTCATTCCATCCTCCTTACGACTCTCTGGTCCCTGGGTGTAGAAGGCGCTGCTTTAGCCTGGATAGCCTCTTTTTTAAGAGACCGCACTTTTCAGGTGTTTTCGACCTCTGCTTCATCTACAATTTGTTCATCGCCGTACGGCGTGCCTCAGAGGTCTATAATTAGTCCTCTACTATTCAATATCTACGTAAGACCCCTGGCCACTATCATAGAGGAAGCCGGTCTTACCTTATACTCCTACGCCGATGACACACAGATCATCTTCTCTCTCTCTAATACAGAGGGCACTGATACCTCTGCTTTGAGAGAAGGTTTGGTTCGTGTCTCCAGGTGGATGAAGAACAATTTCTTGAAACTTAACGGTGACAAGACCGAGGTTGTGATACGTGGCAGGGGTAAGGATCTCTGGGGCCCCCACCGTTGGCCCAATGATATGGGACCTACCCCTCAGCCTGTAACTGTAGTTCACAATCTCGGGTTCCTCATTGATGAGAAACTCACAATGAGACAGCAGGCTGTAAAGGTAGCCTCTATCTGTTTCGCCACCTTGAGATGGCTCAAAAAATCCTGTGGATGTTGCCCCCCTCCACACAAAGAACGGTAGTCCAGGCGTTGGTTGTATCCCGCCTGGACTACGGCAACATTTTATACCTTGGAGCTGATCTGACAACCATTAAAAAACTCCAGGTTGTTCAGAACGCAGCTGCTCGACTGCTTCGCAACGTCCCCAGGAGAACATCTGCCTCTCCTGCTCTTCACGACCTGCATTGGCTCAGAGTCCTGAATAGAATCAAATTCAAGGCCCTTTGTCATGTTTTTAAAATTAAACAAGCCTCCGCTCCTAAATTATTCAGGGCCTTATTCAGGCCTATAAGCCAAATCGTATCCTGAGATCTTCAGGGAATGGTGACTTCTCCATCCCCAGATTTAGGCTAGCAAAAATGGGAGGCCGCTCATTTGCCTATTTGGGTCCTAAATTCTGGAATGCTCTTCCCATGACACTTAAGACAGAAACCAATCTTTTTCGCTTCCGTAAAGGATCAAAACGTAGCTCTTTAAACAGTAAATTGAAGCCTCCTCTTAGTACAATCAGCATGCAAGTTCTTCTTTAGTCTGTCCCTCAGTGCCGGGAAACCCACTGTGCGCTTTATAAGCTTAAATAAATAAATAAAATAAATAAATATGGCGATTACTGCATTTGATGTAGCAGCTATTTATCCCTCCCCACTCGGCATGGTGCTATTAGATGCTGAAAAAGCATTTGACCGGGTGGGGTGGGATTATCTCTGGGCAGTTTTATCTGAGATTGGCTTTAAGACACAATTTCTAAAGAAAATACAGTCTTTGTATGATTGCCCAAATGCCAAAATAGGCTATGCCAATATGTTGTCTTCCAGTTTTCCTATTTTGAGAGGCACTCGTCAAGGGTGCCCCTTATCTCCGCTTCTATTTGCTCTTTCTATGGAGCCATTTATAAATGCTTTACAGTCTCAAGTACATATTAAGCCTTTCTGTCATGGAAATAATACGCTCAAAATTACTGCCTATGCCGATGATTTGGCAATCTTTACAACAGATGTTGTTGAAGCAATGGGTGGAATTACGGAAAAAGCCAAAGACTTTGGTGCCATCTCTGGATACAAACTAAATCTGAATAAAACGCAAATTCTTTTAAATTACCAGCCCTCGACTCCTGTTTCAGGCATTTGTCAGACAGCTACCTATCTAGGTATTAAAATTTCAACAACTGTTAGGGATATCAACACACTTAATTATGATACGCTATTGAAAGATACTGCGGTTCTTCTTAAAAAATGGCATAAGGTTCCTCTTAATCTATTTGGACGGATAAATCTTATTAAAATGAATATTCTTCCCAAATTTCTTTATCTATTCAGGTCTATCCCCCTGCTTGTGAATAATTCTTTTTTCAGAAAGCTTGACGGAATTTTGGGCAGCTATATATGGGGGTATAAAAAAAGTCGCAGAGCATTATCTTTTTTGAAGCTATCCTTTATCAAAGGTGGGCTTAATTTTCCTGATTTTAGAATGTATTTCTATGCCACCTTTTTGGGTCGATTGCGTAGCCTTTTTAACTCTAGTAACCCCCTTTTTTTTCATCAATTCATTCTAGGACCAGATTCTAAACGATTTCTTGCCAGAACTAACGATCCAAATTATTTTAGGAGAGTAAAGTTCAAGACCGCCAGTGATGCCGTTCGCATTTGGAAAACAATTTTGGCTTTTGATGCAGCCTCCCTTTTTCATCCTAATCTGGCGCTTTGGGATAACCCGGGACTGCTGGGCATTTTTAGTGATAAAGCAGGGAGATCATGGGCTAACTTTGGGGTGACTAGGCTGGGGGATTTATATGGTATAACAGGCTTATTTGAGTTTGAGACACTTAAATTACTCTATAAACTACCGGAACAAATGCGATTTAAATATATACAAATGCGAGACTTTCTCTTAGGTAAAATGAAATTAAAACAATTATTAGACTCCGAGGTTTGGTCCTGTATTTATAGAGAGAAGAACAAAGCCCTAATTAGCGTAGGTTATAAATGCTTCAGCCAGTTCAAGACTGATGATTGTCTGCATCTCGCGTAGAAATGGACTTCTAGAATGGGGAGGCGTAAACTTTCTAACAACATCTCAACATTCTTTCAACGTATTAATAGCCTAGTTCATTCTTCTAGCCTTTAATTACAAGCTTATAAAACGGTTTGTCAGTTATACTACAACCTCCTTAAGAATTTCTAAGTGGTCTGGAAACACTACTCCCAGCGACCGTACTAAATGCCCCAAATGCGACTTTGCGGCTGCAGATCTGGAGCATATGCTCTACTCATGCCCATTGCTCCGTGTATTCTGGAATGGGATACAAATTATTTTGAGGCAGAAACTATTACTCTCTATCTCTATTACAGCTGAGATGGTATTACTTGGAATCTCGTTCTCCACTTGTTTACTTACGGATCTCCTAATTGTTTTGATCTCATGTGCAAGATTGGTTATTGCAAGGGCATGGATTTTAGTTAAACACCTCATGTTACCGAATGGTGGTTCTTGGTGAATGAAATTTATGATATGGAACTTTCTATAGCAAAAATAACGGGCACAATCGATTGAAAAATTAGATAAAATCTGGGGAACTTTTCTTCTGCTGTGAATCTAATGGCCGTTTTTTGATTTTATGCATTTTTGCTTCTTCCTTTACATTAGTTCGCGGGTGTATGTTTTAGTCTCTTACGCAAAAATTATGTGTTTATATCAAATTATGATTGTTGGTTTATTTATGTGTTTTTGAAACTGATTCTCTGCTTTTCTTTACTGCTTGTGTCATTAATAAAAATAAAAAAAATGTAAAAAAATTAACATCCAGTTCTTGAGGACCTTCTTGAAAAGCTATAGCAAAGTATATGCTCTGAGGCACAGGGGGAGGTTGTTCCAGGTCTTAGCCGCCAGGTAGAAAAAGATGCGACCTCCGCTGTTGGTCCGGCAGATGCAACATGTGGCTGCTAGGAAGAGGGATTCTGAGCAATGTTACCTTGTACGTAGGTGGAAGTTAATTCGAGTGCTGAGGTACCCTGGTCCTTCATTGTGTGGTGCATTGTAAGTGTGGGTAAGCAGCCTTAACTGCCATCTCTTTGCGACTGGTAGCCAGTGGAGTTTCCTGAAGTGAGTGGTGATGTAAGTCCGTCTGGGGAGGTCGAGGATGAGTCTGGCTACCGTGTTCTGGATATTCTGGAGTTTTGTCATGAGTTGGGTGGTAGTTCCAATGTAGAGGGAGTCTCAAAAAGTCTAGAGACATTGTAACAGACCTACAATGTTGGATTGTGTGCAATAACTTTACACAAGTCAGGCCATTTCGCCCTCTCTCTACAGGGATCATGGATGCTTCCACCATAAAGTGGAAGGCCCCATGTGGTGAGACTGGAGATCAGGGGTCGCTGGTCTCTAGAAAAACAAATATTTCACATCAACCTGTATAAGCTGCAGGCGATACGTCTGCTTCTCAAGTCCTTCCTCTCTTACAATTGCTGTCAGTCTGTCCAGATCTTGATGGACAATACAACCACGATGTGGTACATCAATAAGCAAGGGAGAGTAGGGTTGCATCCACTCTGCCAAGAAGCTTTGCGACTCTAGTCCCGGGGTTAAGACCATCAAATCTGCTTAGTAGCAAATCGCCTGACCAGAGTGCCCAAAATGTGAGCGGCTCGGGAAAACATTTCTCAAGTAGGTGCTCCTTGAGGATAAGATCATACAACCCCTCGTAGTCCCCCACCTCACTGCCTTGCACCCACCCCTCCAGGGCCTTCTTTGCATAGTCCAGGAAATCTGCCCAATTCTGTGTGCCCAGTTTGTGGCTGTTCCTAAATTTCTGTCGGTATTTTTCTGGAGTCAGCCCAAACTTTTTTATTAGCGCCACTTTCATGGTGGGGTAGTGGGTCTGCTCTCCCTGCTCGAGGGCCAAAAGTGTATCCCTTCCTGCAGGAGGCATGTATTTATACAAGCCACCCCCCCAGTGTCTTTCCAATATCCCATGGGCTCTTAAGGAGACCTCATAGGCAGCCAGCCACTTTGCAATGTCATCCCCTGCACTGTAGCTGGCGACTACGTCCTTGGGCAAATAGGGTCTGCGTTCCCTGGTTAGGTCTTTGGATTTGCTGCCACCAACAGGAGTACTGGGAGTTCCTATTTGCAGGGCCTTGAGGTCTAACTCTCTGAGACTCAACTCATGAGCCATCCTCTTTTCCTCCCTCTCCTTTTCCAACCTAGCTAGCTCCCACTTCAACTGCCTTTTCTCTCTTCGGTCAGCTAATTCGGCTTCGGTCAAACTTCTTACAGAGACACTGCTACCCTCCCTTGAAAGTGTCCTAGGACCCGTTAGTAGGTTCCCCACTTCAGGTTGGTACAGTCCATCCACTCCCATGACAGTGTCTCGATCCCCCTCTTCCTCCTCCTCCTTCCCATCTGGGTGAGCTGCCACCCACGCTCTCAAGCTGGTTTGGAGTTCCCCCTTTTTAGCACCACGCTTGAAAAACACCCCCTTACTTTGGCAAAATTCCCTGAGTTGTGCCGCAGTGTAGGTCTCCAACTCTTCCAATTAAAATTCCATTTTGCCAACAGGGTCTCTGACAGTCACTGGGAAGAAGTCAAGAAGGGCGATAATTAAAAGCTACCTCCACCCACCACCAGGAAAGAATTTGGAAAAGCAAAACGGTAATTAGGGAGTCCGCTAGGAGAAAACTCCTGGTGTAGGCCTGTGGTGCCCACTAAGCCACTGTCAAGTGGACGCACGCACAAGCTCTAATCCCACCGCTGAACACCAATTATGTTGGACCTGCGATTACCAGTCCACCTAGGGTAGCCTAGCACAAGTGGTAAGGACTATTCTCAGAGACATTTGTGTTGTGATTGCGTCACACTTTCCACAGCAACCCAGTGTACGTCCACCCAAAAATGACACTACACCGTGTTTATAAAAGATAGAAAAGGTTTATCTTTCCTTCAGTTAGTTTAGCAGTTACACACAATTTATTAAATAAACATTTAGAGCTTTCTCCTGATACACCTGCACTTGTAAACACATGTGGAAGCATAATATGACATTTCATAAGCAATTCTTCTTTCTACTTATAGTATCAAAAGGTAAATTAGATGTAACCATTAATTCATTACATTACCCATCAGAAGGAGAATAAGTTCTACTAGAAATTCTGCAATACTGGTGCCTTGGTAAAGGAATCAATCCTCTGAAATCCTAGTAAGCTGTCTGCAGACCAAAACAGTAATTCATTTTTACATTGCTTCCATTTTACATTAATATAAGGTCATAGTTCAGTTTCTCAATTCATACAAGCATTGAACTGTTGAAGAAATTACCCACTAAATGGAGGCAGGGCTTGAGTCGAATTAAAGACTTAGGGGGGGAAGGCTTATTTCATAAGAGTAATATAGCTTCACATTTAATTCTGCACATCAACCTGTTCCCCTCGATTGTCTTGCTAAGTATCAGACTCAGATTAGCCAAAGCCTTGTTAGTAGGGTTCTTGAGTTATTAGTTCTGCCACACATTAACTCTCCCCGGCAGCTTGATTCTGCTAGATTCACTCCCTGGGTTCCTCTTACACTCTTCCTGTTTGTGCTGAAAAGGGGCTGTTTACATCATAGTTCAACGGGAGTCTTTTGAGGTCTGTCTGGCCTCCCACTAGCCCCTTTCCCAGCTTACTTGTCACCTGAGGCAGAAACAGAAGGTCCTGACGATTTTGGCAGTCGGTGTTGTGAAGCTTCCACTTCCGACGCTTTCCTCGGCAAAGGAGGGCCCTTAGCGGCTGGCTCACGGAGAGAAGCCCCCACCAACTACGCCCTGCTCCTTGTGTCCCTCCCTTACGCTTAACAACGAGGAAGGAACCTCCCCTGTTTCCAGCCTCCTACGAGTTCCTCACGCCTCCCTGCACTCTTTCCTGTCAACGCTGGGCGGGACTTCACTCGTTCTCGCTCCCGATCCCCTCACAGAGAATGAGGCACCTTTCCCTCCCGCGCCGATCCACTACGGCGGGACAGAAGCTCCGGCTGTTGGCGGCTTCCTCTCTATCACTCCTACGCTCGCCAGACAGGGCACCAGGGTACCAGCGGAACCAGCACTCGGGCAGCACCAACTCCACCACAGGGGCTCCAAGCAAGCCTGCAGCAGCAAGATCAGGTACAAGCTGAACAAGTCAGGGTCTGTGGCAGTCTTGGGACCCACACTGGAGGGCAAGTTCTGGGGAGTTCTCCCCTCTGACTGGCTTGTATGCCCTCACACCCTAGAGCCAGTCCCAGATTTCTCTCATGGGGCAATTAAGGGGGAAAGATGCGTTTACCCCAGTCGTTTTCAGCAGTGTTAGATCAACCCACAGGGGGTAATGTCAACAGTGAGGGGAAGCGACCCCAAGGGGTAGTCAAATCCTCCCACAGTGCACTAACCTCCCTGTCGAGCAGCCTAAACTCCTCACTCCACCCCCTCTCCAAACACTTCTAAAATGGCTGCCCTGGTTCTGTCCCTTATATAGGCTGACCTCAGGCTACCAGAACCAGCTGGAAGGTTCTGGGGCTTTCCCATACTCTCCTATGGCCAGTTCCTGAGGTAATCAGTTGTGGCAGTTACTAGCCACCATTTTGTGTGACTAAATTTCCACCACTATAAGGGACACCTAGGCCTAAAAAAAATGATAGGGACAAGGAAGCACCCATCCCCTAGGACAACACCTAAAAATTTTAGTGGACACAAAAGAAAATGAAAAGTACTAGGAGGCAAAAAGGGACAAAATAAATAAATAATTGGAGGGACCACCCAAAGGGCGGTCAGGTCTAACAGTGCCAACCTCCTTTAATTCTCCCTGTGCCTTTCACTCTGTTTCCCTTACAGGGTAGACCTCCTCTCACATTTACAGGAGTGTGTTCAACAACCAAGTCTCCAGGGCCTGGGCCAGCAAGACCAAGCTCTATTTGTGTGAATAAAGCTTGTTACCAGACAGTGTCCCTTAACAGTAGAGAAAAATGGTCTCTGGACTCTGAAATGCACATCACTGCCTGTGCATTTAACTGCAGATTAGTCACTCCTAGAACAGCCTACGTACCAGGTGGGATCTTGAAACCTCTTCCAGCAATGCCTCCTGTGTGTCAACAGGTGACGCCATGTGGCTCAGTTGAGATCACATACGCCTATACTGCACTATGAGATATGGTTAGCATTGTGGTGGAAGCTGAGGATTTGGTTGAATGCACACAGCCAGTGTGCATTCAACCAGATCCTCAGCTTCCATCATAAGGCCAACAATTAGCAGAGGCTAACAGCCCTATTTGGTTCCTAGTATGATGTGGTCTAGAGCCTACAAATATTCCCTGGGTTACTGATGATGAGGTGAAGGCGGACAATATCTTCCCCCCTCATTATACCGATGAAGGACTTACCTATACCTAGGGATTACCAGTGGGCTAAATACCTTCAATGAAACTAAGAGGGACTCCCCACCAGGCCCATCAATGGAGGCCTTTGCAGTACTAGAGCGCAGAATGGCAGTTACATTTATTACTGCTTACAGTTAAAGCAAAGTCAGTTTGCTGACTAATATATGCCAATAGGGCTGTCTTCATCAGAGTCTCGATTGCCATTTAACAAGGATCTCACGGACACCCTTGTGGCCACTTGATCAAAGCCTGTGGTCAGGTAATACAGACTGACTCTTGGCGACCCTGATTTTCTGACAAAGCACCCCAATGCTTGAAAGCCTTGTGGTGCAGTCATCGACAAGTTAGGTGACTCCAAATGCCTTTCAGAAGAGTCCACTAGGCAGCGCAATGAAGCATACTGACACATATGGCAAGAAAATGCTTTCAGAAAAGAAAGATCCAGCCAAGAAAGTGCTATACTGAACAACTATAGAAGGTGAACACCATTTACTTTTTTCTTGGTTGTTGCTCAACACTTTATGAGACAAAAAACACATCAGAGGCTCCTAAAAATCATCACATTTGGAGAGCAACATAATATCGAGAGACCAAGCCCATAAAACTGCCTGTGGGAAGGGAACACTGTACATGTTCCTGATACACACATCTGAGGTACCCTAAGGCTAAGAGAGTAAGAGAGGTGGAGGTGGAGAAGAGGGGTATCATTCTACATGGGACAGTGGCCATTGCAGAGACTCTAGAGTACCTGAGTTTTCAAAGGTAAGCACTGGGATGGACAGTTGGATGTTTGCAAAGTATTGAGTCTGTTCTACCCCACACTAACCTCCCTGTGAAGCCTGTGACTACTTGCCATTACTATCACGAAGTGCTGAAGGGACTGTATTTGGCCAAGTTTCCTAAGCCATAGTAGGATGGGCCCTGGGACATCTGTGGCAAATAACACCAGCCCACACAATTAGGCTCAGCATCACTTGCTTACCACATGCCCCCACTCTGTCTGACAACAACTGTGACATCATCAGAACCCTTCAGTTTCATGATGGTGACATCAAGCATAATTTCACTTTATTCACGCTAAATGATGATATATCTGCATTTTAATTGAAGGATCATGTTGTGTTGTGTCCACCTGTGCCAAAACCATCTATAAGTACTACATGTTGTTTGTTGTCGATTCTCTTGGTATTCACCTGTCTCTTCCATTTTTTTTGTTACTATCGGTATTCGCTTAGTTCTCTGCATCAATGTAAAGTCATACAGTTCAACACTCTATCATCATGACTCTTTCTTTTACATTTTTCAGGTACTCACATGCTGGTCACCATCCATAGTTATGCTACAGTTGATCACTCCAGCTTGTAGTACTCACCTAGCTCACCCCCATCTATAGATAAATCCTTTTCCAGTATGGTCCATTTCTTCACCCTTTGAGCATTGAAAGCCGCCCTTTGGTTCACCCGGTCCAAGCCCTCCTGGATGGCCTTGTAGATTGCTGGGTCCTTCGATTTCACCACCTCCGACACCCGCGTAGCCCTGCTGCCCAGCTGCTGGCAGAGGCGGATGGCATCGGGGGTCAGATCATCACCGGGCCTCTGTGTTTTCGGATCTGTGGTACACTGAAAGCAGATAAATCAGCACCATATCAAGCAAGAACTTGTTTCTGACCTATTTGTGTTTGATTTATTGCCCAAAATTATGAATTATGAACCACAGAAAATGTTTCTACCAGTTCATGAGAGTTCTGCAAAACTTGATATGGACAGAATGATATGTAAAACAATAAATGCAAATCTCAGTAAAGGGTTAAAGGTGAATAAGAGAGAGGATGGATGGTTTAAGGCAGAAAATGGCATGGAGATAATTCATTTTGGATTGGTATCACAGCCATAAGTAGCTATGACTGTTAATGTTTTATAATGATTCTGTTTTGAAAGTGAACTTATTTTATAAAAATGTATTGTAAAAATTGGTGACAACAAAAAGAAACTTAATTCAGCTGTTATGGTGTAAATACATCTGAATTGCAGGAAGACACGTTTGCTTTATACAAACTTAGGAGAAAGTGGAGAATTGTCTTGTAAGGTAACCCCTTACAGAAGGTTTCCTAGTTGCCTGGAAAGCATTAAGGATTCAGGGGACATACACAAAAAGAATGCTAAGCCACGGGAGTGTGTGGAACTGAGCACGTACAACTACATTTAGTTTTAAGAATTGCAGATCCAAACAAAGCCATGTTTTTCAAATATAGGTAATATATATAACATATAATGACAGATAAAAAAGGGGAACAACATTAAAATGAAGCAAAGTTATCATAGCATACCATGAACTACAGCACATGGGAGAGATATAAACCAGGACATGAGGAGTGCAGACAAAATACATAAAACTGTCTCTTGAGCAATACATACACAATAAAACTACATCTTAGTGGAACAGTATGTATGGAGGGTAAAATATTGTTTTACTGCTGAATTGTTAGAAACATTGCCAATGAACAACCCAAGCCTATGTCTCCTTTGTTATTTCTTGGAAGACCTTTCTTGGCTTCAGAGCAATAAACATGGATAATAGCTCCCTATCTGCCTTTCACCTCATTTTTAGGGAGATCAGCACGGATCCATTATGGCATAGGCAAGCATAGACAAGTGTCTTCAGACCAATCGATATGGGTGATCTTTGCTCGAATGTCTTCAGAGAAATCATCATCGCCAAGCTTACAGTTTACATTTAGATTAATTTAAAGTAATCAGCATGGACAAGTTCTACCCTTCTACCTGAGAAGAGATCACTATGGACTAGGTTGATGTTCTTACCTGAGGAGTAATCAGCATGGACACGTTCTACCCTTCTACCCTAGAAGAGACCACTATTGACTGACGCTGATGTTCTTTCCTGAAGAGTAATCAGCATAGACATATTCTACCCTTCGACCTGAGAAGAGACCACTATGGAATGACGTTGATGTTCTTATTAGAGCAGTAATCAGCATGGACACGTTCTACACTTCTCCCTGAGAAGAGATCATTATGGAATGATGTTAATGTTCTTACCTGAGGAGTAATCAGCGTGGACACGTTCTACCCTCTACCTGAGAAGAGATCACTATGGAATGACATGGATGTTCTTACCTGAGGAGTAATCAGCATGGACAAGTTCTACCCTTCTACCTGAGACGAGATCACTATGAACGAGGTTGATGTTCGTACCTGAGAAGTAATCAGCATGGAAAAGTTCTGTCCTTCTACCTGAGAAGAGATCACTATGGAATGATGTTGATGTTCTTACCTGAGCGGTAATCCGCATAGACACGTTCTACCCTGTACCTGTAAAGAGATCACTATGGAATGAAGTTGATGTTCTTACCTGAGGATTAATCAGCTTGGACACGTTCTACCCTTCTACCTGAGAAGAGACCTCTATGGAATGACGATGATGTTCCTACCTGAGGAGTAATCAGCATGGACCCGTTCTACCCTTCAACCTGAGAAGAGAGCACTATGGAATGGCATTGCTGTTCTTACCTGAGGAGTAATCAGCATGGAGAAGTTCTACCCTTCTACCTGAGAAGAGATTACTATGGAATGACGTTGATGCTCTTATCTAAGGAGTAATCAGCATGGACACGTTCTACCCGTCTACCTGAGAAAAGATCACTATGCAATGACTTTGATGTTCTTACCTGAGGAGTAATGAGCATGGACAAGTTCTACCCTTCTACCTGAGCAGAGACCACTATGGAATGACGATGTTCTTACCTGAGGAGTAATCAGCATGGACACGTTTTACCCTTCTACCTGAGAAGAGAATACTATGGAATGTGGTTGATGTTCTTACCTGAGGAGTAATCAGCATGGGCACGTTCTACCCTTCTAGATGAGAAGAGATCACTATGGAATGATGTTGCTGTACTTACCTGAGGATTAATCAGCATGGACACGTTCTACCCTTCTACTTAAGAAGAGATCACTATGGACAATGTTGATGTTCTAAAATAAGGAAAAACTAGCATGGTCAAGTCTTGTCCAACAATTTGAGGAATGACCAACTGGACATCAGAGGGACACGCTCTGTCCTCCTAATTTAGAAGTGATCAGCATGGATGAGCATGAAGAAATTCGATCGTCATACCTTTCTAGTGATCAGCACAGACAAGCTTTGTACTCCTAGCTGAGGTGTCCTAAGGAGTGATCAGAAAAGGTGAGTACTGTACTTCGGATCACTGACACACTATTGTGGCAAATAATATTGTTGACAAAAATATCCTTTAGCACATTATTATGCTCCTATACTTTTAACAGTAAGTAAAAAAATATCAGAAAACAAATATTGTAGACACTAATATCATCCAGAGACGCCGATCCTGAGTCAGCAAGAGTGCAAGGGGGACGCCGGCTGCGCTTGTCTGGGATCACCGGTTTCGGTATTCTGCGCTTGCATCCGATTCCCAGCCCATAGCCCCCGGTCCGCTACCGCCCCCGTGCAATTTCCACACAGCGGTGGGGGGTCAAAAGCTTCACCCAGAGCGGCTAAGTCGAGGCACCGCCACCGAGGGAACCGGAGCAAACGGCTCAGCGGGAGCCTGCGCCTCCCCCTGCTAAGCGAGCTGAGAACGCCAAGAGAAAGGCGGGCAGCAGGTAGAAACGGACTATTCCTTTCCTCGGCACAGTCCAGCGCCAGGTCCTGGCCTTATCTGCAAGTAAGCACAGCGCAGAGCTGCTCACCGGATCAAGGGATCTCAAAGACCACAGAAGATCATAAAGGACTCTGAGGTGAGGAGCACTTGAAGGAGCACTTGAAGGAGCATTGAAGGCGTAAGGCAGGCACAAGGCAGAGGAGGAGGAGGTGTGGTATCCCGTGCACATTGAGAACAGAGAGAAGAGCACTGCTGGGAGCCCTGGCAGGTGCGTGGTGCATTCGGGCTTCGACAGCAGAGGTGAGCTGAGGTGAGGTGAGCTGAGGTGTGCCACTTACCAGTCCACCCTTCTACCACCCTCTTACCACCCTTCTACCACCCTCTAGTACCCGTCATCACGGTACCGCCAAACCCCTACCCGATGCTCCATCATTCATTCTGCTCACCTGTTTCCCACTCTCCAGCAGCCCAAAGGGAGCAAAGCTTCAAGCCTAACGCCCAATGAACAAACCCGCAGGATGAACCGGAAGGGCAAGACCTGGCGTCAAGGGGAGTCGCCACACCATCACTTAGCCGCCGCCAAGCCACTACTAAGTCACCAAGGCTAAGGGGGGATGAGGGGGGCCACCAGTTAACAGGTGTGAATCCCTGCCCTGGTTCCTATTCTCTGGCTCTCTTCCTAAACCTCCGTGCACTTACCTCTCCTGATAGGCTAGGAGGAGTGCAGTCTCCTTCACCCCCCCTGTTAAACCGCCAATCAACACCTTGGGGGCCTACCATGGAAGACCGCAAGCAACTCAGAAGACTCCCACGGAGGAAATGTACTACCCTCCGCTCCGCCTCCCCTGGAGGGGTCCAGCAGGAGTCGCCCCCACCCAAAGACGAGACGTCAAACACAGGCGGCCTATCATCGCCAGCGCAATTGCAACCTCGGATTAGCGACTTCTTTACTAAAACCCCTGTCCAAAAGGTCTTTTCCTCTATCCAATCATCTCAGCAGGATACAGACTTAAAAGCTGACACCCAGATGGACAACCTCTGCTCCCCCGGACCTGCCTACGTTAAAAACTCAACCCCGGAGAAACCCTCTCTACCCTCACCCGGACCTTCCACCACACACGAGACAATCCATGAGTCATTTCACAAGACACACCAGCTGCTCATCCTCTCCCAGGAGGTTGCTGTCACGACTCATGACAGCCCTCTTCTTTCACTGTCCGCCTTCTCTGCAGCACCTGGAAACACAGCCTTACCAGCCCTCAGCTCAGAATCTACAGACATCACGATTTTAAACAACGCGACTAAGCTAGAAGTCGAAGCCCAAGTCCATGGCAGTGTCCCGTTGTCACCATCTAAACATACCGACAATTGTTATATTGCAGACTTAACATCGAAGGCTCAACTACAACCCAGTCCAATTGTATGCTCAGGGGCCCCTTCCACTAGCCGGAACGTCTCCCTACCTTCAGACAAGAGCCCAAAAAACAAAGGCCTCTCATTATCTCACAAACTATCCAACCGATTCCTGGCCTCCTTAGAAAGTCGAACTGAGGAATCACTCGCCCACTCACCAGGCTTCAGTCCCTCCTCAAACTTCTTCAGAAACCCTCCAGAGGACCAGGAATCATCCGTGTTCACTCTGCCGGACCCCATAAACTCCATTTCGGTCTCACTGACATCCCTCCATGCCAAACAAGACGCGATTGCCAAGGCTACGCTATGGCAGTCGCAGAAAATGGAGCTGCAGATCGATCTAATGCAAACTTTGGCATCAATATTGTTGGATCTGGGCTCCAGGATACGCACCCTCGAAGACCTGGCGGGGACAATGGGCAATCAGAGTTCCTGTCCCTGCAGCCCAATAATCAACAATCTCTCGTCCCTCCCTAAAAACATGGGCGCAATCCTGAACAGCGTAGAGTGCCACAGCAGCAGACAAGGAACATCTCAGCCTACGCTCATGCAAGAGTTTCAAACTTCACCTATCCTTGAAGACCCTTTACGCTCCGCCGCACTAGCGGGCCCATGCCCTGTGAGAAAAAATACACCCCCTTGTGCCGACCAAGCTATTAAAAGTTCGGCCAGCCTTCCATTAGGGACCAGCCCCGGCCCGCTCTCAGCGGGTTTGGATCTCACCGAAACCACATCGACGCAAGTATCAACCACGCGATCCGACCGCCCCAAAGGAACCCTCACGGACCTGATTCACAGCGTTCCTAAGCCTCCAACGAAAACCTCACTGTCAAGGCGGGAAAGAAAAAAACTAAAAAAACAATCTAAAAAACAACGCTTATTGAAAAGAAGATCGGGCATGAAGGGTTAGTGGCACCCAGTCTACCAGTTAATAAATCAAGGGGTCTCCCCTACTTCCCCATTTTCAACCCACCTGTAAAACCTGAAATAAAACACAACAAGAAAAGTAAGTCCCCCGCTGGCTCAATGGCCACCAGCGAACAGCACGGGTCATCAACCCTGGGGAGCTCCGGGATCACAAGAGCCTCAGAAGTGCACACCTCAACTACAGTAAATGTATTACTGCCAAACAAATCTATAGGAACAAGTACCAAAGACTACAGCGCTGGGAATCAGAACAACCCCGCACAGCTCACTGAAGCAAAAATGGAAGACCGGAATAGTCCACCTCAACCCCAGGGAATGGCAGAAATCACGAACACGGTTCTTCACAGCCCAATAGTGGGCATTGCCACAGACCGCAGTGCGCCCCATCAATTAGAAGACTTAACTAAAGCCTGCTGTGACCTCCACCTACAGCCGCAAAGGTACTTTTTGCCTCAAGTGCCACAGGCCTCGGGTATGACAAGCCAATCGGGGAGGTCTATTTACCCACCTGAAGCTCGCTTCCTACTTCAGATGGCGACAGCTCCTTTACCTGGTACAGCCAGGAGCCCGGAAAAGAGAGCAGAACTAGTATTTTATCCACACTACGAGCACAAGGGCCCACATGATATTCTTAACAGACGCAATCTCCTCCGCCTGTTCAACTGCATTCCAGCACTGGCCGGGCTCACCTCCTCAGACCTTACGTCAGTCAAGTTCTCCACAATACCAGGGAGAGGGGACTTTGAGGCCACCATTACAATGTGGTCCCAGGAATCCATTAGGAATGCAATTTTTAAGGAAGCCAACCAATTTGAAAACTGGGGCATTGAAACGTGGGTCCCCACCCAACAAAAATACCCCCACGTCCTTCTCCCACAGGCCCCTGCGAAACAGCTTACCAGCGTACTGAAGGGGTCCCGGGGCGCAACCCATGCCTGGCTTACAGAAGCGTCGAAAGCGGACAATCTCCTAAACATTGCATGCTATAAAAACCAACGTACGATAAGCTGTAAATTGAATTGCCCTGTCCCCCATGTCAACGACATGCGCTACGGAGACTCAGTCCCAGAGTCATCAATCAACTTTGCCCAGCAACAGCGATCCTCCTAATAAGAACACCAACTGGCCCGATTCCAAACTAACTATCACAACTTGGAACACGAGCGGGCTAAAGTCAACCCTAGCTTCAAAATCAGCCGTTGAATTCCTGAACAAAACGACATAATCTGCTTTCAGGAGACCTGGTCTCTATCCCCATCGCCTCTCCTTGGCTATCATGAACTTTTTCAACCGGCCGCTAAAGTCAACTCTTATGGAAGACCCTCAGGGGGCCTCTCCATTTTCATCAGCCACAGGTGCAAGTTAACGGCCACACCCATCACTCGGAACCTGACGGCAGGGCAGATGGTTCTGATTACCGGTCTGTCTTTTTCAGGCAGGGCACGCTCTATCCTCCTAATTAACATTTATCATAATACAGCAAAAACCGCAAAATCATCTGCAACGGACCTGATGATAAAACAACTGGAAGACCTTCTAGCGGAATTTGCATCCATGGAGGTACTGCTACTAGGAGACTTCAACATCAAAGACCTCGCATCCAACGGCCTCTTAGCTTGGAAAAACAAAGAGCAAGAAGCGATGATCACTTTTCTAATAACCCATAACTTCCGCTCGGCTCAGCAAATCTCGCTGGAACTGCTCCCGGATGCTCATTTCTTGCCAACATTTAGGAGAATCTCTACCATTGATTACATCTTTCTTTCCCCGCTTCTGGGTAATCGTCTGGCCAGGATGGAAATTCCCTACCGTTTGGAGAGTGACCATAACCCCATAGTGGCCACACTGGACCTGCAAGTGCAAGTTGCCCTCGAAACGGCAGAGGTGGGGCATTCAACGCGAGTTGAATTGCACACTATGGTTAGGAGAATCAAATGGGACTCACAGGGATCCGCCAAGGTGGGAACCTGGCTCAACGGCGAAATGCGTAACTTCAGTCACATTGCCCCGATAGAATCACACCACCGGTGGGATAACTCCATCGCTAAGCTACAGGATCTCCTGGCAGGGCCCGCGCTCCATCATAGAACATTCGGGCGACACACACGAAGCAAACCCATGACCCACTGCTAGCCTTCCAAAGAAAGACCCTCAGGAAGGCCGTCCGACTGCACAATCTGATTGGAACTGTGCACTCCGCCAAAAAGGTGGCATCGCTGCGGACGACCTACAAGAAATCCTTATGGGAGACCAAGAGACTCAAAGAACAGTCTGAGTGGGTAAAAATCTTTGCCCTTCTCAAGAGCAAAAGTCAGTCCCAGTTTTGGAACTATATGAACAAACTCCGCTCCACCAACAAGACGAGAGGAAATGCAGTCTGTGAAGAAGCGTGGGCCCTGCACGTGTCCGATCTATATCGCAGCGACTCTGGCGACCCCGTGGAGATAGAACTAAGAGATCGTGCTGCTTTAACACTCAAATAGAAACTTTCGAACTGACCACTGCAGCCGAGGTCACCAAGTATCTGCGAGCCATAAAAAAAGACGGAGCTCCAGGGCCCAACGGTCTACCAGCTGGGATATTTAAATGCGCCCCGGAAGAGTGGGCTGACCTTCTGACTCCCCTATTTAACAACGTTTTCGCGACAGGCCAGCTCCCAGACTCTTGGTTAGGTTCGACTCAATGCTCCATATTCAAGAAAGGTGACCCTGCGTCACCGGCTAACTACCGCCTCATTGCCCTATTAGACCTGGAGGCAAAGGCATACGCTCGATGTCTCCTTCGGTTGCTGGAAAAATGGGTCGAAGAAAATAATATACTACCATACTACCAAACTGGGTTCCGGGCATCGGCTTCCACAATAGACAACATCATTACTCTAGCCGCTCTGAGTCAAAAAGCTGCACAAAAAACCATCTTCCACTCTATTGCTGCTTTATAGACTACAGCGCGGCTTTTGACAAAGTGTCTCGGAACATCTTGTGGAGGAAGCTGAACAAATAGGGGATCCCGCATGACCTACTAGGCGCACTAATTTCTCTGCATAAGAACACGTGGGTGCGAATCAAAACCAGCCCAAAGACACTTTCCTCAAGAATTGCCGTCGAAGACGGGCTAAAGCAAGGCTGTGTTCTCGCCCCACTGCTGTTCAATCTCTACACAGCCGACCTCTGAACATTCTTGGAGAATAGTAATCTTCTCCCGCCAAAATTGGGTCCCGCCAAAAAGCCTCTTCACATATTACAATATGCAGATGATATTGTAATAATGGACCAAGCAAAATCGGGTCTCCAACGGGCATTAAATATGCTTCATACATATAACTCCGCCAATGCCCTGAAAATCAACCAGGCAAAGACGAAGGTACTGGTATTTGGCAGATGTAAGAACAAGAAAAGGCTGGCATGGAACATCGGACCCGCCAGGATTAATACAACAGTAAAATGTAATTACTTGGGTGTCTGGTTCAACGAGACGTCCAGGCCTACAGCTCACCTAGCCGCTCTGCAAAAGAGAGCAGGCGCAATTACATACTCCCTGACCCGGCTGAACCAAACTCTGAGCAGCCCCTCTGCAGAAGCCATCCTGAAGGTGGCTAAAGCCACTCTACTTCCTGCATTAACTTATGGACACCAGGCCTTCCCTGGAGCGTGCTCCTCTAGTCTTGAGCTCGCCCAAATCTCCACCTATAAAAAACTTTTCCATCTGCCAAGTTTTATTCAGCGGGCAAGACTACGACTGGAGCTGGGCCTACAAAGACAATCTCTTTACTGCGAGGCTGACACCCTGAAATACTTTATTAGGACCCTAAAAGCAGGTGATAACACTCTTAAATTCCAGCTAAAAGGAATCCTGTCTAGCCCCGGCAATCCCTGGATCACCCAGATTATAAAGGCCATAAGAGTGTTAGAGATTGAAGAGTCATCTCTCCCCTCAGTCACTATTCCGTACTCGGCCTGGAAAAGCACCATCAATAAGCAAGTCAAACTTATTTCTCAGTCCATGGATCTGCAGGCTCTAAAGGCATCAACCATTCTGCTCCCCTTGAACTCTTCGTATCTTCTTGGGCGTCCACAAGCATACTGCCAGGAAAACTTAAGCAAAGTGGCTAGGAAGAACATAATGTTTATGCGACTTCTAGGCCTGCGCTCGACGGCCTTTAATAAATGGGCCCCAACAAGCGAGGGGGGAGCATGCAGGCTGTGCAAATACCACTCCGAATCATGGCTGCATCTCCTGTGCTGCTGCCCGGCACTAGCAGCCCCTAGGAGGTCCCTTTTGAAACCCTTGTTCCTAAAATGGGGCGCCAGGACGTGCTGGGAGGCCTCGGCCTTGTGCTTTACATCTACTGACATTCAAGCACTTGCTAGGTTTGGAAAATTTGTGAGACTTTTGGACAATCTTTTATTACCCCCCTTGGTTGCCATGCTTCCTCCCCCTCCCCCTCAAAGACTCATTACAGACTTTTTCCGTCCCTTGGCCCAGTACCCTCTGTATTAACTATTTTATCCGGCCAAGCATAGCAAAACGCTCACATAGGCAACCATAATACTGCTCCTCGATAAGCATATTGGCCACTAAGCCTTGTAAATTGCTTTTTAGCCTTGTTTTTATTTGATAAATGTGCTAAAAACTAAATTTTATATTCATGTTAAAGTAGACTTTGTACAGCAATAGTTTTAAGTAACTGTGCTAAACTAATAAAAAACTTGAAACCTGTGAAGAACCCACTAATATCATCCAGAAATAGATACAAATATTGATTATTTTAAAATAAATAGAGTTTAAAGTAGTAATTGTAAATAGTTCAATATATAAATGTAACCTAATGTAGATTACATATATTCTACTAATATTACTACTATATATAAATATACACTTATATCTGTGTTTAAAATTCATTTAAAATGATAAGCTATACTTAATAAACAATTAATAACATTTATATAAACAATCACGCAAACATTATTATATCAACTAAAACACATTGAAATAACTTAAAAATCATATTTTTAATGACTCTGATAGTGAAAACGAAATTAAAACACTGATGATATTGACAACGATATTACTTACAGTAACAAATGAAATTCTTGTCAACAATATTTTTGTATTGCAATATTTGTGTGTCACAATATTTAGTTTATTATATTTCTATCTCCCAATATTTTTAAATTGACATTCTTTCCAAGCACTCGCTCTCCTCCCCTGAACAGAAATCAGCATGCATGTGTTCTTCAACCTTACTTGTAGAGTGAACAGCATGTGCAATCTCTTCCTTCTTGCCTTCAAAGTGATCAGAAAGACAGTTTCTCCCTTTTTTTTTTAGTTTGATGCATATGAAGGATGCCTTATCTATCACATTAGACTTTTCAGCAGAGGCAAACTGTACTTACCTTCAGGGTGATCAGCATCGACAAGAACTTTCTCTTGTCGCCTACTAACACAGCATTACTGATGATGGGAACCTCAGTTTTCAGAGCGTTCTCTATTGGAACTGGGGGAATGTTCTTGCCTCCTGATGTTATAACCAATTCTGCAATCAGAGACAAACACTAATTAAACATGATCTATTCTGAAAAGAGTGAAGTTTCTGTAACTTGTTCAACTACTTTGTGATGACAATGACCCAACAAAAAAGGAAATGAACATGATCACAGTCTTGTGGACTCTATTTTCTATGAGGACATCCTTCTGGGTTCACAGATTTCGGATCCCTCTGCCCTCATGCAGCACCTGTAGGTTCTCAACAGATAGCTTAAAATAATTACATATTTATTTTAACATTAGGTTAATTGTGCTGTAGCATTTTATTGTATTCTACATTTAAAATAACTATATAAAATTAATTTGCATGTAATACTGAACCTAAGAATATTTTTCCTAACATTTTTGAAAGTTTAATATTTTTTTTATTTTTCCATATACTTTACCAAAAGGAGACCTTTGCCCAAGTGGAGGAGAACTTAACCTATGTGCGAAAAGTTACTACTAGTAACTTCACTCTGTTAAGTTGTTTTTTTTACTAAATATTTAATTAAAATTATGTATTTAGATATTTTTTAGAAAGAGATGCAAAATGTTTGCATTCCCTATATATTAAAATAACAAACATTGCATATAAGATTATTTTACATTAATTTCAATTTTCTAATGTTACATTTATTTTTACATTTTAAAAAGTTATGAAATATTTTATCATGAAATAATATTTGTATTTATACAGTTTTTACATTACCTAACGTATTTTTATTTTTAATTTTTTTAAATACTTTAGTTTATACTAACATTATGATCTATGGGGTTTTACTTTAAGTCCCGGCCTTCATATTCTCTATGGGAGGATGTTGGAGTACCAATGGTTGGACATTTGTACGGTTGAATATACGCCATACCTGGATCCACTGCTGTTACACTCTGAAATCTTGAATAGCCAAAAGTAATACATTTACTACAAACCGTAAGGGTACATTTACACATGCTGATTTACTCACTTGCAAAGTTACCTTTCTAAGTAGGTCCCACAGTTTTGAGATTAGGCATATTAACAGCATCTTTTTCCGGACTAAATATTCTAGATGCATAAACCACTTTAATGGTATGCATGAGCCAGATCTGCTAGTCTATAGCTTTGTCCCGCTCGACAACACTGATAATACATAAAATACAAAGGAGCAAACTCTAGTGAACACAGCACTGGTGCTGAGTGCCAGCACAATTTTGACTGCTAGCTGCAGACCCAACTGCTCGGGAGCTGAACAGGTGTGTGAAGATCTATGGTTTGTCATCACAGATGGTCTGCTCGTGCCCTGGTAAGAAAAAGAGCTAAAGTAGCACAAAAGTGGGCCTTTTGATTTCTCACAAACACAAAATCTGCAGAGTGGAATAACTTTCATATTCAAGGGGTATGTCATCAAGCTCCGGAGATAAAATTATTGCCGATTTAGCGCCTGTTTTTGGACGGAAAGCAGCGATAATTTTATTGTCTAATCAGCAAGGTCACGCATTTGCGTGAATCCTTGCATTATCCCCCTTTCCCCCAACGCCCATCTTTGCATCTCTAATGAGCTAAGCGGCATTTCTCCAATTATCAATGGGCACGCTAATCTGCAGAGCCACAAGCAAAGTAGCGATAACCTCTGTTATCGCTACTTTCCTTCCGCCTGCTTCAAAAGTGACTTATGTGGTTTGGCCACTCGAGTTTTCTATGACACGTGAACAGTGTGCACACTATACTATTGTTTACCTTGATGTTATGACCCGCTCATGGTTATGTCACGTCTTTTAGTGTATAGCACTTTGTATTGTTATCTATCTTACCTCATTGTAAATCTTGAATAGTCGCTTTTTGGTTTTACAGATTGCCCCTGAAGAAGGGACATCACTGTCCCGAAATGCATCGGGCACTGCCAAGAAAGTCATTGTTAACTATTTTCTGTTAATGAAGAATGAAAAAATGTATTTCAATGTTGAGCATTATTTGATTGGTTCCATGATTTAATGGACCAACAAGCGATTCATTTGTTGACTCTTATATGTAAGATGCAAAAATTAATCTGTGTATTCTAATTGATACATTTTGTGGACATATACATAAAGAAATAACAGGTTTATTTCCTTGAAAAATTGTTGAATGTGTATAATTTATTAGATAACTGTTTTTGTCTTAACCAATAGAGTCCACCTGGACTATACATGCACAGTGCGCGGCGTTACCTGCCAGTAGTGGTAGTTCACTTGAGCATCAAAAGTGACTTAGCCATGATTTCCTATGTAAGGTGGATATCATGGCTAAGCATGCCTTGCCCTATCAGCAAGCTTTCGCCAAACCTTGTGTGATTATCGCTGTATTTACAGCGATAATCGCACAATTGGCAGCTTGCGCTCTGAATTTTATTGCTTTGGAGATAAGCATTGCTGATAGCACACTATCTCCGCGATAAAATTCAGAGTTGGCCGGCGATAATTATCCTTGCGCTAAGAGCGCTCAGCGATAATTATCGCATGGCCTTGATGCTATTCCCCCAAGTTGTTGGCAAAAAGGCTGAAATATGCCACCTCTCTGAACCCCAAACAGGACAAATTGACACACATACACACTACACTGCTAAGTATAATCATGTGATGACGCACTGTGTTAGTGCTGCATTAATGTCACTCTAATGCACTGGTGGCTATTCTGCGATTTGTGTTCACTCAATGTAGTCTTTTAGCATGAATGTCTAGCACTGCTAAGAGGTCTATGATAAGTAATTATCAAATATATAACTTATATGCTACAGTGATATCCAGTGATTGAATGTTTTAAAAGTTCATACAAATATATATAAAAAACTACGTCAAATACTTTTGCCTGGTAACTTATGCATGAGTGAGAAATTCCCCTTAACGTGTGGCCCACTCAGAATGTTCATATTTTTTGTAGACTTGGGGGCATATTTACAAGCCCCTATCGCCACCAGAGCGTAACTTAATTTCTCATATTTACAAAGTGGAGCTAAGCCACTTTACGTGGCTTAACGCCACTTTTTAAATATGCCCTTTTCTTCCGCAGTCCAGCAAAAGGGAGTGTAATGGGTGTTGCTGTGGGCGTTCCACTGCATTATCCATTGCTTTTTGAAGCTGCCTCTGATTTACAAGGTGAGGCAGCTCCAAAAAACGAATGCCATGGATGACCAGGCATTAAGATGGCAATGCGAGGAGAAATGTTTAGTTCCTACCTCGCTTTTTGCTCTTTCCATGGGTGATACATTCTGCGGCACAAATAGAAAGTGCAGAGGGATGTATGACGTTACAACGCATACTTTTACAACGCCTACCTTTACATCGCAAGTTTTACAACGCATACCATTACAACGCATAATGCTTTTGGGCGCTGGATAGTGAATAGTTTAATTTACTATTCCAACTCCAGTCCCTGTGGATAGTAGGGAAGGTGCTGGATAGTACATTAAACCTATTCCCTATCCTAGAGCGCCCCCCAGCGCTATGCGTTGTAATGGTTTGCGTTGTAAAAGTTGCGTCGTAATGGTAGTGCGTTGTAAAAGTTTCGTTGTAAAGGCTGTTCACCGCAAATCACCATTATTGTTTTTCTATGTAGAGGAAGGTATCCCTCCTGCACATAAACAATCACCCCTGCAGTGCAGGCGCCCATGCAACATGGCGGCAAGGTGCCTGCACTTCTGTTAGGCAGCTTTTTTGCACTGGCACTAAAGGCTACGTTGAGCTGTATTTCTCAAGAATAGGGCGCACCACTGTGTGTGCCATATTCTTGTGAAATACAGCTCATCCCTGCATTTTGAAAATGATTGCGCGTGGCACTGCTGAATTTGGTGCAGTTCCGAACACCAAACTTTTTTTGTAAATCTGTCGCCACATTTTCAATAATTTTTTACTAATCATTCGGCAAATCATATGCAACCTCCCAATGTATGTGATCTGACCCTTGATTATGAAGAAACATTGGCTACACCCAATTGTTATAATGAATGTTGATACAAAGCCAAAATAACTTACATACAATCTTTCATGTGTGCTGTGTCCTTATTGCTTTGCACACTCTTGCACTGTCTTTAGAATATTACTATGAACTTCTTTACTGCAAATCTCATTTCTTGTGCCCCATTCACAGGAATGGCTCTCTATAGACAGCAGTGTCTGGTAATCTCTTGTGTGAAAGGTCAGAAAAACGTTGGAAATCGTTCAAAGTATCAAATGGGTTCCATGGGTGCTGTCGATGGAAAGCTGATGGTCCATCCATCTCCAAATGAGGCAGCAGGCCATCCATCTGGGGGACAGGGAGCTCCATCACATTTTGGGCACACCATTTGTGACAGAGAAACCTGTCCGCCAAACTCTAAATCTACCCAGCAGTCTTTGATTTTTGTTGGTCTTGGCCCCATACCATATTGCTCTTTGTGGATAACAATCAACAATATCAACTTGAAGTAACAGGGAATGAGTGTGCAACTCAACCTAGTGGCAGTTGCAGTGTTTACTCCTAGACTCTAATGGGAAATTACAAAGAAACATATGCCACTCCAACTTGGCCACACCCAAGTACTAAAGCCACAATTAAATCCTGAGACAGCAACAGAGGCATCCAACAAAGATTACATAACTCACTCATTCATGATAGGAGATTATTACAAACTCACTCTGCCATGAAAGAGAGGTTATGAGTAACTCAGTGAATGATGGCCACGAAGAGATTATTTCTAACTCATGCTCATGTCAGTGGCATTATTACTTACTCAGGACAGCAAAGAGATCAGTACTTACTCCTTACAATGAGAAGATTATTACAAACTCATACACTGATGACAGCAAGGAGGATATTACCTAATTATGACATCGATATTATTATGAACTCATTCACGATGTCAACAGGGAGATTATTGCTAACTAAAGTAAACATGACAGTGAAGAGATTATTACTCGTTCACTGATGACAGTGAGAAGGTTATTACTAACTCATTCACTGAAACCAGCAAGGAGATAATCATCTACTCATGACAGTGAGAAGACTTGCTCAGCATTCCTTCCATGGTAACCAGGATGCTTTGTTCTGAGTTGACCAGAAGAGAAGAGCTGGCAGTTGCAGTGTGAGGACATGTTTGGGGGCTGTTCCTGTGAACTTAATAAAAGTTCTTACTACAAATAACTTGTCTGCGCCTCTTAAAAGTGGCGACGAGGATGAGATGCAATTTTCCATGAGGGCACACTGGGCAGAGACTGTGTGTTATCAACCTCTAGACAAGTAAGGATTAATTGAATTTTTACTCGACATTATCCACGATGTGCTGATGGTGAAATGTTGTTACAACAAGAACATCTAGAGAAGAATCAGCTGGATCGTAATACTATTGACTCTAACTCTAATTCCGTGAGCCCAGGGTAAGAGCCACCTAACGTGGAAGTGAGCGGTGTCCTTGTTAGTAAGAATGCTGTGAAACCGGCATCAACTGCGTATAAAACTGTCTGAATGCTGACTGCGCTAAGAGTTAGGGCCTCATGCGTCACTTTTACGCCGCCGGTGCGTCACTTTTTGTGACGCACCAGCAGCGTAAAAAATATGCCTTGTTGCACCATATCTACAAAGTGACGCATCTAGGTAGATGCGTCACTTTGTAAACCCCTGCGCTACATTATACCTACGCCAGGTATAATGTATGCAGGGGAGGCGTTCTAACGCAAGAAAGGGTCGTAGAAGTGATGCAGTGAAATCTATGTGATTTCACTGCGCCACTTCTAGGAAACAAATGCGTCAATTTCTTGCGCCTGCCTCACAGCAGGCGTAAGACTGGCACAGGCCCTTTCACATGGGGCTTGCCCCATGTGAAAGGACCCATTGCTGGAGTTGCGTCACTTTTGTGACACACTCCAGCAATGCGTCACTTTTGCGCTTACAGATACGTCAGAAATACTGACGTATCTGTAACTCCTTGCGACATGATGCGTCATATCATAAATATGACGCATCAATCATGTCGCAAGGAGTGCGCACTGAGAAGTGACGCATCGCTGCTTTCACGCAGCGATGAGTCATTTCTCATAAATGAGGCCCTATATGCTTATAGGCTGAATTGAAGCGTCAATACTGCTGAAAGCATCTTAGCACAAGTTTTTAAAAAAGGAAAAAAAGGAGAAATCTACCAAGTGGGAAATCTGCGTGAAATTTACAAGCGTGTGGAAACTGAGTTGATGTGGATACCCGTATATATCTCCAAAACTGTGTGAATCCTGCTGGCCGAAATCAGTTACTTTCTGAGTATACAGTTACAGTGGGAGCTCCATTGTTAGCATCCCATTCCTCTTGTTAGTTTTTAAAATCGGCTCATGACGGCTGCTCGTGCTGGGTGTGCATTTCGTCCCTGTTGCCTCTTGTCATCGGAAGCTCTACGAAGAAGCTACAACTCGTCACACATATGTATAGCATTGCCTTGTGACGGGCGACATTATCGATGCTGGTAGCTTACAACATGTGGCTGTTATGACAACCAGAGTGAATACTCCACAACGCGATCTCAAGAAGAAAAAAAAAAAACGATTAGAAGTGAAACAGACTGGAGCACTACAACACGATCACAAGGAGGAATTCGGGAATTTGGAGGTGAACAATTGAACAACGGTGACCACCTTAATTTTGTTAGCTTGTTTTTTTCAATCTGTTTTTTTCACATACTATCTCCAGTACAATATTACTATTATTACTGTATATTCAATACTTATAGTGTGTATAGTATTGTGGGCAACTTATTATTCATATTCATTATTAAAACATTTTTTTTTAAAGTAACACTATCATTAGGGACATGTCATCCATCTTAGCTCCACCTACGTTTTTACTGAACCTGGGAGAGCCTGTTTTACCATTGGAAGAGTGGATAGAGTCCTTTGAGATTTATTTAGAAGCTATTGGTGGGGAAGATTTTATAGCCTCCAGGAAACTGGCATTACTTAAACACAATTTAGGATTAGAGGGCAGGAAGGTATTAAAGACTTTACCCATTAAAACAAGTGATTATTAGTGAGAAAGCAAACGATGGTGAAAGTAAAGAGGAGGGTGAGGAAGTTGTAGAGGTGTTACAATATGATGAGATAGTTCCCACTGATGAGTATATTGAGGTAGGGCATTAGAAGAAAACTATGGCAAAAAGATTAGCATAGTTGTAGAAATGCATACTTTTTTTCTCAATCTCAATTACCGGGAGAGTCTGTGGAGGAATATATTTCTGTTTTAAGAACACTTGCAGCCACCTGTAAATTTAGAGACCTTCACAAGAAGATCATAAAAGATCAGTTTATAAACAGAACGAGTAATATTAAAATGTAAGAGAGACTACTAGATATGAAAGATCCCTCTATACAAAAAAACTATAGAAGTGGCAAGACGAGTTGAGAATACTTTAAAGTATGTCAGGGAATTAAGCTCAGAAAAACCTGTTAATACCGAACTATGTGCTCCTGAAAAAAAATCATTTAAAAAGGAGAGCAATAGCAAACTCACTAATATTCCTAAGAATAATAAAGTGTGTTACAGATGTGGCAGCACTAGACACACTGCGGACTCTGACAAATGTTTTGCAGTTAAAGAAACATGCTACAAATGTAAAAAGATTGGTCACTTAGCATGCATGTGTAAAGCTGGATCTTTATCTAATCCAAAATGGAAGCCACCTGTGAACACCATTAGAGAAAATTCTGAGGATGATAATTCTGACAATGAAGGGGAAGCTGAAATGATGGTTATTTGCAACAATGAAATGAATTATGTATCTGAGGTTTACAATCCACCAAAATGTGACTTAGGCTTTGATGGCACTAAAATAACTGTATTGGCCGATTCCTGCTCACCCTATAACATTATTGATAAGAACACATGGGTGAGGGTAGGCAGTCACCAATTGAGTATACCACATGTTGAACATGTTGGGTATTGTGGTGCCAAACTCCCTATGTTAGTTTTGTTCAAATGCACCTTGTCCCACAAAGGAAAGCTATCGATTAGCAAGGTATGTGTAGTCAAAAAGGGAAGAACATTGCTGGGATGGTGTGAACAAAAAATGTTGGGCATCACATTAGATCCTAATCACCCACAACAAGTATTGGCCACTGAAGATTCTGAGATAACTAAATGGAGCTCAACATTTCCTAAATTATTTGAAGAATAATTTATTTGAAGAATAATGTTCAAATGTTTCTAAACACCCCAATGTACTTAAGCACAACAACGTTCTGTGTGTATACAAAGCAAGGAGTGAACTTTTTACGCTTAGAGAAAAGTTGAAATTAGAACTACAGAGGTTATGTAAGGCACAAGTTATAGAACCTATTGAGTCGTCTTAATGGCTCAGTCCGATAGTTTTGGCATAAAAACCGGACGGCAATTTACGCATGTGTATTGACCTGAGAGACCTCAATCATAATATTTGGGTTGACCGATACCCATTACCACATATCAATGAAATGGTGTCTTCAGTAAACAATGCTACATATTTCTCATTGATTGACCTGTCTAATACTTATCATCAGATCAAATTGCATTCCTCTGCAAAACATCTCACGTCCACACTGGAAGGAGCTTTTCAGTTCATTAGAATGCCATTTGGTCTGGCATCCGCCTCAGAGTTTTTTCTAAGAGTAAAAAGTAAAATATTGGAGGGCTTTCCTAATGTGTTGTTGTTCCAGGACGTGCTAGTATGTGCTAGTATGGGGGTCCAATCTCATTGAACACGATTCAATATTAACAAAAACATTGGAGAAGTTTGACTGGACGGAGGATTGTCAAAGGGATTTTACTTCTGTCAAAGAACAAATTGTTAAGGCTGTTTCCTTGAAACCATGTAATCCTTTGCATCAGAGCATAATTGTAGTGGATGCCAGTGCTTATGGCCTGAGAGCAGTGCTGATGCAAAAGCACTTTGGACATGAACTAGTAGCATTCACATCCCGCACCTTGAAGGGTGCAGAGGGAACTTACTGGGTCATTCAAAAAGAAGCACTTGCATGCTGGTGGGGAGTGAATTACTTCAAGAATTACATATGGGGCACACAATTTGAAATCAGATCAGACCACAACCCGCTCGTAGAGTTGTTTACCATAAAAGGAGCTGCAAAAGTAACTCCCAGGATTGCCAAATGGCTATTCAGGCTTCAAGGATATATTTTCTCTCTTCAATATGTTCCTGGCATTCGCAATGTCAATGCTGACTGTTTATCACGTTTACCATTGGAATGCAATGGTAATGATACAGACGCCAATGATGAGTGTGTGGTAGCAAGTGTAGTTGAGTCATGTGAAGGAGCTATAACTTGTGATGAGTGGAAGGATGCTGTAACCAATGGTACCATTTTCAAGGAGCTTATTGTTGAATTGTAAAATCCATCTGGCCCTAACTTCGTTAAAAAAAAAAAAATCGGGAGAGTTTCGGACAGTATGGACAGAACTTTCAGTTGGTGATGGTATGCTATGCAGAAGTGGTAGGTTGGTGGTTCTGGAAAGTCTGCAAAATAAACTACTGAAGTTATTACATGAAGGACACATTGGTATGTCAGGTATGAAGAGGAAAGCTAGAGAAACCTTTTGGTGGCAAGGGATGGACAAAACACCTTGGGCGCGATTCACAGAACTAACTTAAGACAAAATCCTAAACGTACTACCATTTTGTTAGTCACAGAAGACACTTACTCATTTTGGTATTCACATAAGATAATTACTCATTGATGAGTATGTGCCTTCTGTGAATACCAAATGAGTAACTTACTCATTTTGAGTAATTTACTCATTTTGGGATTCACAGAAGGCACTTACTCATCGATGAAAAAGGGCCTTCTGTGAATGCCAAAATGAGTAAGTGCCTTCTGTGAATGCCAAAATGAGTAAGTGCCTTCTGTGAATACCAAATTAGTAGTATGTTTAGGATTTTGTCTTAAGTTCGTTCTGTGAGTCGGGCTCTCTCTCTTTTCTCTATCAGTCATCCTTTTCTCCATCAAAACTGTTTTAAAATCGTTGTCACTGAATTTTAAGAGTCCCTCCGGATCCTCAATGTTCAATTTCCCATCCACCTCCTTTAGCAAGCTGTATACATAAGCCAGCCATGGTAGTATTGCTCCATATTCGAAAGTAAGGCAGTTTGTTATCATCTCTTTGATGAAATAGGTGCCATCTTTACTCCACATATTATACCCGTAGTGCAATGGCGCTTGTCTGCAAGCCATCCTCTAAATAGGGGACTGCTAATTCCTTATGGAATATATTAGAAGAGGTTGAGCAGGGCACTGCTAATGATCTGAATAAGAAACGGTTTTCCTGTGTCTGCAACAATTTACAGTTTATCAAGCCCCACAGGGGGCTCCATAATTGACACTAGAAATTAATGTATTTCTGTATATGGTCAACAGCTCTCTCAGGGGTTTATTCCCAATTTTTGATGTAAACCTAAAGCGGGGTTCTGATGATCTAATACATTTCAGTTTTGCTGCTTCCACATGTGTCCCCATTGGCCATAGCTAGAAAAATTCACACCTAGATATGAGAAACTTTCTGTTGAAGGATATGATGACTTGATATGATGACTTTTCTTCTTGGGTCCCCTTTTCCGCACATCATGGTAAAGTTTTTTTTTTAATTAATTCATATCCGTATTCTCCATTTACATGGTGATATCACCAAATAAGAGCTGGAGGTCATTACCAGTTCTCATGATCAAGATGGCGTCATCTTCGGATAGTGGTACAGTTGTTGAATGTTTGCTAACTTTTGGGGTGTCTGCATTGATGTTTTGTAAAAATTAATTTACCCCATTAATATATAATGAAAGTATAAGAGGGGCAAGGACACGGCCTTGCCGGATTCCTCTAGACATTTTAAAAAGTGGTGTGACTTCTCCTCTTGACCCATAGCACACCCTTAATGTTTACTGTGCATATAGTTGTGAAAAAAAGTTCACAATCTCAATGGTGGCCCCCATCTTAACCAGTGACTGTCACAGCATGGCGCGATTAACCAGATCAAAGGTGCTGCTCAAATCAGCAAAGCATAGATGGACATAAATGGGCGTGGCCCTCTTTCACCAGGCTGTATTTGGTGATGAGCAGATAAAGATTGATACATTGCTCGATGGTGCCCACATCACTTCTAAAACCATATTATGTATCAGTTTTTATCTGAATGTCTAGCGGCAAGGATTCCAACCATTCTGTCAGCCCTCTTAGCAGAGGAGTCCAAGAGGGATATTGGATGATTACACCCTGCACCTCGGGACTGTAACACTTTCTGTCCTACATAAGGGCAGATATCCTCTGGCTGCCCCGTTGCACACCTGCGTCAGTACAAGGCCCCATAGGTTAATGCATAGTTTAAATGTTTCAATTGGGACCCAAAAGTTCTGGATGACTTCGCAGCAGCAAACATTCCCAAAGAAATAGTAACTTCCTCCAATCTAATGGGTTTTAGATGTGATTGTCCTACATAGCTTATTGCTCCAGGAGTAATGTCCAGCCCATGATCTTCAGGAATAAAAATACCTCCATAGTGGCCCAGAAAGTCGGCCTGTTGGATTAGTGCCTCTACCAGGGGGGCTGATGAATCTTTTAAAAAAGGTTAGTTTATTGTTTTCCAGAGAACGGTAATATCTTTTTGTGTCAGCTGTCTGGTGCAAAATTGTCCAACCTCAATCAATCAATCAATGACACTTGTAAAGCGCGCTACCTACCCGTAGGGTCTCAAGGCGCTGGGGGGGGGGGGGTGCCGCTACTGCTCGAACAGCCAGGTCTTCAGCTTCCTCCTGAAGGAGAGGTGGTCTTGGGTCAGGCGCAGGTCGGTCGGGAGGGAGTTCCAGGTCTTGGCGGCCAGGTAGGAGAAGGACCTTCCTCCTGTAGTTGCTCTTCGGATGCGGGGGACGGCGGCGAGGGCGTGGTTGGCTGATCGAAGGTGGCGTCTGGGAGCGTAGAAGTTGACTCGGCTGTTGAGGTAGCTCGGGCCTTGGTCGTGTAGGGCTTTGTGTGCGTGGGTGAGGAGGCGGAAGGTGATTCTTTTGCTGACGGGGAGCCAGTGCAGGTCTCTGAGATGTCCGGAGATGTGACTGGTTCGTGGGATGTCGAGGATGAGTCTGGCTGAGGCGTTCTGGATCCGCTGGAGTCTCTTCTGGAGCTTGGCGGTGGTACCGGCGTAGAGGGCGTTGCCGTAGTCCAGGCGGCTGGTGACGAGGGCCTGGGTGACGGTCCTCCTGGTCTCGGTGGGGATCCACCAGAAGATCTTCCGTAGCATGCGTAGGGTGTTGAAGCATGCCGAGGAGACGGCGTTGACTTGCCTGGTCATGGAGAGGGAGGAGTCCAGGATGAAGCCCAGGTTGCGTGCATGGTCTGTCGGTTTGGGTGCGGTGCCCAGGGCGGGAGGCCACCAGGAGTCGTCCCAGGCGGAGGGTGAGGAGCCCAGGATGAGGACCTCCGTCTTGTCCGAGTTCAGCTTCAGGCGGCTGGTCGTCATCCACTCGGCTACCTCCTTCATCCCTTCGTGCAGGTTGGCTCTGGCGGCGGCGGGGTTGTTGGTCAGGGAGAGGATCAGCTGGGTGTCGTCGGCGTAGGAGATTATGCTGAGGTTGTGTTTGCGTACGATGGCCGCGAGGGGGCTCATGTAGACGTTGAAGAGGGTGGGGCTCAGAGATGATCCTTGAGGGACGCCGCAGATGACTTCGGAGGCCTCTGACTTGTACGGTGGTAGGCGGACTCTCTGTGTTCTTCCGTCGAGGAAGGAGATGATCCATTCCAGCGCCTTGTCCTGGATTCCGACGTTGCTGAGGCGCTGCACTAGGGTGCGGTGGCAGACCGTGTCGAATGCCGCGGAGAGGTCTAGGAGGATGAGGGCCGCTGTTTCTCCATTGTCCATCAGGGCTCGGATGTCATCGGTGGCGGCGATGAGGGCGGTCTCGGTGCTGTGGTTGGCTCGGAAGCCGGACTGTGAGGGGTCGAGGGATCCGTTCGTCTCGAGGAATGCGGCCATCTGCTTGTTGACGGTCTTCTCGATGACTTTGGCTGGAAACGGGAGGAGCGAGATGGGGCGGTAGTTCTTGAGGTCGGTGGGGTCCGCTGTTGGTTTCTTGAGTAGAGCGCTGAGTTCGGCGTGCTTCCAGCTCTCAGGGAAGATGGTGGTGTCGAAGGATGTGTTGATGATGTCTCGCAGATGGGGTGCGATGACAGCGTCGGCCTTGTTGAAGACGTGGTGAGGGCAGGGGTCGGTCGGCGATCCGGAGTGGATGGAGTTCATCGTGCGGATGGTGTCTTCGGTGCTGATCGGGGTCCAGGCGTGGAGGGTGGTGGTGGGGGGTGGTAGTTCGGTCATGGTGTGCGTTGGTTGGTTGTTGAAGCTGTTGTGTATGTCCGCGATCTTGTTGTGGAAGTATGAGGCGAGGGAGTTGCAGAGGTCTTGCGATGGGGTGATGTCGTTGTTTCCTGCGCTGGGGTTGGAGAGCTCTTTCACGATGTTGAAGAGTTCCTTGCTGTTGTGTGCGTTGTTGTCCAGCCTGTCCTTGAATGCTGTTTTCTTGGCGGCGCGGATCAGCTGGTGGTGTTTCCGGGTGGCAAGCTTGAAGGAGGTCCTGTTGTTCGGTGTCGGATCCCTTCTCCAGACTTTCTCGAGGGCTCGGCAGTTCTTCTTGGAGCTCTTGAGTTCGTCGGTGAACCAAGGGGCCTTCTTGCTGCCGGGTCTGCTAGGCGGGGTCCTCAGTGGGGCGAGTTCGTCCGCGCAGTTGCTGATCCACTTTGTGAGGTAGTCGGCGGCCTGGTTGGGGTTCGCTGAGCTGGCAGGAGGGTGCTGGCTCAGGGAGGTGGCGAGCTGGTCTGCTGTGATCGTGTTCCAGCTTCTGCGGGCGGCCTGTTGTTGGTGGTGGTGGGTCGTTGTTCTCTTGAAGGTGAAGTGGACGCAGCTGTGGTCCGTCCATTGAAGCTCTGTGGCGTGGCTGAAGTCGATGTCTGTGCTGGAGGAGAAGACGGCGTCGAGTGTGTGTCCGGCGAGGTGGGTGGGGGTGGACACCAGTTGCTTGAGTCCCAGGTTGGCGAGGTTGTCTAGCAGGGTGCTGGTGTTGCGGTCGTTGTTGTTTTCCAGATGGAAGTTGAGGTCTCCTAGGAGGATGTAGTCAGCGGAGGGGAGGGCGTGTGGGCTGACGAAGTCGGCGATGTCCTCGCTGAATTGTGTGCGTGGTCCAGGGGGTCGGTAGATCAGGGTGCCTCTGAGGGTGGTGTTCGGGTTGGTGTGGATCTGGAAATGCAGGTGTTCGGCGCTGGTCAGGGTGTTGTCGGTGCTGGTCGTGAGACGGATGGTGTTCCTGTGGATGATGGCGATGCCTCCTCCCATCTGGTTGGCGTTGCGGTCCCTCCGGACGATCTTGTAGCCCTCTGGGATAGCGATGGCGATGTCGGGAGCTGAAGAGGCGTTCATCCAGGTCTCCGTGAGGAAGGCAACGTCAGGGGCTGTGGTGTCGAGCAGGTTCCAGAGCTCGATGGCGTGTCTGTGGACGGAGCGGGTGTTGAGCAGGATGCACTTGAGGTGGGTACTGCTGGTGTTCGGTTTGGCGGGTGCTGGTGCGAGGATGGTCCGGATGCAGGATAACTTGCAGGCGTTGCAGCTGAAAGGTCCGTGGGTACGTCGTGGAGTGGCTTGATGGCAATCTGGGTGTCGGTCGGTGTTGAGAGCGGTGAGGGTGGCGGAGGAGTACGTCAGGCGGGTCGGTCGGGCTCTTCGGGGGCCAGGGGTCCTGGCACTGGGCGCGGTCCAAGCGCGGACGGGCGCAGACGGGCTTACCTTTGGCGCGCCTTCGGCGCACAATCGGCGCGCCCGCTGCGCGTCAACGCTGCGCGTTCGCACGGTCGCCATTTAAGGCGAAGTGCGCGGGTGGGCGGAGCAGCTGGGAGGCGGGAGCGGGGAGGGAAACAGAAGAGAAAAAGGGGCGGGGCTAATGGCGGTGGCGGGAAGCGGGAGCGGGGGGCGGCGAGGTGGGCGGGGAAGCAGGAAGGGGACAGGCACAATTAGCAGAGGAGTGCAAAACACGACGGGGACGGCAAATACAAAAGGACAAGCACAAATTCAAGAGAAAACGGGGAAAAAGACTGTCACACACGATCTGGGGCACAGGGAGAAAACAAGCACAAATACCAATAAAAACGGGGAAAAAGACTGTCACACACGATCTGGGGCACAGGGAGAAAAACAAGCACAAATACCAGTAAAAACGGGGAAAAAGACTGTCACACACGATCTGGGGCACAGGGAGAAAAACAAGCACAAATACCAGTAAAACGGGCGAAAACCAAGGAGAGCGCTCAGGGCGGCAGCGAGGCCGGCGCTGAGGCAGAGGCAGGCACTGGGGGCACACGCAGCAGCTGGTGGCCGTGCGGCGCGGGGGTGTCCCACTCCGTAGATCCACCCTTCTTGAGTCTCGAGGTTAAAATCTCCCCCTTTAGGAATTCCCGTTTTAACCACCTAATGGGTTTATTATCAGACCTCTCTCTGGTCGATCTCAGGTTACCGCAAATAGCTGTTAGCATTTTGCTGAAAGCATCTATGATTTGGCAGAGCAAAGGATTTTGGTCAGTGCAAGTGGGACATTGAATGGGGTAATCCTTAACCACTTTGTTTAGTAGGGCACTTCATTGACCTTTGTTCATTTGAGGCTAATACCATTTGTGCCATGGGTTTCTATATATTCTGTCTATTGTGATCCCTTAGTCTATTGTGTTTTAATATTGAGTGACATCAAAAATGGGTTATATTCGCTAAAATGGCTTGGAACAATTTTCAGAGACCAGAATGTGGTCAATAAAGAAACCAGAGCGATTCCCATGGAGGGGAGAATATGCATCTGCCCTCACTATCAGGTGTATGTTAAGGGCTTCAACATAAGGGTTGTGTAGAAAGTGTGTTTGGTTACCCCTATTCATGTTTGTGTATCCACACATCTTACTAGAGTGCTTGCAGCAAATTTCAATGTTCAATCCCAACCCATATGAAAGTGCAGCTATCTGAAACATGTGTCTCAAAAGATTCCAGTTCTCTCCACAGGTCATCAATGACCCAATTCGTCATGTTGGCAAAAACATTATTATAAAAATTAATCAGAATAAAATTAGCTTTCTCGATGGTCTGAGGATGAAATGTCTGGTCATAACTTCCTGGTGAGCAATTTCTGACATTTCATGAATTAAACCCCCGGCAACGTTTTTCTCCTCTCTTCCTTCACAGCAATTATTCTCATTACAGCATATTTGCTGTGCTTATTCTGCCATTTTCTACATCTAACCTTTTTTTCCTTCATGAATGCCATATAAAAAGCTCTTTATTTACCTCTGCTCTTTCTACATTGCATTTTCTATATTGTCATTGCCTTTCATATCACATGCTGGGTCTCTGAATACTTTTTTAGTACATCCTTCGCTCTGGATATTGGTCACATAGGCTTATAAATATTTTTCTTCACTTCTGCATGCTTCTACGTGTTGCTCATACAGCATATGGTTAGGCTCAGACCGTTACCAAAGTTGGTACATCGTCCTCTTTGTCATGCTACTATGGCCAGTGACATTTTAGCCTCTGTCAAGCCTTCATCTTCTGCCACAAAAACTAAGCAGGTGAAAAATGACCCCCCTCACCCATTCTGTTACCACACAACCCTGTTCTTGACAATATTCTTGATGAGGTAAGGGGATTAAAATCTTTGATTATCCGCTACTAATGTTGTAAGTTTCAAGTTTATTTTATTTTGCATAATTACCAAAAAATGTAAAACAAATATTCAGTAAATTTTCATCAACCTTTGCCACCGTTTTTTGAGAAGTATTTAGTAAAATTAATATTGTCTACTAAAAATCAGTTAAAACCCTTGATAAAAAATACTGTACAGTTTGTTGACAATGATGCAATGGCGCAGATCATCAGTTCGCACAGTAAAGTGCAGTGCGGTCGATCTTTTTAGCCACACACCTCAGCCCGCCACTAAGAACACTATCATCTACCCCTTTTTACGAGATCACTCCCTACCCACCCGGTCACTCCGCAGGCAGCGAAACCTCAGATCCCACATCTTCGGTTCTTGCTGATTGCATGTTGGCCCATTGTATACACGGTTCCCAAATGTCACGAGGTCGGGAAGTAGGCGGCATTAGCTCCCAGAATAGTCCCAATTGTGTGTGTCCATATGCTACATCGACCAGCCAGCCTTTAATTGCGGGTACTCGTTTCCTACCCCAGTGTACCGCCACCCACCTTTTAGCGAAAAGGAGAAGTAATGCATGCAATTTACGTGTTTTGGGTGGAGGGTTTTTGACATATTCCAGTATGCCCAGTTTGGGAGATGGGGCATCTGACCGTCCAACAATTTGATTTACCGAGGTGAAGACTTCAGACCAGTGTTCTGTCAGCGCCGGGCAAGACCATGCTATGTGTAGAAAAGAGGTGGGGGAGAAGCCACATCTCCAACAGTCATCTCTTTCTCTAAGGCCCACCCTGCGCAGCCCTATGGGGGCCTGTAGTTAGGCGAGAGCTCTGTGAGTTGAACGCAGCAGAATGCCCATTGGTCTTCGGTTAGGGGCACCAGAAGGTCATCATTCCAACACTGCAGGGACTACTGCTCTATCACTGGCGTTGTGGCCTGCATCTGCCTGTATAGTCTGGTCACCAACCTACCGGGGGACGGAGATCCTACCAGATTTTCCAATGCAGGGAAGACCGGGGGAGCTGATGGGAAATTGTCACTAAAGGCCCGGCACGCTGTATGCAATTTAAGATACAAGAACATTTCTGAAAATGGCACCACCCTCCTCCCCCTCCGGGGGGGCATGAATTTGTTATCAGGGAATAAATCAGCAAAGGTATAGAGGTGCAGCTTCTGCTCCAGGGATCTACTAATCCCCCCTTCAATACATATTGGATTATGCGACAGCGAAAGCAAGGGGGCATATAAAAATGGGGGCCCCGCCCTTTTCCGCAGCTCCTCCCACACCCATCTCAGCATGACCGCTGAGTCTATATCCCCTCTGGGGCACCTTGCCTTCACACAGACGGCCACCGTCAGCAGGACAGGTGCGACCATATCCTGCTCCACCACCACATGGGACTGAAAAGGGGTGGGATGGACCCAGAAATGTAAATATTGAGCTTGAGCACAGGGTCTCAACAGCCGCAGTCTCCAGCAAACGGCACGCCGATATGCCGCAGTCTTCCTTGACATCTGGCGGCCACACACAATCTCCTCTTACGCGAGGCGCAGTTTGTTCAGACAGGGTATGCCCACAACAGCATATGGGCAAGTCTTCTCTTAGCGGACGAAGGCCCACGCACCTCCAGCAGCCGCGGGCTCGATTTTAGCACACCCCGATGGCAGCACAGCACAGCGCCTCACCGGTCCCCTGCACCCGCACCACTGCTCGTAGCTCAGCTCCGGATGCTGTCAGGGCTTCGAAACTTCTACCAAGTGCTCTACACACTAGCAGCTAGTCATACAGTTGACCTGGGCAGCTTTCGGACTATCCATCGTGCAAGATTTAAAAAGGATTTTGTCCCGTCCGGCGGAGAGCACTCAAGGAGCGGCCATTCCGTGTAGAAAAGTCAGCCCACATCGCACCCGATGCCCAGGCTGCTGGTGCAGGGCGACTCTTCGTTCCCATCATAAATAATTACCAAATGAAGAGACGGGCACTGGAAGTAGGAAAACAAGAACAGAGTTTATTACTCATGAGGAGAGCATGTCATTTGGGACACTCGCATAGTGTCTTCGGGAGGTGCTCTAACAAGTTTCTCTGAGGCTTCGCCTTTTATACACAGGTTTGTGGCACACAGGCATCCTTTATTACAATCAATACATTGTGAAGTATGAAGATATTCCAACACGTGGCTACAGTAGGGGCCCTTATCCTTCATGCAATAGGAGGGGGCTGTCACGCAGCTGGGTGTTCTGCTGATTCCATTGGAATGTGTGTGCCTGATCGAATCTCAGGGGGTGGGGTGGCCATGATCAATAGTGGCTTCTTTCAAGAAAGACGAGTGCATACAGTAGTGGGCAATAAACTGTATCCTCGGGCTAAGGGATGACCAGCGGTCCGTGCAAACAATTAGGTTCAGAGGAAGAGGTCATCAAAGGAGGGGTATTCATGGAGGGACAGGAGGTGTTGGTCAGGCGCGGGGTGCGATTCTCAGAGACAGAGTCATGCGGGAGGGGAGGGCTCATGACTTGTGCATGTGAGAGCGGGGGCGGTCAGGGTACATGGGGGAAGCTTGCAGGGTCAGGGAAGGGGCTGATGATCGATTGTGAACAAGGAGACCATGATACCTAAAATGGCTGTCGTGTCCGTGTGTGCATGGGTCTATGCTAGCGGGGTAACACAGTCAGTGCTTTAGCGATATCCGTTCTGCTTACAAAAAGGGGTACAGTGAACACAAATGAACGCCGCTTATGTGTATATATAATGCCAATTTCAACAGTCGCCGCTTTTAAACATAGCTAGTACATTTGTGTTTACCCCAACTGATGGAGTGTACATATAGTCATGTGTGGCCAATGAAATAACGTTCGTCGAATGCTAGCAAATTGCGTGTAGCCATATGCAGTCGATACAATTGGCGGAATACGGTACATATGAATTTACATTCGCTGCGTTATTCATAGATCGGCATAACACGTAGTCGAGGGCAATCAGGAAAAACGTTCCGACATATTGTAGACTCAGGTTCTGACTTTCTTTTCAATGACATCAACATATAGTAAAAAGTGCTATATGAGACTTTTGGACTTAAGTGACCAAAAACATTTTTGAAAGCAACAAGAATTGAGGGAGAAAGTTCAGGAAGGGGGTCTTAGTGAAAATGTCTTTTTTCAACGATGAGCCACCACTGGTAGACTCTGTTAGTCCGTTTTTCTTTTCATTGGCGCTTTTGAGCACCGGCGGTGGAGCTACAAGTCCAGCTCGGAATCATCCTTACGCGTTGCAGGGTGCGATCAGTCCTCTGCTGTTAGATCACAGTCCTGTTTCCTAACTCATTTTCTTAGGGGTGCCTCATGCTGGGCACCTGCGTGTCTTTCTTTTTCCGTGGCAAAATCCCATTCCATAGTCAAAAGTTTATATGAAAGAGTTTGTTGAATAATCGAGGGAAGAGAGGGCGGAGTGGGGCCAGATCTTCGAACACACCAAGAGACCAAGGGAGCAAAGGACAATAAGCAGGCAAGCCCAACAGTCGGACTCAAAAGGGGACGGGGGACTTCAGGCACAAGTGGGTCAGCGAGTCGAGGGCTTCAAGGCAGCCCTTCATTCCTCCATCTGCTGAGTTTGAAAGTTATGCCTCGTCCCACGTCTCGTTGCTCTGCGGCTCCACCTTTGGTCGTCACACGTGCTCCATGATCTGTGGCCAGGTTGTGCGTTACGTCCAGCTCCTCTCCTCCGGTGATTATATCTTTGAATGGGTAGAAAACAAGTTTTAGAAAAACTGGCAGGAGAAGACATTTATACATCTCAATTCCGTCCCCAATTCTATGTAGGTGGGGGATAAGTTCATCGGTCACAGTCAGAAGTCGTCATTTATGGAGTCTGTAGGAGTGCATTGCTTATGAATTCATAACCCTGTTCGTCGCTCATTCGTGACGTACGTGGAGAGAAATTGGACTTTTATACACAGTGTATTATAGCAAACACAAGGTCGAGTCCTTATGTAGAGACTCGCCCTTCCCTTTAACTCAAGTATCGACCATCTTACATCTCCCTTCGGGGTCGGCTAACTCTTGTAAGTGGGGCGTTATCGTCATGAAGAAGGGGAGGGGGTGGACGTAAAACATGCTCTTACTTGGGGAGTGAACGTTAATCAAGGTCATCAATTTCGCTTTCGAGGGTAGATGACATGAGCTGGGGTTAATCGGGAGAAACAGGGACGTTTTGGGCAGGGAGCTGGGTCGATCGGGAGAAGTGGGGTACTCTGGACATCCACACTTAAGTGTAGAGGAGCGAAGTAATCTGTGCATTGGGAATTGCATTTTTAGCGAACTGAGAAACTGGAGGCCATTGACGTTATAGTCCCCCTATAAAGGCCAGATTAGGGGACGTTAGTCGTCTGACCCGTCCTTTCTTTCATGACCAACTCGGGTTCTATTGTTTTGCAGAAAGGAGAGGTAGTAACATGGCAAGTTACAGTCGTTTTAGTTCCTGTCAATTTTTCCAAACACCTTTGTGTTCGAGGAAACCCAATTAGGTGTTGTGCCGGGAGGGGCACAACGTTACCATTACAAGAAAAGAGGGAACAGGGGGGTTTTAGAGAGTGAGAGAGAGAGAGAGAGAGAGAGAGAGAGAGAGAGAGAGAGAGAGAGAGAGAGAGAGAGAGAGAGAGAGAGAGAGAGAGAGAGAGAGAGAGAGAGAGAGAGAGAGAGAGAGAGAGAGAGAGAGAGAGAGAGAGAGAGAGAGAGAGAGAGAGAGAGAGAGAGAGAGAGAGATCGCACTCTAAATGGTCCATTCTGTACACGCATGGCATGGAGCGAGAGAGAGAGACGTGTACAATAATGGGCCATCCAGTGCACACAGAACCACGGGGATTAAGTACTACGGAAATACAGACAGAGGGATGACGTAGATCCATGCATCACGTATACACAAACTCAGGCGGAGAAGACAGTACATGTATTATGTACGAAAATCCAAGACAAAACATAAAACAGTTATTGGCCAAAATTATCCCTTTCTGTATGCTGTGCATTCTTAGCATCCTAAGCTCTTTTTACCTTTTTCTTCTCTTTTAACCGTCGGCTGCCCTTACTGGTGGTTTTGATTGTACACACTTACGCCTTTGGCAATTGGTCATGAACTAACCTGGTCGGGCTAATGCTCACAGTGGTTTATTCGAGTCATTTTTAGCAAATGCGTTTCCAGGCTGAGACAAGCGGTTGGTGTCAGTTGGAGAACAATGGGGCAGCTTGGAGTTACATGTCTAGGAGGGTGCGAAGAAGGATGCAGTAGATTTTAAATGTACCTCACCCCAAAATATTCCTTAACTTTCCCTATTTAATTAATTGTGGGGTGCTTATTCATTAGCGCACGTCATTTTAGTTGTACTATTCGGGGTGCCAAGCGAAGTTACATTTTGTGGTTTCCCCTTCAGGCTGCCCTCCCAGGCGCTAAGTTCAGAGAGAGAAAATAGTCATGGTTTGCTTGTTGCGGTTAGGTACCATAATCAAACCCTTTTTTCCGTCTCTTTGTCCGTTAGATCGCCGTTTTCATACATTGATCGATATTCCGATGTGACCTGCAGAGAGAGGGAAAAAGAAGGGGGCAGGGGCTACATTGATAGACACATTAGCGTGCATAAACCCAGAAAGGCTTTTACTTACTGCATACTCGGCCTATCTCCACGGAATGCAGTCCCTGCCAACTGGGCGTTTTAAGCCCCGGCGGACCGTTAGTGTGACTCTTTTTATACAGGTAGCGCATGAAGTATAGGCTAAACACCAGGATTTTTAGCGGTTGCTTTTTGGCTGCACAAAAAGGAAGAACGCACACAACGAAAACTTGGACCCTTCATTTTTGCAATATTTCTACGTACTATACTTTTTAATCCTTTAAACAGTGGTCATTTATTCGAAAATTACCAATTCACACGTGACAACTACGTTTGCTTTTTCCAAAAATCTTTAATAAGAATGTCGGTGCATAAATATGGGCCTACAACCCCGTGGGCCGGCCACGGAGCAGGCTGGAACTGTTATATGTGGGGATACTTATTAGCGGAGAACTTTAATGGAGTCGGTGGTCGTTTATTTCGTAATCTAAAAGTGCGACAAGTGCAACAAAATCATGTCGAGACTTCAGTGTGAGCGAGTGTCATGAGTGTTGGGCTTCCAACTTTCAATAATCATGATGCGCCAAACTTAACAACAATTCATTGTCCGAATGTTCAATTAATACCCATCTGATGTCAATTTACCGTCTGAACACATAATCAGTACCCACCCAATATCAATTCATTGTCCGAACATATAGCCAGTACCCATCCCATATCAATTCATTCCCCGAACTGACAGTACACATCCTGAATCAATTAATTGTCCGAACATATAATTAGTACACATCCTATATCAATTCATGTGGTTAAAAAAACCCTTCATACATATCTCATGACACCAGGGCTGAACAATCGGGGTACAACAAGGAGTTGAATGTTTCATTTGCATCGGCGCCATTTTGGGTGTGGTCAGGCAGAACCAGGCATAGTCTAAATTTCTACTAACTCGTGGTTGGCCCAGAGCTTCTTTTGGCAGTCCAAAAGTTCCGTTAAAGGGCAAAAGAAAGGATCGGTGGTCTGAACCATCAATCAAAAGGGGAGGGAGGCAACAATGTTCCTACCGGGTCATACTGTGCTTTCACCGGAACTGATCCGAACTGTAGTCTGCAGGATTCTAGTCATTCAAACTGAGGCTGGCGACAGCATGGAAGCGCCGACGTCCTGCGGCTACATTTCCATTGTTCCGTGGGCAATCATGGCAGTCATTCCCCATCGGGGGTATCTGCGGGGGGTCGGGGACTCCCGCGGCTCCTCTAGAATCTTCAAGGTCGTGGAGAACTATGATGGTGGAGTCAACAAGTGACTGGGCCATTCCTTCATGCAGGGCCCGCTCTTGCCAGGTCGATCGCCATTTTGAGAGTTCGGCAGCTACCGGCGATCGCGGGGTCAAATGAGCGGACGGGCTCCACCCTGCCGGGCGAGGCGTTGCAGCATCGCCATAGTGGAAGAACCCTTTTCCGGGCGCCTGGAGCGCTGAGGGTGCAGCTGGGAAGCCTCCACCTGGGGAGGCGGGAGAGACTTGTTCGCACCGTCTCTCCCTCCCAGTGCACCCCACGGCGTCTCGCTTGACATTTGTTATGGCCGGACCAGGCGATGAGGACGAGGGGGGGGGTCGGAGGCATGTGCAAGACATTCCCCCCCCCGAGTGTTGTTGCTGCCATTATGGAAGAAAAAAGAAAGAAGTGGCGCCTGGCATGTTTTCGGGTCGGGCCTCCGATTGATGGCGGCCGGACGCTCTTCGTCCTGGCCCCAGGAACGGGTTCCTTGGTTCATCCGGTGGGGTAAGCCTTGGCGTGTGACGCCTCTCCTGGGCCTCTCGTGCAGTGGCCTCTCCACTCCCAGGCCCTCCATGGATGCTGGTCCCGACTGGGAGAGAGAGGGGAGGGTTGAGGACATAGACATTCCCCCCCCCTGCAACTCTCCAGGGTTGTCGTAGCAGTCCCCTTGGCCGGGTCCCTTCGGCCTCGGCCTCTCCTTCGGCTACACCCTATGTGATGATCTCCGGCCGACTGTTGGCAGCAGGACCCGCCCTATATGTGTTGCTTCCGGCTGGGCGTAGCCGCAACCCTGTTGCACTTTGGAAGTTTCCAGAATGGGGCGGATGTCTGTTGCTTTGTATCTTTCCCAGTTTGCCGTTATTTGGGCGTGGCAGGCGGTGGGACAGACACGTTTGGGGCTGTGAGGGGCGATGAAGCCTCGTTGCCTTGTGGCCGTTGCAATGCCACGCTTGGTTTCTCTTACTGTTCTCAGGTTTCTTATTACAGGCTTATTTCTAACGTTTCTTGTTTCTAAGACAATAATAGATTTTATCATTAAGTATTGTTATCGTTTTCTTGTTCGTTATTTAATAAAAGTTCATCAGTGGCCTACTGATTTTCGTTTTCCTATTCCTTTCTTTCCAGGTTGTTTCATGCTAAAGTCTCTGTTAACAGGATACAGTGATCACTTCGTTATTATTGTATATGTCCTTTTCACTAGGGGTGCTCTCTGGTCGGGCCAGGTGACCTATCTCTAGTAAATGGTCCGGGTGAGACTGGTGCATCAATCAGTGGGGAGTAGATAGGCATGACATATTACAATGGGGGACAAAGGTCCGCATTACCTACCCTTCACTACTTGCAAAGACTAGACAGAGTATGGCGACTCTGTGCTTGTTTGTAAATAGAGAATACCTCCAAAAAGAACCAATTCCAAACAGTCAATGTTCGGGCAAACAATCAATCAATGAGGAATTAAATAGGTACGACGTGTTAAAGGTTTGCGTTACCTACCCTTCACTATCTGCAAAGGGAGAGAGAATATTCCTATTCTTCCCCGTTTGCAGACAGAGAAGATCCTTAGGAGAACCAACTTCGAACAATTCAATGCTCGATTCAATCAATCAATCAATGGGGAGAAAAATAGGTATGACGGATTACAATGGGGACAAAAGTCTGCATTACCTATTTATTTATTATTTATTTATTTTAAATATTTATAAAGCGCAGCTGATACCTTGCAGGCTTCCTGGCGCTAGTGAATGTACTGCTGAGGATAGACCAGAGTAGCTAGCAGACGGGTGGGGGATTAGGGGAAGAGCCAGGTCTTAATGCGTTTCCTGAATGGAAGAAGTTGTGAGATCTGGCGTATGTCAATGGGTAGGCTGTTCCATAACTTGGCCGCTGCGACCCTGAAGGATCTGCCCCCGGTTCTGGCTTTGTTGAATCTGGGCACCTTTACCAAACAGGCTGAGGACGATCGTAGGTCTCTAGTGGGAGTGTACCACAGAAACAAGGCTTGCAGGGGTCTAGGCCCGAGTCCATGCAGAGCCTTGAAGACAATGCAGAGGGACTTGAATGCCACCCGCTGCTTTAGAGGAAGCCAATGTAGCTCGACCAAGGCTGCTGTGGCTGAGGACCTTCTCGTCCAACCGAGAGCCAGCTTGGCGGCGGCAGATTGAATTCTTTGAAGTCGGTCCAGCAGCGTGACTGGGGACTCAAGGAGCAGGGCATTGCAATAGTCAAGGCGACTGAGTATTGTACACCTGACTATCGATGCCCGGGCTTGTGCGGGGAGAAGTGGCATAATTTTACGCAGGGAACGTAGCAGGGCTGTGCAGATCCCCACTGTTTTTGTTACCTGGGTTTCCATACTCAGCTTGTTGTTGAGCATGGCTCCCAGGTTACGGACCGAGGAGACTGGCAGAGGTTTGTCTCTAGTATCCTTCACTATCTGCAAAGACTAAACAGAGTATGGCGACTCTGTGCTTGTTTGCAAATAGAGAATCTCTCAGAAACAATCAATAAGTAATATTAGTATTTTCAAACAATCAATCAATCAATTTCGCAATTTGTCGTGTGTCACGACCTTACCCGGACCGGACCATGTGGACAGTTCTTCGCCTTCCTTTTTTCCAGCGCCCGATCGTTCTCTTTTCTTCATGTTTTTACCGCAGCAGTCCTGTGGGATTCCAGTCAGGACAATAGGTCACTTGAGAGAGGTCCGTTCGGAATCGGTGAAGTTCATTCAATCGGCAGCCGGACGAGGGCCCTCTCAAGGCAGGTATACTCCAATCATTTAGATGTTCACCCCATCGTCTGGACCTCTCTTACCGGACCCTATGTCGCTGATGGGCCCCGCGTTGGGCGCCAATTGTAGAAAAGTCAGCCCACATCGCACCCGATGCCCAGGCTGCTGGTGCAGGACGACTCTTCGTTCCCATCATAAATAATTACCAAATGAAGAGACGGGCACTGGAAGTAGGAAAACAAGAACAGAGTTTATTACTCATGAGGAGAGCATGTCATTTGGGACACTCGCATAGTGTCTTCGGGAGGTGCTCTAACAAGTTTCTCTGAGGCTTCGCCTTTTATACACAGGTTTGTGGCACACAGGCATCCTTTATTACAATCAATACATTGTGAAGTATGAAGATATTCCAACACGTGGCTACAGTAGGGGCCCTTATCCTTCATGCAATAGGAGGGGGCTGTCACGCAGCTGGGTGTTCTGCTGATTCCATTGGAATGTGTGTGCCTGATCGAATCTCAGGGGGTGGGGTGGCCATGATCAATAGTGGCTTCTTTCAAGAAAGACGAGTGCATACAGTAGTGGGCAATAAACTGTATCCTCGGGCTAAGGGATGACCAGCGGTCCGTGCAAACAATTAGGTTCAGAGGAAGAGGTCATCAAAGGAGGGGTATTCATGGAGGGACAGGAGGTGTTGGTCAGGCGCGGGGTGCGATTCTCAGAGACAGAGTCATGCGGGAGGGGAGGGCTCATGACTTGTGCATGTGAGAGCGGGGGCAGTCAGGGTACATGGGGGAAGCTTGCAGGGTCAGGGAAGGGGCTGATGATCGATCGTGAACAAGGAGACCATGATACCTAAAATGGCTGTCGTGTCCGTGTGTGCATGGGTCTATGCTAGCGGGGTAACACAGTCAGTGCTTTAGCGATATCCGTTCTGCTTACAAAAAGGGGTACAGTGAACACAAATGAACGCCGCTTATGTGTATATATAATGCCAATTTCAACATCCGCTTCGCAGCATGCTACGCCCCCCTTGTAGCTATTCTTGATGCAATTCCTTGCATGTGTAGATTAGATGTAGAATGTCACATTGCTTGATGTTACACAGCCTGCACGTGCTTTGTGTTATTGTCCTCAGCCACGGTGGAAGGCACTGAGCGCACAGGAGAAAGCACATCTATGCCTTAGAAAATTCATTTTTATACCTTTAGAATGCTTGTGGTGCAAGTGATTTATAGGTATTCAGGCTCATCCAGGCATGAGATCTATTTGAGAAGCTTGTCTTGTCCTCCACCAGGTAGATTTGTTATATGCGTTTCCATTCCAGTTTTTTAAAAGTTAGATGGCCGAGTTGGGTGTCCCAGAGTTCCGTGAGCCTGGTTGTTTCCAGGGCTGTCTGAAGGTAGCTTCTCACTTGGGAAGTTTCCCTGTGCTGTATATCGTGCCATAGCAGATGATTTAACATGTTTGTAGTGGCGCTTCTGATCTTATGCCAGCAGATGATGAAAGAACCGTGCCTGGCCAGGCTTGTTGTAAAAGTCCAAACTCCAGCCTTATTTGAGCCGGTGAAGTGTAATACAGGCATCTCTCCCCGCATAGCCTCACTGCCGTAGGTAATCGTGGGGAGTAATTTAGCTTGGACTACCTTCAAAAGCGGGCTCAGTGTCGGCCCCATCAATTTGTTTGCAAGATTTTTCATTGATAGAGATATTAACAGTCCTTTCCTTCTTGTTTCCTCTTTTTGGTGCCTAAAAGACCCTTCTCAGTCAATTATGACTCCTAGGTACTTGTAGTCGTGAGCTGGTTCGAGTTTAGTGCCACCCAAAAACCAATTCCTCTGCCGTTTGTTTTTGTTGTTTATTGTCATTGACCGAGTCTTACTCAGATTAATTTTTAAGTTGTTTTCTGTGGCGTAGTTCTGCATTTCCATAGATGTTGAAATCCAACATAGGTATGACTGAGCAGAACTACGCCATCTGCATAGATAAGATTGGTCAATGTTTTGCCTCTTAGCTTTGGTGAGTGGGCATTACCGGCATCAAGGGCCTTTGGGAGGTCGGCCATGAATAATTTAAACAGGGTGTGTGTGAGCACGCAGCCCTGTTTCAATCCTTTGGTTGTGGGGACCTTTGAAGAGAGGTGGGTGCCGCTGCCTAATTTCACTTGCACCCAGGTGCCTGTGTGGAGGAGTGACAGAATGTTTAAAATAGGCTTTGGGCTACCCCAGAGTGCCAATTTCCCCCACAGTCTACCCCTCTCCACATTGTCAAATGCTTCACTAATGAGAAACAAATCGAGGACAGATGGATTAATATGGAAGCAAAGGTGTTCAACATGGAGAAACGTATAGGTGATTTGAATGATGTCACTACCAAAATTCCTATCTTGGAGCACGAGATCCAACGACTCAAGCTGCATACTGAGGGTCTTGAAAATCGAAATAGACGTAATCACATCTGTCTATATGGCTTTCCAGAAAATTTGGGAGGCTTGGACCTTCTCCTCTTCTGAAGAAATTCCTGCCTGAGCTTTTTGACCTTCAACATGATCCTCCACTGAACATTCACAGTGCACACCGTCTTGGTCATTTTCAACCTCATTCTACTAGACATAGAGTAATTATAATGTTATTTTTGGAATTCACTAATGAGACAATTACATATTTGTTATGATATTTTATATCCGTGTCTATGTAAATTGTCTCATGAGGGCACTACATGTTCTTTTGACGATCCTGTCAAACTAAAGTCTTTTCTCCAAAGTATCTTGCCAAACTCTATAGATACTTCTATCCAGCGCTCCTAATTTATTTTAACTAAGTCCTGTTACCTTCACATTCCCTCCACCTTCTTCTATATTGTTTCTATATGGCTGTTATCTCATGTATATCTTAGTATTTTTCCTCTGCTGCTCTTCTTGCTCTTGGTGCTGCCCTTTTCTGTGTAACTATGCAACTATGTAATTGGAACTGCTTACTATGTTGGTGTAATCTTTCCTCTTGTCTCTCCCATGCCGTTTACTGCTTCTCACGATTTCCTCTGCCCGCTCCCGCCTCTTACCACCCAGCACCCTGCCCCACTATCAGGACCTACTTAGTGGAAGATGCAGAGTGACCCCATTGAGCAGGTCCTGTGCCAGCTCCCAGCGCCAGTCCAGACTTGCTTGTCTGTCAGCTGAGCGTTTGCCTAGTCTCCCTGCCTCTTGTTTTACGAAATCTCAGGGTCATAAAAGATTTCTTGAATTCTGCTGGTGCTCCTGGCCATCAGTGAGCCCTACACTCGACTGATGTGCCTCCTCCAGTCTTGGGCCTCAGAAGTGGGTTTCCGCAGCTTTATCCAACTTCAACAGTGACACAGCAGCATCTTTGCACTGATCTGGACCGACATATCACCCTTTGACTTTTTGGCTGCTGGTGTATGCCCAGACGTGGATCCCGGGCTGACTGTGCCACTGGTTTCAAGCTATCCTGGTTGATGAGAGATGCCTGTTTCTGGTCCAGGGAGGACCTGGCTTGGCAGTTTGGGCTAGACTGTTCCCATGAGGGACATGGTCAGGACTGATTTGCATATCGCCAGGTCTAAACTGCGGTGGCATTGTGAGAAAAAGAATTAAGGATTTAACCCAGATCTCATGACTGGGGGTGAATGTTTTGATTTGTTCTGCATTCTGTCGATCAATTGTGTGTCTTTTGCTCAAAAAGAATCACTGCACAGCCCTCGAGGCTCAATGAGGATGGACAGCGCGGCTGGATGACGACACATCATACAGTGGTTAATCGACGAAGCTTCCATTGATGTTGTGAATCAGCACCAATGCTCGCCTCCATCCATGGGATGGGTGATGCAGCACCTCCTCGATGCTCCGGTCCATCCAAGGTACTTTGTCAGCTGGACCTGTCTGAGTCCTGTAGCTTGCCTGCCCTCCATTGCAGTCAGCCTGAACTTTGGATTTACCCCAGTCTGGCGAGCTCTTGAGTAACCATTTGGCACTATTGACTTCTAACGATTTTTTTTTGTTTATTCTTTAACAATTCATAACTTTGGTTCTACTTTTGTATTCTTCTTGTTTTTGTCTTGATTTTCTCATAAAAATATCTTTTTCTAAACCTGTGTGAAGTCTTTGTGGTGTATTCATGGCGTTGATGTGTAAAGTGTGTGTGCAAATCCCACACACAGAGTGCCTCTTTAGATAAGCCTGTCTGCTGTGTGCCAAGCTACCAAAGGGTGAGCACAGGTTTATCTTTTTGTGAGTATCTAGCGTACTCTGACTAGAGTGGTGGTTCCTGCTTGAACAGAGAGAATACCCCGGCCAACCAGAAACCCCGGTTCTAAAACAGACCATAGATCCTTAAATTACACCAAATTACAGACAGAGTTACGAATCAGGATTACAATTCCCATGGTCCCCCAAAAATGACGCACATAAGGAGTGTGGCTTTCCCAATCTAACACGGGGGAGTATGTATTCAACTACAAATTCCATGATACCCTGCGAACGACACATGCATGTGAGGGATGTGGCTTTCGCAAGCTAATGCAGTGAGTCAAGAATAAAAACCATCAGAAACCACTTATTGGGCGTCCAATCTAGGTTCTACCAGTGATGCTACTCCCTTGGCATAGTAAGTACCTACAGATGTATGGGATATTTGGAGGTACCGTTAACACACAAGTACTATTTAACCTGGTCACTTATCTCAAAAGGAAACCACTTGTGGCTTTGGCTAATTATAAGAGGAGTCTAACTCAAGCAGAGTGGGATGGCGTTCAGCAGACAATTGAAGACTTGGCAATGCATCAAATGGGTATATATTTCATGTAGTAAGTTCCTGTATGTTTTATGTGCATATTAAGGTGTTGGAAAAGGGATGGATTACACTGAGACTGTGGATACCACACAAAGCAGTATGGTGCCCAATGTACCTATGTTGAGGAGTCTCAGAAATGACAACATGTGAGTGCACCTCTTCCTCACAGTGTGATGTGATTGCACCTCTTCTTCACAGTGTGAGTGCATCTCTTCTTGACAATGGGAGTAAAGCTATTCCTCAAAATGTGACTACATTTCTTCTTCAAAATATGAGTACACCACTTCTTTACAATGAGAGTTCACCTCTTCTTCTCAATGTGTGTGCCTCTTCTTCAGAATGTGATAATACCTCTTCTTCAAAATGTGACTACATCTCTTCTCACAATTTGAGTACACCACTTCTTCACAATGTGAGTTAACCACTTATTCACAAAGGGATTACACCTATTCTTCACAATGTGAGTACACCTCGTCTTCACAATGCAAGTACACCTCTTCTCCACAATGCAAGTGTACCTCTTCTACATAATGTGAGTACATCTCTTCTTCACAATGTGAGTGCACCTCTTCTTCACAATGTGAGTACACCTCTTCTTCACAATGTGAGGTCACTTCATTTTCATAATGTGATTACACCTCTTTTTCACAATGAGTGCACCTGTTCCTCACAATGTGATTACACTTCTTCTTCACAATGGGTGCACCTCTTCCTCACAAAGTGATTACACCTCTTCTCCGCAATGTGAGTACACCTCTTCTTCACAATGTGAGTATACCTCTTCTTCACAATGTGAGTACACCTCTTCTTCACAATGTGAGTGCACTTCATTTTCATAACGTGATAACATCCCTTTTTCACAATGAGTGCACCTGTTCCTCACAATGTGATTACACCTCTTCTTCACAATGAGTGCGCCTCTTTCTCATGAAGTGATTACACCTTGTTAGACTTGGCCCTTCTGACAGGTTCACCCCTTAACTTTTTACCTTTTAATATGACGTAATTATGGTGATTTCGGTCTTTGCGCACTTTGACACTGTGTCCAAGTGTAAAGTGTGTGCGCAGTCTGAGTGCGTATGGTGAGACTGCCTGCCTTCCCATAGGAATGCATGGGGAATATGTGTGTCCATGGTAGTTCCTGATGTGTGGGGAGTGCAGGGTCGAGTTTGGTATGTGCGGAATTGTGAGATTGAATGCTGCGCGATGATATGTGCAGATTTAATGTGTCTAGTGTGGAAGTGCCACTTCTAGAAGTTGGCACGTCTGTGCAGTGAATGTGGATTGACTGTCTGGCTTGTGATTGGCTGGAGCTGGCTTGGGTGCCTGGCCCCAGGAGTCAGGATTGGTCTGCCCTGGTGGTGAATGGAGAGATCTGCATGTTGATGGGAGGGCGGAGTGCACCTGGGACCTGAATAGGGCTGTGCCTTCCCTCCATAATGCTGGCTCCATCCCCTGTGGTGGGTCTGATGTCCCTGACCCATCCTGTGAATAGGCAGAGGGGCAAAGCAAAACAAAGTCCTCAAGAACCAGTTGTGTCTGGTTCGCCCCTTGCCTGCACCTTTGACAACAAAGGAAATTAAATCTACCAGGTGTGTGCTGCTGTTGGGGCCCTGCCCAGCCCCTGGATGCTGGAGGAAGTCCTTTACTGGGAGCTGCTGTGCTCCACCTTATGCCTCTAGGACTGCTGGGACTGCTTTGGTTTACTTTTGATTTTGCCCAGGCTTGCGACAGCCTTCCAGCGCCCGAGGAGTGCTCTATTCTGCTTCTTGAACTTGCCCAGCTGAGGAGGAGTGTGTGGGCTTGGCAGCACTGTGCTGCACTGGTGTCTTGGAGGAATCCCCAGCGTGGGGATCCCCTCCAAAATGGCTCCACTGCGGGTGCCCATCCTACTTATTTAATTATTGTTATTACAGGTGCCCACCAAGTTTATAGGAGCCTTAGCGGGAGTCCACCCCGCTCATACGTTTTGTTAGCATACCAAGGGTGCCCACCCCTCATTTTCTGATGTAGAATCACCGCCGCTGCCCTCCCGCCGAAAACGGAAGTCAGGCAGCCTTTCACCTGGCAGCAGGCGGGACTTCCGGTTTGCCGGAGGAAGTCCCGCGCACGCCGCCGTCTGAGGAAATCCTGGGTGAGGAAAGGTGCCGCCCGAGAGAGAGGATGCTGGCGCCTGCCCGTGCGGGGCTCCCATTGCTGAGGGAGGGCCCCACGGGCGCCAGCCAGCAGCAGTGAACAGCGGAGGGGGCGCGAGGCACATTGCCGGTGCCTGCCCCTACCGCGAGCGCCAGAATCGTTCTACCGCCACCCGCAGGAGTCCCCGTCACGGGAACAGCCCGGTGAGTGTAAACGGGCTGGGGGGAGCTTCAGGCATGTTGACCAGCCTGACCTCGTCAGTGCCGGCCGCTCAACCCGCCGCGTGGCTCCTCCCGAGGTCAACCGGCCCCCCCTGCAACCAGCACCTGCTCGCAGCCGCCTGCCTCCACTGAGCCCCTGACTGCGACCTTCTCCGTGCGTTGTCTGCGACGCTGCCGCCTTGCCTTCACTGTGCCCCTGAGTGCCCGCGCTCTTCTGCCTGCATTGTGTGTGCCTTGCCTGATTGTCCTCTGTGCCCCTGACGGCCTGTGCTCGTCTGCCTGCATTGTGTGTGCTGCCTGATTGCCCTCTGTGCCCCTGATTGGCCGCGCTCATCTCCCTGCACTGTGTGTGTTTTTCTCCGCCTGTTTGCCCGCTGTTTGGCCCCCTGCCTGGGTGAACCCTAGCCCCTAGCCCCCAGTGCTTCAGCCGCCGCTCCACCCCGCTGCCCCCCCGCGGCACCGCCCCCTCGTCATCTGGGCCCTCTCCCATTCGCCACCCCGCTCCCACCTCCCAGCTGCTCCTCCCTCGCTCCGCCCCCTCCACTCTCCATTTATGGCAGAGTCCGCGCGTATGTGCAGCGTGCACGCCGATTGTGCGCCGAAGGCGCGCCAAAGGCAAGACCGTCTACGCCCGTCCGCGCCTGGACCGCGCCCAGCGCCGGACCCCCTGGCCCCCGCAGATGCCAGCCCACCCGCCGGACTTACGACGCCGCCACCCTCAACACGCTCAACACCGGCCGGATCCCTGCCTGCTACCGAGCATCCCCAAGACGCACCCACGGACCCTTCACCTGTCAATCCTGCAAATTCTCCTGCATTCGGACCTGTACTGCACCCGCCAAGCCGAGCACCAGCAGCAATCACCTGAAGTGCATCCTGCTCAACACCCGCTCCGTCCACAGACACGCCGTGGAACTCTGGAACCTGCTCAACACCACATCTCCAGACATCGCCTTCCTCACAGAAACATAGATGAACGCCTCCTCAGCGCCCGACATCGCCATCCCGGACGGATACAAGATCACCCGGAGGAACCGCGTCAACCAGACAGGAGGAGGCCTCGCCATCGTCCACAAGAACACCATTCGCATCACGACCAACTCCGACGACACCCTCATAGCTGCCGAACATCTCCACTTCCAAATACACACCGACCCCAAGACCACCCTCAGAGGCACCCTCATCTACAAACCCCCAGGTCCTCGCACACAATTCAGCGACGACATCGCAGACCTCATCAGCCCACACGCCCTCGCCTCCGCTGACTACATCCTCCTAGGGGACCTCAACTTCCACCTGGAGAACAAGAACGACAACATCACCGCCGCCCTGCTGGACAACCTCGCCAACCTAGGACTCAAGCAACTAGTGAACACCCCCACCCACTACGCCGGACACACGCTGGATCCAGTCTTCTCCTCCAGCAAGTACATCTCCTTCAGCCACTCCACTGGACTCCACTGGACAGACCACAGCTGCGTCCACTTCAGCGTCAGAAGGAACACGACTCACCGCCACCCGCAACAGGCTCCCCGCAGGAGCTGGAACAAGATCATCACCGAACAGATCACCACATCCCTGAGCCAGAACCCTCCCGCCTGCTCAACGGGCCCCAACCAAGCAGCCAACAACCTGACACAGTGGATCACCAACTGCGCCGACATCCTCGCACCTCTGAGAAACCAGCCCAGCAGGTCCGGCAGCAAGAAAGCCTCCTGGTTCAACGACGACCTCAAGACCTCCAAGAAGAACTGCAGAATCCTTGAGAAAGCCTGGCGCAAAGACCCGACTACAGACAACATGACCACCTACAAGCACGCCTCCCGCAAACACCACCAGCTGATCCGCACCACCAAGAAGACAGCATTCAAGGAACGACTAGACAACAACGCACACAACAGCAAGGAACTCTTCAGCATCGTCAAAGAGCTCTCCAACCCCAGCGCCGCAAACAACGACATCACTCCCTCACAAGACCTCTGCGACTCACTCGCCTCGTTCTTCCACAGCAAGATCGTCGACATACACAACAGCTTCGGCGCCTAGACCACGTACCCAACCACCGAACCGACGCCCCCCACCTCCACCCTCCACGCCTGGACCCCGATCAGCACTGAAGACACCATCCACACGATGAACACCATCCACTCCGGATCTCCAACCAACCCATGCCCCCACCACGTCTTCAACAAGGCCGACTCCGTCATCGCACCCCAACTCCGGGACATCATCAACTGCTCCTTCGACACCGCAACCTTCCCGGAGAGCTGGAAGCATGCCGAACTCAGCGCCCTTCTGAAGAAACCATCAGCAGACCCCACCGACCTCAAGAACTACCGCCCCATCTCGCTCCTCCCTTTTCCGGCCAAAGTCATAGAGAAGACCGTCAACAGACAGCTTGCCGCCTTTCTCGAGACAAACGGATCCCTCGACCACTCGCAGTCCGGCTTCCAGGCCAACCACAGCACCGAGATCGCCCTCATCGCAGCCACTGACGACATCCGCGCCCTGCTCGACAACAAGGAAACAGCGGCCCTCATCCTCCTGGACCTCTCCGCAGCGTTCGACACTGTCTGCCACCGCACCCTAGTGCAGCCTCTCAGCAACATCGGAATCCAAGAGAAGGCACTAGAGTGGATCATCTCGTTCCTCGCCAGAAGAACCCAGAAAGTCCGCCTCCCCCCGTTCAGATCCGAGGCCACCGAAGTCATCTGCGGCGTACCACAAGAATCATCACTCAGCCCCACCCTCTTTAACATCTACATGAGCCCCCTCGCAGCCATCGCACGCCAACACAACCTCAACATCATCTCCTACGCCGACGACACCCAGCTGATCCTCTCCCTCACCAACGACCCAGCCACCGCCAGAACCTGTGGTATATAAATAAATAATACCGGATCTATTTTTGAATGAATGAATGAATAACAGATAGCTCAATAAATAAGAGTCAAAATTCGAGGTAGTAGGAGTTTTGCAGGTTTATTACAGCATAAGGACAGGAACAGGACAACCTGCACGGACTAGGATGGCAAGCCTGGCAGCGCTGCCGTGGTCAGGGTCTGGAATGGCTCACCAACAGGATCGGAACTGGGAACACTTTTTAATAACAATACATGAGCATATACACATAACGCCAACACATAGCATTACATTGCAATGGGCGCAGCAGTGGGTGGAGCAAGAGGCATGACGCGAAACAGTCGCGAAAGATAAGGGCTAAAGAGGGTGTAACTGGGTGTGCACATAGACATGTGATGCAAATGTAACAGAATATGTCATGAATGGGGCAGAAACATTGGAGGGGGCTACCTAAGGAGCCGGGACCTCTAATCTGATGGTGCGCGCAAACTGGCAATGACGTGTTACTAGGAGAAGCTGGGGGCTATGAACTCTGTGCTAGGAGCAGAGACTAAAGTCTGGAGGGTCGGAGCGACATGTACCTAAACCCTATCTGGTATCTAATGTTTAGGGAACATGTTGATATAAACTAGAAGTCATGAGGGGAAAAGCTAACAGACTCTAAGGCTAGAGCATGCATTTATTCTACATGTAGTGCGTGATGAAGAATATTAAATGACCATTAAATGCAGTATTTCTCTAACGTGGAGACGTGAAGGCTAGACAATGACGGAAACTATTGATGCAGTTCAGTAGCTTAGGAATGCAGAGAAGGAGGACTAAACTGATAGCTGGAATCATAACATATTCTTGGCAGACTCAGAGACTGAGCCAAGCTGCACCGGGCACTGCGAGGCAGGAAGTAAGTGAAAGGTCGAGGATACAGGTGGGGGCTGTATCGCTCCTCAGCGAGGCTTCAGGAGACAGGAGCTGAATCTGGTGTCCGGGCCCTGTTGAGGCCTAGAAACGCGGACTTTCAATGAATTAACGTGCACACTGAGAAACGTGGCAACATAACTTTACATAGGCCTGATACTCATATTACTCATGAGGACTGGGAAATGACATACCAGAGGTGGACACAACTATAATTGCGTCTTGAATCGGACATGGGGAATACATATGCATATTTAATCATGCACACATAACATATGATGGATGACACGTAGGGACATAGAACATGACAAAATTTACTTTTCCACATTCCCTCCTTGTCACTACGTTTCCATCAGGAAACATCAATATTCATGATACCATCTATCATTTCATACAGTACCATTTGTTCATCTCGAATTGTCTTGGAACGAGATTTAGAACGGGGCTTGGGACTAGGAATACAAGAGGTAGCACACATGCCGCAAATCGCAGGGCCACATTGTATACAGAGGCAGCAGCTGAATATGATCGCTACTGCGATACCTAGAAAGGACAGGACTTTCCATCCCCAGGCGGAAATTATATTCCAGAACCAACCGGACCATGTCCAGGTGCCTGGATCTTGGTGTAACAGATGGGCAATTTTATGAAGTCTGGTTATAGCTGAATAAACAGACGGCGCGTTATTTGGAATGAAAATGCAGCAACTGGATCCGATGAGTCTACAGGCCCCGCCCCTATCGGCCAGTATGACGTCAAGGACGAGACGATTCTGGAGCACAACAATTCTCATAAAGGATTGCTCTTCGGTTAAGTTACCTAGAGCGGAGGCAGTCTCATCTACTACAGCTTCAAGGGTTCTTGTTAACCTACGGATTAGCTTACTATTTACAACTGTACCTAAATAAGGGAAAACACCTTTATCAATATCAATGAACTGCTCTGCAGTAGTTTCAGTATAGTCGACAATCGGGAGATTTCTCTTGTGTCTAGTATGTACTAGGTAGGAATTCCTATGGTAGTCAGGTGGGGCTAGAAAAACAGGTGGCAGTAGGAAGGCAATGTAACAGGTTCCCTCCCAATCGAGGGGCAGACGAACATATGCAGTTTGACCACAAACAAAATAAGAATGACGTGAAGCTTTAAAAATAGATTTCCCACTGTCACTATACTTGACAATAGTAGTACAATCACTATGTCCTACATGTACAGAACCATAATTACGAACACATAATTCGCCTTTGACTGGTAATACTGAAATAGCAGGTGAATCTGGAGTAGTATCAGACTGAACATTCAGGACCATAAAATTCGACGAATAGTTACCTAAATTGTACACTTCATTTTCTAGATCTAAACCTGTTCTGTGGGGGGGACCATGCTTGTCTGGGAAACATGTGCTGTTAAGAAAAAACATATCTGTTGAGGATGACGTTAACGTGGACCATGCTCCACACGAACCATTATGTGAAAAAGGATAAGGAAAGAGTGGCAGAACTCCCTTCGGGGTCTGGAAAGGGGGGAGTCGACCACACACCCAACAATTAGTGGCATTGCTGGTCTGGTGTGAATAATGCAACATGCGGATAAAAGTATTGTTACGCATAGCGAGGCGGTATGAATATTCATGAGGAGGCAGATCACTAAACGTGTGCTCTACTGTAACATTAGAATGCTTATTTACATGAGGAACTGGAAAACACAGATAAAATGCGTAACTAGTGCAGGAAGTCAAAAGGCTGAGAAATAATATGAAACTTAGAAAAACGATACATCGGATTGAGTTTTGACTGACTCTCTCACTATGGGGGTCTATTTTATACATGTCAGAAACAGTCTAACCGTTTCACCTAGGGGAGGACTTAGACAATCAAACTGGCTGACTTATTTTACTAGACCGTAGCTTTTGCTTATACTCCTGCTGCGGAGTTTTCTCTAACAGGGGAGGGGTTGTGCCAATGTCATTTGCGGGACAGTCCTTAGGAACAATGTTTTGACAAGTTTTTAAATCCTGGGAAATGTTCTTGGAGACCGGCTTTAATCCGTAGAATTTCTTGACGTGCGAAAGGTGTACCCAGCCGCGGCGTCCTTCCAATTTCACGGCTGTACGGGTGGTGAGGAGGACCTGACGGGGCTCCTTCCAACGTGGCTCCAGCGGACTTGATCTGTCGAAGTTACGTACGAGGACCATTGAACCTGGAACGATTTCATGCGGGGCCACCTCAGTATTGTCTGGAAATGCGGCGGCAACCTGTGAACGACATGAGTTGAGGGCAGACATCAAGGAAGCTAGGTAATCTGTCAGCATATTACATGAAACATCAGTAATACTTCGGGGTCTAGGAGTACCCCACATGTTAGGGGGGCGGCCGAATACGACCTCATACGGGGACAGACCTGATCTGGAATGTGCGACCATGCGCATATAAAACAAAGCAACTGGCAGAGCTACTAGCCAGTCCACACCTTTCTCTTTACATATTTTGGCAATTCGGACTTTCAGAGTCTGATTATGTCTCTCGACGAGACCAGCTGCTTCAGGATGGCGTACACAATGAAACTTCCACTGGTACCCTAACAACAGGGAAACGTGCTTCATGAGTTCAGATGAGAATGGCTGACCGTTATCAGAATATACGACTCTAGGGAGTCCATATCGAGGGAAAAACTCACGAACCAACTGCTTGGCAGTGGTCGCGGCTGTGTAATCTGGGACTGGATATGCTTCTGTCCATCTGGACAAAGCGCATACAACTACAAGAACATACTTGAAACCTCGACATCGCTCCATCTGAATATAATCCATCTGGAGGACTTCAAAAGGGTGGTCAGGAGGCTGGAATCCCCCTTGTTCCACCGGGACACTTTTACCTTGATTAAACTGACAACATATCATACAGGTACGGACTTTCTGCTTGGCTGCAGCTCGTAAATGCTTGTTGAACCAAATGTTCTGGATACTGTCTAACATTGCTTTTTCTCCTAAATGTGCTGGACTATGTGCGGTATTAATGATGACTTGAACCATAGAGTCGGGGAGAAACCATGTGGTTCTTCCCTTCGTCACCCATCCTTGATCTGTCTGGACCCCTCCTTGTTCGGACCATTTCTTGATTTCATCGGGAGTAGCATGTAACTGGATATATATGACATCCTGGGTGGGGTCCTTAACTGTCATACATGTAGTCAGATCTGGAGTTTGTGTCTGTGTCGGATTAACTTGAATGTCTGGAGTCTGTGCTGTAAGCTTGGCTGTGCGATCTGCTAGATCATTACCTTGGGAAATAATGTCAGTAACTTTCGTATGTGCTTTGCATTTCATAATAGCAATGGATGTCGGTAAATGTATTGCATCTAACAGAGCTTGGATAAGGAAACCATGCTGAATTTTGGTTCCATGAGAAGTCATGAAACCTCTCTCCTGCCAGAGCACTCCAAAGTCGTGAACGACTCCAAATGCGTAGCGTGAATCTGTGTAAATATTAACTTTCTTTTCCTTGGCGTGTATACAGGCTTGTGTCAGAGCAACTAGCTCTGCTGCTTGAGCGGACAGAGTGTCAATGCGGTGTGTCTCAATAACTTCAGTGTCAGTAGTCACTGCATACGCGGCAACTAAATCTCCTGTACTAGTTCTCATACATGACCCATCCACATAAAGTGTCAGGTCGGGATCTGGTAACGGAATATCTGTCAGATCTTGTCTTGGCTTTGTCGTAATGTTAACTACTTCCACACAGTTGTGTGCGGCAGAATTTGAACTAGCTGATGGCAACAGTGTAGCAGGGTTCAGGACGTTGCAGCGTCTGATTTCTATGTGTGGCTGGAACAGTGTCAATTCATAACCCGTTAAACGTGCAATTGTCAAGTGCTGTGTTTGTGTTCTATTTAAAAGAACTTCCACGGAGTGTGGAACTTGTACTGTCAGGGAGTGTCCTAAAACTATGGAATCACTTTGTCTGATAGCTAGTGCTGTGGCTGCAACTGACTTGAGGCACGCGGGTAAAGCCTGGGCGACTGGATCTAGTGTGCTAGAAAAATAAGCACAGGGCTTGTATTGTCCTGCTTGATCTTGTGTGAGAACAGATAATGCTGTACCTTCGCGTTCAGTGACGAAAAGTGTAAAAGGCTTACTGTAGTTCGGTGTAGCTAGAACTGGAGCTTGACATAAAGCTTTCTTTAACTCGTTGAAACTAAGTGTATGTTCAGATGTCCAAGGGAGGACAGTCGATACGGCTGCCTCCTGTGTCGTTAACTGTATCAGTGGCTTGGCTAGAAACGCATACTGAGGAATCCATTGTCTGCAGTAAGAAGTAAGGCCAATAAAGGCACGTACCTCCTTCTGGGTCCTGGGCTGAGGAAGACTCGCTATCAACTGGATGCGATCGGGTGTCAACTGCCTACCCCTCTTGGACAGCAAGTGTCCTAAGTAAACCACTTGCTGGACACAGAATTGAAGCTTCGAAGGGGACACCTTGTGCCCCATCTCGGCTAGGAAATACAGAACCGTCAGTGACGCTCGCTCGCAGTCACGTTCGGAACGGGCTGTGATCAGTAGATCATCGACATACTGGAGCAGGGCAGTGTCAGTTGGCATGTGAATATTGTCTAGTTGTCTCTTAAGTGCTTGACTGTAAATACTAGGACTTTCTGTGAAACCTTGAGGAGCTCGTGTAAACATATAGCTCCTTCCATTCAAACAAAATCCGAAAAGAAACTGGCTGTCTGGATGGATGGGAACACTAAAAAATGCATTCTTAAGATCGATTACTGTAAAGAACATGGCTTCGGAATCAATGGCTGTCAATAGGGAAGAGATATCTGGGACAACTGGGTACTGAGGAATAATACATTTGTTAAGTTCTCGTAAATCAATCACTAATCGATATACTGGGGGTGCATTTGGATCAGTACGTTTCATGACTGGAATGATCGGAGAGTTACATATATTGGAGTCAGTTTCTACAACTACTCCTTGAGCCATGAGCTCGTCTATAATTTTGGATAAGGCTGCTACAGCCTCAGGTGGCAATCTATACTGCCTGATTCGTGGTAACACTACACCTGGTTTGAGAGTCACACGATGGGGTGTGATTTGCATGTAACCTACATCAGTTGGACCTTGCGCCCATAAATGCTGCGGGACATAAGACAATCTCGGATCAAAATCTCGTAATACATAGTGACCCTTAAAGTCACGTAGGAACAATCGTATTCCCTCAGGGGAACAACATATAACTGCACCTAACTCTTTCAATGTCTTAATGCCTAACAGATTTTCTGGACATGACTTAGTAAGTAACAGATCAGTAGTGCGGGACAATGGACCTACTTCTAGAGTAACTGGCTTTGAAATCTCATTTACGATAGGTTTTCCTGAAAATCCAAGGGAAACATTTCTAGAGCCTGAGAGCGGAGCCCCTGGAACTTCGGCGTGACTAATTGTGGTCCTACTTGCCCCTGTATCAATCAAAAACTTTCTGTCTTTCCCTAATACTTGACTGTGAACATAGGGACCCTCTTGATCTACAGGTATCTCGATGAGAGGCAAGCCTACCTCCCTCTCTAGGCTGTTTCATGAATACTGCTGGTACTCTGGATACTCAGACTGTGCATACTGGTACATCTGCGATGTAACATGCTGTGTTGCAGCAATAGGCTGCGGTGCTGTAACTGTCTGTGGTGCATTCTGTGACTGAGGAGTCTGTGAAACTTGTTCTTGTCTAGGCGGACGTGGTCTTTCTTTAGTCTTACCAGTAGCTATGTTATGTTTCAGAACTGTACACTCGTTTATGAAATGACCTGGCTGTTTACAATAATTGCAGTTCCCTTTAACGGGTGCTGCAGGATGACTGGCTTGATTCGGACCCCTCTTCTGACTGTCTTGAGGAACAGATTGTGCAACTAGCACTTTCATTTTCGTGTCTTTCATACGTTTTCTTTCGTGTTCTTGTTCTTCTCTGATTCTATTCTGGTGATACTGGAGCATCTGGAGCATCTGGGACGGAGTATTAGCTTGCCAGGTACTTTCGACTTTCAGAACTCGGTTTTTAATTGGTGGACTTGAATTCTCGACTAATTTAGTAACGAAAAGGTGAGGGTACGACTCACTACTTGTCTTGAGACCACTGTTGATACTAAAGCACTTTTCAAACCTAGAATAAAAATCACTAATATCTTCATCTTGTTTCTGTTTACAGGCTGAGATTGCATCCCAGTCTTCCTTTTTCGTTGTTAATAATCTGGGTAAAACTTGAATCAATAATTCTGGTAATTCTTTACATTTCTCTCCTAGACCAGTACCTGGTACACGTATCTTATCTTCTGCTTCTAGGACTGCCCAATCTATCTTTTTCTCTCCCACCTCCCATTCCTTCTCTTTGAGCTTTTCATACACCCCGGCGGGCAACAGAACCTTTAACATTTTAATGATATCTGGGTATGTGTATTCTCCCATACGGAGCATGTCTTTTAATTCTCTATGGTACCCTGCTGGATCTTTGTCATGACAGGGAATTAATTTCTTCATCTCTAGAAGTTCCATCTTTGTGATCGGAGTGTATACAAACACTCGCTGCATTTCGCCACCCGTTCCTCTGACTGGGTGGACTTCTCGTAACGGATTCTGTCTGTCTATGTAGAAGGATTTACTTTCTGGGGGTGAGACATGAACGAAATGCGGGTTCAAGAACATTCTATATTTATGGCGTTGTTCTAGAATGACACTAATTAAATCGGTACCTAGACCTCTCCATCTGTACTGGAGTAACTCGTTCAGGATATCATGTAACGGGCCTGGATCAGAATGTTGACCCTCATACAGAGTAATGAGGTGCTGAATCATATACATACCCACCAGTCGCTGCTCGGCTGGGGGCATTTTCAGAAACATTTGTGCCACTATTTCGTCTGGAAAAGTGGTAGAATCAGTAATCCATCGGACTGCTGACCGAACTATTTCTTGTTCATGCATAGTACTTAACTCACTATAACCGATTCGTGATTTCAGAATGTGATCGGTAGCTTGGAATACTTGTTCTAGGGAACCTTGTTCTGGTGCTGAATGATGGGAAATTGGCTTGTGTTCTAGACGTAAATGGCGATCTGGAAATCTAGGTTTTCCTACATACGCTATTCTGGCGGTATTCTCATCGTCTTCTTCTTCAGGATCAGAGGTACTTTCTTTCTCGCTTACTTGTGCTGCTTTACGCTGTTCGTGTATCTTTATTATCTCTCTACGGATTTTCTTGTACATACTTTCCATGGCACCAATGGTATTGTGCTTTCCTTCGGCTATATTATCACTCCACTTTGTTAGAGTTTTCATTTCTTCCGGGTCTTTAGACGGATGATCCTGTTCTCTTATTAGACAGTTAATTAAGAACTTTAATATCATGCGCTGAATCTCGGCTTTCCTTTGAGACATGGCATCACTAATACTTTGTGGGTCATCCCCTGTACGGATGAAACGATATATCCTGTCTAGATCTTCTTTCATATTGGGTAGGGTGACTAGATACTCGGTCACTCTCTTTACGCGTACGGAATATAAAACCATATTAAACTCGCCTGGAACTGGGTCATAGACACATTCGCCAAGGGTTTGCCTGATCTCTGCAACAGACTTATTACTTTTAGGAGTACGCTGTGATGCTTGAGCATGTAATTCGAGTACTGATAAACGCTTGTATGGCGGCGGGGTTTGAGGAAGACCTCCTCCTGCAGCCCCTAAACTAGAATCATCAACTGATGCTTTTCGTCCTGGCAGGGTGGGTAATTGTAACGTGGGCTGGACTTGTATGGCGGGCTGACCCGGGGGGGCTGTTAAGGGCACCCCGGTGTCTGGGGGAGTAGGAATTACCTGATTTACAGGGACTGGCGGAGCGCGGACAGGGTTTACATATTCAGGGATTGTGTCGTCCAGATAGGACGAAATAAAAATATCAGCTGCGGTCGGTTTGTGACGTAGCTTGGTCGGAACTAACGGTGGCGGGAAATTACTGGATGCCTCCGGGGTCGCTTTTGGCAAGCCCTCGGCAAGAAGAGGATACATACCCTTAATGAGGGCGTTCCTCTGTCTGTCTGATTGCTCAGTTCTAACTCGTTCACCTATCTCGATTAATTCCCTTTCTTGGGCTCGTTCTTGGGATTCTCTACTTAGTTCTGACTTTCTGATTTCTTTTTCGGTTCTTTTATGAGCTTCTTTACGCCATAACTCGATGGCATCTTTCTGTGATCGTCTGGCTTTCTTTTTCCATAATGCTTCTTCTACTCGCATGATGCATTCGGCATCCCATGTACCCGATACGGGCCATCTATACTTTTCTTCTAACTGTTTGGTATACTCTACCCATAAATCTAGATACAATATGGCACTTATGCCATGTTTCTGATACATAAAGTGACCTGGACTGTCCCTGGGCGGGACGGGAACTGCTGCTTCCAGCAGACCCTTTCTAGTCTTTAACTGACGTAATTTTGAGAAGAGCGGCATGACTGGACTATAATCTGGACATAATACAATACACAATGAACACGATACTTATACCCCATTCATACCACGACATTGAAATACATGAAAAACATTTAAAATAACAGTTCGAACAGAATACTACCTGGAAATATTGCGAACAGAACACTTGAAATTTCTCGAGAACAGAACTGACTAGAACAGAAACTAGATGCACTGCTGAAACAGTAGGAAACTTACCGGTCTCTTAAAGAGACACGTCAGGACCCGCATCCACCGAAGTGGACACTTCGTTTGTGGGACTGTGTACCACCAACCCACAGACCAGAGTCAATTTAAATTGACCCTGTCTAGATACCACCCCAGTAACGGTACTCACCGGGCAGCAAGAACGGAAGGCCTCGGACTGGACTGGACTGCTACGACGACGGACGACGAACTTCGGACTTCGGACTTCAGTTACGGGTGGACCTCCGGATACCTCGGACCTTGTACTCTTGGCTTGGGCTCTGGTCGGGACTCGCCGCGTTCCTCCACCGTCTCGTTTGGATGCTGGACCGCCTCCTCCGTCTCCTCCGTGGGCCTGAGGGATACTTGAGCAGAAATATCTGCCACTGCGCAGAAGAGTTCCGTCACGACTGCAGAGGGTCAGGGGGTCGGCGTGGCTTCACCGACGCGTGGGGAAAGGGCAAGTCCCTGTTCGGGCGCCATTATGTGGTATATAAATAAATAATACCGGATCTATTTTTGAATGAATGAATGAATAACAGATAGCTCAATAAATAAGAGTCAAAATTCGAGGTAGTAGGAGTTTTGCAGGTTTATTACAGCATAAGGACAGGAACAGGACAACCTGCACGGACTAGGATGGCAAGCCTGGCAGCGCTGCCGTGGTCAGGGTCTGGAATGGCTCACCAACAGGATCGGAACTGGGAACACTTTTTAATAACAATACATGAGCATATATACATAACGCCAACACATAGCATTACATTGCAATGGGCGCAGCAGTGGGTGGAGCAAGAGGCATGACGCGAAACAGTCGCGAAAGATAAGGGCTAAAGAGGGTGTAACTGGGTGTGCACATAGACATGTGATGCAAATGTAACAGAATATGTCATGAATGGGGCGGAAACATTGGAGGGGGCTACCTAAGGAGCCGGGACCTCTAATCTGATGGTGCGCGCAAACTGGCAATGACGTGTTACTAGGAGAAGCTGGGGGCTATGAACTCTGTGCTAGGAGCAGAGACTAAAGTCTGGAGGGTCGGAGCGACATGTACCTAAACCCTATCTGGTATCTAATGTTTAGGGAACATGTTGATATAAACTAGAAGTCATGAGGGGAAAAGCTAACAGACTCTAAGGCTAGAGCATGCATTTATTCTACATGTAGTGCGTGATGAAGAATATTAAATGACCATTAAATGCAGTATTTCTCTAACGTGGAGACGGGAAGGCTAGACAATGACGGAAACTATTGATGCAGTTCAGTAGCTTAGGAATGCAGAGAAGGAGGACTAAACTGATAGCTGGAATCATAACATATTCTTGGCAGACTCAGAGACTGAGCCAAGCTGCACCGGGCACTGCGAGGCAGGAAGTAAGTGAAAGGTCGAGGATACAGGTGGGGGCTGTATCGCTCCTCAGCGAGGCTTCAGGAGACAGGAGCTGAATCTGGTGTCCGGGCCCTGTTGAGGCCTAGAAACGGGGACTTTCAATGAATTAACGTGCACACTGAGAAACGTGGCAACATAACTTTACATAGGCCTGATACTCATATTACTCATGAGGACTGGGAAATGACATACCAGAGGTGGACACAACTATAATTGCGTCTTGAATCGGACATGGGGAATACATATGCATATTTAATCATGCACACATAACATATGATGGATGACACGTAGGGACATAGAACATGACAAAATTTACTTTTCCACACGAAGGGATGAAAGACGTAGCCGAGTGGATGTCGAACAGCCGCCTGAAACTGAACTCAGACAAGACCGAAGTCCTCATCCTTGGATCATCACCCTCGGCCTGGGACGACTCCTGGTGGCCCCCTGCCCTGGGCAGCGCACCCAAACCTACGGACCACGCACGCAACTTGGGCTTCATCCTGGACTCCTCCCTCTCGATGACCAGACAAGTCAACGCCGTGTCATCATCATGTTTCAACATCCTACGCATGCTCCGAAAGATCTTCCGTTGGATCCCCACCGAAACCAGGAAGACGGTCACCCAAGCACTCGTTACCAGCCGGCTGGACTACGGAAACACCCTCTACACTGGAACCACAGCCAAACTACAGAAAAGACTCCAACGCATCCAGAACGCCTCCGCACGACTCATCCTGGACATCCCCCGACACAGCCACCTCTCCGGACACCTGAGAGACCTGCACTGGCTCCCCATCAACAAGAGAATCACGTTCCGACTCCTCACCCACGCTCACAAGGCCCTCCACAACCTGGGCCCCAGGTACCGCAACAACCGCCTGACCTTCTACATCCCCACCCGCCAGCTACGATCGACCAGCCACGCCCTCGCCGCCGTTCCTCGCATCCGAAGAGCCACCATGGGAGGAAGATCCTTCTCCTACCTGGCAGCCAAGACCTGGAACTCCCTCCCCATCCACCTCCGCTTGACCCAAGACCACCTCTCCTTCAGGAAGCAACTCAAGACCTGGTTGTTTGAGCAGTAGCGGACCCCCCCCCCAAGCGCCTTGAGACCCTCCGGGTGAGTAGCGCGCTATACAAATTTCGTGATTGATTGAGTGAGGTACAGTACCATGGCCAGTCTTGAGCGCCCCCCCCCTGATAGGGGGTTGCTCCTCCAAAGAGGGCAGTGCTTTTGCTTCAAGAGCCAGATGGCTCGAACAGCACCTAATTGATTGCCCGAGCCAGCGCGCTCCAATGTGGGGGACATCGTTGTTAGGGCTCCAGGTGTGCCCAGAGCCTGTGCGTGCCCCCCCCCCCCCGGGCCATATTTTGTTTAAAGCCCCACGGGGCTTCCATATTTAACGGACCCGAGGGGCCCATGCTTTATTTCCCCAGGCAAATTTAGTCTTCTACCTTTGGGGGCATTATGTATTTAAGGAGCCAGAGTGCTCCAGAGGGCCTATGTGTGTTCAGAACCTAGAGGGCTCCACCGTTTTGTGCATGGTTCCCTAGAGCCAGAGGGCTGCAACGATTGGCACAGTTTGTTCAGAGGGCCAGTGAGGGCCCATGTTGCAGTTTTGCTTCACAGCTGCCCAGCAAGTAGTGGGCAGCTGCACCGTTTAGGCGCCATTTGAAAGAGAGTCCCTAAGAGGGACAGAAGTGGCACAGAGGTGCCAGGCCTTCCACAGCTGCGCAGCACTTAGTGCCAGCTGCAGCGTTTAGGCCCTGTTCATTGTCCTCAGCTGCCCAGCAAGTACTGGGCAGCTCCAACGTTTAGGTCTTGGCGCAGTGGCGCAACCTGGACTTTCGCTGCTTAGGCAGCAGCCCTGACTCTGTGGACATAGGGCATTTGATCCCCTACCTAGAAGGCCAGTTGGCCAGGGGGGGTTGTTACATTTATAGGGCGCAGGCCCTAATGTGATTATGTGCTAGATGTGATTCATGTGCTAATGCTTTGGGTGTTAGGAAATGTACTGTGTATACTAAGTTTTGCGCACCCTGTGTTTGATGCCTCTAGATATGATTTATGCATAGGAGGTTATTTTACCTGTTAAGGTTGATGTTAAGGAGATTATACTTCCCTGTGTGATTTACGCCCCTAGTGTAAGGTTTTACTTAGGTGGTGAGAGTCTAATGTCGTTAGAATTGTGGGATCTATGTATGATGGATTTCATGGCACAGACGGTTACCAAGTGCAGTGATTATCCATGTTTACTGACTGTACGTTCTATGACCAATTTTACTTGTATGTTTTAGTTCACCTTTACCAAGTTCACTTTGTGATGATCCTGACAGTGATCCATGTGGCCCTGTGGCCCTTGTAAATATTGCCCATGCCAGTTATGATATGATATGATACAGCGCACGTACAACAGCGGTTTCTTGGCGCTTTCAAGGACGAGTTGGCACAATGTATATGGTGTGATTACTATCTAATGTGTTTTGAGAATACAAAGGCTATTTTTGAAATAACCTTGTTTGGAGTTCCTTTTGAGGGGGGCCTGGGATGTTGTTGCTGGTAGGTGCGTGTGCAAATGCTTTACACATTGCCTCTGGGATAAGCCTTACTGCTTGTGCCATGCTACCAAGGGGGTGAGCAGGGGTTATCTTTGGCGTGTAACTCCCTTGCCCTGACTAGAGTGGTGGTTTCCGCCTGGCTTTGGCGCAAGCCTCAGCCAACCAGAAATTCCATTTCTAACACACCTCATCTCCGCAATGTTAGTACATCTCTTCTTCACAATGTGAGTATATCTCTTCTTCACAATGTGAGTGCACTTCTTCAGAATGTGATTGTACTTCTTCTTCACAATGTGATTGTCCTTTTTCTCCACAATGTGATTGCACCTCTTCCTCACAATGTGAGTGCACCTCTTCTTCACAATGTGTGTCCACCTCTTCTTCACAATCTGATTACACATCTTCTTCATAATGTGAGTACACCGTTTCTTCACAAAGTAAGTAGACCACTTTTTCATAAGGTGACTGCACCTTTTCTTCACAATGTGAATGCACCTCTTCTTCACATTGTGAGTGCACCTTTTCTTCACAATGTGAACGCACCTCTTCTTCACAGTGTGTGTAACTCTTCACAAAGTGAGCACACCACTTCTTCACAATGTGAGAGCACCTCTTCTTCATATTATGATTCCACCCCTTCTTCACACTGTGAGTGCACCTCTTCCTCACAATGCAAGTACACCTCTTCTTCACAGTGTGAGTGCACCTCTTTTTCACAACGTGAGTGCACCTCTTCTTCTTCTTTATGGCCTGCCGTGTACACTGATGGTGGTGCAGGGAATATTTTAACATTGACGATGTATTTTTTGCTGTGAATATGGACTGGAATGGTGAGTCATCTTATATAGATAGAGGCACTATATAGAATGAATGCTTATGCATATGAACAATAGAGGCTTTTGTGCTGGCATTATATTTAGATATCCTACAGGTTTTGCTTCAATGACGGTGTAGGAGAGCGGAAACATGCAGGAATCAATGGACTTCCATTTTTAGTATCCTGTTGAATTGTTCTTAACCATGGAATGGGACCCAGTCAATAGGGAAATGTGGAGTACTCCCATAACCACTTTTAGCCTTAAAGGGACCTCTGCAATTGCTCAGAGAGAGATATATATATATATATATATATATATATATATATATATATATATATATATATATATATATATATATAAAATAACTTAAGGGTTGTTCCATATGCATAGAACCACCAAATGTGTATACAAATACAAGTTATGAGATTGCGATCAATCTCCTATAGACTAGCACGTTGTAGAACACGGGACATTTGCACTTTGCACTTTTTTACTTTTTGCACTTAAATATTTTAAACATTGGTTTTACTCTAATGAAAAATGTACTTTAATTATTACCTTTTTAATAGGATGTATTTATTTATATGCCTATTATTGGGATTGGGTTGAAAGAACTCTTTTATGTCTATGATTGTTTGAACTACCAACAGCTGACGTCACCCATTTATGTAAAGTATTTAAACCAATGTAATCGTTCTCACTGTGTCATGTGATCAAGGCCCGAGGTGGGGCCGAAACGCGTCATGAAGTCCATGCACTGAATTAAACACTAAGAAGCACCAGAACTGTGGTCCGTGTCCGTGTTTGAATACTTGGATTGTGTTTGCTGAATACGGAATTTCCAGGATATATATATATATATATATTCACTAAAAAAAACATAGGTTATAGACCATATATAGTTAGGAATTAGCATTTACAAAACCTTGAAAATTCACTCAAAAAACCATAGGTTATAGACCATATATAGTTAGAAATTAGCATTTACAAAACCTTGAAAATTCACTGCAAAAACCATAGGTTAGAGACCATATATAGTTAGCTGGACATTTTATTGACATAAAACCAATGAAATTCCATATATAGTTAGTTGCACTAACTATATATCGCGCACCCGCAATCCACTGCTGATGATGTCACATATTACATCATTCATGACATGGTCAGTGACATCACTGATGACATCTCAAATGACATCACTGATGACATCACTGATAACAACATCCAGTGATTTTTTGTTTCTATAAAGTTTAAATATGTCTTACATATTGAAGAATGAGTGGATGTGTAAGTGTCTGGACGAAGGATTTAGTAGGTGCATGACTGACTGTATGAGTGAGTGATTAAATGTGTCTCACTGAGTGCATGGGTTAGTGACTAAACTGTCTTAATTTGTGCATCATTATGTCTGTTGTTCTGTAAACTGCTGCATGTGTTGATCAGTAGCTACATGAGTAACTATATGGGTTATTGATTGATTGCCCAAGTATTTGTATGGGAGACTGAGTGTGTGTGTGGCTAGCTGGGAGGTGTGTGACTCTGTGCAGATCAATCTGTACTTGTATCAATGATTGTATAAGAAGGTAAGTATGTGTTAGTATATGTTTGAAAATGTAAGGTGCTCTATGTTTAACTGTATAGACAAGAAAATGGAAGTGTCATTGATTCTTTACAGGACTGACTAGGTGTGTGAGTAACTCCATGGATGAGTGGCAGACTGTGAGTGTCTGTATAGGTGTATGAGTGCATATGATAGTGTTGTAAAGATGAGTGATTGTATGTATGAATGATTGTATGGGTGAATGAGTGAAGGTGTGTGTAGACGTAGCAATCAGTGAGTGCGTATGTAGTAACTAGTATTGGTGTGTCAATGGTTTCAAAAATTATACTCTTTTTAACACTGGGTGAAACAGAGGTTATATTAAAATGTGAGGAGATGCATTGTATTGTCACATGAATGATATCATCAGTGATGTGGTCATTGATGTCAAATGAGATGTCATCAGTGATGTCATCAGTGATGTCATTTGAGATGTCATCAGTGATGTCATCAGTGATGTCACTGACCATGTCATGAATGATGTAATATGTGACATCATCAGCAGTGGATTGCGGGTGCGCGATATATAGTTAGTGCAACTAACTATATATGGAATTTCATTGGTTTTATGTCAATAAAATGTCCAGCTAACTATATATGGTCTCTAACCTATGGTTTTTGCAGTGAATTTTCAAGGTTTTGTAAATGCTAATTCCTAACTATATATGGTCTATAACCTATGGTTTTTTCAGTGAATTTTCAAGGTTTTGTAAATGCTAATTCCTAACTATATATGGTCTATAACCTATGGTTTTTTCAGTGAATTTCAATGGTTTTTTAATAGCAAATATCATAAGCTGTCGAATGTCAAGTACGTGGTAAGTAAAAACATTTTCGTGTTTATGCACACTGATCTGCTTTGAATGCTGCCCCCCACCCCTCATTTCTATTAGGAGTACTCTCTCTTTGCAGATAGTGAAGGGTAGTTAACGCAGCCCTTTGCCCCCTTTGTAATCCGTCGTGCCTGCTTCTCTCTCCATTTGATTGATTGTTCTCTTTGGTTCATTCTCTATTTACAAACAAGCACAGAGTCGCAATACTCTGTTTAGTCTTTGCAGATAGCGAAAAATCGTGTAAAAAAACAAAAGGAATCGAACAAAATCAGTAGGCCACTAATGGGATCTCTTTTTGACCTCGCTAAAATAGAAACATTAGGAACAACCTGTTGAAAATAGCAATGCGTATGTACATAAGCGGCGTTCATTTGTGTTCACAGTACCCCTTGTTGATTGTTTCAATCGAGCATTGAATTGTTCGAAGTTGGTTCTCTTAAGGATCTTCTCTGCCTGCAAACGAGGAAGAATAGGAATATTCTCTCTCCCTTTGCAGATAGTGAAGGGTAGGTAACGCAAGCCTTTAACACGTCGTACCTATTTCATTCCTCATTGATTGATTGATTGTCCGAACATTGACTGTTTGAGAATTAGTTCTTTTTGGAGGTATTCCCTGTTTGCAAATAAACGTAGGAAAATCTTTGCAAGTAGTGAAAGGGTACGTAATGCGGACCTTTCTCCCCCGTTGTAATCTGTCATGCCTATCTACTCCCCACTGATTGATGCACCTGTTTCACCCGGACCATTTACTAGAGATACGTCATCTGGCCCGACCAGAGAGCACCCCTAGTGAAAAGGACATATGCAATAGTAACGAAGTGATCACTGTATCCTGTTAACAGAAACTTTAGCATGAAACAACCTGGAAAGAAAAGAATAGGAAAACGAAAATCAGTAGGCCACTGATGAACATGAACTTTTATTAAACAACGAACAAAGAAACGATAACATAACGTAATGATAAAACCTATTAATGTCCTAGAAACAAGAAAACGTTAAAATATGCCAGTGGTGAGAGACCAGAAAAACAGTAAGAGAAACCAAATCACCCCTCGCTGTCCCACCGCCTGCCACGCCAAAAAAATCGATAGACTAGGGAAAATGCAAGTCAGTAGAACATCCGCCCCCACTCTGGAAACTTCCAAGGTGGGGCAGGGTTGCGGCTACGCCCAGCCGGGAGCAGCCCATATAAGGCAGGTCCTGCTGCCACGCCTCGGCCAGGAGATCCTAACGTAGGGTGTAGCCGGAGGAGAGGCCGAGGCCAGCGGGACCCGGCCAGGGGATTGCCTTTACAACGCTGAACAGTTGCAGGGGGGGGGAATGTCTCCTCGACCCTCCCCTCTCTCTCCCAGTCCGGCCGCGGTGGCCCTTGAGAGTTGCAGGTACTCCCGCCACATGCTCTTCCGGTCCGGCCACCAACGGTCGGGGGGCCGAGGACGACGGGATCCGGCTGCAGCCGATAAACCAAGAAACCCTTTCATGGGGCCAGAGCCAGGGGCGTCCGGCCGACATCTACCGGAAGCCCGGCCCGAAGACGGACGGGACACTTCTTCTTTCATGAATAATGGCTGCGACAACACTGGGGGGGGATGTCTTGCACATGCCTCCGACCCCCCCCCCCCTCGTCCTCATCGCCTGGTCCGGCCATAACAAATCTCAAGCGAGACGCCGTGGGGTGCACTGGGAGGGAGAGACGGTGCGAACAGGCCTCTCCCGCCTCCCCAGGTGGAGGCTTCCCAGCTGCACCCTCAGCGCTCCAGGCGCCCGGAAAAGGGTTCTTCCACTGTGGCCATGCTGCAACGTCTCGCCCGGCAGGGTGGAGCCCGTCCGCTCATTTGACCCCGCGATCGCCAGTAGCTACCGAACTCTCAAAATGGCGGTCGACCTGGCAAGAGCGGGCCCAGCATAAAGAAATGGCCCGGTCACTGCTTGACTCCACCACCGTAGTCCTCCACGACCTTGAAGATTCTACAGGAGCCGCGGGAGTCTCCGACCCCCGATTGGGAATGACTGCCATGATCGCCCGTGGAGTGACGAAACTGTATCCGCGGGACGTCGGCGCTCCCATGCTGGCGCCAGCCTCACTTTGAATTACTAGAATCCTGCAGACCTCAGTTCCGGTGAAAGCACAGTGTGACCCGGTAGGAAAAATTGTTGCACCCCCTCCCCTTTTTCACTGATAGTTCAAACCACCGATCCTTTCCTTTGCCCTTTTAACGGAACTTTGGACTGCCTCCCCCTCTTTTACATTTTCTAGAGAAAACAAAACATTAACCACTACATTAGCATAGCAGTTGACACCAGAACTGTTTTCAAATTTAAAACCAACAACATCTTCAACAAAATCCTTTTTGTTTCTGCTGTGACCCTGCTACAGCACAGGCATTGTCCCCAGCAGTAATTCTGCGATGCCGGTAAGAATAGCTGTGGTGCCTACTGGACTCACTCACCCCCGCGGCGCCCCACGCCGTTATTTGCTGGGCGGCAACTTACTAGACATCACTTTCGTGCCATCTAGATTTCAGCGCGTTCTGCTGCCTTGGAACTATTCGCACAACAGACCGCTACTGACAAGAATATTTCATTATTGGTGCTGTCAATTTCAATAAATCTATTGGATAATTCAAAAGAAATTGCCACGGTCTCTTCGTTGTTTAAATGTTTTTACTGTTTTTGTTTTGTTGTATATATTTATATGTTATTAAAGTTTTATATTCCTACTACTTTGTTGGAGTGCTACATATTTTTAATGTGACACATAATTGTAAAAACTTTGATGTACCAAGAGTCATTCCTGGAATCTTCCGCTTCAGGCTCGGTCCCCTCCCCAATCACAATACAGGATGGTTTTCAGATAGTAGGAACACGTGTGGTGTGACGGATCTCATCGGGTGTGGGCCTTGATCTACTATAACTCCTTTGAAGAGGGGTGATTCTTTACAGCTGGGGCCATAAACTACATCTGCAGGGCTAGCTGATAGCCTGGACAATCGGACACAGAGGAAGAGGAGTGTCAGAGGGTGCGGTAGTGAATAGGGCGAAAGGGAGGTGTCGGGCGAGCACAGAGTGTGATTCTCAGGGAAGAGCAGCGCAGATGGGGGGAGGTTTATTGCCCATGCATAAGACAGAGAGCGGGGGTGACCAGTGCCTGGGGAAGATGCTTGCGAGGGTGAGGAGCCATGCTACGAATCGACAGCGTGCAGAGAGTGGGTCTGGTCAAGACATGTAAAATGGCTGCCGTGCACCACAAAAGTGTGGCATTTCAAAAAAGGCAAGATGGCGCAAACAATGTTTTTCAACACTTCCTCATTTCCTTCTAATCGAACGTTAACAGACGTTGGGGCATATTACCAAAGTTAAGCGATATTTATCGCTAACGATGCTTACCAACGAATTTTTTACCGCTAAGCATCGTCAGAAATTATCGAAGATAAACCTTGCTATTATCAAGGTTTATCGCAAATGCGATAATAAACGGCCGCAATGCATGAATATCGCTAAAAACTCAGCGATATTCATGCATTACCGAGCTAATGCTCTTAGCCATGTTATCCACCTCCCATTGGATAACATGGCTAAGAACTGCTCAGGGCAGGTGTTACTTTTTGGAGATATTCGCGCTTAGCGCGAATATCTCCAAAAGGAGATAGATATCTTGCATGTTGTAATGCAAGTTATTGTGGTATATGGAACTCATACCATAATCTCTCAGGAAAGCAGAAACTGATCCTTTTGGGACCGCCTAAAAAGGCCTAGGGGGTGAGGAGTACTCTACTTTGCCCCCTTTTCACGTTCCGAACTATTTTATTTTACTCTCTTCTGTAATTACACAAAATAGCAGCGATAAGATGCATCGGAGACACACAGGGGCATATTACCAACAACTAGCGAAAATTTTTGTCTCTAACTTGTTTAGAGACAAAAATTATCGCCGCACATCGGCGATTTTTATCGCAGATAAACCTTGCTATTAGCAAGGTTTATCGCAAATGCGATAAAAAACGGCCGCAATGCATGAATATCGCTGAAAAGTCAGCGATATTCATGCATTATCGAGCAAATGCTCTTAGCCATGTTATCCACCTCCCATTGGATAACATGGTGAAGAACTGCTCAGGGCAGGTGTTAGCTTTTGGAGATATTCGCGCTTAGCGCGAATATCTCCAAAAGTTGGTAATAGGAGATAGCGATGTTAGCGACTGTTTCCAGTCGCTAACATCTTGGCACGCCCACTTTGCATGTCATTAGTGATAAATATCACTGACATGCAAAGCGGGGCCCAAGATGGTCGCTATCTCCTATTAGCTGTCACTAACTGGTGTTAGTGACAGCTTGGTAATAGGGAGATAATTTTATCTCCGCTTTCTTGGCTTTTAAAGCCAAAAAAGCGGAGATAAACCCCCTTGATAATATGCCCCACAGTGAGAGAAAGGAGGCCGGAGATGAAGAAGAGATGTCAAATACACATTAGAGATAATATAGTGGCAGAAGGGAAGTAAATATGAGTAAACTTACCATGTAACATAAAAATGTTGCACTCTATACTATAAGTCTCATTTTATACTACAATCACTTCGCTACAACCTCATAAATTAAAAATAAAAATGAATAATGTCTCAAACAATTTTTGATTTCTAAATATAAATTTATTCTTCAGAATTTTCTAAATTTGAAAGAACTAGTAACATGTCCTCATCAGCAATGTCCTCATGAAAAGTCTGCAATGATGATTCTTGTAACTCTATGGTCTCCAAACATTCGATAAATTCGCCATCAAGAGATTGATCAAAAAAATCATTCAAGTCATCTCCTCCTTGTGACAATATTTCATTATTGGTGCTGTCAATTTCAATCAATGTAGTGGAATCATTCAAGTCATCTCCTCGTGACAATATTTCATTATTGGTGCTCTCAATTTCAATCAATGTAGTGGAATCATTCAAGTCATCTCCTCCTTGTGACAATATTTCATTATTGGTGCTGTCCATTTCAATCAATCTAATGGAATCATACAAGTCATCTCCTCCTTGTGACAATATTTCATTATTGGTGCTCTCAATTTCAATCAATGTAGTGGAATCATTCAAGTCATCTCCTTGTGCCAATATTTCATTATTGGTGCTGTCCATTTCAATCAATCTAATGGAATCATACAAGTCATCTCCTCCTTGTGACAATATTTCATTATTGGTGCTCTCAATTTCAATCAATGTAGTGGACAATTCAAAAGAAATTGCCACGGTCTCTTCATTGTGAGCCATTTTATTTTGAAATTGCTTGCTGTAAATTGCAGAAAAAAATAATCACTTTCATTTATCGTTTTTAGTAAAACATAATATAAAACTAACTTTATCAAGTATTTAGTATAACAGAAGGACTGCAAATAAATAACAGAAAACATTTTTCAAATTATCTTCAAGTGTACAACATAGTTCCCCTTACAAATTAACAACTCACCTTTTTAAAAGTAGGAGAAGTGTTAGTACTGTGTAAATCAAACACCAGAAATTCACCACCAAAAATTCCTCACAAATGTACCTCAGACAGTAGTATCACAAAATGGCTGTGGTTTCCTCTCATTTGAAATATATACATAACCAATTAACTTTCATCACACACAAATACAAAACCAAACTAACATTTTAATTGGTTCTAAATTTCAACACTTTCAAATGTGTTTTCCCCATGCAATTTTCCATAGGACATTTACATACGTCTACAGCCTGAATGGCTGAACGGAATTACACCAAACTTGGCAAAATGGTACATCAAACCTAAGAGGTCAGGAAGGACCTACTATGCCCCCTTATGGTCATTTCCCCCTTCGCTTTGGCCTCCTCTTGTCTCTCAATCCTACCGAGAGACACGATGGCGGCCGCTACGGACTGTTTGGAATGTTGACAGACGCCGGAGAACCAATCAGCTTCGCAAAGCTCCGTAACGCGAAAAGTACGCGAAGCGGAGCGCTGTTACAGATATATATCTTTTTTTGAACGTTAATTTCTCAAAATCCACTGGAGCACATATATTGAGACCTAGCAAAGGCACATCGGGCTACCAGTCCCTAATATTTTGCCAAGTTTCGTGCAAATCCATTCAGCCGTTCGATTATTATTATTTTTTATTTTTTTTGCCCCGCGGGGCCCTTTTAAAACCTCCACATCAAACGTAGGGGGTCAGCGAGGATCTACTATTCTCCCTTATGGTCATTTGCCCCTTCGCTTTGGCCTCCTCTTGTCTCTCGATCCTACCGAGAGACAAGATGGCGGCCGCTACGGACTGTTTGGAATGTTGACAGACGCCGGAGAACCAATCAGCTTCGCTTCACAAAGCTCCGTTGCGCGAAAAGTACGCGTCCTGGAGCGCTGCCCGGTCCGCTGTTACAGATATATATCTTTTTCTAAACGTTAATTTCTCAAAATCCACTGTAGCACATATATTGAGACCTACAAAAGGCACATCGGGCTACCAGTCCCTACAATTTTGCCAAGTTTCGTGCAAATCCATTCAGCCGTTCGGGCTAAAAGTGAGGCCAACCGCCCTATGGAAAACTCAATGTTAAAAACACGTTTTGGGACCCCCCTTTTTTCTCAGCCCCCCCTTGACGAACCCCCCCCAAATTTTCAAGGGCTGCTCAGAAACAAAATGTGCCATTTTCCTGAAAATTTCAGCCAATTCCGTCCACAAACGCCAAAGTTATTAGACATAGAATTTTCAAAAATCCCATAGAGAAAAAATCCTAACTATATATACCTACTGGCGACCGCCAGTAGGTAATATATATGTGCTCCTGGATGCAGTTGCGCCCACTAAGGTGGCAGTCACCTACCTAGGCGATGATGGAAAATAGTGTGGGCATGCAAAAGGATAAGGCCAGACACTACATCTTAACCCAGGAAAGGTTTCTTCTTTGCATCATGGTACATGCAGTGCACAATATGCGGTCCTCTCAGTGTTGACTGCGGTGTCAACACTCCAGTCAACACTAAGGGGAGAGTACATTGTACAAGGATACAAAGAAGCAAAACATTTCCTGGGTATTATGTAGTTTCTGGCCATTTTTTATGACCTCCTCTACCATTTATCACACATTCTTAATATTCCTTTTTGTAACAATTGCATTCCAGCCCACTGATTACACTTTACCTGGCCCGAGCAGGAGATTACCGCTTGAGCCCTAGAGGACAGCCTTGCAGGAGATTACTGTCCTGGTGAAGAGAGTACGGTCCAGGTGCGAAGATTGTGGCCCGCCGGCGGACGTAAAGTTAGAAATGGTAAGTGATTTCTGTGAATTCCAAAAATCGTAAGTGCCTTCTGTGAATACCAGAAGTAGTAAGTTTAGGATTTTGTCTTAGATTAGTTCTGTGAATCGGCCCCACTGTGACTAGATGACATTGTTTCAGCATGCCACCCATCATCTTAATTCAGTGTAACACTGTCAATGCGCATCACTTTAACAACCTACATGGAATGTGCTTATGGTCTTGGGAACTATGCTGAGACCAAGGCTGTCTCAATGCAAGCACATAAAAAAAATGAAGAAGGCATAATAACTGCTGAACCTTAAATGATGCCTGTACCAAACAATGTGCTCCAGAAACCCATCAGTGCCCCTCTAACTGGCCAGCTGGTAGACACTTCACCCAAAGTTTTGATTTATGCAAGATCTCTGCCGTAGCAGCTCACCAAGAGATAATACGTTTCACCTCTTGGGGTACAAGAATCCCGGTAAAGCCCAGACTTTATACGTTCATGCTGTAGTCCGAGGGAACGTTATTCAACTTTACGCAGTTCAGGGTAGTGGCTATGCTCAGAGCTTTGTGCTTTAACTGTCTTCTGTAATATACCTTTTGTGAAGAATATGTATGGCTTGTATGTTTTCATTGAAGACCTAGGGCATCATTTACTATATTTTGGCATAGGGCAGTGCTGCAATCCTTCCTGCTGCTCTACCTATGTCAAAAGAAAAAGGCAGGAATGTGGCATATCGATGAGATACATTGCATTCCTGTCCTATTGCACAGAGATGGCACACACCGCCAACATAGGCACTCTTTCACCATGAAGCAAGGGTGTCTGTGCAGAAATTAGGTTATTTTTGTGGGGAATTGGACACTTTCCCTCACAAAATAACCCTTACGCCACCCCAGGGGAGAAATAGGCTTTTGACTCATTCCCAGGTTTACAGCTTGTTATAAATCTGGAAATGTGCCAAATGACATGGGTGTTACGTGGGAACACCCACCATAACGTCCATGGCACGCATCTCCTTCCCAGTGTGAGGCAATGCAGCGACTTGCACTACGTTGCCTCACACCACACCTACGAGGCCATGTAAAGCCATTTATGGTGGCTTTACGTGGCCTAGTAGATATGGGTAAGCCCAGTGCACCTGTGGAATGTCATTAAACAGGATGTTCCGGCAGCGCTCTAGGCTTTTAAATAAGCTCTCTAATCTGTAGGTTTTTCACACATTTGAAACTTAAATACCTGTTGCATGCTCAAGTTGTTAGGCGCATTCTCATTTCTAAGATCAGACAGCACTCATAATTCCAGGACACCAGCCAGCTTTGGGGTCAATAAGTATTTTGACATTTCTCTGCAACTTGCACTCCAGATGCACCTCAATTAATGGATAATTCTATACTCAATGAATGTATCACTGCTGGAAAGAGTAGTGGCAAACATCTCCATTAGGAAGTATTAATTTGCTCCTGTGCAGTTTTTTTCTCAATGATACACGCCAATAATTGAAGCATTCAGCACTCACCTTTGATTCTCCCAGTGATGTAGAGAAAGCCATCCTGGTCCAGCTTGCCAATGTCACCAGTGTGTAGCCATCCTTCCTCATCCAAAGCCTTCTTTGTTTCTTCAACCATGTTCAAGTAGCCCATGAAGACGTGTCTTCCCCTGATGCATAATTCCCCATTGCCATTTTCATCTGGCATAAGTATCCGCGTCTGGCATCCTGGGACAGTCTTACCGCAGCTGTGGGCACATAATATAGAGATATGATTGGGATAGATTTAGTTATCTATTTTGAGAGTTTTATTTAGTGAGAACATGACTTTAGGGTATCGGAGAGCTATACAGTATATAACTATTTTCCACCAACATTCTTGGTTGCATAGTCTGGGAAGTTACCAACCATGTTATGTACATGTTACAGGCTAAATATATACATGCGTTCATTATACTGTTATCCACCAATATTGGTGATTACATAGTCGGAAAAGTTCCCTTCCATGACTTTCCTTGTTACATGGATTGGCCTTGTGGGTATAGCTCTAGTAGTTCGGTCATTTGTACAGGCAATGTGGGATTGTTAGGCTGGGAGAGAACTTGCCTTGTTACATACATAGAGCAAACTGTGATTAACTTTAATTTCTACGGGTGTGAGAATTTTGTGTAATTTGCTTTTGTGTACTTGATCACAATTTCAAGATAATTATTTGAAATTGTGCAATTACCACTATATTTTTGCGTGAAATGCATCTGTGTTTCAATTTCTGGTGTGAGGACTCATTTTGCACAAAACATATAATGTAAAACATAACTACTGTGCAACAGCTGCTTGCATTCAAGTTGCTTCTGTTGATCCCACGCTTCGGCTTAAACATTTAGCTGTGAACAGCGGCATAGATAAGAGATGTGGTGTATTGGCTTGATTCCAAAAATTATGCAGTTTACGCCGGCGTAATTTTCCCATTTGGTAATCTGGTCTTGTCAACTAAGTTGGTTATCTTTTATTACAGAGCATTATCATCTTTTTCACTAACGCTCGCTTCGTACTTGCCTATTCTGCATCACACTTGTTTCCCACTTCCTTCTCCCCACTTGAATCTTAGATGCCTGTTTCCCACCTCCTTCTCCTTACTGGACCTGTAGATACCTGAGCACCTACCTCCTCCTCTTCACTTGTCTCTTAAATGCTTGAGCTCCCACTTCCTTCTCCTCACCTGACTCCTAAATGCTTAAGCACCCGCCTCCCTCTCCTCACTTGACTCTTAGGTGCTTGTTTCTACCTCCTTCCCCTTACTTGACTCTTAAATGCATGAGCACCCACCTCTTTCTCTTCACTTGACTAGTTTATGCTTGACCACCCGCCTCCTTCTCCTCACTTGACTCTTAGATGCTTGAGCACCACCACCTTATCCTCATCTGACTTTTAGGTGCTTGAGCACCCAGCTCCTTCACCTCAACGGACTCTTGCATGCTTGAGCTCCCGCCTCCTTCCTCTCCTTGACTCCTAGATGCTTGAGCATCTCTCCTCTTTCTCCTCACTAGACTTTTGCCTGCTTGTGCACCTGCCTCATTCTCCCCACTTGACTCTTAGATGTTTGTTTCCCACCTCCTTCTTCTCACTTGACTCTTAGATACTTAAGCACCCACCTACCTCTCCTCACTTGTCTCTGAGGTGCTTGATTACCCGACTCCTACTCCTCACTTGACTCTTAGATGATTGTTTCCCAACTCCTTCTCCTCAGTTGACTCTTAGATGCTTGTTCAAACCTCCTTCTCCTCACTTCATTCTTAGATGCTTGTGCACCCCCTCCTTCTCCTTGACTTTTAGGTGCTTGAGCACCAACCCGCTTCTCCTCACTTCACTCTAAGGTGCTTGAACACCCATCTGCTTCCCCTCAGTTGACTCGTAGATGCTTGACCCCCCACCTTTCGCCTCACTTGAGTCTTAGATGCTTTTTTCCCACCTCCTTTTGACTTGACTCGTAGATGCTTGAGCACTTATCCTTTTCTCCCAACTCGACTCTTAGATGCTTGAGCGCCCACCTCCTTCTCCTCAATTGACTCGTAAATGCTTGTTTCCCACTTCCTTCTCCTCACTTGGCTTGTAGAGGCTTGAGCATCCACCTCCTTCTCCCCACTTGACTCTTAGATGCTTGAGAAACCATCTTCTACTCCTCAGTTGGCTCTCTTATACTTGAGCACCCAACACCTCCTCCTCACTTATCTCTTAAATGCTTGTATCCCACCTCCTTCTCCTCACTTGACTCTTAGATGCTTTTTTACCACCTCTTTCTTCTTACTTGACTCTTAGATGCTTGAGCACCCACCTGCTTCTCTTCACTTGACTCTTAGATGCCTGGTTCCCTCAGCCGCGGCCGCTGCAGGTAAGAGCGATGGGGCCGGCTGGAGGGTGTGGGGGGAGGGGTTTCGAGAGACGACCAGGCTGACCAGTGATGCCCCATGGGTGGATAGACAAGCAGGTTGGTCTCAGTCTCCTCTCAGTTCTAAGTGCAGTTTTTAGCTACAAAAGTACCAGATTTTATTTTTTGACTATCTGGGCACATTTAGCAACACTTCCAAGGTTCCAGGGTTGAAGAGGCAGCACTTGGAGTGCCATGACTCACTCAGGCTGGGCCCAGTTGTATATCAAAGGTAGTTGAAGCCTTTTCTGTCCCTGAAGCTCTGTTCAGGAGGTCAGCCAACTAGTCCTAGGAGTCAAGGCTCAAGCAGCAGGGAAGGCTTCTGATGATTAAAGGCAGACTTCAGACAACAGAGCAGTCCATCTAGGTGCAGCAGAGCAGTATTCTGAAGCACATACTAGGCCACAGCAGCAGGCAGTCCTCTGAGAGTCCTTCCACAGCTTCAGAAACTAAACTGAAGAGTGGGTCTGAGAGTCCTAGTTTTATACCTGGTACCTTCTTTAAAGTACAAGACGTTTCTAAAAGAATTCCCTTTGAAGTTATTGGTGTTTCCTTTCTTCCCAGCCCTGGCTACAGCCTGGCTGCCTGAACAGTGCAGTTGTGTGAAGTCCTTTGTGTGAAGGTGGGGCACAGCCTATTTATTTGCAAGTGGGGCTGTGACCCCCCCCCCATCCTGCCGGGGATGGCCCTCCATGCACACCTAATCTCTCTTTTTTGTGGCTTTCTGGGAGGATTAAAAAAAGCCAACTGCCAACTACACCCAGTCAATTGACCCAGGAACAGGGTGCAGGCACTAAATAGCTAGGGCAGGAAAATCCTGACTTTAAAAAGTGGCATTTGCAAAGTTGAAAATCTGACTCTACTATTGAAGTGGGTTTTAAATTACAATTTCCTGAACACCAACATTCATTTCCCTACCTGCTCTTAATAAAGAGTTAACATGTATTAAATGTAATAAGGCAATCCAATGTTATACTATGGGAGAGGTGGGCTTTGTCGTAGTGAAAAACGAATTTAAGAGTTTTTCACCACTAGGACGTGTTAAACACAAATGTACATGTCCAACCTCTTAATTACAACGCACCCTGCCCTATGGGCTACCTAGGACCAACCTTAGTGTGACTTATATGAAATAAAAGTCAGTTTACGGCTTGGAACAGGGTTTCTTTTACCAAGTCGATTTGGCAGTTTAAAACTGCATTTGGGCAGCAATGGGAGATTTGGGACATGTTTAAAGGGACCACTTATTTGGTGGCACAATAAGCGCTGCAGGCTCTCTATTAGTCTTTAATTTACCAGCCCTGGGTATATAGTACACCAATTTACTGGGGACTTATTAGTAAATTAAGTATGCCAAACAGATGTAAACCACATTTTCTATGTTTCAGAAGTGAGCACAAGCAGTTTAGCACTGGATAGCATTGGTAAAGTGCACCTAGTCCTCAAACCAACAAAAACAAATTCCACAAAATATTAAAGTGAAGGCAAATTGTTTGGGGGAATACGATTCTAAGCCGTACGGGTCTAATGGGGGGTATCTTCCATAATTCGTGCAATAGTAATGTTTATTTTCTAATGAGGAATGCTTGAACCCTTCTGTGCTTAAAGAAATACTTAAAAAATAGGTTTCTAACTATTTTCAGGTAGTTTTTCCCAGCTTTCAGCTGCAAGTTAGAGTGTTCTGCAAAGTAATTCCTCGAACCCTGAGCTTTTTCCAGTCCTACTGCATAGGTGATTTTTTAGAACAGGAAAAAAGAAGGTTCTAGAAGAGCTTAAATTGGGCAGTGAATGATAAGGGGTCCATCCCCTTGCAGGCAAGAAAGTGCCGGGCATGTTGCTTGAAACAGGGTATATTTGCTTAATGTGATTCGACACAAACTCATTAAGTCTCAGCAGCATTTTCAAGGAGCTATAATTTATTTGATTCTCTCCTCATTTTCCTAAATAGACCACGTTACAAAAATCAGTGGGCCAATTCACAAAGCCATTTGCTATGAAGACTTTGGGGCAGATTTACAAGCCCCTTGCGCCACTTTTGTGCCACTTTTGTGTCACTTTTAACATGGGAAAATTGACGCAAAAGTGGCACAAGGGGCTTGTAAATCTGCCCCTTAGTGCCCAAAAGCTGAATAAAGGAAATGGAAGCTATTAAAGGTAAAAGACATAACTTAATGAAAATGGTGAGGCCTGTGTTCCAGAGGTTGGCATCTATTAAAAAGCACAAACCGCTTAATTCTATTTCCATGTTGAATTCTTTTCTAGACTGACATTTTATGAACCTGATTGGTGGAGCAGCCATGAGTGTGATGCAGACCAGTAAGCAATGAAAAGAAAGGGTTTGAACGCAGCAGACTGGAGGGGGATTTGTTTGAATGCTCATCCATGAACGTGTACTGGTCCTGAAAATAAAACTTAATGTGCAGAAGAACTGTTAACATTCACACCAGAGATATATTTCCAACTGAAGAAAACGTGAACCTTCATCTTGACACAATTAGGTGCCTGACTGAATGATTCACTGAAGAATAACACCAAGAAGTGGTCGGAAACACTTGGTAATATTTCCTGAAAAATTAATATATATGAGCCATGTGCATAATTTTTAGAAATGGCTTTTTTTTACTCTGCACTTAAATTATTGATCATGTAATGTTAAAGTGAGTTGCTAAAAAATGCAGACTTACTCAAATAAACTTTCCAGCAAATTCTTCTGCTGCTCAACAAATCCAGAAGGCCAGAGAGGGGATGTTTTTCAAGCTCGTCAGTATTTCAGCATTACATGGTAGCTAGAGGTCTGCTCTCCTCTGATAGGGAACCAGATCAAAAACAGCACGCAGCGCCTCTGTGTGCTCCCTGAAGCCAGATGTAGGCATTGTTTACCTGTCCTGTGTAACCAGTACAAGAGGCAGGGACCGGTTGTCTAGGGATGCTGACTTCAGATGTAATGGCATAAATGTATGCGGGGATGGGGGTCTACATCATGAGTCAGCATATAACTTTAGATTGAGAATCAGGGGCATAGCTTCAAGGGGATGTTTGGGGTGTTACACCCCCCTAAATTATTTACCCTATAGAAAAGCATTGGGTACAGGTGCTTTCAGTCGGGTATAGTGAACTTTCTGTCAGATTTCACTCTGTATTTTCACATGCACACATTGACAAAAAACATCCAAACTTATTGACAAATAGCACACAAACTCTCGCTCTCTCTCCCTCTCTCTCCCTTTCTCATCTCTGCCTTAAGACAAAGGGGCATATTACCAACGATTAGCGATATTTATCGCTCACGATGCTTATCAACAAATTTTTTATCGCTAAGCATCGCCGGAAATTACCGCAGAGATAACTTGCTATTAGCAAGGTTTATCTCAGAAGTGATAAAAATCCTCGCGCTAACTGCCAAACGAGAGATTATCGCTGGAAAACCAACGATAATCTCTCGAAGTTTGGCGTTATCTTGATGATAGGGGCTCACAAACTTAGCCATGATATCCACCTTCCATAGGATATCATGGCTAAGTCAGGAAAATACCAGGTGTAAAAAAAGCAGCGCTAACCACGGTTAGCGCTGCTTTTTTTATCACTAACAGGGTTAGCAAAATCCTTGATAATAGGAGAACTGTTGCTTAACAACATTTCTCCTATTATTTTTCTCTGGAACGCCCCCTTTGCATCCCATTAGAGATGCAAGGGGAAGCGCAGAGAAAAAGGGTGCTAACATGCGAATTTGCGTGTTAAAACCCTGTTGCTGATAGGGAGATAATTTTATCTCCGCTTTCTTGGCTTTTAAAGCCAAAAATGCGGAGATAAATCCCTTGATAATATGCCCCAAAGTTAGTTAGAAAATGATTGGGGCATATTTACTACGCCCCTGCTGCACCTATAAGCTGCTGTAGCATCACTTTTGTGTGATGCTCCGGAAAACGCAGTCTGCTGGACCATATTTACAAGGCCACGCAATGTCACACTGCATTGCTTTCCATGGTCTTGTAAATATGGAGTACGGCAATGCCTTAATCTTCATAGAAGGGGCATTCCATGGGTGTTGCTGTGGATGTTCCCGCGCAACACCCATGGTTTTTTACATTGCCCCAGATTTAAACCATAGCGTAAATATGGGGCAGCATCAAAACTAATGCCTTCCAGCAGCAGGGATAACAAGGAGAAATGTTTACATCTCTACTCGGTTTTTCCTCTTTCCACGTGTGCTGCATTCTGCGGCACAAGTAGAAAGAGGAAAAATAGCTCCTTTGATTGTGTTTGTGCAGGGAGGTGTCCCTTCCTGCACAAAAGCAATCATGCCAACAACCCAGGTGCAAAGGTGCCTGTTCTTGTGCTCGGCTGAGGTTTGTGCACCAGTGCTGACAGAAAGAACAGGAATGTGCCATGTCTTGCAGATGCTGCGCATTCCTGCCATTTTCTTTTGACGTAGGGCAGTGCAGCAGGAAGGCTTGTGGCTCTTCCCAATGGGAAAATATTGTAAATCACGCCCACAATGTGTTGTAAGCGCCACTAGCAATCCACACTGCTCTCTCTGTTCACTGTGTGTCCTGCTTCTCATAACATATTTTACCAAGATATGCCAGTGGTATTGTTGGGAAATCTGAAGCTTACATCCCCCAATCTCCGTGGCCAAGCTATGGCCCGTAAAGAATACCTGTAATGAGCCAGTATTACTTTAGGTATGGTGTAGACTAACGGGGTAGGGATTTGTGATGATTATTATGTTCAAGCTTTCCTGTTTTTTGGTAAATTCTGGTGTTTTTTTCCTGTGTTTTCAAGTGATTTCAATACCTTACAAAAACAGTGGTTATCAGTGCTTACACATTTTTGTACCATTAAATACAATAGAAACAGTGTTTTTCCAGTGTTTATGGAACTTTTAGCTTTTATTATTGCTTGCTTTCTGCACAGTGTATATGAGGGCCAAATAAATTTTGACAAATGAAACTTATCGTAGCACATCATACAATACTTCTTCAGTTAGTCTTTGGTCAAGCTTGCTCGCTCTTCCCTTCCCATGTAAACTTTTATCTGTGAAAAGGCCCTCTCAATATTGAAACATAAGACGGAAACACCAAAATAGCCAGTACACAATTTGCTAACTCTGGCCATTGACATAGCTTCCCATGCCAGTACTGATGCACCTGAAGATTGCACCTCTCTGTGACGGGTTCTGCAACATATGCGTTGAACTGGGCGCATATGGCCTCAGTGTGATTGAAGCGGTCACAAATGAAGCAGCACTTCTGAAACTCTAGAGAAAAGTTCCCTTTACGGAAGGGATATATAACTTTTGCAGAGTACCACAGTGAGGGTTCATTGAGTTCAAATGCCATGGTTGGTGAAGGGCTATTTCTCATACATTGTAAAATAAAAGTTCCTGAATTGCTCCATAACATTTCTTGGCTTACCAAGTGTTAAGCACTCTAACATCAAACTTGTTGCAGTGCCAAAGTCACTAAAAGCGTCGCCCAGCCTACTCTCAAGGAAATGTTTCACATCTACACCAATTATGCTGAACACTTGGTAGATGAGGGTGTTTTCAGACTCTAGCTTTTTTATGTCCACCACAGCAGTCGTGCTTTCCTGTAAAAATCTAAAAATGCAGTAGAGTGTACTTTTTTTCAAATCACTATCACTGTGTGACCAAAGATCCTCACATTTCTTGCCTTTGCCATCATCACTCAGCAATAGTTCTGTAAATGGTCGCCACATGAATAATTTAGCATTCAGGGCCTCTAGGACTGAGAACCACTCAGCTAAGTGACACTGTTGGGATGACTCTTACTTTGGTGCCACACTAAGCACAAAATGAGAAATATTTGCGTTTTAGTTTCCACGCATAACACAACAGTACACCAGACTTTACTAAAAAGTCAATAGCATTCTTCATTAACTCTGAAGATTGTAAAGATGCTTTCAGCATATAATCTAACAAGTGGCAAGGATATTTTACAGGGAAGCACTTCATCTCCGGTATCGAATTTGACAGGCCATCACATACTTCTTTCTGTAAATGGTTGCCACATGAATAATTTAGCATTCAGGGCCTCTAGGACTGAGAACCACTCAGCTAAGTGACACTGTTGGGATGACTCTTACTTTGGTGCCACACAAAGCACAAAATGAGAAATATTTGCGTTTTAGTTTCCATGCATAACACAACAGTACACCAGAATTTACTAAAAAGTCAATAGCATTCTTCATTAACTCTGAAGATTGTAAAGATGCTTTCAGCATACAATCTAACAAGTGGCAAGGATCTTTTACAGGGAAGCACTTCATCTCCGGTATCGATTTTGACAGGCCATCACATATTTCTTTCCTATACGTAGCTGAATCACTGCAAGTACAAACAATATCACTCCAATCTTTGTTGAACTTGGTAAAAACTTTTTGTAGCATCATTCCAAGTGACACTGCGTTCCATGTTTTCCAAACGTCTGGTGTCATGTTTTCACCAGTATCCAAGATGCTTGGGGACTGCACTCTATTCACATATACCTGTCATTATACCTCGCATTGAATGTTTAAAGCCTGGGGTGTTTGGCAATTCCCCTACTATCAATACTGACTCACTAGAAAAAGTGGCTGATGTATTAAGGATTTTTACCCATTCTCTGTGGGTAAATGTGATGGTACAAATAGGGAAAGATTTTTATGAAACCTACGTTTTTCCTATCAGGGAAAGACTCAAAGGTAGCCCAAAAATCAAACATGATTTTGATATTTCCTGATTTTCTACAGTTTATAAAATAATTAAACAACACTTAAAACATGCTTCTAACCCCTGTATCTTTAGACCAAAGACAACAAAACTGAAAAAAGGAAGAAGAAACAATATTTTAGTGACATCCCTAAACAATAAAATTCAAGCAGGATAATGGTAGCCCAGTGTTTCCCACTGCTACCTTTTATAACAAAGTTACATATTATTGGCCCCTTCAGGAAGAAATAAAAATAACTCTTTCACTCTCCTTTTCCTTTCTTTGAATGGCATTTAGTTTGAGGTTGTGCAGTGTTTTTTCAGTGTTTATATGTTTACACTGGTGAGGGCTATTTCCCTTCCAGTGGGGTTTTATCAGTTATTATAGGTTTATACCTAAGACCGGACAGCCTAATTATGTTTAAGTATATTTAGCACTCACTCTAATACACTCCTTGGCCAATGATAATTATGGTCTTTTTTACATGGTTTAGTGATGAATAATTCTTAATAACTAATGTGTGTTGTAAAATATTGATACTTGTATGTGTATCGGGGTTCAGATATAGTGCCCCAAAGTCACCTGCAGGTGAGACTTCTCTGACAGTGTTGTCTGACTCCCAGCATTGCTGTCCTTAGGAGCACAACTCAAGGGCAGAGGTGAGAGGCATTCTCTCTTTCTCACTTGTTTGTCCATTCAGCGCTTATGACTATCAGTGAAGGTCCTACAGTGTAGAAGGAAATGTTACTTGTGTGGTACTCATGGCTCATGTGTGTCTTTGTTGAAGTCATAAGCTGCCCTCCTGCCTTAACACTCCTCCTATTTCAGTAACTATGGATTTCACAAACTATGTACATTAGAGTCTTTTCAAATGAATTGATCTTCTGTGGTACCTGCCAGCACAGGGCATGCTGGGACATGGGAACTGCTGGCTCCTTAAAGTGACAGAGTTGAATTTACACTCTTGATGCAGCCTATTTTGTTCCTTAGCCTGATTTTCTTCTCTAGTTTCCTTCTATGTATGACATTTAAGGCAGTGTTAGGGTACTGTGCTGTAAAAGCCTTGTCTTTGAAGGTGGTAAGAATTCTGCAAATACCAGTCTAATTACATAATTCTGAGCTTGATGTTCCACATTTGAAATGTCAGTGTCCACATCATACATCTTTTTTCATAATGCAATAAGTGTGTTCTGGAATCCCACATGGAGCTGGAGATGCATCATTTAGTGCTGGTGACCTCATCAGAGATAGCTAAGATGCAAAGCTAGGATTACAAGTTAGTAGCGTTTGCTTCATCATGGCTCAGTACCAATGCCCCAGGCTCTATCGTGTGCCCTCTGATGCTTTATCCCATGAGAATGCAAGGTCTTGTATTAGTTGTTACAATAACATGAAGTAAAAAAAATACAGCCAGCATTAGGCGTGAATCACAAGCCATGCAGCTCTTGTGCATTGATGGGTTGACGAACAGATCAACAAAGCTGTGATAAAAACCACAGAGTTTACTGATAGGAGCCTGCTTGATCATAGTTAGAGGAGGTTCATCTTGAGGCGAACAGAACATAAGATATTGGCAGAAATGTTCTCACCAACTTTGAAAAGTCAAGTGAAGCGGAAGAAGTGATCACAGGTTGGTACTAACCTTGTCAGGTGGTAGTCATTTGCCACATGTATTGTATGGGATCCCGAACACTCACTCATGCCGAAAATATCTGTGATAGGAAGATTCATTCCCAGAAAATATTCCTGGGTCTCCTTTGCGATGGGAGCGGCTGATGTGTAACGCTGGACACTCCGATCAAGGCCCACGGCAGCTTGCATCTTTTTCAGTACTCCAAAATCAGCCATGGAGTGCCCAGGGCGGACAGAGCCACTACTGTAATGGAAAGCGCAGACTGGTTAGAAGAAGAAGCAAGCATTGGCAAATAGGTTGGACTTTATTTGATGCTTTCACATGAAATCCAAACATTGGCAAATATGTATCTAACCCAGATGTCAGGAAAGCTTATACAAGCAGCCTGGTGAACCCATGACCAAATACATCACCTTATCTCAGTTTTTTTTCACGCAAAAGTGTGTTACATTTTGGGAGTAGTACCTTCTCATTTATAGGGGCTGTGAACTATAAAAAAAAGAGAACCTTTGGGCGATAATTAGTTTCTTCTTTGATAAGGCTGCTCCTATTTTCAGGAATCTATAGAGTTTGATGTCTTTTGGGTGGTGTCTTGATTTGAGATGAGAGAAGGTGATGGGGTATTCCCCATTCTCGAGTAGGTGAGGGCAGTAAATACCTTTCTCTATCCATGTATCGAAGGTAAGGCTTTTCCCTTTGTATTTAAACTAGCTATTTGCCCACAGTGACTCTGACTTAGACCCCTTGACGCTAAACTCCAACTTCTTGTCTACTTTTAGAAGTGCGGTTTTTGTGTTTTTAAAGATAGGTTTGGATGAGTGGGGATTTGTATTTGCTGTTAGTATGGCCAGTATTAACAAACTCGGGCACCAAGTCTCTCAGCTATTCAAGCTATTACGCCCCAAAGCCAACAAACTTAATGAAAAAACAATAGCCTATTTGGATAAACAGTCCAACACCCCACTCAATGAACAGGAATGGGCAACTCTGTGGGCCTCAGCCTCGCGTAATAAGATCAACCCAGTTCTAGCACAAACTAAATTTAGGCTTCTCCACAAGGCATTTTGGACTCCAGCCCGACTACACTCGCTAGGCCTCAGGGAGGACTCACTCTGCTGGAATTGTAACAAAGAGAAGGGAGACCTGGCACACCTTATCGTCCAATGCCCAACACTCAAGGTATTCTGGGGGAAAATCTTCGATTTCATTAATAATGTGTTTAAGTGCAAACTAGCGATGGAATTCTCCACCCTCACTTCGGCATTTATACGCACAAATTTGAGATCTGAGCGAGAAAAAGACCTAATGGACCTCTTACTGACAGTAGCTGTGAAAATGGAAAAACACAAGCAAAACTAGCTACAAAGGATGGATCAACTGGGTCACACATCTCAAAGGAGCAGACAACATTGCGCTACAGTACTCACCCTGGAAAGTGTCCTTGAGGGGGATGTGGGAAGCACTGGACACTTACCTATACTCTTATGAACCTCCATAAACAGTTGGTTTTCACAAACATCGTACCGGCCCTCGACCCAAAAGTGTGATTCCCCCAACATAGCCCGGGCGGGCTCGCATTAAGACTCATGCACACCGAGTGTCTGCCAAATGTAATGCAGTATGTACAACTGTTGACAATGTAAAGTTAAGCGACTGTAGCTCTCTACATGCCTGTCCTATCCTTCTTTTGTTTCACCTCTAATTTTTCTGTACTTTCCTCCATACCTCACTTTTACTCTCAAAAATCACAAGCAGAAGGGGCTAGCTACATAGGTACCATTGTACGAACGACTACTGCCATTCTTGGCCAACCCTGCAACAGTAGTTGTGATTGTATTCTTTGCAAAAAATAATACTTAAAAGAAATAAAAGTTTAATACTTGTGCAAAAAAAAAAAAACGTGTTTAGGTCTGTCACAGCACATCTGTGACTGGCAATACATGCAACAGGCCAGGGCCTACCAGCCCTCAACTGCCCTAGCTGCACAGTACCCCAGGCCTGTTCAGTGATACTTAGAAATAATCAAGTCTGTGGTTTGAACTTGCACTTTCTAAGGAGGCTGTGATCCCTGCGGCAACTCCAGGAGTGGAGCATTTTAGCTGTGCAGGAGCCTGGGACAGATGAGAGTCCAGAACTGGATCTGGGTGTACTGCTCCAGCTTGTGGCGAGCCCTAATCTGCAGTCTTTGTCCAATGTGCAAAAAGGGGAGCGAATGGAAGAAGCAAGTAGCACAGGTCTAGGGGTCCTACTGCCACTCTGGCCACTTCCCCCATCTATGGGGAAGGAAGCAAGCAACACAGGTCTAGGGGTCCAACTGCCATTCTAGACACTGCCACCGCATGCTGGGAAGAAAACAAGCAGCACAAATAAAGTGGTATAATCCCCACTCTAGCCACTGCTTTCACCTACTGGGAAGAAGCAAGCAGCACAGGTCTAGTGGTCCAATCACCACTCTAACCACTGCCGGTACATATTGGGAAGCAAATAAGCAGTGCAAATCCAGCGGTCCAATCACCACTCTAGCCACTGCTTCCACCTACTGGGAGGAAGCAAGCAGCACAGGTCTAGCATTTAAAACGTCAGTCTAGCCACTGCCCCCAACTACTGGAATGAAAACAAATAAAGTGATCCAATCACCACTCTAACCAATGTTTCCACCTACTGGGAAGAAGCAAGCAGCACAGGCGTAGTGGTCCAATCACCATTCTAACCACAGTTCCCACATATTGGGAAGAAAACAAGCAGTGCAAATCCAGCGGTCCAATCACCACTCTAGCCACTGCCCTTGCCTGCTGGGAAGGAAGCAAGCAGCACAGGCCGAGCGATCCAATTGCCAGTCTAGCCACTGTCGTCACCAACTAGGAAGGATGGAAGCAAGCAGCACAGGTCTAGTAGTCCAATCACCACGCTAGCCACTGACCCTGCTGACTAAGAAGCAAACAATTAGCAAACAAATAGCGTAAATCCAGTCGTCGAGTCGCCACTCTTGGCTCTGCCTCCCCCTATTGCTAACAGCAATTTGTTGCATTCTACCCACTCAGTTGAAAGGAAGTTCTAGGGGGCAGTTTTACAAGGACTGGCGCATTTCGGCATATTAGCAGGGATGCGCCAGTACCAATGCAACACTCAATTCTACCCTTGCGCCATCACGGATGCGCCGCATTTACAATGCGGCGCACTGTGGCGCAGGGATAGACAGATGCGTGCTGCATCTGATGGGATAATGGCGGCGCGTTGCTGGAGTCGTGTCGCAAGCGCAACGCAACTCCAACAATGTTCACGGACTACCCATACCTAACGTGCTGCGCCACTCCTTACGCCTGCTTTCAGCAAGCGCAAGGTTTCGTCGCAGCGGACTCTGAAAAGTGACTCTGTGAAATCTTGTAGATTTCACTGCGTCACTTTTACAAGGCTTTTTCCGATGGTACGCCCACCCTGCATACATTAAACCTGATGCAGGTTTAATGTGGCGCAGGGCCTTACAACGTGACGCATCTTTCTAGCTCGCTGCCTCTAGAGGACTTCACTAAAAAGTGGGGTTCTGGTGGGACGGGGCACTGTCCAAATTGTCTTGGTCAAGGTGAAAGTGTAAACCATTTTTTGTTTGTGTGTCCTCTGTACACAGCCCCAAGAGCCAAATGGTTAAGCTCGGTTTGTAGAAGCCTAGGTACCCGCTCGGCTGTTGAAGCAAGCAGAATTTTAAAAACTAACCTGACCCCATTAATTGTTGTGGGGGTAGCCAAATATTTGGGGTGGGCTTGGTTGCTTAGAACCAGGTTCATCAAAAGTAAATAGCTGGGGGTTTAATAATGTTTGCTTGCTAATCTGTTAATGACTAGTTCTTTATATTTGATGCTCATTGGTAATCTATGTGGTAATGCCAATTTTGTACTCATTCATAGAAGCCTGTATTAATAATTTAATATTGGTTTTAGATGTTTTAATTATGTATTTACTGTATTTTACGTCTTTTATGATGCATCAATCGAATAAAGACTTCTTGAATTGAATTGACTCTGTGAAATCTTGTAGATTTCACTGCGTCACTTTTACAAGGCTTTTTCCGATGGTACGCCCACCCTGCATACATTAAACCTGATGCAGGTTTAATGTGGCGCAGGGCCTTACAACGTGACGCATCTTTCTAGATGCTGCACATTGTAAATAAGTCACAATGTGATGTATGGTTTACACCACCGGCGCATCACAGATGCGTAATGTGTCGCAAGGGGCTTGTAAATCTGCCCCTGGGTGTTTAGTCTTTTCAATGTATTTTTCTTTTAGCTGTTCGTATCTAGATTGGAAAATACATTATACTCTAAATCATTGGGTTTTAAATATGCCAGGTCTTAAATCACCTTTTTACCTACAGGGGCTATAGATTAAAATTGTTTTTTTAGGTCTCGCCTACGCAGCATGCATGCGCTGCATAGGAGGAGACCTTTAGCCATCGGTCCCCTTTTCAAGCCACCTCAGAGCAGGCGTTCCATTGGCAACGCGTGCACGTGTGGCTATTCCCACCATGTTTGTAATTAACTTGTAAACATATGGTGTCAGCGCTGTTCCCGTAAGGGAAGCAGGCGCAGGCCCCTTCCTCTCTCCCTCCCCCTTGCTGCCAGCGCAAGGCGCCGTGTGTATGTTTTTTTATGTCTGTCCCCAGGGGCACAAGCAGGGATCCACTTCTGTCTTTTTGCTGAGATCAGCTGTAATGACAGAAGTGGATTCCAGCTTGTGCCCCGGGGGAACTGCAGGACTTCAGACACAGCTGCACATGCACAAACAACATAAGTGCATGCATGCCACAGTCATCGGTGAAAAGGAAATGTCAGTTGTTTAATCACCAGAGTGTGCACTGGATTGAATTAGGTAAGTGCATTGAAAATACATAATTACACTGCACTCAATGCAACATACATTCCAAATACCACTCAGTGTCACATAATTATACACCACATAATTACACTGCACTCAATGCAACATGTACTCCAAATACCACTCAGTGCCACAAAGTTACACACCAGATAATTACACTGCTCTCAATGCAACATACACTCCAAATACCACTCAGTGTCACATAATTACACGCCACATAATTACACTCTACTGAATGCAACACACACTCCATACAATACCACTCAGTGCCACATAATTATATTCTATATAATTACACTGCGCAAAACGCAACGTACAATCCAAATACCACTCAGTGGCACATAATTACATGCCACATATTTACACTCTACTCAATGTAACATAAATACACTCCACATAATACCACTCAGTGCCATATAATTACACGCCACATACTTACACTCTACTCAATGCAACATAAATGCACTCCACATAATACCACACAGTGCCATATAATTATATGCTATGTAATTACACTGCACTCCATGCAACATACACTCCAAATAATACCACTCAGTGCCACATAATTATACACCACACAATTACACTCTACTGAATACAACATTCACTCCCAATAATACCACTGAGTGCCATATAATTACACGCCTCATACTTACACTCCACTCAATGCAACATAAATACATTCTACATAATAACACACAGTGCCACATACTTATATGCTACATAATTACACTGCACTCAATGTAAGATACACTCCAAGCACCACTCAGAGCCACATAATTACACACCACATAATTACACTCTACTGAATGCAACATACACTCCACACAATACCACTCAGTGCCACATAATTATATGTTGCATAATTACACTGCACTCCATGCAACATACACTCCAAATAATATCACTCAGTGCCACATAATTACACGCCACATAATTACACTCTACTGAATACAACATACACTCCCAATATTACCACTCAGTGCCACATAATTACACGCCACATAATTACACTCTTCTCAATGCAACGTAAATACACTCCAATAATACCATTCAGTGCCATATAATTACCCACCTCATACTTACACTCTACTCAATGCAACATAAATACACTCCACATATTACCACACAGTGCCACATACTTATATGCTACATAATTACACTGCACTCAATGCAACAGACACTCCAAGTACCACTCAGTGCCACATAATTACTATCTCTACTGAATGCAACATATACTCCACACAATACCACTCAGTGCCACATAATTATATTCCTCAAAATTACACTGCATTTAATGCAAAATGCACTCCACACCATGACACAATTTCACTAACCATAATTTCGCAGAACACCACAGTTCCAGGCCACACAATTCAACTCCACACATTTCCAATACACACCGCATAATTACACACCAAACAACATATTTCAACTCCAAAACTCCACAATCCACAACGGACCTCCAATCCACACCATATGGTGTCACCATATGAGCACCAAACATCATTCAGCTCCACCATTTTGCATCAGCGCACCACCTAAACATCACGCCAGTCTGCCCTTGGAATCTGGCATCTGTTGATTCTCCCCTAGTGTCTGTCCGCTGCTCGTGTTCTAATTAAATTACTATTTTCAAACATCCACTCCCCCGTTATTTATGTCCCGCCCCCATAACAAAAAAATTATAACAAACAAGCATGAGAACAGGCAGGAAGTAGTTGCCAGCAGTGCAAGCACAAAAAAAGTAGAAGACAATTTTTATGGTAAAATCTTTTTTTAATTCGGTTTTTCAGTTGCATATAATGTTGCCTTTGTTTGTATAAAGGTAACAAAAATGCTTATCACTTTTTACTATAAGTTTTCAACATAATGCACAGCAGCCACACTGCTCTACAACACAGCCAAAAGTTCTGGCTAAACACATAAGGTCCCAAAGGCGAGACCTATTTGCAATGCCAATGCCAATGCTTGTTATTGTTTGCTGTTAATAAATGGTTTATATTTTGCACTTCAGCTCATTTTGGTGGTATGTTTTTGGTAGAACCTGTTTTGAAGTACATTCTATTGTGTTCTGAATTTGAGTAAGTTCAGGAGAGATGATCTGAGGTGCTTTTCCTGAGCGCTTATGTGTTAACTTGGTGATTGTAGAAAGCATAATAAATCTGTGTGAATTATCTTTAAATTAGTCTTTCTACACATTTCAATTTTCAAACTGTTTCTCGGTGTGAGCATTTCAAATCCCATGCTCTTTTATGTTTCCTTTGTTTATTCTCTGACTCCATCTCATCTTCGTTCTGGTGATATCAGGGCATGTTGAAAATGTTTCTTGTCTTTAGCAACTTTCTTTTACCGTCCTCTGTTAATTATCAGAGGGCCAGAAGTACGAAGCATTTTAACAGTTGCAAAAGTTCTGACTTTGCTGTGTACCACTTTTTAATTTCCAGAAATTGTTTTCTGACTCCTAAAAAGAATTCTGAAGGAATTCTGCTTTGGTATCTGGAAGAGGCGTGTTGTCGGTGTCCCTTCCAAGTGCAAGATTGGTATCACATAATTCGGTGGCATACCACAACCTGAGGGGGGCCCTGCAAAGTGCATGGATGGTTCCCCCATGCTCGGGACACAGTCAGGAGCTCTCAAACCCGCCCATGCACAGTGTAGGAGTCGCCCCCTGGAGCTGGCCCCCTGCACTGCAGGGGCTGCGGGGGCTATTGTTATGCCACTGATATGATTCTATGGTTGGCGACCGAAATCCGGTCATAGGACATTGGACCTATCCGATGTCGTAACAGTTTCTGCAATGGAAGCAGTCTTACACAATTACATATTAATGCAGCTGGCTCCAGGTGCACCTGTCCATCAAAGGTTCATAAAATACATCAATGTCAAAACGCCTTGCAATTTTCCACTTCGTGTTAACCTCTGCGGTGCCTGATTATTTTTAGGTAATTGACATGTTGTTTACAGCCGCTCCCCCCGGCAGCCCAACAGCTGACCCTTGACCCTTCGGGCCCCTCCCTCCCAAGCTTCTTCTCCAGTTGATAGAGCCAAGGAGAAGCATGAGTGTGCAAAACAGTGTAAAAGTATGTGTTAGGCAACTGCTGGTCTGCAAGGCGCTTTCATGAAAAAGTATAGCGCTTGCTTCTGTTTTATTTGAACATTTTCCGGTGTGCAGTCCTTGCTGTAAACGCACCAGTAGATTGCACCTACCCAACATCTGTCTAGTCTGGGACTGACCAGCGGAGAGATGTGTCAGCAAATTGTTTTTAGGTCTCGTCCTTTACCATTCCGAAGGAATGGGAAATGGCGAGAATTCAAGTGCTCGAACTGATTGTCAAACCACCGCTTTTTTTCGTGGCGTTTTCTTCGAGTGCACGTACAGGCACGCGCTTTTGGCCCATACACTTTCATGGCCATCTGTTCCTCAATGTCCCTCCCACCCTTCGTTTGATCTTGCCGCGAGTTCAGGCTAATGGCCCTCCCCCCTCCCCCAGCACAGAGCGCGCATCGCGGCCGCACAGCACATCAAAGGGCTTCTCCCAGCATGTGCTGTGCGGCTTCTCCTCCCCTAATTATGTGGCCGGCCTTACTTGTGTTTCCCGGCCGCTTCCCGGCCACTCTTGTATTTAATTAGCAGCAGCAGCATTTCTCCTGCGCCAGGCCACATCAAAGGCTCTGTGCCACTTTCACCCACACAGCAACACTTACAGACACGCAACGCCACTCACACCTGTGGAAAAGTAAATTTTGCCATGTTGTATGTGCCTACGTGTTCCCCATGTTATGTCATATGTGCATGATCGATATGCATGTATTCCCTTCTGATCGATTAAAGACGCAATTACAGTTGTGTCCATCTCTAGTATGCCAGTTTCCAGTCCTCATGAATACAACGAATATTAGGCCTATGTAACCCTACGTTGCCACATTTTACAGTGTGCACGTTAATTCATTGAATTATCCCCGTTTCTAGGCCTCAAAAGGGCCCGGACTCAGATTCAGCTCCTGTTTCCTGAACCCTCTCCGAGGAGCGATACAGCCCCCACCTGTATCCCTGACCCTTAGCTTACTTTCATGTCTCGCAGTGCCCGGCTCGGCCTGGCTCTGCCTCCCAGTCTGCCAAGAGTATGTTATGTTTCTAGTTATCCGTCCAGCCCTCCTTCTCTGCATTCCTAAGCTACTGAATCGCATCAATAGTTTCCGTCATGGTCTAGCCTTTATGTCTCCATGTAAGAGAAATACTGTATAATGTTCATAGAATATTCCTCGCACACGCACTACATGTAGAATAATGTATGCACCAGTCTTAATGTCTGTTAGCCTTTACTCTGATAACTTTTGGATTCTATCAACATGTACTCTAAACACCAGATACTAGATATGCCTTGGGTACATGTCGCTCTGACACTCCAGACTTTAGTCTCCTCTTCTAGCGCAGAAGTCATAGCCCCCAGTTCCTCCTGGTAACACGTCATTGTCAGTTTGCGCGCACCACTAGGTTAGAGGTCCCAGCTGCTCAGGTAGCCCCCTCCATGTTTCCGCCCCGTTTATGACATATTCTGTTACGTTTACATCACATGTCTATGTATACGCCCTGTACACGCCTTCTTGTTACATCATTTTTGCCTTATCTTTCGCGACTGTTACGAAACCACGCCTACTGCTACGCCTACTGTATTGAATGTAATGTATTCTGTTTAACTATATATATTGTGCACTGTTATTAAAAGTTACTCCTTATGCTCCCAGATCCTGGCCCCGGCAGCTGCCATCCTATTCCCGTACAGGCTGTCCTGTTCCTGTCCTTTATACCTATTAAAGCCTGTAAACTTCAGCTACCTCGAATCTTGACTCTTATTTATTGAGCTACCTGTTTATTGATTAATTCCGAAAAATAGATCCGGTAATATTTATTTATTTACCACATAATGGCGCCCGAATAGGGACTTGCCCTTTCCCCACGCGCCGGAGAAGCCACGCAGGCCCCCTGATCCTCTGCAGCCGTGACGGAACCATACCGTGCACGTGCAGATATTTCTGCTTCAAGTATCCCTCAGGCCCACGGAGGAGACGGAGGATGCGGTCCAGACGAGGCGGTGGAGGAACGCGGCGAGTCCCGACCAGAGCCCAAGCCGAGAGTCCAAGGTCCGAGGTATCCGGAGGCCCACCTGTAATTGAAGTCCGAAGTTCGTCCGTCCGTCGTTGTAGCAGTCCAGTCCAGTCCGAGGCCTTCCGTTCTTGCTGCCCGGTGAGTACCGTTGCTGGGGTAGTATCTAGACAGGGTCAATTAATTTGTCTCTGGTCCGTGGGTTTGGGTACGCAAATCCAACACGAAGTGTTCACTTAGGTGGACGCGGGTCCTGACGTGTCTCTTTATGGGACCGGTAAGTTTCGTACTGTTGTAGCAGTGCATCTAGTAAATTCTAGTAAGTTCTGTTCTCGAGAAATTCACGTGTTCTGTTCTCAGTATACCAGGTAATATTCTGTTCGAACTGTTATTATAAATGTTATTCCATGTGTTTTCAATGTCGTGGTATGAGTGATTTATTTTCTTCAAGTTATTATTGTGTTTATCGTGTATTGTATTGTGTCCAGACTCCAGTTCTAAGTTATGCCTCTGTTCACGAAATTACGTCAGCTAAAAACCAGAAAAGGTCTGCTCGAAGTAGCAGTTCCTGTCCCGCCTAGGGACAGTCCAGGTCATTTTATGTATCATAAGCATGGCATAAGTGCCATATTATATCTAGATTTATGGGTGGAGTACACCAAGGAATTAGAAGAAAAGTATAGATGGCCCGTATCAGGTACGTGGGATGCCGAGTGCATCATGCGAGTAGAAGAAGCATTATGGAAAAAGAAAGCCAGACAGTCCCAGAAAGATGCCATCGAGTTATGGCGCAAAGAATCTCATAGAAGACGAGAAAAAGAAATCAGAAAGACAGAATTAAGTAGAGAATCCTTAGAAAGAGCCCAAGAAAGGGAATTAATTGAAATAGGTGAACGAGTTAAAGCCGAACAGTCAGACAGACAGAGAAATGCCCTTATTAAGGGTATGTATCCTCTTCTTGCCGAGGGCTTGCCAAAAGCAACCCCGGAAGCACCATGTAATTTTCCGCCGCCATGGGTTCCGATTAAGCTACGTCACAAACCGACCGCAGCTGATATTTTTCTCTCGTCCTACTTGGACGACACAGTCCCAGAATATGCAAATCCTGTTCCGCCAGCTCCTGTAAATAATGTAATTTCTGTTCCTCCAGCCACCGGGGCACCTGTTACAGCACCTGTTACGGTACCCCCGGTCCAGCCCATAGTACAAGTTCCCGCTACATCGGTCACTCTGCCAGCACGAAGAGTATCAGTCGACGATTCCAGTTTAGGAGCCGCGGGGGGAGGTCCTCCTGGTACCCCGCCGCCACACAAACGTGTAACGTTAGTCGAGTTACATGAACGTGCGTTACAGCGTACGCCCAAACATCAGTCCGTTGCAGAATCAAGCGAGCTCTTACCGAATGCCGTTATGATCCAGTCCCAGGCGATGATAATATGGTTATATATTCATTGCGTGTAAGACGGGTGACCGAGTATTTGGACACCCTACCGAATATGAAAGAATATCTAGACAGAATATATCGTTTCATCCGTACAGGAGTAGATCCAGAAAGTATTGGCGAAGCCATGTCTCAAAGAAAAGCTGAGATTCAGCTCATGCTATTAAAGTTTCTAATCAATTGTTTAATAAGGGAACAAGATTATCCGACTAAAGATCCGATGGAAATGAGAGTTCTGACAAAGTGGAGTGATAATATAGCCGAGGGAAGACACAAGACACTCAGTAGTATAGAGAGTATGTACAAGAAAATTCGTAAGGAAATAATAAGGTTACACGAGAAACGCATAGCAGCACAAGTGTCCGAGAAAGAAGACGACTCTCCTACTGAAGAGGTAGAAGACGAGAATACCGCCAGAATAGCGTATGTAGGTAAATCTAGACTTCCCGACCGACATTCACGTCCAGAACACAAGAAAGTTTTTCATCTTCCAGCACCAGAACAAGGTTCTCTAGAGCAAGTATTTCAAGCTACCGATCACATTCTGAAATCACGAATCGGTTATAGTGAACTTAGTACCATGCATGAACAAGAACTAGCCCGATCAGCAGTCCGATGGATTACTGATTCTACCACTTTTCCAGACGAAATAGTGGCACAAATGTTTCTGAAACTGCCCCCAGCCGAACAGCGACTGGTGGGTATGTATATGATCCAGCACCTCATTACACTGTATAAGGGACAACATTCTGATCCAGGTCCGTTACATGATGTTCTGAACGAGTTACTCCAGTATAGATGGAAAGGTCTAGGTACCGATTTAATCAGTGTCATTCTAGAACAGCGCCACAAATATCGAACGTTCCTGAATCCGCATTTTGTTCATGTCTCACCTCCAGAAAGTAAACCGTTTTACATAGATAGACAGCACCCGTTACGAGAAGTACACCCAGTTAGGACAGCGGGTGGTGAAATGCAACGAGTATTTGTTTACACCCCTATCACCAAGATGGAACTCTTAGAGATGAAGAAATTAATTCCCTGTCACGACAAAGATCCAGCAGGGTTCCATCGAGAGTTAAAAGACATGCTCCGTATGGGAGAATACACGTATCCAGATGTCATTAAAATGCTTAAGGTCCTGTTGCCCGCAGGGGTATATGAAAAACTCAAGGAAAAAGAATGGGAGGTGGGAGAGAAAAAGATTGATTGGACAGCTCTAGAAGCTGAAGATAATATACGAGTACCAGGTACTGGTCTTGGGGACAAATGTAAAGAATTGCCCGAGTTATTGATACAAGTTCTGCCAAGGTTACTAGCCACGAAAAAGGAAGATTGGGATGCAATCTCAGCATGCAAACAGAAACAGGATGAAGACACTAGTGATTTTTATTCTAGATTTGAGAAATGTTTTATTATTAACAGTGGTTTGAAGACGAGTAGCGAGTCGTACCCTCATCTTTTTGTTACTAAATTAGTCGAGAATTCAAGTCCACAAGTTAAAAATCGAGTTTTGAAAGTCGAAAGTAGTTGGCAAGCTAATACCCCGTCACAAATGCTCCAAATGCTCCAGTATCACCAGAACAGAATCAGGGAAGAGCAAGAACATGAAAGGAGACGTATGAAAGACACGAAAATGAAAGTGTTAGTTGCACAATCTGTTCCACAAGACAGTCAGAAGAGGGGTCCGAATCAAGCCAGTCATCCTGCAGCTCCCGTTAAAGGGACATGCAATTATTGTAAACAGCCAGGTCATTTTATAAACGAGTGTGCAGTTCTGAAACACAACATAGCTACTGGTAAGACTAAAGAAAGACCACGTCTGCCTAGACAAGAACAAGTTTCACAGACTTCTCAGCCACCACAGAATGCACCACAGACAGTTCCAGCACCGCAGCCTATCGCTGCAACACAGCATGTTACACAGCAGATGTACCAGTATGCCCAGACAGAGTATCCAGAGTATCAACAGTATTCATGAAACAGCCTAGAGAGGGAGGTAGGCTTGCCTCTCATCGAGATACCTGTAGATCAAGAGGGTCCCTATGTACACAGTCAAGTATTAGGGAAAGACAGAAAGTTTCTGATTGATACAGGGGCAAGTAGGACTACTATCAGTCATGACGAGGTTCCAGGGGCTCCGCTCTCAGGCTCTAAAAATGTTTCCCTTGGATTTTCAGGAAAGCCTATTGTTAACGAAATTTCAAAACCAGTTTCTCTAGAAGTAGGTCCATTGTCCCGAACTACTGATTTGTTACTTACGAAGTCATGTCCAGAAAATTTGTTAGGCATTAAAACATTGAAAGAACTAGGTGCAGTTATTTGCTGCTCCCCAGAGGGAATCCGATTGTTTTTGCGTGACTTTAAAGGTCACTATGTATTACGTGATTTTGATCCAAGACTATCAAATGTACCGCAGCATTTATGGGCGCAAGGTCCAACTGATGTAGGTTTTATGCAAATCACACCCCATCGTGTGACCCTCAAGCAAGGTATAGTCTTGCCACGAATCAGACAGTACAGATTGCCACCTGAGGCTGTAGCAGCCTTATCCAAAATTCCAGTCATGAAACGTACTGATCCAAATGCGCCTCCAGTATATCGATTAGTGATTGACCTTCGAGAACTTAATAAATGTATCATACCCCAGTATCCAGTAGTCCCAGATATTTCATCCCTATTGACAGCTATTGATTCTGGAGCTTCATTTTTCACTGTTATTGACCTCAAGAATGCATTTTTCAGTGTTCCCATTCATCCAGACAGCCAGTACCTTTTCGGTTTTTGTTTAAATGGAAGGAGCTATAAATTTACACGAGCTCCTCAAGGTTTCACAGAAAGTCCTAGTATTTACAGTCAAGCACTTAAAAGACAACTAGACAATATTCACATGCCAACTGACACTGCCCTGCTCCAGTATGTCGATGATCTACTGATCACAGCCCGTTCTGAACGTGACTGCGAGCGTGCGTCACTTACAGTTCTGTATTTCCTAGCCGAGATGGGGCACAAGGTGTCCCCTTCGAAGCTCCAGTTCTGTGTCCAGCAAGTGATCTACTTAGGCCACTTACTGTCCAAGTGGGGTAGGCAGTTGACACCAGATCGTATCCAGTTAATAGCGAGTCTTCCACAGCCCAAGACACAGAAGGAGGTACGTGCTTTTATTGGCCTCACTTCTTATTGCAGACAATGGATTCCTCAGTATGCATTTCTAGCCAAGCCACTGATACAGTTAACGACACAGGAGGCAGCCGTATCGACTGTCCTCCCTTGGACATCTGAACATACACTTGTTTTTAATGAATTAAAGAAAGCTTTATGCCAAGCACCTGTTCTAGCAACACCGAACTACAGTAAGCCTTTTACACTTTTTGTCACAGAACGTGATGGTACTGCATTATCTGTTCTGACACAAGATCAAGCAGGTCAGTACAAGCCTTGTGCTTATTTTTCGAGCACATTAGATCCAGTAGCCCAGGCTCTGCCTGCGTGCCTCAAGTCAGTTGCAGCCACAGCTCTAGCAATCAGACAAAGTGATTCCATAGTGTTAGGACACTCCCTGACAGTACAAGTTCCACACTCCGTGGAAGTTCTTTTAAACCGAACACAGACTCAACACTTGACAATTGCACGTTTAACAGGTTATGAACTGACACTGTTCCAGCCACACATAGAAATCAGACGCTGCAACGTTCTAAATCCTGCTACACTGTTACCGTCAGTTACTTCGAATCCTGCCACACATGACTGTGTGGAAGTTGTTAACACTATGACCAAGCCAAGACAAGACCTGACAGACATTGCATTACCTGATCCCGACCTGACACTTTATGTGGACGGTTCATGTATGAGAACAAGTACAGGAGAACTAGTAGCCGCGTATGCAGTGACTACTGACACTGAAGTTATAGAAACACACCGTATTGACGCCTTGTCTGATCAAGCAGCAGAGCTAGTTGCTCTGACCCAAGCCTGCATACGTGCCAAGAACCTGAAAGTAAACATATATACAGATTCACGTTACGCATTCGGAGTCGTACACGACTTCGGAGTGCTCTGGCAGGAGAGAGGTTTCATGACTTCTCATGGAACCAAGATTCAGCATGGTCTCCTCATTCAAGCTCTGTTAGATGCAATACATTTACCGACAGCTATCGCTATCATGAAGTGCAAGGCACACACGAAAGTTACTGACATCATTTCCCAAGGTAATGATCTAGCAGATCGAACAGCCAAGCTTACAGCTCAGACACCAGACATTCCAGTTAACAAGACACAGACACTCACTCCAGATCCGACTACATGTATGACAGTTAAGGACCCTACACAAGATGTCATAGACATACAGTTACATGCTACTCCTGAAAAAATCAAGAAATGGTCCGAACAAGGAGGGGTCCAGACAGATCAAGGATGGTTGACGAAGGGAAAGGCCACATGGTTTCTCCCCGACTCTATGGTTCAAGTCATTATCAATACCGCACATAGTCCAGCACATCTAGGAGAAAAAGCCATGTTAGATAGTATACAGAACCTTTGGTTCAACAAGCACTTACGAGCTGCAGCCAAGCAGAAAGTCCGTACTTGTATGATATGTTGTCAATTCAATCCAGGTAAAAGTGTCCCGGTGGAACAAGGTGGATTCCGACCCCCTGACCACCCTTTTGAAGTCCTCCAGATGGATTATATTCAGATGGAGCGATGTCGAGGTTTCAAGTATGTTCTCGTAGTTGTATGTGCTTTGTCCAGGTGGACAGAAGCATATCCAGTTCCAGATTATACAGCAGCGACCACTGCCAGGCAGTTGGTTCGGGAATTCTTTCCCCGTTATGGACTCCCTAGGGTCGTGTATTCTGATAACGGCCAGCCATTCTCATCTGAGTTAATGAAACATGTTTCCCTCTTGTTAGGGTACCAGTGGAAGTTCCATTGTGTGCGCCATCCTGAAGCAGCCGGTCTCGTAGAGAGACATAATCAGACCCTGAAAATCCGTATTGCTAAGACATGTAAAGAGAAAGGTGTAGACTGGCTAGTTGCCCTGCCAGTTGCATTATTTTATATGCGAATGATTGCACATTCCAGATCAGGTCTGTCCCCTTATGAGGTCGTATTCAGCCGCCCCCCAAACATGTGGGGTACACCTAGACCCCGCAGTATTACAGATGTTTCCAGTAATATGTTGACAGATTACCTAGCTTCCTTGATGTCTGCCCTACACTCTTGTCGTTCCCAGGTTGCCGCTGCATTTCCAGACAATACCGAAGTGAAACCGCATGAGGTCATTCCAGGCGACCTCGTCCTTGTAAGGAACTTTGATCGTTCAAGTCCGCTGGAGCCTCGTTGGAAAGAGCCGCGACTTGTCCTCCTGACCACCCGCACGGCCGTGAAGTTGGAAGGCCGCAAGGGGTGGGTCCATCTGTCCCATATAAAGAAGTTCCATGGAGTTCGAGAAAAAACATTTTCAAAGGACTGTTCTATTACTAAAGACTGCCTGAAACCAGACTCTAATCTGAATCCTGAACTGAAAGTTCCTCTGTTAGAGAAAACTCCGCAACAGGAGTATAAGTTAAAGCTCCGGTCTAGTAAAATAAGTCAGCCAGTTTAATTGTCTAAGTCCCTCTCGGGTGAAACGGTTAGACAGGTATCTGACATGTATGAGATAGACCCCCATAGTGAGAGAGTTAGTCAAAACTCTATACGATGTATCGTTGTTCTAAGCTTCTTATTGTTTCTAAGTTTAATGATTACCTGCACAAGTTATGCATTACATTTATGTTTTCCGATTTCTCATGTAAATAAGTTTTCTAATGCTACAGTAGAGCACACATTTAGTGATCTGCCTCCTCACGAGCTATCCTATCGTCTTGCTATGCGAAACAATACATTCATTAGAATGTTGCATTTTTCACACCAGACCAGCAATGCTACTAATTGTTGGGTGTGTGGTCGACTCCCCCCTTTCCAGACACCGAAGGGAGTTCTGCCACTCTTTCCTTATCCGTTTTCACATAATGGTTCGTGTGGAGCATGGTCCACGTTAACGTCATCTTCAAATGATATGTCCCTTCTGAATAGAACATGTTTTCCAGACAAGCAAGGTCTCCCCCATAGAACAGGGTTAGATCTAGAAAATGAAGTTTATAATTTAGGTAATTATTCTTCGAATTTTATGGTCCTGAATGTTCAGTCTGATACTACTCCAGACTTACCTGCTATTTCAGTACTACCAGTCAAAGGCGAATTATGTGTCAGAAAGAATGGTTCCGCACATGTAGGACATAGTGATTGTACTACTACTGTCGAGTATAGTGACAGTGGGAAATCTATTTTCAAAGCCTCACGTCATTCTTATTTTGTTTGTGGTCAGACCGCATATGTTCGTCTGCCCCTCGATTGGGATGGAACATGTTACATTGCCTTCCTACTGCCACCAGTTTTTCTAGCCCCATCTGATTATCACAGAAACACACATCTAGTACACGTCAGACATAGAAGGGAGATCGAGTCCCCAATTGTCGATCAAACTGAAACTACTCCAGAACAGTACCAAGACTTTAATAAAGGTTTCTTCTTCTTTATAGGCCCCGTCCAGAATAGTAAGTTAATCCGTAGACTAACCAGAACCCTTGAAGCAGTAGTGAATGAGACTACTTCTGCTCTAGGTAACTTAACGGAAGAGCAATCTGCTATGAGATATGTCGTGCTCCAAAATCGTCTCGTCCTTGACGTCATACTGGCCGATAGAGGAGGAGCATGTAGAGTCATCGGATCTAGTTGCTGCATTTTCATTCCTAATAACGCACCGTCTGTTTATTCAGCTATAACCAGACTTCATAAAATTGCCCATCAGTTACACCAGAATCCAGGCACCTGGACATGGTCCGGTTGGCTCTGGAGTATTATATCTGCCTGGGGATGGAAAGTATTGTCATTCCTAGGTATTGCAGTAATGATCATATTCAGTTGCTGCCTCTGTATACAATGTGGCCCTGCGATTTGCGGCATATGTGCTACCTCTTGTATTCCTAGTCCTAGATCCCGTTCCAAGACAATTCGAGACGAGCAAATGATGCTATATGAAATGATAGATGGTATCATGAATATAGATGTTTCCTGATGGAAACGTAGGGCACAAGGAGGGAATGTGGAAAAGTAAATTTTGCCATGTTGTATGTGCCTACGTGTTCCCCATGTTATGTCATATGTGCATGATCGATATGCATGTATTCCCTTCTGATCGATTAAAGACGCAATTACAGTTGTGTCCATCTCTAGTATGCCAGTTTCCAGTCCTCGTGAATACAACGAATATTAGGCCTATGTAACCCTACGTTGCCACATTTTACAGTGTGCACGTTAATTCATTGAATTATCCCCGTTTCTAGGCCTCAAAAGGGCCCGGACTCAGATTCAGCTCCTGTTTCCTGAACCCTCTCCGAGGAGCGATACAGCCCCCACCTGTATCCCTGACCCTTAGCTTACTTTCATGTCTCGCAGTGCCCGGCTCGGCCTGGCTCTGCCTCCCAGTCTGCCAAGAGTATGTTATGTTTCTAGTTATCCGTCCAGCCCTCCTTCTCTGCATTCCTAAGCTACTGAATCGCATCAATAGTTTCCGTCATGGTCTAGCCTTTATGTCTCCATGTAAGAGAAATACTGTATAATGTTCATAGAATATTCCTCGCACACGCACTACATGTAGAATAATGTATGCACCAGTCTTAATGTCTGTTAGCCTTTACTCTGATAACTTTTGGATTCTATCAACATGTACTCTAAACACCAGATACTAGATATGCCTTGGGTACATGTCGCTCTGACACTCCAGACTTTAGTCTCCTCTTCTAGCGCAGAAGTCATAGCCCCCAGTTCCTCCTGGTAACACGTCATTGTCAGTTTGCGCGCACCACTAGGTTAGAGGTCCCAGCTGCTCAGGTAGCCCCCTCCATGTTTCCGCCCCGTTTATGACATATTCTGTTACGTTTACATCACATGTCTATGTATACGCCCTGTACACGCCTTCTTGTTACATCATTTTTGCCTTATCTTTCGCGACTGTTACGAAACCACGCCTACTGCTACGCCTACTGTATTGAATGTAATGTATTCTGTTTAACTATATATATTGTGCACTGTTATTAAAAGTTACCCCTTATGCTCCCAGATCCTGCCCCCGGCAGCTGCCATCCTATTCCCGTACAGGCTGTCCTGTTCCTGTCCTTTATACCTATTAAAGCCTGTAAACTTCAGCTACCTCGAATCTTGACTCTTATTTATTGAGCTACCTGTTTATTGATTAATTCCGAAAAATAGATCCGGTAATATTTATTTATTTACCACACACCCACGCAAGCCCACTATCATCCACGCAACACCACACTCACCCACGCAACGCCACTCACCCAAGCAACACCACTCACACACGCAACGCAACTCATCCACGCAACCCCACTCATCCACGCAACCCCACTCATCCACGCAACGCCACTCATCCACGCAACGCCACTCACCCAAGCAACACCACTCACACAAGCAACACAACTCACCCACGCAACGCCACTCACACACGCAACGCCACTCACACACGCAACGCCACTCACACACGCAACGCCACTCACACACACAACGCCACGCAGCCATGAACGCCACTCACACACGCAACACCACTCACACACCCAACGCCACTCACACACGCAACACCACTCACACACGCAACGCCACTCACACATGCAACGCCACTCACACACGCAACTCCACTCACCCACGCAACGCCACTCACCCACGCAACGCCACTCACACATTGTGGGTGCAGATTGTGGGTGCAGATTGTGGGTGCAGATTCAGAGTGCAGATTCAGAGTGCAGATTGTGGGTGCAGATTGTGGGTGCAGATTGTGGGTGCAGATTGTGAGTGCAGATTCAGAGTGCAGATTGTGGGTGCAGATTGTGGGTGCAGATTGTGAGTGCAGATTCAGAGTGCAGATTCAGAGTGCAGATTCAGAGTGCAGATTGTGGGTGCAGATTGTGGGTACAGATTGTGGGTGCAGATTGTGGGTGCAGATTCAGAGTGCAGATTCAGAGTGCAGATTCAGAGTGCAGATTGTGGGTGCAGATTGTGGGTGCAGATTGTGGGTGCAGATTGTGGGTGCAGATTCAGAGTGCAGATTGTGGGTGCAGATTGTGGGTGCAGATTGTGGGTGCAGATTGTGGGTGCAGATTGTGGGTGCAGATTGTGGGTGCAGATTCAGAGCGCAGATTCAGAGTGCAGATTCAGAGTGCAGATTCAGAGTGCAGATTCAGGGTGCAGATTGTGGGTGCAGATTGTGTGTGCAGATTGTGGGTGCAGATTGTGGGTGCAGATTGTGGGTGCAGATTCAGAGTGCAGATTGTGGGTGCAGATTGTGGGTGCAGATTGTGGGTGCAGATTCAGAGTGCAGATTCAGAGTGCAGATTCAGAGTGCAGATTCAGAGTGCAGATTCAGAGTGCAGATTCAGGGTGCAGATTGTGGGTGCAGATTGTGGGTGCAGATTGTGGGTGCAGATTCAGAGTGCAGATTGTGGGTGCAGATTGTGGGTGCAGATTGTGGGTGCAGATTGTGGGTGCAGATTCAGAGTGCAGATTCAGAGTGCAGATTCAGAGTGCAGATTCAGAGTGCAGATTCAGGGTGCAGATTGTGGGTGCAGATTGTGGGTGCAGATTGTGGGTGCAGATTGTGGGTGCAGATTGTGGGTGCAGATTGTGGGTGCAGATTGTGAGTGCAGATTCAGAGTGCAGATTCAGAGTGCAGATTCAGAGTGCAGATTCAGAGTGCAGATTGTGGGTGCAGATTGTGGGTGCAGATTCAGAGTGCAGATTCAGAGAAAACTCAGCAGCACCACCAACATTGCAATGCAATAGGTCTAGTTTTAACGCAAATTTAAGCTATAGGCCTTGTAAATGACAAAGCCTTTTATTTATGTTCCAAAAACCAGAACGCAAAAATAAAGGGCATTATCATTTACAATGCTAATAGTTCAGACTCGCGTTATTGCGAGACCTATTGCATTTCCAATGCTTGTTTCATCTGTAGCGCTGGTTCTCCAAGGGGTGGTAATAGTACCCCTTAGCAGCGAGATGCTCAACATTGAAGGACAGTCTATACCTTCTAACCCCCATGACTGCTTTGATTAACAAAGGTAGAAAGTCATGTACCACATTTTATTTTCCAATTTTCAAGCCCGCCAATTAGCTGTACGACATATGATATGAGGGGCCGTTCCTTGCTTTACTGAGAACAGAATGTTGCAATGCGGGGCTTGTAGTCTTGCTTTCAATAGTTTCATTTGGAATCAGAACTGTGAGCTTGTGGCTAATATGCCACAATTGACCGAAGTGTTATACATGGCATGGCAGTGGAGTGGAGTGGCTCACTGGTTAGAGGCGGCAGACCCGGAAGCAGGAGTCGACCTGGGACCAGGGTTCAATTCCCGACGCGGCAAGGTCGTGGACCAGGGTCAGTGGACTCGATAATTCTCGCCTCGGTGCCTACTCTAGCCAGGGGTCCCACTCGGCAACTCTGGGCATTATCTTGCCTTATCTCCACAACGGCCCCATCAACGCCGGGGATGCCTGGCTCCACCTTGGGGATTCCCAGCAGGGACCATCCCACAGGGAAAGCCAGGACGGGTTCCCCAGCGGTATACCGCGCCAGGATACTCCGGTAGTAATTGAGCGCGTTACAAAACAGCTTATAACATATAACATATAACATGGAGCCATGTTCAAGGGGTTTAGCAATGGTTAAAGCTTCCTGTAACAATTGATGATGTTTCTGCAGTAAAGACTACCTAGTGATTTCAATCACACAGCCCAACATGAATTGATCACAAAGACATTCTTTGTATGAATACCCAAATGACATTTAGAGTCTCCACAGATTAATCACATCTCTGCACCCTTTTCCCAAACTGATAATGATCCAACACAGTAGTAATTTGGGGATAGATAGTTAATGGTGGTAAGCTATGGATTGCCTAACTTCTTTATGCAAATTTCAAATTCATGTTACCATGTGCCATCTTCATAAGAAAGATCTGATAATTGTTGAAACACTTCTTGCCCCTCCTGACCTAACCAATGCATAAGAAAAAAGTATTCCATCCTGTGCTCAGCATAGTGTTGCATACTCTGGCGTAATGATTAAACACTTTTTTTCCATTTCGCCCAGTGAAGGAAATCTCTCTCACAGAACAGATCCAAAGGGACAGACGAGTGCAAGCTTTCAACTATGTAATTGCTTTTTAGAGTATCCCAGCCACTGCCTAGGAGCTATCCTCTAAGTTGTCAGACTCTTCAAGAAGGTTTAGAATACACAAAAAATAGGTTATTTTCAATCTCAGTGGTCCTGCACCTGCTGAGGGTTACCTCAGATGGGAACTGTGATCACAAGTGCAATTTACTGATATAAACAACACCTCCATGAGACTCAATAATGGGCTAGAGAAGGTGTCCAAAAGGATGGAAACCAGCTGCCTGGAAAAAATGGGGAGAAAACATAGGTCACCGTAGTTGAGAATAACACAGTATTCTGGGGCCAAATTAGTTGACCTTCTTCCCCAGCAGCACATCTATTCCCCAAGCTGGAAGTTAAGAATCTAGAGATTACTTTGGCTGATTTTCTTTCCATGACCTCCAAAGTAAAGAAGATCACGGGCGGTTGGTTGGCCACTTGAGAGCCTTGAGAAAGACCTTGAAAAGGCTCCCGTTGGAGTTGTGAAGAATTGTGAGTCAAGTATTGATTCTTTCTCACCTTGATTATGGCTACTCACTCTATCTGGGCAGCCCAATCTCAGTCATCAAACAACTTCAAATAATTCAGAATGCTGCCGCTCATATACTGTGAGGGATCCCGAAAAGACAATCAGCACATGCAGTGCTCAAAATTCTCCATTGGCTGCCTATAAGTTGCAGAATGCAATTTAAGGCACTATGTATGACACATCGGGCAAAACACAAGTGGGCCCACATATCCCTCATCAGCTGGTCACGCCATCGGATCAACAGAGCCCTTAGGTCCAACAATCTTGATCTTATGGTTGTCTCTTGAATCAAGAAGTCAGAAGTGGGGGGTCGTTTCTTCACGTAATGTAATGTAATGATGTAATGATGTCTTGTAAAGCGCATGAATCACCCCACATGGAGTATCTCCGCGCTAAACTCTGGAACTCCTTGCCTATTAGCCTGAGAATAGATGACAACTTCATGAGTTTCTGAAACTAACTAAAAATGTATCTTTTCCCCCGAACCATCTTTTTTACCCTTAATCTGGCTAGATTTGACAACACTGGGGAGCCCAATGTCAGGTAGCCATGATGCACATTACAAACAGGTGAATTGAATTGAGTCGAATGGGTTGGGTCAGCAAGGGTGTGATTTGCTCAGAGATGTGACTCAAAAAAGAACGAAATATTCTGGCACTATTTTATTTGCATTTCACCCCCAGTCAAAGACATACAAAATGAAATGCACATACCTTAAATGTAAAATACTCACAACGTAATTAAAGGGAACTGCTCTCTTTTATCGTACAAAAGCTTTATTGGCTAATGAGATCAAACCAGACAGTCACATAACTGAATCCTGGTTGGCACAGTGGGGATAGAGCCGTGTGTTTTGTAGTGTTTCGAGGTCCTAGCCTACTACTGAAAGCCTTTTGAATGTGCAAGTCACCCTGAAGTTTCACATGGCTCATCAAGTAAAGTCATACACTGGCTCACAAGCAGCCTTTAGATTTTCTGACCAAATAATTGCACATTTCTTTCAGGGAGCGGGGCAACCTGGCAAGGAGGCTTGTTTCCGATTTAGCTATCTGCCTCCCTCTTGCTTCCAGAGCATTGGGGGCACCGTCCATTCCCTTCTTAAGGTCAGTGCTACTCATTCAGGAACGATTGGGAACATCGCGCGCCACAGATACCACCCACTTTGAGAATTAACAGTAAAAAGTGCTTACTACTAGGGAATGTAAATCCTAAAACATCCTTTAGCTTTTTGGAAAAAGCCATGTATGAATATTTTTAGTGCCTAGAAGATTTATATTGTTACACTGAACTTAAAATCACATGGGAGCTACAGATAGGGCTTTTTTTGATTTACCAGTCTTTTGGACTTTGGGCCTGATTTGGATTTCTGCGGATGGGTTACGCCATCAGAACGGTGACGGATATCACATCTGCTGGAATATACATCAGACCGGTGACAGCTATCCTGTCCACGGAAATATAATCCCATATTATCCTATAGGATTTATATTTCGGCGGACGGGATATCCGTCATAGGTGTGATGGAGCGACCCGTCCACCGAGATCTAAATCAGACCCTTTGTCACTCATATGTTTCTGACTTTTGAGGCACCTCCGTATGCCTGCTTATTAACAAAGCTGCCCATGTGTCTATGCACTGAACCAATGCAATCCCTCAAAATACATCTCTGTGCCTCACGTCACCTACCAATTCAAGTGGTTGAGGTTAGATGCCAGCCTGGGATCCCCGGCTGAAGTGGTGATGGATCTCTGCATGGAAGATGGCTTGAATTTCAAATCAACCAGCGTCTCTTGAATCTTTTCCCAAATCCGTGGCACCCCAAAGAAGACAGTAGGTCGCACCTCCTTCAGCGTGTCCACCAGGGAGCCCTGCAAGTTATGAAAGCACAATGTTAAGAGTCTGGAGTATCAGAAGATCTTGCCATTTATTGGATACCCTCACCTTTGTAGGCTTATAACTTGAATCCGATTTAGAGATAATATGATGCATGGCTAAAGATGCTCTTATCTAACACTTGTTGTTTGGCCAGGGGAAATGAGCTTACATTCTGTGAGCAGGGATGCACATCAATTAAAGCAAAAACTGAGGAATGTTGTACTATGAGATAAAATCACTAAAATAAATGACATAAATAAAGAAGGCAGAACAAGACATTTCGTTTGCAAACATGTCCTTATTGTTTTAGTTGATACTCATAAAACGTTTAGAAGATACTTTCCAATAGAGCAGAAGTATATTCAAGATTCAGACAAGTCTGGTAATTTCAGTGCCACTTTTGGGAATGTCTCACATTTTTTGCATATTATCCATTGTTCAACAGTCAACAGGCGTATTCTTCCGTAGGTTGCATCGTCAGATATTGATTTAGAGTCATGATCTGCTTATTCTTCAGTCCTAAACATCAATATTACAGAGAAACCTCCTAAACTCCCATTACTGGATCCGTGGATTGGTGCGTGGGATACCAGAGGGCTTTATTCTTCAATCATGGCCGGTATCCCCACAGCACCATTTAGGGATTACCATTTACTTCCCACGGAAAGACAGTGTCCAAATTTGGCAGTTATTCCTATTTTTAGATAAAGAACCAGCACAAATTTGAACACACTTATCTACCTCATGAAACAGGTGATAAATGTGAGCAGGGCCTTTCATGAGGACCATCTTGTGGATGATTAAGGTGGACATTGAAGAAGGGCAGGTTAGGTGAGGTGGGAAAAAGCTTGTTGTTCCCTGAATTCAGGCTAAGGGCCTGAATAAGATCTTGGCGATGGGTTACTCCATCACAACAGTGAAAGCTATCCCATCTACTGAAATATAAAACCCAGTGTGTCCCATGGGATTTATATTTCGTTGATTAGGATATCCGTCACCGTTGTAACAGAGTAACCTGTCCGCCGAGATCTAAATCAGGCCCTTAAAGTGAAGATGGAAGACAGGGAGCAGCAACGGCCGGCAGCTCCGGCATTGAGGTCAGGTACAGATTTGGTGCCTCTGGGCCTGATTTTTTTTCCGTTCATATATTGCAAACCCGAAAAATACATCAAATGTCTCTTTTCAAGCTTGGTGGTATGGTGTCTGCTACAATCACAGAATAGACAGAGCATATGTATATCCTATTCATCATGCTAGCAAACGTGATTTATTATGGTTACCAATTACAAATTTTTTAGATGTATCTGCTCAATCTCGTCCATTACATACCCCTCCCCATGAAGAAGTACCTAAACCCCCATGATACAGTTATTATAACCATATTTATTTGTAATAATTGATTGTTTTCTTTTTATTCTATGACAGTTTATGTAGAAGTCTTACATGTTTATGCTTATTATACATTTTATATACAGATTGTTCTTTATTTTTTTTCCCTTCCCCGTTCCTTCCTCCTTTTCTTTCTATCTCTCTTTTTCTTTTTTCTTTTTTCTTCCTTTATTGCAATGTACTATTATTTCTTACTTGATTGCTTTTCACTTTGTATTGAAGATATTGTAAGTTTCTTTATTACAATCTTTATTTTCAATAAAATCTTTTTGAAACTTAAAAAATATATTGCAGACCCGCTAATTCCAGGTCTAGAAACACCAGTTGAGAGTGGTTCTGCCTCAGGCCACTTGCAATGAGGGTCTTAGTGTTTTCAAATTTTAAACTTCTGTTTTTTATATCCAAAATTAAAATGTTGAACATCCCCGTTCTAAAAGGTAAAATAATGTAAAGCTCCTTTTTGTGAGCGGAAATTTGCTTTGACAGACTTTCAGCCCAACACTACCTGAATTGATTGAGCACTGGGAAGAATGTGTGAGTAATGTTAAGCTCTAAAAAGGGTATATCCAACATATACCAAAAATTGAAAAAAAACACTACTAAAAGATACTGTCATAAATAACCAAAGAGTTAAGAATAAAACTGACATTTTAATTATTAATGCATTGATGAAATTATAAGGTATTAATGCATTACTTGGAAACAGAAGTTTTTTTACATATGAGTTTTGTGAAGAAATGTAAAACAATTTGGAACCACTAGAGTACAGTTTGAAGAAGTTTGTGCAATCATTACATAAGTTGCGGGTCAGGGACAGGTTCCCTCACCGAGTAGATGTCCCTTGGCCCCACATACTAAAGATATACCAACTTCCCATATGGAGTGGGGAAATGAGACAGATATTCAATGAATCAAGCCGAAACATACCGGGAAGGAATAAATGTTAGAAGCAGCATTGCACTCTAGAGACGCACAGGTAGTAAAGAGTTGGGTTAAATGTACTCTGTCCTCGGAAGGAGCACACACAAAACACCTGAACTAATATTTTATAAGGTTATGGCAGTCTAGATGCATGAGTTTTTAGTGGAGACTGTGGGGTATATTTACGAGCCCCTTGTGACGGCAGAGTGTCACATTTTATGTGATGCTCCGGCAACAGCAGATTACAGGATCATATATGTGAGACCACGTAAAGCTACTACGCATGGCTTTGAATGGCCTCATAGATAGAGTAAGGCAAGGCGGCGCAAATCGCAACGTCGCCTTACTCTGCGCTCTGGAGGCATTCCATGGCGTTCCGGTGGGTTTTCCCACGCAACACCCATAGATCTTGACAAAACCTTGCACCTCCTGAGGTGAGACGTAACCAGCAGAAATAACTTTATTTCTCCTTGTTCTTTCCTCCTTCTGTGGCTGCTGCATTTTGCAGCACACTCAGAAAGAGGACACACAGCACACACAGAAAGAGGGAAAGGCCTCTTAGTATTATTTCTGTGTAGGAAGGTGCCCACGGGTTTAGCGGACTACCCTGAAAAGTGAACTCTTGATTCATGATACAGTGTGAGAAAAATCTCCTGGGAAAACATATCTTTATTTTGGGTATATAGAAACACTCTATGCCTAACCTAAGACACTCCACAGTATATGAGCTAAAAGTATACTTGAAGCATAAACAGCACATTGATTTACTGCTGTGCGAATATATGCAATGAAGCAAACAGCATTGGTAAATAAGTACGGGAGTTAGGCCATTATCAAATGATGAACAGGTGCATAATATGAGGGGCAGGTAAAAATAATATGTAAACACACATCACCTTCAGAATGATAGCATTATTAGTGAATACATGAAAATATGGAAAAGCACAGCTATATGTGGGTGCAGGGTGAAAGCCATATGCTTAATTCGACTATGCAAAACCAAAGGAAATGATGGATGGAGCGTTGACAATACAAGCACTCACCCCCAGTCAACTGATCTGGGTTTAATCCATCACCATTCTTTATCCCACTCTGCCACCCCAGTTCTGACATGGCTATATGCAAATCAGTCTGACCCTGTGCCTCATGGGAACAGTCCAGCCCGAACTGCCAAGCCATGCCTTCCCTGGGCCGGAAACAAGCTTCGACTATGCGGCAGAATGCTAAACCATGTGCAAAAGCTGGTTAAACAAGCATTTCAAATGCAATAGGTCTCACATTTGTGAGAGTTAGAGCTACTGGCGTTGTAAATGACAATGTCTTTTGCCCATGTTTTTGGTTTGGAGTGGAGTGGATGCATGTGGTGTGGAGTGGAATTATGTGGGTTGGATTAGAACTGTTATTTCTGGAATTGTTTGTGGTGTGGAGTGGATTTGTGTAGTGGAATGATTTGGCATAGTGAATAGATCGGGTGAGAATTCAACAGAATAGATAGGCAAATAGTGTGGTGTGGAGTGGATTTGTGTAGTAGAATTATGTGGCATGGTATTTAGTGCAATTATGTGGATAGTAATTATGTGGTAGTGAGTGTAAAGTGTAAATATGTGGATTGGTGTTTTGTGTTGTGCAGTGGTATGAAGTGGAGTTCAATCATGTGGTATGTTGTGTTAGTGTGTTGTTGATTTGAAATATTTGGTTTGGCATGAAATGGAAATGTGTGGTCAAGTAAAAAACGAAAGTTGATAGCAAACACATGGAAACCTGTCACTGTTTATCCAAATGTAGATTAGCAGAATGTGTAACGAGTCAAGGTTCACAGTTCATTGCAGGTGTTCAGGAAATACAACTATTGACATTTACAGAGAAACACACAGGCAATGGTAGCTGTTTTCGAGGGACAAAATGTACTGGTATTTTTCTACTTTTTGTTTAAATGGAGGGGCGACAGATCAAATTCTGTTACCTACAGTTTAAGGATTTAAAGCTACTATGAGAACTAAAAACCCTTATGTCTGAAGTGTGGAGCACACTGAGAAACTGGAAGCACAGATGTATGGCAGCGGTCTCCTAGGGCAATACCAAGCCATTGGTTTATCTGCATTTCATTCTTTTTTCACCAGCCGATCTCCATAACAAGCACCTCGTTGCAGAGAGTTTTAAGGCAGGGGCAGAGTGGGCAAATGCCCAGGGCCCCCACCTTTCAGGTGGCCCCCTGGGAAAGTAAACTTTCTTTCTATCTCACAGCTCCATATCACTCCATGAAAGTATTTAATGTATCAAGTATTGGTTGGCATCATAGGGCTTGAATTAGCAGAAAAGGATTAATGAAATATAATCTGTTCCAGACAGAGGCCCATAGACTATGTCTCAACCCCAAAATCCTTAAGATGACATTGAGATTGGAAGCTAAATGTAGAGCTTAAATGAAATGCCAACCACTACAATTTCACAGACTATGTGTGCACCCAAATTACAAGCCTCATGAAGGTGATTTCTCCTTCCCTCCCCAGTTCTGATCCTTGTGCTTTGATGCGGCCTAGTCCAACAATAAGGGGACGATTCCGATCTCGCTCGGAGGGGCTCCGAACGCGATCCGGCCAGAAAAAGTACGAGTCGTATGCCTGTTCTCTGCCCGACTTGTACAGCTGTGCAAGCGAGTGAGTATGATGCAAGCAACATGAAATTCACCGACTGAATCATTTCTGGGTCCGAACCGCTCCGTACGTCTCGTCCGTAACCAAACCGTGCCGTGCAATGGAGACGATTTCTGACCGAGCCAGTACGATGCACGCGGTGGACAGCTGGATTGAGACGAGGTTTCTGGCTCACAAAACGTCCGGGAAGCTGTGTCGGACCCTCCATCACCCGCAGCCTTATGACTCGGACACAGGGGGAGACCCTCCCCAACACAGGCATGTACGATGCAGATGGCACCGATGTGTACCCACTGTAGGGGGCGCCCTTGTGCAAGATGTCCCCATTCAGTCAAAGGGAGCCCATGTACGCGTCGTACGACCGGCTCCCATTGACTTCTATGGGAGTCCGACCGAATTGAGTCCGGCAGCATGCTTCCGCATCCCACTCACTCGGTCGGGCTGCAGGGGTCCGGCTTGGTCAGAGAACACTCCGGATCCGGATCAGTCGGAGAGCTTTCCGTCCCGGATTGGAATCGGGCCCTAAGGGTTAGTTCTTCTTCTCGACTGGAGCTAGTGCGGATAATCTCTTCCAAGTACCAGCTTCCATGAAATGAGGGTCTGTTTTTATGGGAATTATCTTCGCATGAAAGATGGCGATGGTACAATCCATACAACACGAGTTGCTGCTTGGTAGCTGCATGGAGTTCAGTGTCCTGATGTTGAAAGGCTTTAAATACCTCAGTCCAGCCTGACAATCACAGCACCGCTCATTAGCACTGTTGGTGAAGGACTTCAATGCGCTCTGACCAGTAGGTTGCCAGTAAACGTCCTCCTTTTTGTGTGAGACATGACTCAAGTCATTAGGTGAGTCTTATCTGAGTATCATAGTCCTGCACGTGTTTCTGTTATTGACATTTAAACTCCACTTTTGTGTCTCCACCTTCACGTTCCTTTTGACTAGACGGGCCACCCTGACAAGGACTGATACCCATCTCTGCACTCTGCAGCTGTTTGATGCCACCACATCGGCTTCTGGGAACTATGAATGACATATGTGGTAAAATATCACGCATAGCCTGGTTGAAGTTACAGGTCAAATGAATCCACTACCCCTAATGCATGAACGCCCAGTTACAGTTGCCACTGACATCAAGATGGGATCTGAAGTCACGAGTTTGAAGTCTTACTCCGCCTTCAATGCCAGCATAGTCAATACCATCTTACTTAGCACTCAAAATGCTATTTTGAAAACATTTTAATATTATATATTAAACCCCATCCTACCCCGTCCTTCCAAGGCAACACTTCTCATTACTAACAACAGACTAACAAACCATATTTTATTTTGTATTATTTTTGAAATTTAAAGAGCACAAGGATACCTCCAACGGAGGTGTCTCGGCGCGAAGGTAGCAGATTCACGCAGAGGCCCAGAAAGAAGAGCTATGTATGCTTAAAAAGCCAGGTTTTAATGTGCTCCCAAAGGCCATGGGCTTCAAGGGATTAACGCCGCCTATCAGTATTTACGTTGACTTTATACCATGATTCAAGCCAAAGGGGCATCAGAGCACTGTACATAGCAGGGAAAGAGAGCATTTGTTGTGATACATAAGCCGTTTGTAAGACAATGAAATGATGCACGGTAGGAGGTGGAGGACAGAAGGTGGTGGGCAACACACAATGATGTAGAATGACAGTGGCAGGTTACCTGCAGCGGTCAACTCTTGAATGCGACTAAGGGGACTGAGTGACTGGGAGTCGGAGGCTGCGGGGGGAAGAGAAACATAAAATGGCAAAGAGGGTAGGGGAAATGGGAGGGGGTCAAAGAAATAGTACCTGCATCAATGTAGATGGCCACTATTTCAGGGGATTTCTTCTGTAGTTGAGTGGTGCTCCTCAGTTACAAATGGTAGTGATGCATTGGGTGTGTGAACCAATTAAGAGGCAGCAAAGAACAGCGATGCTGGAGTTAACCTATGGTAAGCAGCAGGTGGAATCAAAGTCCTTTTAGTGCATACAGCATGTCTTGCAAACAGTGCATGCGCGCTGCCAGGCTAGTCCCAAAAAATTGGTATCTCATAAAAACAGCAGCAGCTGTGAGTCCAATTCCAAAGTATTGATGTTGCAGGGTAGTCGGTAAATTAAAGTCTGCTGAATTGGCATTCACCTCAGCGGAAGGTGGTGATGGCAAGAAATGCACCAAAAGGACATTGGTACGCTAGATTATTTAAAAATGTAAAGCCCAGTGAAGCTGGGTTTATGCGCATCTCTGGACTTGCTCTTTGCAAAAGGAGGACAATCTTCATTTAATTTTTGAGTACTGTATTGGAAGAGATAGAGTATATATTTTCAATTGGTATTTGTTTATTGTTGTCTATAAGGGAGAAGGTGCATTTAATGACTCCTGATCGAGTTCCCAAATATGCCCAGCAGCTTCTTCCTCTGAATAAGCTGCCTTCTGCTGAAGCAAATCACATATCAGAGCAAAAATCAGTCTTTCTTCATCTTAGCAAGATGGACCTAGGTAAAAAGGCATTACTTTCCCATCCTCATGCATCATTTTTATTTCCATTTTTATAAAACGAAATTCAGCAGTTGATAGTCACTCTTGAAACAATGTACACACCCTGTAGGTTGTAGCATTTACACAACTACCTAGGATCAGGTCTCTTGTCTAGTGGGCCAGGGGTCTTGAATAAGAATCCATCAGCACAGTCACACCAATCTGCCAGAGCGCCACAATGACTACTCAATATATTGATGTTTTGGAGAGGATATTTATGAGCCCCTTACGCCGTAGCATAACTTTATGTGACGCACCGGCAGCGCAAACAACAAAAATCTAATTTATGAGGTCACGCAAATCCACTTTGCATGGCTTTCAACGACCTCAAAGATGTGGAGTAAGGCAAGGCAGTGCAAATCACTGCATGTATGTATGTATGTATGTATTGTGCATTTGTATAGCGCTAACTGCCACCCAAAGGGTATCCTGGCGCTTCTGACTCCACTGAAACCTTATACGCAACACGTTTTAGCCAACTCTGGGAAAGAGGTGAGTTTTTAAATTTTTCTTAAAGGATGAGAAGTCCTCCGAGCTCCTCAAGGATAGTGGAAGGGAGTTACAGAGCTTGGCAGCTGTGAATCCAAAGGATCGGCCCCCCATTCGAATCCTATTAATCCTAGGAACCACAACCAGGTATAACGAAGATGAGCGTAACGGCCTCGCTGCGTGATACCAAGAGAAGAGGTTCCGTAGCATTACTGGGCCCTGGTCATGTAAAGCCTTGAAGACCAAGCAAGAAGATTTAAAAAGAATTCTCTGTTGGACTGGAAGCCAATGTAGGTCTTTAAGTGCAAGGGAGGAGAAGGCAGCACGGGGCCTAGCAAGGGCTAATTTTGCGGCCATGTTTTGGACACGTTGCAGTTTGGAGATCAAGTTACCAGGAGCCCCCAGAAGCAATGCGTTGCAATAATCTATCCTGCTAAGGATAATGCCACGCACCACCTCTGGTCTAGCCTGGAGTGGCAGCAGGGGGAGAATTTTCCGCAACATACGGAGTAGCATCATGCAGATAGAGATGGTTTTGTCAACAAAACCGTTCGGCTGGAGATTGGAGTCAAACATCACTCCAAGGTTGCAGGCAGAGACCACCGCCACAACCTTACCTAATGAAGAGGACGGCCAAAGATCAGGCGGCAGAGCGCGTGGGACGCGGTCCGATGAACAGTGAAGAACCTCAGTCTTGGAGCTATTAAATTGGAGCGAGTTGTTCTGCATCACCTTACTCTGTGTGTGTGAGGCATTCCAAGGGTGCTGCGGTGGGTGTTGCCACGCAACTGGGTTTTGACGCCTCCCATGTAAACCTGGGGATGCGCCAACGCCTTACGCCTCCCCAAGGAAGATGCAACAAGGAGAAATCACATTATTTCTCCTCGTTTTTTCCTCTTTCCATTTGTGCTGCATTTCTGCTGCCCTTTCACTTTTGCGTAGGGCAGCACAGCAAGGTGACTTGCTGTGCTGCCCTATGCTAAATCACGATAAATGGGGCTGTTAATTCTTTAAAAAATATATTAATTTCATCAGAAATTAAGGCTCTTCCCAACTTCCAATACTGTCTGTATTTACCTGGAGGAACTGCTGAAGCCAGTAAATCTTTAAAGGATGCAAAGCCAGGGCAAATCTTTTTGCTAATTCTGTCACCAAGAAATCAAAATATGTTTTTAAAATACCATTACTACTCTATTCAAATAAAATGTTTACAACACATATATGAAAGAAAATCACATTTACTATTCCCACTTCAACCTGGCCAGATGTAGGTGTAGTGAGGAAACGATTCTGCCTGCACACATTGCTATGTTAGCATAAGTGAGTTAGTCGTTCAATTGCCATTTTGCCGCTTTTGCACACAACACTACATGTCTCTATTTTTATAAAGACAAACATGAGAACGGTCTGTTTTTCACATCTCTAGACTTACACTGTGACCTCAAGTCTGCACAAAGTGTTCACGGTTAAATAACAATTTATGCTGTTGATTCAGGTTGATCGGCCCGCGCTCTAGACACAACACTCACACAGCTGCTCATTTCTGAAACTCAGGTGCTTTTAATATATTGCATTGCATGCATTAGACAAGCACTTTGGAGAAAACCTATCTATCGACGAAGAGCTGTGCTGAACTGGGATGTGATTCACTTCACCTGATCTTGGAGGTATGGGGTTCCCCGTTTTAACCTAAGGATCTTCTATTATTATAAGACATAGCTCCTAGCACGGGGAGGGTGGTACATACGGCACTATATACCTGGTTCCGTTATCATTATAATATGATTTCTCCCTTTGTATTTTATGGAATGGTAATAATGCTGATTGTATTGATTTTATGCATCTTTTTACTTATGCTAACAAAGATACTGCATCTTAGAGCACGTAGTTGAAATAAACATTTTAAACTATACTGTGTCTCTGATTACTCACGTTGTGGGTAAGCGTGAGCGCAAAATCCGCTCCGATCGCGGATTTTGCGGATTTTCGGTAAATTCGCGGTCCGTGAACTCTCGCGAATTTACCGAAAATCCGCAATCCGCGAGCGGCGGATTCCGCGGTCAAAAGTTCAAAGCCTAATTTACGATGGCGCCGGCAAGCTGCCAGCGCCATCCTCAAATAGTTACTTAATTAGCTTCAACAGGAAGCTCTAATAGATAAGATAAAGCAGGGGCTCGAGCGCCTGCTTTATTTTATCAGTTGGAGCTTCCTGTTGAAGCTAATTAAGTAACTTTTTCAGGATGGCGCTGGCAGCTTGCCGGCGCCATCGTAAATTAGGCTTTGAACTTTTGTTGGGGAAAAACGGTGGTGTCAAACGGTGGTGTCTTCTTGAATAAATATGAAGGGCAGGGTTCATTCTGGCACGACGGTCCTGGCACAAAAAATAAACCTCAACAGGAAACACTTGCAGATATCAATAAAGCATGTGCCCTAGTTGAAGCTTAAATTCAGTGACTCATTCATCAGCCCAAAAACAATCGTGAGCGTTGTGGAGGCTGGGCAGGTGTGCCTTCTTCCCAAATATACCATCGAAAATCCGCTGTGATGCAGGCCAGAGGCATTTGCATCTTTGACTTTCACGAGCGCTATCCCCGTGCTGTTCCTGTGACCAGGAGCTTCTGTCTCTTAATCTGCTGCTCTGATCGGTCTCTGACCTTTTATACACACAAGAGGCATGTGCGCTCGCATGGAAGCCCCGTCCGTTTGGCCCCCCCCACACACTCGAGGAAGCCCCGCCCCCAAATCCGCCGATCCGCAAAATCCACGGATTTTGCGGATCCACGATCCGTGAATCCGCAAATTCGTGAATCGTGGATCCGCAAAATCCGCCCATGCTTAGTTGTGGGCATTTATGAGAATAAAAATGAAAGAGTTGATCTTGATTCCCACTATTCCTGAGAGGTACCTAAGTCGCTTGTCCTGGGTTGTCTAATCATTGGTAGCTTCGCTGTAGTACGGAGAACGAATGAGACACTGATGCTAGTCAGATTGGGGTTCTGGGCACTGAGGTGGGTTTTTAGTACACCACAATACACCGAGGTCCTGGTTTCCAGCGCATAGTTCTGTGCATGAGAAGAATCCCCGCAACATAGGGAAAGTGGTGTACTTTGGAGGGGTGAGATTTACTATTCCCTCTTCAAACTGAGCAGCAATAAGGAAAATAACCAACAGGAGAAAACGTTTAGGAATTTAGAAAAATCACACTTCCTTTTCCCAACCCTATGCAAAAAAGAAAATTACATAAAATACAGCTTACTAAATATGAAAAGAATATTAAAGTGTTACAACTAAATTCTACATGATTTATTATTATTAAACATTGCAATGTAAATTCAGAAACTAAGGAAAACAATGTTCTAAAAAATAAATATCAATAAATATATAAATATTTATATAAATAACTACATAATTTACATTAAAGTAAAACATACAATCTAACACCAAAATAAAAAAATTACAATCTGTATCCCAATACACAAAAATATGTGACCCAATATGAAATATTGAAGTACATAATTCAGAAAATTAATGAACGATTGGATCAATTAACAATTAATAAATACTTTTTAAAGTGAATAAAATGTGTAATTCCAAACAAAAGAAATATTAATTATTCATATTGACATATATATTAAACATCAACATAATATGAACTATTTTAATTAGAATAAATAATAACAAATATATCTTCTATGTTTATAAAAAACAACCAAATAGTGATATTATTTAAAAATACTAATCTAATAATTTAGCACTTTATAAACAAATGAACCAATTAAAAAAATTAAATTAAAATGCTTCCTTACAAGCCTAAAAACCCACCAAAAATAATTAAAAATCTATTCATTCATAAAATACACATGGACATTAATGATTACAATTAATTATCTTACATACTTAATAGTGTAATAACATTTAAAAAAAACAAATAGCAATGTATTACATATAGTACAATATTTACTTTGAAATACATTCCTCATCCTTATCCAAAACAAATTTAGGAACCTGCCAACAAATAAGAAATAGATATACAAATACATAAAATATACTTTTTGAACTATATAATCAAACCCAAAGAACAATAAACTGTACTAAACAATAATTCAAATAATGAACAATAAAATATTAATAATAGTACTCAAACTAATGAAACATTTTAAAAATCCAATTTTAAATGAAATGATACTAAATTATTATTGATTACATTAACAAATGGTATTCTTCCCTGCAATATTATGTTCCACCATATTCTGGACATAGCAATATTTTTGGGTATGATAATAAAGACCATCAATATTTTTTTAAGAATTGAGGACGAACACTAAAAGCATAGGTCGGCGACACACAAGGAGATGATTATTGCAGCTGGAACTCTAGCAACACAGGGCATGGTGGCAGATATATTCAGGAAAATTGTTTTCATGCACCATATTGATGGAAATAATAAGCTTAGCAATTCACTCAAAAATGATGAGCCCTCTGCAGCAACACAGACTTATTGAGAGAGGTCAAGGTATCCCAGTGGGTCATAACTGATATCCACGTTAAGAGTCATACCCTGATTTCCTGGTTTGGGTTATGACCAAATACCTCTTAGCTCAAGATAAAATGCCAGTAAACCGTCTTTTTGATGAATCACAAAACTGAAAAAAATCAATCAGATGAAAACAGGCAGAAGAAACCTCATTTTGGGGAAAAGTTAAAATATTGAAATACCTTTTCCACAAAAATATATTGTTTAACAGAGAACATGATAACAAGAGGACAGTGTGAGGTTGTTGTGTAGAGGGTGGGAGTAAGGGGATTGTAAGATGAATGGAAGTAAAAGGGAAAGAGAGTAGTTGTTTTTTTAAAAAAGATTGGAGAGTAAGGGGTTTGGAAAAAAAAATGAAGTAAACCAGAAGTGGAGTAAGGGTTTATTAAAATTTGGAGTAAAGCAGGAGTAGATGTTTTTATAATAAAAGAGAGTGAAGCAGGAGGGAAAGTCATGTTTTTTAAAAAGAGAGTAAATAAAGTATGGGAGCAAGGAGTTAGGTAATAAATGGAGTAAAGTGGGAAAGGGACTGTATGGGGCTTGCAAAAAGGGAGTAAAAACTATTTAAACAAACCATGGGAGTAAAGAATGACTGGTGCAACACCTCTGATCTTCCTGGGCAGTGTCACGTCTCTCTCCCTGCACAGCTCTTCCATTGAGGGACTGCCCTTGAGCCTGAGCCCCTAGCCTGGTAGGTATTCACGGCCCTCCTCCACCCGCATGCTCCTGCCTGCGCCTCACCATTGGTGCTCTAATGGAAGAGCATCCAAAGCCCGATCTCCTGCCGATGCTGCAGACACAACTTTACCCACCTCCGGACTCCAGCAGTAGCCCCCAGCCCACCAGACGCCAGTGCACACAAACCACTGAAATGCATCCTCCTCAACTTACGCTCCCACCACAGACACACCATAGAAATCTGGGACCTCTTCAACACTCACTCGCCCGACGTCGCCTTCCTCAAAGAGACCTGGACTAACGCCAGCTCCACACCCGACACTGCAACAGCTATCCCAGATGCATACAAGATCCTGAGAAAAGACTGCCCCACACGCCCAGGAAGAGGCCTAGCCATCATCCACAAAAGCTCCCACCCCATGACAACCATTGACTCGGATGACACCCCACCCCCCATGGAACACATCCAATTCCAGATCCAGACCAACCCCAGAACGATGCTCGATGGAACCCTGGCTACAGACCGCCTGGTCCCCGCACTCTGTTCACCAACATCATTGCCGACCTCATCGGACCTCACTCCCTCACCTCCACAGACTACATACTACTCAGAGATCTAAACTTCCTCCTCGACAACCAGGAGACCGCAACGCCACCGCCCTCCTAGAGAGCCTCAATAACATAGGACTGAAGCAACTTGTCTCCACCACAACTCACACAGCAGGACACACACTTGACTGAAGCAACTTGTCTCCACCGCCACTCACAAAACAGGACATACACTCAACCCTGTCTTCACAGGAGGAAACAGCATCTTCTTCAGCCACACCACAGAACTACTTTGGACTGACCACCACTGCATCCACTTCTCCTTTAGAAAACCCACTGCACACAAGCATGTGCTCCGCCTCCCACATAGTATCTGGAACAAAGTCACCGAAGAAAATCTCACCTCCGCCCTCACCCTCACTCCACCCCCAACTAGGACAGATGCCAACACCGTGGCAAGTAACCTCCACCAGTGGGTCTCCAACTGCGCCAACACACTCACCCCCCTCCAGAAGACGACAAAACAAGAAAGCAAACTGGTTCAACACGGCACTCCAAGAATTAAAGCGCTTCTGCAAATGACTAGAAAAGACATGGAGAAACAGCAAAACTCCAGAAACAAGCACTGCCTACAAAAGAGCAACTACAACACACCACCAACTCATCAAATTCACAAAGAAGAATTTCCTCCAAGACAGAATTCTCTCAATGCCCACAACTCCAAGGAACTCTTCTCCATCATACAGGAATTTGCCAAACCAAACAGTGAAACAGACATCCCTCCCTCCCATGACCTCTGCAACAGACTCAGCTCCTTCTTTCACCTCAACTTCAAGACGCTCTATGACAACTTCGATGAACAAGACCTCTACACTGCCTCAACCCGCACCCCCAGCGATGCCACTCAACAGACGCTGCTTACATGGACCCCACTCGCATTAAGACCCCCTTCAGACCCCTGCCCGCAACACATCTTCGACATGGCCGCCACAGCCATCGCACCTGAGATACATCGAACCATTAACTGCTCCCTCAAGACTACCACATTCGACAACAACTGGAAGCATGCCGATGTCAACTCCCTCCTAAAGAAACCCTCTGCAGACCCGACGGACCTAGAGAACTTCAGGCCTATCTCACTGCTTCCTTTCGCAGCCAAGGACATCCAAAAGGCTATCAACACCCAGCTAGCATAGTACATTGAAGAAAACAACATCCTAGACACCTCCCAGCAGCAACCATAGCACTGAGACTGCACTTCTCACCACCACAGATGACATCCGTGCCCTCCTCGACCAAGGCCAAACGGCAGCCCTCATCCTCCTCGGCCTTGCAGCAGCCTTCAACACTGTCTCCCACTGCACACTAGCCACCAGACTCCACGACGCCGGCATCCGAGGAAAGGCCCTAGACTGCATATGCTTATTACTTATGGGCAATGGCCCTTCCTCTCAGAAGCAACGGAGATCAGATGAGGAGTACCCCAAGGATCATCCCTCAGCCCCACCCACTTCAATGTCTACATGGCCTCCCTTGCAACCATCGTCAGAAACCATGGGCTCAACATTGTCTCCTATGCCAATGAAACCCAACTCATCCTCTCCCTCACCAAGGAACTCGACATCACCAGACTCCGCTTCCAAGAAGGGATGAAAGCTGTTGGTACCTGGATGAAGAACAGCCGCCTGAAACTCTACTCAGAAAAAACAGAAGTCCTCATCCTCGGTTCTACCCACCCCATCTGAGACAGCATCTGGTGGCCCCCGCCCTCGGAAATCCACCCACCCCAGAGACCATGCACGTAACTTTAGCATCATACTGAACTCATCACTCACTATGATCCACCAGATCAATGCCGTCTCCTCCGCATGCTTCAACACCCTCCGCATACTACGCAAAACATTTAAATGGATACCCTCCGACTCCAGGAAAACGGTCACTCATCACCAGCAGACTGAACTACAGCAAAGGCCTCTATGCAGGAATCAACAAAAAACTCCTCTGCAAACTCCGGACTGCCCAGAACGCCGCAGCCAGACTAATCTTCGATATCCCATGGCACAACCACATCACCCAATATCTCCGCAACCTCCACCGGCTCCCCATCAAAAGAAGAATAACTTTCAAGCTGTAGACGCGTGCCTACAAGACCTCTACAACATTGGACCACAATACCTCAAAACCGCCTCTACTTCCATGCCCCCATGAGAAACCTCCTCTCAGCCTACCTCTCCCTACACACGTCCCACGGTTTTACAGGAACAGAGCGGGTGGAAGGTCCTTCTCTGACCTCGCAACCAAGACCTGGAACGATCTCCCCCTTCACCTCTGGCGAAGCCCGACACTGCACCAATTCAGCCTAGACCTCATGACCTGGCTCTTTGAATGATCCCAATGGAGCTACACACACCCTACCCCGTACCTTGAGACCCTTACGGGTGATTAGTGCACTTTACAAACCCCTGATTGATTGAAAGGGGAAAGAAAGTAAGGAGTTAGAAAAATAAATGGACTACAACGGATACAGGAGGAGGCGAAGGGGTTTTAACTCTGTAAAGGGAGTGAAGTAGGAAGAAGAATAAGGGCCACGTAAGAAAAGGAAGTATATTAGGAGTATTGTACATACAACAGGAGTGAGAGAGGGAGTAAGGAGATTGACAAAAGGAAGTTATAACTTTACTATTTGATAAGTAGGGTTATCATCTATATGGGCTAAAGTTACCATTTGAAAAGCCGAAGATTTTCATTGAGAGGGAGGCATTTGTAAACCTATGGCCATATAAAATGGCATGGAATTCCAGAGATGTGTGCTTCAAAAAAAGAGGCTGTGGGCTTCACAGTCTTCATCAATGGCGAATAGTCAGAGTACGAGGGTTAGGATTGGCATGCTGAGTGGATTAGGGTATTGCTTTAATAATGTTGACACAAGTAAACTCTTTTTCCTCCTCTCTATGTATAACTTTGAATGTCTCCTGATTGGGAAGACTTTTCCAACTCAGCTCATCTCTTGGTGCAATTCCAGGATGGGACAAGATGCCTTAGTCTAATTTGAAGGCACAATCGCTTCAGTGCTCGGATGCTGAACAGAATCAGCCACATGATATTTCTTAATGTGCTCAATTGATATCTTCCTGTTTTTCTCAGCAACAGCCAGTGATCCCAGGGTGACGTGCAAGTACTTTCTAGCCCCAAGAACTGGCGCAGGTGGTCTGTATGATGGTTGAAAACTTTCTCAGGAATCCTTTCTTTGACTAATTCTCCCATTTGTGGTAGTCATCCATCATCAGCTTTACTTTGAATGATGGCTTTAGAAGAACCCTAATTATCTCATACTTTCAAAATAATGAAATCTGATGGAGATTCTTGTGGAGCTGTAATGTATCAACACCTCCACAAGAATCTCCACCAGATATCGTTCCTTTAAAAGAATCCAGATTCAGTTGCTGAATTAACTACTTTTACTAAATCAAAACTGGTTGGGTTTATTGGGTACAAGGTTGGAGGCTCTAAAGACCCTTTAATTGGGGGTCACCCCAACTTGGCTGATAAACTCTTGTGGTAACTCCAGAATAGAGAGAGAATGTATTGGCCTAATCTAGCTGCATGTTGGCATCGGTGGGGGACCACTGGATAGAATCAGCCACCTGACGCATCTTGATGTGTTCTTTTGATGACTCCCTGTTTTTCTGAGAAACAGGCAATGGTGTCAGAATTATGGAGTGAGTAATTTCTACCTCTAGAACTAGCAAAGGTGGTTTGTATAACATCTAAAAGGTTCTTTCATAAGAATCCAAACATTGCGGAAGCCACGTTGGTAGCTTAACCTCTGTTGTTAGAGTGAAAAGTACGCTTCTTATATATGAGTTTACCTCTCAAATCTTGCAAATTCTGCTACAGATTGACGCATATGGCAGGTGAAAGTATTTTGCATATTCACATTTACAGGCCATCAGGTACATACTTTTGTATGCCAAGGAGAAGTTTGTATGGACTAAGAGGACTAAGGGAGTGGATACTTGATTATTTTAAAATAAATGAGGGGACGGCAAAACCATTTTCAGTATTGAGTGGATTTAAGGCGGCTGTTCATGGACTAATGATTGCTTTTCAGCAGCACAATTGAAAACTCGATGTATGAAAATAACTGAACTACAGCAAGCTGTCGAAATGTTTTAAACCACAGAAATTCATCTTTATGGGATTAGCTTGAAAAGGCTAAAAAGGCGCTAAGGGATTATTTTATAGTCGAAGAAATCAATAGCTCAACAACGTGTTTATGAGGAAAGCCAAATGGTTGGTAAATTACTTGCTGGGTCTACTAAGATTCCACTGGAAGCGGCTCGAATTACAGGGGTCATAGCTCCTAAAACCAGATTAGCAATGACAGATAGGGAGGCGATAGCCCAAGTTTTTGGGGAACATTACCAACAGCTTTACACTACTAAATATGCAGTTAGCCAGGATGTAATACAAGAACACTTTGAGGGGGTAGAACTCCTGAGGCTATCCAATGCCCTTGTAGACCAGGTTCAAAGAGATATATCAAGTGGAGAGATTTTGTCAGTCCTTAATAAATTACTGGAGCGAAAGCTTGCAGTGACGAAGGGGTACCCATAGAATTCTATTCAGCATTTGCTGGGGAGCTGATTCCCTTCTTGACTAAGCTTTTTATTTATGTAAAAGCTGGAGGCGCTGTTCCCTCAGCTTTCAAGAAGGCCATTGTTGTCCGTTTTGTGAAGAAGGGTAAGAACCCCAAGGATGTTAACTCTTACAGACCAATTTATTTATTATTTAAAATATTTATAAAGCGCGGCTGTCACCTGGCAGGTATCCTGGCGCTGGTAGCTACTCCTGGGTTTATAGGCGGGGGGGGGGTTGAACTATGGCTGGCAGGCTTAAAGGGGTGGAGGAAAGAGCCAGGTTTTTTATTTGTTTCCTGAAGGGTAGGAGATGAGTGATTTGGCGGATATCGGCTGGCAGACTGTTCCACAGCTTGGCTGCAGCTACTCTGAAAGACCTACCTCCGATCCTGGCCTTCTTACATCTGGGAACTTTCACAAGGCAAGCGGTTGTAGACCTGAGTGTTCTGGTGGGGATGTACCACGAGAATAGACGTTGAAGGGGTCTGGGTCCTGCACCGTGTAGTGCCTTAAAGACCAAACAAAGGGCTTTGAAGGCAATACGTTGCTTCAACGGCAGCCAGTGCAGCTCGGCCAAGGCAGCGGTGGCAGAGGATCTCCTGGTCCAACCAAGAGCCAGTTTGGCTGCTGCCGACTGAACTCGTTGGAGTCTGTCCAGCAGTGTCGCAGGGGATTCAAACAGGAGGGCATTACAGTAGTCAAGGCGACTAAGAATAGTGCACCTGACTATCAATGCTCGGGCAGAAGGTGGTAGAAGAGGCAGAACTTTGCGCAGTGAGCGCATAAGGGCTGAGCAGGTAGCAACTGTTCTTGAGACCTGCGTTTCCATGCTCAGTTGGTAATTTAGCATGACGCCCAAATTGCGAACACTGGTAACAGGTGGTGGGTTGTTAGAATTTTCCGGGGGCCAGAACTCAGCAGGCAGAGGGCGGGGAATGCGGCTCGCAGGGCAGAACAGAACCTCGGTTTTTGAGGAGTTGAACTGGAGGGAGTTCCGGTGCAACCAGCCTGCGGTGTCTCTTAGACAGTTGTGGAAGGCTTCTAAGGATATGGAGTCTTCGCCCTCCCAAGAAAGCAAGAGCTGAGTGTCGTCCGCATAGTTTACTGTGGTCATATTGTGTGATTTGATTAACGTGACCAGTGGTTTCAAGTAAACATTAAAAAGAATCGGACTAATGGAGGAGCCCTGAGGAACACCGTGAGGGACAGGGGAGAAAACCGATTGGAATGGGGGAAGGGATACAGCCTGTTTTCTGTCACTAAGATATGAATGAAACCAAAGCAGGGCCGTGCCGTCGATCCCTGCCTCTCTCAACCTCTCAAGCAAAGTCCCATGATTGACAGTATCGAATGCGGCAGACAGGTCTAATAAAATCAAGGCCACGGCTTGGCCCCTGTCTGCACGCATTCGAAGCTCCTCCATGGCAGTGAGCACAGCAGTTTCAGTGCCATGGGCTGGGCGAAACCCAAATTGGAATTCGTCCAAGACGTGGTGCTGCTCGAGGTGGTTTGAGAGACAGTTGCTGACCCAACGTTCGAGTACCTTCACCGGGAAAGGCAGAAGTGATATGGGGCGGAAATTGGACAAACATTCTGGATTCAGCGTGGGTTTCTTTAGTAGCGGAGTGATGAGCGCTTGCTTCCAGGGAATGGGGACGATACCACAGCTGAGAGATTGATTGCAAATCATCCGTAGAGTGTGAAATAATTCATGCCCACATGCTTTCCAGATTTTCGGAGGCAAAGGGTCGAGGGGAGATCCCGAGGTGATGCCCAATGCTACTTTCTCAAATTCTACTTGAGAGATAGGGGGGAAATCCAGGAGCTTATTCATAGGAGGGCAAGCTAACCTTGGAGAATCAGGATTGGTGGAGCCAGCTTCGGGAGGGGTGGGGTGGAGGTGTAACGGGGCGTTGCCAGATTATTGATGATAGTCTCAATTTTATCGGTAAAAAACTGAGCGAGATTATCACAAAGGGTCTGAGATGGGGGGATGGGGTTTTTGACACAGTCAGGATGCATGATATTATCCAGGATCTGAAATATACTTTTAGGACTGTTGGCCGCGTTGGCTATAGTGGAGCAGTAGTAATTCGCCTTACTCTCTGCAATGGCGGATTTATAATCATGGAGTGACTTTTTCCAGAGGGCTTTGTTGTTGTTGCAGTAACCTTGTCTCCACTTTCTCTCAGCCTGTTTACAGGCTGATTTGAGGGTTTTGAGGGACTCATTGTACCAGGGAGCAGGTGCTCTACCTTTGGGTTTACAGTATTTTAGAGGGGCAGCCGAGTCCGCGATGGATGTAATTCTCGAGCTGAGGGATCTGTAATTATTTTCCACCGAGCTAGTAGGAGAGAAACTATCCTGTACTTCGAAAACTTTGGTGGAGGTGGTAAGTTTTTCTAAAGCTTTCCAGTTTCGATAAGAAAATTGTGGTGGTAAGTGATTCTTGGGCTTTCTTATTGTGGCGTTGCTGATGTAGAGTTTAATGAGCGAGTGATCTGTCCAGCTCATAGGCAGAATGTCGCCTACTTGAGTTAGGCCCGGACTCGAAAAAATGAGGTCAAGACGGTTGCCTGCGGAGTGAGTGGGGTCCTTTATCAATTGGTAAAGGCCCACGCTGTCACAGGACAGCAGAAGGTTGTCTAAACCTGTGTCTAGGCTGCCGTTTGGCCAGAGATTAAAATCTCCTAGAATAATAAGTTTGTTATGGGAGGTTGCCATATTTGTGATGGTCGTGAGGAGCACTTGCTGTTGCGAGAGGGAAAAAGCACCAGGCGGTCGGTAGCAGATGATCACCGTAAAGGTGCATCCTGGGTGGCAGTTTATAGTCAGGCCAAAGAGCTCGATCCCGGGTACAGGATCTATGTCAATGGTGTTCATTTGCCACGAGGCTCGGAAGATGACACCAACTCCGCCACCGCCGCCTTTGGGTCTGGGGAGATGAAGAATGTTAAAGTTTAAGGGGCAGGCAGAGGCTAAATCGGTCTCACAGTTGGCGTGTGTCCAAGTCTCGGTAAGAAAAAGTACATCTAAGTGGTGAGAATCTATAAGAAGATTAATTTCGGTGGCATGCTTCGGTAGAGATCTGACGTTCAGAAGGCCTCCTACAATTAGGCCCTTGTAGGTGAAGTCAGTTAAGGGAGAAGCAGTCTCTTCAAAGGTGAGCTTACCTTCGTGCGCGTACCCTCGTAAGTTGAGCAATGTATCCCGGGTGTAGCAGGGGGATTGCAAGCTGAAACGGGCAGGATTTGTGGCGCTAGGCGCGTCCTCGTCGCGGACGAGCGCAGACGAGCTTGCCTTAAGCGCGCCTTCGGCGCGCAATCGGCGTGCCCGCTGCGCTCGTCCGCTGCGCTTCCGGTGTTGACACATGAGTAATAGTGGTAGCAAGTGACGTAGGAGGGGTCGTGGCCAGCAAGAGATGGGCGTGGCTATCGTCTCCCTCGGCGGTCAATGGCGCCAAGAAACGAGTGGATTATGTTTCCCAAACAGCTAGTATTCAACTGCTATGGGGAGTCAAAGAGTCGAGGATAGTGTGCAAATTCAGCAAGTATTTTTAAAAACAAATACACAGTATACAAGTTAAAATATGCAGTAGAACACCTCCCGGCTTTTCGCCTCAGGAGTTAGCAAAGCAATGGAGCAGCGCTCGAGATCAGCGCGCCCTGTTTATCTCTGCGGAGGGGGCGTGGCCAGCAAGAGATGGGCGTGGCTATCGTCTCCCTCGGCGGTCAATGGCGCCAAGAAACGAGTGGATTATGTTTCCCAAACAGCTAGTATTCAACTGCTATGGGGAGTCAAAGAGTCGAGGATAGTGTGCAAATTCAGCAAGTATTTTTAAAAACAAATACACAGTATACAAGTTAAAATAGGCAGTAGAACACCTCCCGGCTTTTCGCCTCAGGAGTTAGCAAAGCAATGGAGCAGCGCTCGAGATCAGCGCGCCCTGTTTATCTCTGCGGAGGGGCGTGGCCAGCAAGAGATGGGCGTGGCTATCGTCTCCTCGGCGGTCAATGGCGCCAAGAAACGAGTGGATTATGTTTCCCAAACAGCTAGTATTCAACTGCTATGGGGAGTCAAAGAGTCGAGGATAGTGTGCAAATTCAGCAAGTATTTTTAAAAACAAATACACAGTATACAAGTTAAAATAGGCAGTAGAACACCTCCCGGCTTTTCGCCTCAGGAGTTAGCAAAGCAATGGAGCCAATCAGTCTTCTCAATGCTTATTATAAGATTTTGATGAAAACTTGGGAGCAGCGCTTCACCCCATTAGCCCAGGAAGTGATCCACAGAGGCCAGTCGGGGTTTGTTGCCGGGAGGTTGATGTCATCTATCACAGGGTTCTTGATACAGGCTCTTGATTTCTTTATTTATTATCAACAAGACTCCAGAATGTATTATGATGATGGACGCCAAAAAGGCGTTCAACGTGGTTAACTGGGACGCCCTTTTTTATTGTCTGGGGAGGTTTGGAGTTCCCTCTCATGTCACAATAATGTTCAGGAATATCAATCAGGGGGCCCAGGCTCAGCTGGTGATAAATGCAAGTCAAGTAGGGTCAGTAAATATAAACCGCGGGACCAGACCCCCTATTATTTTCTTTTTTTATCGAACCCCTGACTATTAAAATTCGAGGTAATATAGCAATCAACGCCCCAATCCAGGGCATGGCAAAATTAAAGTTGTTCTTGGATGACATTATCTTATGTCACAGCCCTGAGAGTCAGAATATGAACCGGGTCTTAACTGAATTTAGTCAATTCAAATTGATTGGGGGCTATAAAATCAACCAAAATAAAACTGAGATTTTAACTTTGAACACAGATACGGATTTTCTCCCGACAGATCTTAAACATCAGGCCCTTATGTCGGATCCCATACGGTATCTTGGGATCTATGTTTCAAATCAATATAGGCAGTTATATACATTGAATTATGAGGTAACACGGGACAAAATTAAGAAATTGTTGGAAAACTGGTCGCGTTTGCTGCTAACTTTCATAGGTCGGGTAGCCCTTAACAAGATGTCCATACTCCCTCTTCTAATTTTCTTGTTTATTAATATACCTATTAAAATCAATATTAGCTACTTCAAAGTGCTTGAATCTATGTTCTGAGGGTTCGTATGGAGCAAAAAAGCACCCAGGGTTAAACTTTTGGTGCTACAACTCGATACTAATCAAGGTGGGCTAACATTACCGCATATTCGTACATATTACGAATCAGCGATTTTAGATTTAACAGCGCGTTTACTATCTTCTAATGGGCTATAGTACAAGAATCTGGCTCGCAGATCCTGACATTTCTTAAAACTTCAAAACTCCCCAAAAGGACTAGATATAAAACTCTCCTGTAATTCTCTGTTAAACTACAGTTTTTTTTTAAAGCAAATTGGTTTGTCTGGGTTTCACTATTTGAAATTAAGTGAATATAAAGCTTGGGTCCCCAAATTCATTCTAGTCATCTTAGTAATTGGAAGGATTGTGGTCTTGAAGAACTGGGGCGCTTTGTAATTCAGAATAGAGTTATTACCTGGCAAGAGGTTCAGGATAGATGCAGTGTCCGGAATAAGCCTGTTTTTTTTAGTATCTACAAACTGTATACTTTCTAAATACATATAATCTTTCGTCTAGTTGTGCCCTGACCAAATTGGTGACCGCTCTATTTGGATTAAAAATTAGAGGGGTGGGCAACTGGTACCGTCTGATGTGCACCCAAAATGAGTCTCCATTGTTTGAGAAATTCAGAGAGAGAGTAACCCAGGAAACCCAATGTACATTTTCGAGCCAGGAGTAGCAGGCCTTATCCCTGTTAGGGAGCAAGGCTTTAAGAGCTGCCAACTTTAAAAGAATGGCTTTTCTGTCCCGATGGATGGCATACTTCACTCCTAAAGCCTTCAATAGGAAATATCCAGAGGTGGAGAATAGATGTTTTCGTTGCCAGGCAGAAGGGGAAGCGGGATGGCTACATATATTCTTCTCTTGTCCAAGGCTAGGGGTATTCTGGGGCAGAAGTCTATCGATCCAGTGGCGGAGGCTGCCCTCTTTAGTAATACGAGCTCTGGGACAAATTTGATAAAACCGGAGGAGACTTTTCAGGCTATTTCCTCCCTGGTTGCTCGCTCCTTAATTCTTCAAAATTGGAGGTCGGTGGAAGCACCTTTGATATGCGAGATGGCTAAACAAGATGAAGTGCACCAGAACATTTGAAAAAGCATATGCAAAGCGGGTAGGGGCAATAAAAAAGTGTACTGCGACTTGGAAATACTTAGTCAATCTTGAAAATTATGACAATATAGAAGCCAGGTTGACTGTACGCTTTAGCACTTCAGCACTTTAGAAAGCCAGGAAAAAAAATTGTATCTAAAAAATGTGGGGACAATAATTTAAATGTATGTGGGAAGCGTGCTGTTGACTATACTATGGTAGTGATCTGTTTTTTATGCATGTATTCCTCACTCTCTGTACCATATCAATGAACTTATGTTGATCAATTGTTGTTTAGCATTTTCTCGCATCTTCTACTATAGTTTAACCTGGGATTTGTATGTTTTGATCAAAGGTGGTATTTAAACTCCCTTAAAATGGTGTTATTGTAATGTCCCTGAAGCTCTGCTCAATAAAAAGTTAAAAAAAAAAAAATTAAACAAAAGAGATGTTTGTATGGTGTGTGGCCATCTAGTACAGCTTGCCGAAACAGGTACCCGGAGTGTTCTGTGTCCAACACCCTCACAGTCAGTCAAGGCTGATGTAACTCTACCATTCGCTCACTCAACCATGTTGTTTGATTCCGGACAATCCTACTAACACTCGCCAAATAGGCCCTGGAAGGCTTAATGCACCCACCCTACAGGTTTCTACTATGTGTGACAATACCCCATTCACCCATAAAGCAGGTGTTGATAACATATGGGAATTTCTTGACATTCACATGGTTCATATTGTGCAGGAGGCTGTACTGGCTTTTAAGTGAAACAGGGTCCTGCAGCTAGTTCAGGCTCTACCCATAAGTAAAAAATTCCAAAAGGTAAGCTGGATTTGCTGTGACTACCAGAATGAGTGCACCCTGGTTCAGGAACCTCTTGCGCTGTTAAGTGATTAGTTAATACTCCCTAACATTCATTCGTTTGTGCAGAGTCCCATTTGCTATTGAATTGCAGGGAATCCTTTTAACAGTAATGTGCTGAACAACCCTCTGACCGATTAGGGAGTTCCGACCCCCGCTCAGGGAGGAACAACCATTATTACAACAGATGTCTCCGCTTTGATGATATGTGGCAAGTACTTGTGTTTTACCCCTGAGGGTTCCCAAATATCCAACCTATGGGATGAGCGCCATGTAACGTCTCCAAGGTGTAAACACAACCCAGTAGATCCTTTTTGGCCCTTTGCCAAGTGCAGGAATGGTCCAACATACCAAACTTGAGCATAAGTTACAAACACATGAATCCCCCTCCATTTACTCTGAGATTTATTGTTGTGGCTTGTGGCAATCTCTTGACACAAGTGTGCACATAAGAAAATTCACAATTATTTTTAAATAATTTATTTCAAGCCAATGTTGAAATAAAAATTGATCACATGGTGTAATTGCAGAAATTCAAATGTAGATTGCATAAAACCACATAATGTAAATGTTATGAGTAAACTGTATTTCACATTATTCTTTTTAGGGATCACTATACGCCTAATTCTTTACGCAGTTAAGGTTTCACCATAATGAAGATTCAGTATTTCCATGGTCAACACACATCAGTACCTGAACTTCATATATCTTTCAACTCTGTGACCCTCCATGCAGGACAAGGGTAAGATATGTCTCTGCAGGAAACAATCCTATGAGGCAAAAAGGCACAGATAAAGTGGGCATGGCTCAGCTTCAGGCCACGATGCTCTGCTTTCTGGAATGTCTTTGTAGTGCTGCTCTCTGTCATGGAGAAGGCTGTGTACATTATTATATTTTCTAAACTGCTTATTTTGAGAAAAATAAACCTTGTGATCATGATTTTGGTTAGCAAAATAATCTTCAAATTATTTTGCAGTCTCATGTTAAGGCTTACACTTCTTAGGTGTTTCCTAATCCTCAGCTGGTCAAATAAATATGTGAACTAAAGGCATGCTATCAAAACCCACAGTTCATGTAATCCGCATTATTGCACAATAATGAAAATAAATGCATCAGATCTTTCAGATGAACTGTGAGTTATATGGCTTAGGTCCACAATAAGCAAATGAGTGCACATTACAAGGGTGTTGTGTATCGAATTTGATTCCGTTGGAATTTCCCGATTCATGCCCTTATATAGGCATAGAAATCCAGTCCTTATTTAGGCATAGTCCATGATACCCAAATACAGGCATGGCTACTTCCATCCGTTCATCTACATCACAACGAGTTCTTGGAGAATCAGACTCTTAAGCCGTTAGGGACTTCCCCTTGCTTGGATATTGATTTCTCCAAGAACTCATTTAATATGCATGAACATCTATATATAAGCATTTATTCATGATGTTCATATGCCCGGCTTCTACGTGAATACTGGCCTTCCTAAACACCTTCAAGGTATAAATATACCTGCACTTGCTATGGCAAAGCACGGTGTGGTTCGGTGCCGTTCGACTACCTACTTTCACAACGCAGCTTGCCACAGCAAGTATCGAAGGAAGCCAACTCCCCAGCTAATGCACTGCCTAGACGCTGTCATCCTCCTGCCGAGAATCCAGCTCCAGTGTTTCTGACTCCCCTTGCAGGGTGTTGGGAAATCGAGTTCCGAGAAAGAGAAACCAACATCTCTCATTCTAAGGTATGGAGCTGATTAGAACCTAGAGAAACCTTTGGCAAATCTTGGAAAACCTAAACCTATGCTAAAGCAGCACTTACTTCTTCCCTAGTGCTAGACTTAAGTTAGGTACGCTGGAGTAGGATTTTTTTAGAAGCACCAGTTGAGTATACTAGCCTGTGTTATTTATGTATGTATTTTTATATATGTCATAGCAACAGACAATACTATTACAGTTATGTTAAATTAATTTTATACAGCGCACAGCTACCCAACAAGGGTATCCCAGCGCTAGACCTGACAGAGGACAGAGGTAAAGGAAAAGAAAGATGCAGTAAGATACATCTTTGGTTAAATAGCCAGGTTTTTAAAAGTTTACGAAAATTCATATATGAAGTTTGATTACGAATTGCAGTGGGAAGAGAATTCCATATTGATGGACCAAGGCAGGCAAATGAACGACCTCCCATTCTTTTCAATTTCGTTCTGGGCACCGAAAATCTTCCCTGCGTGGCTGAACGAAGTGAACGAGAGGGCTCGTAAGAGTGAACTAAAGTTTGTAAATATTTAGGAGCAGAGCTGGCTTTGATTTTATGCATATAACTCATGGCCTTAAACTTTACACAGCTTTCAACTTTAAGCCAATGAAGACTGCGCAAGGCACTGGAAGTGGTTGAGGTTTTTGAGAGCTGGCAGAGCACCCTGGCAGCAGAGTTTTGTACCACCTGTAGTTTCTGTGTAACATCCTTATTTGATTCCAAATAAAGGATGTTTCCATAGTCCATTCTAGATGTCACAAGTGCCTGGACTACGGTTTTCTGACTGGAAACCGGAAGCATCCAAATAATTTCTTTCAGCCATTTAAGATGGTGAAACAGGTGGCTGACACCTTAACTGCCTGTTGCTTCATGGATAGTTTGTCGTCCAAGGGGTTGCCCAACCTCAGCTGGCATTACATCACTGCACTGGCTTCCAGTACAGCAGCGCGTTGATTTCAAGGCCTTGTGCCTGGTTCACAAGGCTCTCTATGGAGGGGGTGCCAATGAAATCTCTAAATTATTCACGCCCTATGTTCCCTCACGTCATCTGAGGTCTACTAATCTAGGGCTTCTTAAAACTATCAGGGTTAAACGGGCTAGATGGGGAGGTAGGACTCTATCCAACGGGGCAGCACGCCTGTGGAACAGACTACCTCTGGATATGCGATTCCAACCAGATATGAGGCTGTTTAGGAAGAACCTGAAGACGCTGCTCTTTGTAACTTAGGCTGGCATAAACTACGACTTTGGAACTGTACTCACACACACACTAGCGCCAAGACGCAACGGCAATCGAGCGCTTTACAAACCTTTTATCCTATCCTAATAAGAACTCCCAGGTTGCGAACATACTCAGAGGGTTGCGGAAGATCACCCATTTCACGCGGCCAATGCTGGGGACCCCAAAAATCTTTATATTTACCCAGAATGAGGACCTCCGTTTTTTCGCCATTTAATTTAAGAAGATTGGCTTGCATCCAAGATGCAATGTTACTTAGACCAGTCTGAAGAACAGAGGATCCAGACATCTTTTCTGTGGAAAGGGAAAAAATGATCTGGGTATCATCAGCATAAGAGAAAAGGCACAGCCCCGCCTCCACTGCTATTGTCGCCAGAGGTTTAACATATAGGTTCAACAGAAGAGGACATAAGATGGAGCCCTTGGTACCCCATAAGAAGAGGAATGGGTTTTAGAAATGCCTCTGGCTGAAAAAACTTGAAAAGTCCGTTTGACTAAGAACGATGAAAGCCAGCCAAGTGCAGAGCCAATAATGCCAATAGATTGCAAAGAATCAATTAACACAGTATAAGACACCGTGTCAAATGCAGCGCTCAGGTCGAGCAGTATGAGAGCCACGGTGTCCCCAGAATCTAGTCGCTGCCGTATTATTTCTGATACTCCATGCAAAGTTGTCTCGGTGGAATAGCCAGACTGATTGGAATGTAAAAAGTTCGTAGATTCAACAAATTGAGCTAGTTGCTGGTTAACATGCTTTTCAAGAATTTTTGAGTAGGTGGGAAGCAAAGAAATAGACCTAAAGTTGGATGGCTAAGACGAACCAGCATTGGCCTTTTTTAAAAGAGGAACGACCATCGCATGTTTCCAGTCCGTAGGTACAGTAGCTTCTTGAATAGAAGCATTTAGCAACTGCATGATTAACATCAAAGAAGATGAATCCAACTGCTGCAACACGGATACAGGAATAGGGTCACAAGGGGAGCCCGATTTAATACTATTTAAAATCTTTTGAAAAGAGTTACTGTCAAAAGGTATCCAGGATTCTAGTCTAATAGAGTCTTTCACCCTGTATTCAGACACGGACGTCGAGAGCAACATAGCTGATGCCACTGGCTGAATATTTTGTAGTACAGAGTGTATTTGCTCTACTTTATCCACAAAGTACTTAGCGAGACTATCGCATTGTTGTTCATTTAAAATAGGTGGCAATGGCTGTGTATCAGAACCAGCAAGTTTTTTTACCATAGTAAACAAAGTACGTGGACAGTTCTTGGCGTTAGAGATATTGGAGGAAACATAGTTCTTCCTTGCTAGTTTACAAAGAGTATGATAATGTTTTAGAGCTTGATTATATACATATTTAGAATCCTGTATATAGTTCCTCCTCCATCTCCTTTCCAGAGCTTTACAATTGCTTTTTCTGCTTTTAATTGCTCTGTAAACCACGGGGCGGGGGGATGGTGATTATGTTTTTTTTTTATGGATGGCGGAAGACAGTACTCAACTGCAAAATCCAATCTTGTATTATACTTAATGAGGTGGTAGACATATGCTCACTGATAGAGGCACTATCAGCGAGAGTCTTATTAAAGATATCTATATCCAATTTATTCCAGTTCCAAAATCTATGTTGACTCCTATCAAGGACAGCCGTTGTAGTTGACAAAAAACTACAGCGAAACTTAACTGCAAAATGGTCTGACCAATATAAAGGAAGAGCAGGATCACACCGAAGGCAGGGTAACTTGGAAAAAATGGGATCCAGCAAATGCCCAGCGATATGTGTAGGACCAGTATTACAAAGTAAAAGATTAAGTGCCACAAAATCAGCAATCAATGCACTACTAACTGTGCATTCAGTTTTATCAAGATGTAAATTAAAATCACCCAATATAGTGAAATTCGACGCTTTGAGAACATATGGCAAAGAGGAGGCCCAGGAACAAGAAGGTCCAGGTGGGCGATAAACAAGAATGCCCTGAAAAAGTGGTTTGCGGGGTCACTGTGATTTTAAATAGAGCTGCTTCACAATTTGAAAGAGATAAATCCTCAAGCTTACATTGGTAGGATTTATCATAAATTATAGCGTTTCCTCCACCCTTTCCACGAACTCTGTCCCTTCTAATTATAGCATAATTAGGAGGTAAGGCTAGAGCTACATCAGGACCCGAACTAGTATGAAGCCATGCTTCGGTTAGAAAGATAGCGTCTGGGTGTTCACTACTTAAAAGGTCAAATATGTCCATCTGATGTTTGGGAAGGGAACGACAATTGACATTAAAAAATGTAAAAACCTTACTAGCAGCGTTACTCACCCGCAATAAGACATTGTTTTTTAAAAAGTTGGGGGTGGAACTGATCGATGTTATTTCGTATTACTGTTTAAGCTGTACGCATTACTTCACATTCTGTCTAACGATTGAAGCAGTTCGTACATCTTGCAAGAGAAAGAAGACTGTTTGATAAACCCTTTTTATTGAAACGCCTGTCTCTCTATTTCTAGGCAACTCTGTATAAACGAAGTAAGCACGATTGACTGAGTGAAATAGCTATCTATTGTTTCCACTACTCTGAAGATATTGTTCCGGTTCTAGGGGAAACAAAGTTGTCATGTTTATGTGGTTGTCAGAGACTAATCACTTCTTGTTTTTTTTAGAAAGTTTCTAGTGACCTCTGAGCTAGCTGGCACACACAATTACGTTTAATATACTCGATAGAGACATACTGACCTCAGTCCTATGTAAAATCTATAGTGTATGTTATTCCAATGCGCAGAGCCTAATAGAGATATAGGAACTACACTATAGGGGAGGCTCTTAAAAGAGATATAAGGTCAGATATTTAACAGGAGAGGTTTGCTGAATGTACCTTTGCTGCCATAATCATCTTAAATCCAAAGTGGACTGCTCAGAAAATGGGGTAAAACGTAATATACTCAACATTGGATGCTGGGAGCAGTGCAAAGCTTCCTCGAATCTCTGGTGCTTGAAGGAGAGAAGCCAGTTGCTTTATCTGATGTGAAGGTAACAGTCAAATCCACAACCCGGCCTTGGACCAAGAGGAGGGCCCATGCACCAGATTAGCTGAAGTGAGGGTGCTGTGGCAAGACAAATAGGTATGTGGTGCGGTTCGATGCTCCATATTTCTCCAAGCCTGATCAGTGCCATCCTAAAGCTGGACCTGCAGCTGGTCAGAAAAGGGCCTTTCACTCTAGGGATCGAGCTCTCTGTAGGGTCTTGGGCCCTAAGCCTGCATGCAGGTGGAATGATGACACATACACATGGGGTATGGTACTGGTAACTGGCCCAGGGCCACCTGACCAGTGACACCTGCGATGGGTGGGTGTGGGGTGAGTGTGGACCCAGTCCTCAGGGAGTGGCTGGTTACATAGGACAATTCCTGGAACACTAGAATGTGTCCCGCAGGACACTACACCCTCCTGCTGTTTTCATGAATATCTACAAATCTGAGATGGAGAAAGACTTTCCTGTTGGGACAACCTGAGGCAGTAAGAGGTTTCCTGACTGCTAGAAAGAAGGGTGTGTATTGCATTGAAAAGGGATATGGAGACATAATTAGCTGTTGTGTTTGGAGTTGTGTTGGTCAGTTTTATGAGCTGATCTGAACCTGCCTCCTATATAAATGCAGTGAGGGGAATGCTTTAAATAGGCTTTTAAGATATTTAGTGAACAGGGTTTTGAGCTACAGTGACAATGAGACTTGATTGTATGTGTTGCTCTCTCCGCAATCTGCACCTCTTTTTCCCATGTGGGGCCATATTACAGAAGTGCTTCTGGGGTGGAACGGGTGTTTGTTCCTGCTCTGTGCACCCTGTGGCACTTTTGTATTATAGAAGATGCCGCTGCCGCTTGTGCGGCTCCTTCTGTAATACAGATAGTATTGGCGCACATGTAGCGCAAGCACTATCAAGAGAGGGCGCTCCCTCAAATCAGGTGTTGACTTTGCCTCTGTGCCCACGCCATATCACTGACATGGGGCCGAGGCAAACAGGCCCTAACTGCTTGCGCACCCCATGAGGGCAGCCCTCTCAAGGGATGAAGAGGGGTCCCATGAACCCCCCAGACATTTCCCTGCAGGCGGGCGCAGTCATTCACAGCACTCACCTGCTAGGGGACCTCTAATCCCTTTTGAAAGTTAAGATGGGTACCACCTGTAAACGGCTGCTCCTTATATCTCTTTAATCCCCGGCCCTGGCGCAGTACGGGTTTGCTGCTGCCCAGAGGGCCGTACATTGTTCTAAATAGGGCGCACTTTCCCTGTTTGCACCTGGCACACCTGCTTTAAGGTGCTGCATGGCACAAACAGGAAAAGTGTGCCCTATCTTCAATAGGGCCCCTAATGCAACATCCAAATGTGAGCAGTATGTGATATGTTTAACTGACCAGAGGGATGCATACACTCTTTTTGAATTCTTAATTGACATAGAGCTCCTACCATATAAACCTGATGATATGACCAAGGAACAATGTAATCCACAGATTCAGTCGATCACCATGTCTGCAGTGTCTACCCAAATCATCCCGGACCCCTCCAAATGCAAGACCATTGACCAGGGGGTCATAATAACTCATTTACAGGCTCCAAAGGTTCTTAGGGCAACTCTGTGGGGGAAGAAGATTACTATACAGATCTGACTGTGTATTACAAAATAACATGCCTCTAGATCATTGTGTCAGCGCCTTGAGACCCTCCGGGTGAGTAGCGCGCTATATAAATGCTTTGATTGATTGATTGAGAGTAGGAGGTGAACCTCGTGCCCAGTGAGTAGCAACTACCCGCTTCGCTATTAACAACCCTATATATATACCCTATATAGATGGAATGACGAGATGGCCTGGTCTCAAAAACAGGCTCAGTAGACCAGATAGGACAAATCCCCTTTCAGATGAAGAAACCCTAGCCTTACTCCGAACATATGAACAACCGGAACGGGGAAGTGCTGAGAAAATCAAAACAGTACCAATAGATGCTAACAGAACATCCAGAAAGAATGACAGGAAAGCTATCCACCTCAACCTACAACCTATCCAATTAACAACAACTGAAGCTGAAAATGGGAACCTCAGGAACTGTGAAAAACCTTTGAGTTGCCTTCTACTCAATTGTCGTTCGGCAACTAAACATGCATCAGACATAGCAGCCCTCATCCTCAATAAGGAAATTGACCTAGCAATACTTACGGAAACATGGCTCAATGAATCATCATCGCCCGCCATTGACCTCTTAGTACCACCGCAATATAACATTGTGAGATTAGATAGGCTAAGAAAAGTAGGAGGAGGTATAGCCTGCATCCACCGATCAGAGATAGAGGTCAACAAAATCCAAGCCGACCCCCTGGAATCCTGTGAATACTTGGGTCTGAATATAAGATCAGCAAGCAATCAGAAATGCAATCTGCATGCGTTTTACCATCCACCAGGAGATAACGCAAAGTTTACAGAGCAACTAATAGAGATCATAACGGCCAACCCCGACTCTACTGCCAACAACATTTTCCTGGGGGACTTTAATCTACACTGGGACGATGCAAATGACAAAACGGTCAAACTGCTTAAAGAGTTCCTCGCAGAACTAAACCTTACACAAGCTTGCACCCAACCCACACATGTGCAAGGAGCGACGATTGACTGGATTATTGCAAATAAGAAAGAGACATCAATACTCGCTATTGATCCTTGTGATTGGTCGGACCATCACGCCATAACATTCGCGATTCCCACAGTGAAAAAGGGTAGGACTGTGCAACCCCCCAGGTCCAAAAAAGCGATACGAGATACAAAAGTGGCGAACATTGAGTTACTGGTTGAAAGGTGCAAGAAGGATTTAAAGTCACCTGACGACATGAAGAATGTAAACGAGTTGACTGATCACTACCTTACCTCAATTGGAAATATCGTCAATGACACCATGCCACTAAAACTGAAAAGAGTCGCAGAAAGACAAAAAAATCCCTGGTTCAATGGTTCACTGAATGAGGAAAGGCGCAAATTGAGAACGGCCGAAAGAAACTGGAGACGACACCCTTCCTCTCCTGAGCTGAAAGCCCTCAGGACCACCAGAAGTCACTATAACAAAAAGATAATCAATTCGAAGAAAGAATATATAAGAGCAGAACTTGACAATGCCAAAAACAGACCACGAAAACGTTTCGAGATCCTAAAACATCAATCAGACAAACTGGCCAAATCGGCACAAGAACATTCAAAGATCCCCCTAAGCGGCGAGGAATTCTCCACATTTTTCACGGAAAAGACCAAATTGCTAGAGGTAGAGCTCGCAAATGCCGCGGCTATCCACCTGACGCAACATATGCCGACGAATGCGACCACTATGACAACTGAGAGGATTAAAGCAAAAAATAAAGCGAATTGGGACACATTTGAATTATATGACCAGATTGAGATCGCCAAATTAGACCGAACAACCATTATCACGACCCTTTACCGGCAAAGTGTGTAAGAGAGATCAGCCACATCCTGGTCCCAATCTGGACCAAAATAATAAACGCGTCACTTGCACAAGGGATCCTCCCAGACTGCCTAAAAACAGGACAAGTAGTGCCAATAATCAAAAAACCAACAGCAGACACAACAGATCCGAATAACTATCGTCCAGTAACCAACATCCCTTTCTTGGCCAAACTTATGGAGAAATGCGTGCAGAGCCAATTGAATCAACACATCACCAAGTTCACCTTACTAGACGAATGGCAATCAGGTTTCAGAGCAGGGCACAGCACGGAAACAGCGATCCTGCACATTGTCGATGATGCGCTACAAGCCCTAGACCAAAAGCAAGCTTGCCTACTGATTCTTTTAGACCTATCAGCTGCATTTGACACGGTAAACCATGAAGCATTATTGTTCAGACTACAGGACAGGATGGGATTGTCCGGAAATGTACTGAAATGGTTCAATTCTTTCCTACGCAACAGAACCCAACGATTCCTGGTTAACCAAGCAATCTCACCCTCATGTCCTAATACAATTGGGGTCCCGCAAGGCTCAACGCTATCCCCAGATCTATTCAACCTATATGTCGAACCTCTTACAGACATTCTACGGAAATCACAGATCTCCTACCACATATATGCAGACGACACACAAATATACTTGAAGATCGCCAATCTTGAGGACATTGACCTAATGAATGAGACGCTAAAGTTGGTTCTGGAATGGTTAACCTCCAATCATCTGAAACTAAATGCCCATAAAACAGAATTCTTGCTAATTTCACCACCAAGGAGCAACTCTGAAATAAAGGAATGGACCAAACTGCTGACGGCACTAAATTGCACTCCAACGCTAGTCAACTCAGCGAAATCACTTGGAATTACTTTAGATGAAAATCTTTACATGAAAGCTCATATTAATTCAATGGCGAAAAGTGCCCGCTTCCACTTGAGTTACTTAAGAAAATTAAAACCATTCATCTCGGAAGCAGATTTAAAACTGGCTATTCAATCTTTAGTTATATCAAGGATCGAATATGGTTGCTCCACATTAGCCGGCCTACCAAAAACTTCCACAGCCCCATTAAAAGCCTGTCTCAACGCAGCGGCAAGACTCATCACGGGGTCTAGGAAATTTGATCATATATCTCCTCCCTTGAAAGTACTAAATTGGCTACCTTATGAGGCTAGAATTCAAATGAGGATAGCATGCATTACCCACAAAGCGGTGCACTATAACACACCAAGATATCTAGCCAAGAAAATCAAGCTATCGGGTGGAATCAGACCAACCAGAAGTGCCAAGGAGCTATTGCTGCGGCCAGCCATCTTCCGAAAGAAAAAGTCTTATGACCGATCATTCTCTGGAGCTGCCCCTAGAGTCTGGAACTCTCTCCCTCCAAGCATCAGGAAGATTCAAAATATTGTTCAATTCAAACGGGAATTGAAAAGTCATATGTTGAGGAAATACCTTCACTAGGGAAGCTAACGGAACTCTAAGACGAATATTCTTATTCCGATGAAGGGCGGCGGTCTTCATGAACAATATCATCGAGAAGTGAATGACTTCACCCACTAACCGGAACTGAACTTTGTCCTCACTGCCATCTCCTTACTAGATGAACCGAGAACTGTTTTATAGCAGAAAACTATATAACCTCTACCTCTTCTTATTTATCGATATAGATAGGGATATAAGCTAGCCTTAACTGCACATGCATGTGGAATATATATATTTATGCACTCCCTCATAGCCTTAAGTTCTTCTACCCCATATCTGTTTTGTTTTATATTGTACTGCCAATTTGTAACCGATCTCGATGTTAAGCGCTCTGATACCCATGGGTCTTGTTCGCGCTATACAAAACACTTTAATAAATAAATAAGTAAATAAAATATCAACCAAGCGCTGTATATCTTTATGTATCTTCTTAGAGAAGCCCAGGAGGGCCAGCAAGGGATCAGGGGTCAGGGGTTCAGCGGTTATGTCACTTAGTGTTTGAAACACTAAGATCCAAAAGTTCGCAATTGGGGGGCATAGCCAGGCCAAATGTAAAAATCCTGCTGCCTCTGCGCTTCTCCTTTCACACCTATCCCAGTCCCTCAAGCCATATCGATGCATATGGGCAGGAGTAAAATAAACTGTTGAGGAATTTAAGCTGGATGAGACGCTGCCGACCATTCAGGGAGATGCGCTGTGTGGCTTCACAGCAATACCAGGTACAGAAAAAGGTTTGGTAAGCACACGTGGGATGGCACGGGGAAACCTCTTAGCAGAAGGTGAAATTTGTTTTGTAAAAACAACTCGGTCTGTTAATTTTGAGCATGAAGTTATAATAATGTTGAAGCTTTAAATGTGTCTGACAGAATAATGATGCCCATTTTTTATTGGTGTTTGTAGTTACCCCCGAAGAAGGGCGGGACACGCCCGAAATGCATTGGGTCAATAAAATACTGCTTTCTTGATGAACTCCGTGCTCTTGTACTTATTCTTGGAGTAAGGTCCGATGGACAAATCTGAACATGTGAAATATTTGAAAATCTGCATATTTCCTTACGTGTGGCTGTGATGAGAAAACAAAAAGTGGAATAAAATAGCGAAAACAAGGAAATTTACGTTTAAAAATTGAAAAAATAAAATGGAATTTATTATGCAAGTCCGCATTACGCTGTGCCTCGGAATTTGGGGCGGAACGTCTTCCCAAAATGCTTTGATATAGTACTTATGGTGCTGCCAGGGCAGGGCACCACTCCGACGAGCACGCGATCATGAAAAATAAGTTGTGAACTGAAGTGAAGGATGAACATTGTCTAAGAGGGTGTGCATTCCCCACCTTGCAAAATATAGTCTTCACAGCAATACCGCCATGTGTCATCGTCTAATGTAACCTCGAAATCCGGCTGCCAATTAAGTCTGGCTTTAGTATAGAAGTTTTTACGATAAACTTGCACCAGTCTGCAAATGTGTGACACAAGCTTGCTTTGGGACTCAGAACATAGCAGTAGGGAATGGGACGACCCCTGGAGATTTCATCAACTCCACACCCAGCAACTCACGGAGCGCATGACTGGCTCTATAGAAGTGGACACATTAAGAGGAATAATACCCTGCTTTCTTGCAATTAGGCCCTCCCAGTCTTTCCCTGTCCCATCAGCAAAGAAGTTGTCTATTACCAAAATATCAAGGCTGTTTAGGGCACATACCACCTCCGTTTCCATGACAGTCGGGAGCCAAGCACGCCACTCAATTGGCATTAGGGGGGAGTAGAGAATGGAGGTGGCTTGTCTTTTTATTAAAGCTTGCCAGGAATGCGTAGTTGCATTTATTGAGTCCAAAGAGCATGTGTGTCTCACCGCAGTGCAGAACAGTTTTGTAGCAGGGTGGGAAGGCACTGCAGCTACCTTTTCTATGTGTAAATGGGGGAGAGATGTTTGCTGATGAAGCCAATAGAAAGCGTGGGAGCACTGTGCCACTCGATAGTAGAGTTCCAAATCCGGAGCACCAAGCCCACATATAGAATATGGGAGGGTGAGGATGTCCCATTTGACCCGGGGGTGCTTACCGGCCCAAGCTTGCTTAACCTGTAGGGACTTTAATTGCTTGAAAAAGTGGGAGGGGGAACCATAGGTATATCTAAATATAAGAAAAGTAATCTAGGCAACACCACCATCTTCATGAGGAACACATGACGCAGGAGCTACAAGGGGAGTTGCATCCATTTGTTTATATTGTCTTCTAATTTGACAATCGTTTTGCCATAATTCTCCATAAAAGCCGTCTCTGAGCACATTTGTTCCTGGTTCCCCAAGTATTGGACAGGATCAGTAGACCATGAGAGGGGGAACTCTAGATCCATCGAGAGCATCACAGGGGTAAGAGGAGATCCATCAAGAGCATCACAGGGGTAAGGGGAAGAATTGTGGATTTAGAGCAATTGATTTTTAGCACAGAGAATCCCCCAAAACGTACTACCCCCCTTAAAACTGGGGAAAGGCTAGTCTCCGAGTTTTGAATATATAAAAGCGTATCATCTACATAAGTGGAAATTATTAAATTATAGTTGGGGAACCAAAGCCCTCTGTAACTGTTATATTCCCTTATGGCACACACCAATGGCTCCGCGACCAGGGTATAGAGTAGGCGGGCACTCCTGACGGTGCCTCTAGAGATTGTGATAGAGGAAGTTACAGTGTTTCAAATTCTCACCCGGGCCGTTGGGGAGTTATAAAGGACTGCCACCGGTTGAATGAACAGGTTGCCCAATCCCATGCGTGTTAACACCAGCATCACAAAGTTCCACTCCACCAAGTTGAAAGCCTTCTTGGCATCCCAAAAAATCGCAGCTGCCTTAATGTCTAGTTTGGTGTGTTGTATAGCCCTGGATAATGTGCATAGGTTATGAGTTAATGAGCGGCCCGGGATGAATCCTGCCTGTTCAGCGTGATGGAGCAAGGTTTCATACATAAAGAAGCTTGGTCAAATTCAAACCTCTCGAATAACATGTAATAATGTAACCAATATGTTTTGTGGACATTAATAACTGTATTACACAACATGTATTTTATCTAGGGGAAGCTTTAAATGTACTTTACTAACAAGTAACTCAAGTGTCTTAATATAGCTGCCGAAAACACGAGAATCTTCTGCGGATGCGTCAACTGGATCTATGTAGTATGACGTCTTTCGCTTTGGTGGGAAATCTTTGCAGCTGCACAGTAGTATTAAAGATGGCAGCTTGAAACCTCGCATGCTAATGCTTTTGCTTAAACTAAACTTTGCATGTCTTCTTAATCGCTAATGCAATAGTTTAAATAAACTAAAGGGATTAGAGTAAGAATAAGTGGTATACAGTGCATTCATTTATTTTCGTATTCTAACATGTTTCTCTTTGACTTTGTTATTAGTTCGTATTTGGGCCTGGAGGGTGACTGAAAACTCCATCTTGCTAAAAGATGCACATGCGCACTGGACTCTGTGAAACTCTGCACTATGACATTGAATGGCTGCCAAACTACAGTTGACCAGAAAACGCGCCTGGGAACAGCACCTCTTGACCCGAAGAGGGAAGAAGAAAAATACATTTTGCGTACAATGTATATGTCCTATGTGACTTACGGGTGGGAAATAAAATTTGGAAAAAGTAATTAAGGGGAGGGACCATAGAACAATGAACCTTAGAAAAATTACATTACATTAGTATGGTGTGATGATGTCTCCCCATCCTATTGTCCAATCACCATACAGGAATACACACATTTTGAAACATTTGGGGCATGTACATACACTGAGAATAGTATAACTAAGGTAGGCTCAGTTGATTAGATTGTCAGACTTGTCACGGACCTGTCACCGACCCAACATTGCGGCAGAAGATGGCGGATGCCACGGATGTCAGAGATGCAGTTCGAGCACTCTGACAGAAGAATCAGGAGAGAAGAGTCAGAGAGATTGCTGAGGGAGAAGAACATGTCCATCTAGAAGGGGAGGAGAGTAACACCAGAGAGGGGTGTGGCTCTGGCATTGCACTTAGAAGAGGTTAACTGTCCTATCCTGAACCTGTCCTGATCTGTTGGCTCCTGACTACTCGGGAGTCCCGTTCCAGCTCCTTGGCCAGGGGTTGGTCCTCACACCATTCTAGGTAAATATACATCTGTGTGGTATGTCCTTGTACCTTTTTCTTATTCCACCCTTCCCAGGTACTAACATCATGAGATTTTACTAAGCCTTTATGTTTTGCTTTGATCATAATTCTCTTTAAAGTTGGTGTTTGACATGTAATGGTATCTGGTTCACAAAATATTTGCATAGATAAAGGTTTTAAAACTCTCCCGAGTCTGTGGTCATTCAAATCAATAAAGGTAATTGTAATTTTCTGCCTATTATGCTAACAACCTAATCTATCGACCAGAGGAAAATAGGAGCTAAGGTGTTAAGGTTTGGTAAGACTTGGTGTACAGGTAGAATATATTACAAGGTAAATTAAGTCCTGATCTACAGCGGAGGATTGCCAGCTTATTGTATGAATGTTTTATGGGCCCAGATGAGTATGGTGTTTTTGAATAGCTCGAGCTGGTAATCATGCTGCATCAAGGGCCTACCAAAACCGGGATAAGAGGGGCTAGGCAATTCGCCAGGACCTTGGCAATTAAATGAGGGACCAGCTGCTCTCTGAACTCCTTGTAAAAGGCTACTGTTAAACCTTCCTGGCCCAGGGCGCTATTTGCTTGCATGGACTTTAGTGCATCAAGGACTTCCCAGGCCTCCAGGGGTCTCATTAGGTACTCCCTGTGTTTGTCCTCCAACCAGAGCAGCCTAATATGTTCCATGTAATCCAGCATGGCAGCGTCAGAACTGTGTGAACGAGTGCTATACAACTCGAAGTAATAAGTCTTAAAACAAACGGCAACAACGTCTGGGTTGTTAATCATTCCACCCAAGGCTAAACTGATCTCTATGGGACCCGATGCCTCCCGTCTACCCTTCATTATGGTTGCCAATGTAGCTCTGGGGAGATCCCTCTCTCGTATGTCCTCGCTAGGGCGTACTTCCCCAAGAATTTGACCTCCTTGTCAGCTTCCTCCTCCAGTGCGGCCCTGAGTCACTGCCACCTCAACGGCTTCTCGTTCCAACTCAGCTAGTTTTACTTGAAGTGAAGCAAGGTGCCCTCTAGTAGAGCGGAGAACTCCTGAGTGTTTAGGCATTGCTATCCCTCTAATATGAACCTAAAAGTTTTCGCAGACAGCTTTGTAGCGCGAAACTGAGCCAATATTAATATCAAAGAAGGCTTCAATGGCTTCAGACATCTCAGCCCTGAAAGCCTCATCAAGGAGAGCATATGAAAGAAATATCCACGTAAAGAGGCCAGGCATTTTTGAGGGCACTCAAGGTCTAATAGGATTGGTGAATGGTCAGAGTTCGAGCGGGGGAAGACCTCGCAGCCACAAATTGCGTGATCTAGAGAACCAGCAAGAAATCAGTTGTCTATTCTAGTGTATAGATTATGTGGTGCAGAGTAGTGTGTTTCCTCCCTCGTTCCCAAACCACGACTGCCAAATATCTACCATGCCCAGCTCAGCTATCGCATCTACAATCACTTTAGCAGCTAGTAATTGATGCCTAACAGGGCCCCCGTGCCGGTCAATAGCAGGGTTTAAAACACAGTTAAAGTCACCTCCCCATACTTGCAGTAGAGAGGGTATATGACATGCTACCTCAAGAAGTGTTCGATAAAATAGTGGGTGGTCAAAATTAGGGCCATAAATGTTTATAATGATAAACTCCATGCCTTCCCCCTGGCATTTTGTAATCACAAATCTGTCCTCTGCGTCTGTATAACGACTTTCTAGGGAGAGGCCGGCTCTAGGTTTTAACTAGGTAATGACCCCACGTGCATGTGTGGAAAATCCCGCTGCATGAAACGTACCCTGTAACTTTCTGTGCATTATTATTGGGTTATCTAAAGGAAGGTGGGTCTCTTGTAATAGGGCAATATCTATATTATGCCTATTAAGGTACGCAACCACTTTCCTGGTTTTCCGATAGTCATTCAACCCTCTGATGTTCCAGGTCAATAATCTTTACCTATCACCCAGTATTCATGGAAGGAGGGAACAGTTTTCCTGCATTGTCCCTCTGACATCCACCCACATAACCACCCCGGAGGAGCCCGTTACTACAGAACTCCTTAGCCAAATTAGTCTTATACCATACCAACGTTGTGACAAAAGCAAGCCACACAAAACAAATTACCCATAACAATGACACCGCCCCCCCACCCATGCAATGCAAACCCTAACTTAGCACAGTCAAAGTCCCCCCACCCACCACCCATTCCCCTTGTACGAAAAAGGCAGTAAGCCATAAAGTGTGTCACACTCGGGAGCAGATGTTACCAAAGCACCACTACCAGCACTTAAAAAGAAAACACTCCATGTGCTATGCCATCAAAGCGGACAAGGCACAGCCGGAACCAACAATGATGACATTATTACGCATTGAAGGTGGAGAGAACAATCCAATAACTTTACATAAACCCTTTGGGATCCCCACTGAAATGGTAAGCATGTTCAAGCCAATATAGTAGTGTCCCCTCAGACCACAGTCACATTATCCTCAGCGTTTCAATAGTGATCTTCACAGAGCTCTACAGCGTTCAATGCTCAGTGGAGTGTGACATCAGGAGCCTTCCGGGGGAGGGGTTGAAGACACTGTATGATCGGGGCAACAAAGATAAGGAACAGCAACAAGTCGAAATCTCCTCAGTCTTGTTCATCCAGGATGCCTCCAGATGCCCCATTAGATGCCTCATCGAGGTTTTTTTTGCATCCGAATTCCGTTCTCCCGATTTGGAAAAGTGCTTAAGCGTTTTTATAGGGATTTAGGATCCGTGAAAATCCTAGCTTTGCCGTTCAACATAACTCTAAGCCTGGTCGGGTACAGCAAAGCATAATCCATGCGCTGCTTTCTGAAGCGCCGTTTCAGGAGGGCAAATTGGCATCTGGCTTCCTGAACCTTCCTGGTGAAGTCTGGGTACAGGGATATTGTGAAGCCCTCGTATGTCAGTACACCTTTTTCTCTAACTTGCTTTAGGGCAGCTTCTCTGTCCATGTAATTCAATAGCTTACGCGGGGGTCTCCCAAATGCGGTCTAGGGCCCAGTAATCGGTGGGCAGGCTCCATCACGAACATCTCAGAGAAGATTTTGTGACCCAACAGAGCGACAAGGAGTTTCTCTGTAAACTGTTCCATGTTGCCTATCGAGGTGGACTCTTGTAGGCCCATAATTCTGATGTTGCTCCTCCTGGACCTGGCCTCCAAATCCTCTGCCTTATCTTTTAACACTACCAGTGCTTTGGCCATTTGCTTTCGGACTGTATCAGATTCCGACTGCACTTCCTCCACCTCCATCACACGCCGTTCGGTCATGTTGATCCTCTCTGCGTGTTTGTCTAGTCGCTCCGACATTCTGTCCATGCGAATGCAAGCGAGTCAATCTTACTGTCAATGGTTAATAAGCTCTTCTGCACTGCAGCAAACATCTGTTTTACATCGCCGGGTACATCCTCAGGGTCTGCCACCGGGTCCCTCGAAGGTCAGGCCCCCACTGTCTCCCTGGTACTGGCCTTCTGTTGATCAAAGAGCAGTTACCCATCTTGGCGACGAAAGAGATACGTCCACCATATGCTGTGTTTGTGTTCTTTGATCTGGGGTGGATAGAACTACTGTGTGTCCCCCAATGATCATGCAAGTGGCGTGCTAGGTGCGAAGTCAGGCTATGCAGGGAAGAGCGATCCCTCACCGACTTTCCCCAGTTTTGATTCCGACTCGCCAGAGCTCTCCCTCGAGCTTCCGGGTGGCTGCCAACCAAGTAGCACCCTCAGCAGCTACCAGACGCTCTCCACCAGAGGTAGGTATAAGCTGACTAGCACCACGACCATGCCTGAGTTGTACAGGGAAAAAGGAAAGTGGCCTACGGAATGATTATCTGTCCATCTAATTTTCTCTGAAATGGATACCATAAATTATCCATTCCATGAAAAATGGTTTTTCATCGGATTTAATCCAAAACTTTATGTATAAAGGGACTCTCCAATTTCAATCCGTCATTTCAACAAATTCAATCTATATCTATATGGTTTAAGTATTTCTTTGTATTAAACTATATTTTTTCTTACATTTCTGTTATCTCATATTTCACATTACTATACACATTTTATACATTTATACACATACAAATACATTTACATATATATACACGTACACAATATTTCAAACCCTATTTTTAGGTTCTTTTGCCCTATTTATTTTTAACCAAGGATGTTTATCACAAAAACGTTCAACAAAAACATTCCTTATTTATAGATCACCAAAAGAAACTGTAGAAGAGTATCACCAGGTCAGAAGTCTTTTTGTAACCTATCTCACTCTGACACTCTTAATTCAAGCTTATTCTATCAACTTAGTCAAACAAATTTTTTGTTTGAATTGGTGTCTTCAAACAACAGTGTCGACGCGTTTTAGCCTCTTGTAAATCCAGGCCTCATTAGGACTTATTGGGCAAATCAAATTTTATACACTCAAATCCATGTATGTTATGTGGATCGTGGTCCAATCTCTTCCGGCTGGTTCTATCACTCGAACTTAAAATGAACGCTGCATGGGTTCAAATTAATTTTGCGGTCTCCTTCGTCCGTTTTACATAATCCTTCATAATATATCCTTCAATAGAGAAGGGAAAAACCTCTCCGTTGTTGACCGCCACCACCCTCCGGTCGGGAACTTAGTTATTGGAAACACAACCGCTGCGTTGCTTCAGCGTCCTGCTGGGTGGACGGCCAAAGGAAACCAGGTCCCCAGCTGATGACAGGAATCGTTCAAGGGGCTGGCGCCCGGAACCACCCAGGAGCACAGAAGATCGAAGGTCACGCCTGGATGGGGCCACCAACAATCGCGCCCAACATCGTAGGGCCCAGCAGGGTTAATAGTACTGTGGGGCTGTGCACGCGATTCCCGGTCAGCAACACTGCAGGCGAAGTCCTTCAAGGCCAAGATCCGAGATCACTACGAGCAATCTCACAGTGCAGCACAGGGCAGAAGCCCACCTCCAGGGCAACAACAGGCAGTTCTCCACACACTCTCGTGAAGTCCCCACCAAGGATAACACCGAAGGGAGCACAGGGACACCACTGCATGATGGACCACCTCAATACCCGCTCAGGTGGTAGAGCGGCTCTGGTGTCGCTGGGGTGGGCGCGGCCTCACAGGCCCTTCACAATGGCAGCAATCAGCAGGGGCCGTGAGCCGCACCTCCAGGTTCGCGTGTACAGCAGTGCAAGCGCAGCAGAGCCCCGGGGCTAAAGGCATCTCAGAGCGGTGCAGTGCGTGGCTCCGGTGCCGCCACCCGCCAAACAACAAAGAGTGGGGTGCACGATAGCTGTGCAGGCCGCGTCCGCCGATTCCCCCAAATGTCCGGGCTCCGCTCACTGTTTCCACACCAGACGGCAGTCTAGCGGTGCTCTCTCCACTCGCAGAGTATGGTGTTGCGGCGTCAGATGTAAGGATATCTGATGAATCGTTCCTATGGCTCATGGAGCTCTACGTTCACGTGGTCATCTTGTGCTTCAGCAAGCTCCGCCCCCATTTTAGAGAACCGTTCTTATAGATTATCCTAGGAGTTATTGGTATCACTGCAGTGAGATTGTTGTCTTCATAAAACGTTTTCAAACCTCAAGTAGCAGGTCCTCTTTCTGCAAATATTGGCTGTAAAGAGAGCCATAAGGTGAACATGGCCTGGTGGCACACACATCACCATCTGTTGAGGGGGTATACTAAAGGACTGAGTGTAGGGAATTCGGGTCTGATGGATGCGGGGAGGGTGGTGTATTATACTCAGCATTATTTACTGAGTGCAAGCTTCTCATGTTGGGTTGTTTGAACATTCAGTGCCGGCTCCAGTTTGTTTATCATTATGAACATCTTTGGATTGACTGGAGTGGTTTGTAGGGGTGGAGGCTGACTGTAGCTGGGGAAGATTCCAACATTCATGGTGTGATCTCTTGAAGGATAGTTAAAGAGACAAGCTTGTGAGCAAAGGCAGGTGATTAGACACACACAAATTACACAACATATTTCTATTAACTACTACACACAAATAGATACTTATCCTTCAGGTACCTTTAGGGCATCCTTATCTGCAAAGTAGGTGGTCCCTCCGATGCACATCGGTAGCCAGATGTCGAAATATTGTGCAGCCGCGTGGCTTAGTGACAGGTAACTGAGGAAAATGTCACTTTCTTGCAGGCCAGAATATTTGCTAAACATTTTCGGTCCCCATGTGACCTAGAAGCACAAAGCAAAGGAGAAAGACAAATTGTACAAATTAAGATTGCACAGAAACAGAACTTGAATACTGACAAAAATATTGTTTAGCTGAGCTGATGAGGAACAACTAGGCTTGGTATGAGCTAGCAGCTGCTTGGAATGGGGAGAAAACTTCACTTCAACACATCACTTTCTCTCCCTCTCTCTCTCTCTTCCTATCTCTCCATCCCGCTCTTCTCCCTGTCTCTCACTCTCTCTCTCTCTCTTCCTAACTCTCCATCCCCGCTCCTCTCCCTGTCTCTCCCTCTCTCTCTCTTTCTCTTTCTCTGTCTATGTCTCTCTCTGTCTCTCTCTGTCTCTCCCTATCTCTCTATCCCCCTGTCTCGCTTTCTCTCTTTCTCGTTCTCTGTCTCTCTGTATCTCTGTCTCTCTCTCCCGCAACATCACCCTGTCTCTCTCTATCTCTTAGTCTCTCCTTTGCTATCATGGCATCCCAAACACAAAAAAAGCAAGAGAGAAGACAAAGGAATGGGGCAAATAGAAGCTGAAGATGATCAATGTGGGACGGGAATGTCCCCCATATTGTATACACGCTTGTCCCCATGTCCTAGGTGCTTGACTGCTTGTGTCTGGTATCCTGACTTGGTTTGTGGTCCTGGTGTCATTCTAATGTAGCATGTGCGCTGATGCCTAGGCCTTTCCATGACTGTAGTAGGTCCTGGATGTGTCATGTGACCTGGAGGGGAGCACCAAGTATGTCCTCATTGACTGACAGGGGCTGCGTTACCTGTCACAGGTTTCACATCTATAGCATTGGTGGCAGCGTACCATGCTGTGGTCACGTTACGAAAATGCAAAGCAAAAGCAGTAATTCAATAGCCACCACCACATAATACATTTATAATTCTAACCATCACACTAGATAAATGCCTATCTACATAACTTTATAAAAACATTTATAAATATCCAAATATCTCTATAACAATGTGTATTAATGATTCACTCTGAGTGGATGCATAAGTCTCCGAGTGGGTCTGTCACTGCTTATATAAGTCTGTGAGTGGATATCACAGAGCAGACTCATGAGTCTTTTAGTGAGTCTGACATTGGATGCACTGTGTGAGTGGAAGCATAAGTCTCCCAGTCGGTCTGTGAGTCAGTACGTGACTGTCTGAGTGGGTCTGTGACTGAGTGCATCAATGTCTTAATGTCTCGGTGGGTGTGTGAGTGGAGCCATAAGTCTCTCAGTGAGTCTGTGAGTTGATGCATGAGTGTCTGAGTGTGTCCATGACTGGGTGCCTGAGTGTATGAGTGGGTCTCTGAGTGGGTGCATGAGTATCTGAGTATGTCTTTGAGTGGGTGTATGAATCCCTGAGTCCGTACGTGAATGGGTACCTGACCCTGTGAGTGGATCTATGAGCTGGTGCATAAGTGTCTGAGTGGGTCTCTCGACCAGTGGGTGTGTCAGTAGAAGCAAAAATCTCAGACTGTATCTGTAAGTGAGTGTATGAGTGTTTGAGTGGGTTTGTACATGGCTGTGTCACTCTCCTAGTGAGTCTGTAAGTGGGTGCATGAGTACCTGAATGCGTATGAGAGTGGGTGCATGAGTGTCTGAGTGGACATGTGACTGGATACATGAGTGTGTGAGTGGATATGTGAATGAGTGTAAATGTGTCTGAGTGAATATGTGAGTAGGTACACAAGAGTGTGACAGCGACCAGCAAGTGTTTACAACTATATATTTTTATTTTTTTGTATTTTCATTATTATTCGCGATGACGACACGATAATCATGATCTCCCTGCGATGGTACACAGGGGGCTGCTCTGCCAGTTGCGTTGACAAATAACTTGTGTCACTAACACCCCCATTTTTCAGACATGGGATCAGAGTACCTCCACTCTGACCCCTTTTGCTAGCTTTTACAGAAAATGTCAGCCCCAGGAACCGTTCGAGATCGATAAAATGGTGGTTGCAACTTTCTGTTCAGGTTGCGTCCTGCCAATCATAGCATTCCCGTTGGTGAATTAATTTGCAATGAGCCACACAACTGCTGCGAAATATCCGCGACCAAAGATATATATATATAATTTTTGCTTTGAATTTCCCAAAATCTACTGAACGGGTTAACACCAAATAAGCAAAAAGCACTTCCCAACATCCTCTTTCCTGCCAAATTTGGCATAAGTCCGTTCAGCCGTTTGGGCTGTAGTTGTCCAGCCCGCGTGGCCACCACCGCCAGCAGTCTCCCTCTGACACCTTTGGGTCAGTAATTACGAGTTGATAAATGCATGTTATGTCGCCACCACCGGACGCAAGGTTCCTCGCTTACATGTGCCCGCATAGCCCTTCACTTCACATCGTCACGGCGCCGGTGCAATGTACAGTTATAACCACCCTTGTTCTCAACAAGAAATCACAAGCTACCATGGAATATCATCGCACCGTATTGTTAGTGATTCTCCACTCAGGCGGTCTTATAAAATGATGTCACAATTATAGGCCAGTTTCTTCACTGCGCCGCATTCTTGATCACAATCCACACTGTTATTAAAAATGTTCCTCACATGTCGGTCCTCCTCAACCAATGCTCTTGCTCGGTTGTACACGACACCAGAGATGTTCGCCAATCTGAAATAAGTATGATTGAAATTACTGTCTGCACATGGATGGGTGCACTCGCCGTATATACGTGCTGCTTACCTTAATTATTTTTGGCTCGAGGACAACGTCCTCATTATTGGTTTTCTGCTCTTTTTTCGTTCCACTTGATTCAACAGGTTGGAACCAAACCAGGCAATTAATATCATTAGCCCTGATGATGATCTCGGGTTTATTAGGAGCCAGGGGACCGAAACGTCGACTTTAAAATACAGTTCTACATAAGTAACCATTGTGTTCATCCAATTGTAGTTACTATAATTGTGAGCTTGCTATGATATGTAACTACGTGCAAGCCACAAATTTGGCTCCTTTGCTTTTGCCTGTTATTTCTTTTCTCAACTCTCACTACCTTCCCTATTCTTTTCGTTTTCCTCTTGAATGATAGGTACAGGACTGTGCCCTATCACTTGTTTGTATATATACTGTGGTTCTGATTGCCATACCAATTGTATAATAAATATCCTTTGCCCGGCTGGGTATATGGATTTAATTTATAGTACTGACTCTAGTCTATAAATCTATCGTGTTAAGCTAATTTTTCTCACTACTAGGACCTCTGTTCTTTATAGTACGTGACTACCCATGGTCCTAGTTTATCCATTGGGTCCCCTTGTTTGTAAGAAGTGGGCTGTAGTTGTGGCTAAAGGTTCCTATGGGAATTAACATTACAAATGGACCGTTATTTTGTGCCCCATTTTCTCAGTCCCCATTACACCGATCACGCCCAAATTTTCCATGACACACAGAACACTTGTTAGGGGCACTTTCATGAAGATTGGTCAAATGACGCTAAACTTATAGCCTAATAAAGAAAAGCTTTTCCTTTGGAAACTAGGTCCTAGCTATAAGTACCCTACTGGCAACCACCATATAGGTACTATATATTATCTACTGGCAGTCGCCGGTAGATAGTTATGGTTAGGACCTATTTTCCATAGGAAGAGCGTTTTTTCTTTTCCTAATAACGTTGGCGCCGCTTGGCAAATCTTCGCAAAATTTTCAAAATTCGTGGGGCGCTCTGGTCATCTCCTATCCTGAAAGTTTCGGGGTGACTCGGTAAGCGGGGGATGAGAAAAAAAGTGGGGTCCCAAAACGTGTTTTCCCCATGAGGATGCCATAGGAAACTATTGACACGGCTACAGCCTGAACTACTGAACGGAATTACACCAAATTTGGCAAAAATTTAGCCCTTTTGTTAAATGGTGTAAATCCAATCAGTAGTTCCTGAGAAATTTAAAAAAAGAGGTCAGAAAATGAATCTCACATAGGAAAATTTAGACACGGCTACAGCCCAAAGTGCTGAACGGAATTACACCAAATTTGGCAACAAGGTAGTGCTTGGTTCAGAAAGCCCCCATTTTTAAAAAAAATGGTGTAAATCCATTCAGGAGTGGCTGAGAAAATCAAAAAATAAAAGTTTCGATATATAGAGGCGCGGTGAATCCGCGGACCCTCTCGACTATGAGCTTTATTCTAATTGACTGTCAATACTCCAAATCAGGACGTGTTGTCAGCCATCTTGTGACTCGGTTGAACCGAGTGACAAGAAAACAGAAAAATAAGCGCAACAAACAAGAAAAGGGGGCAGGGTAGAAAGACCCTGACCCCCTAGGCCTGCTCAGGAGGTCCCAAAAAACTCCTTTAAAAAAAAAATAATTGGCTGAATTCGCAATGGGTGCTCAAATCCGGCTGGGAAAATAAAAAAAAAACGAAGCCGAGTGGGCCAGGTCATGGGGGCACTGAAAAAATGTGGGGGGAGGCAATCCCCCCCACACTGCCACGGGGGCTTGATTAATGCTGCCCAGGGCTTGTTATTTAAAAATATACCTGTTTGGGGAGCTTAAGCCCCCCCTACTCGCCCCGGGGACCGCGTCCCCCCGGGGCACTAAAATGCAAATTTGGGGGTCCGTTATGGACTACCGGGGACCACCACCTCCCTGGGGCTTTGTAATTGAAGGGAGGGGGCTGCGTGGCCCCCCTCCTGGAGATCGTGATGGCCCTGTTGACCACCACCCCCATGGGGCAGCTCCTGCAGTGTCCTGGGGTGCCCACCCCTGGGACACTCCTGTTTGCTATGGTAGGGCAGGAGTACGGATCCCGCCCTACCATAGCAAACTCTGCTTTGGTTCATTGAAGCTAAAGCAGGGAAACCTGCTCTCGCGTCAATGAAACAAAGCAGATTGCTTTTCCACATGGGGAGCTGCATGTTAGCAGCTCCCCATGTGGAAAAGGAATGCCGGCTCCCATAGGAGGTGGGGAGCCAGCAGGGCCCCAGGGGCATTGGGGACCCCCCCACAGTCCCCAACGTGATGGCCTGCTCTGGGGGATGGGGTTCCCGGGGCAGACACCGTCGCGACCCTATTGCGGGGCTCAGTGCAACCCCACGTGTAACATCGCAATGGATTCGCGGATCCACCTAAAATATATATTAATTTAATAGTATATAATTTAGAAGGTACTGTTGCATTTTTGAACTTTTTTTTATAGAGTTAGTGAGATTGAAGTTCATAATCACATTAAATTTGATTGAGTTAGTAGTAATATAAAACATTTACATGAAAGGTAAACTTGAAAAGTGTATTGTGTTGTAGTACATTGAATTTGTGCTTTTGTTTTTTGAATGTTGGGTTATAGGGGGCCTCTAAAAAGAGTCCTTGTTTTCATTCTGACTTTGTTAAAGCTACATGTAAGTGCGAATGCACAGCCTAAGGTTGTTGAGAAACACTCTGTTTCATTCATCAGTGAAGTGAACTCCATCACTTCTGTAGATGTCATCTACAAATTGTTGTTAGAGAAGGAGCCAATCCTCTAGTCTCTGAGGTAAGCAGAAATAGCTTTATTGACATTGTGGCTTTCTCAAGCTGTGGACAGAATTGATTGGACAACTGTTTTGGCATATATTAGAGAAGACAAAGACAGTTTGAGGCAAACGCAACATCAATTGTGCAAAGGTATCCTGCATGAGAATTTCCAGTCCTACTCCAGTCGATGTGCCTATGTCATTGCCGCCATAGTGCCCAATCATGAGGTCAGGGGGGTGGCGATCAATTGGTGCCACTTTAATCCTCTCTGTGCAATCCATTTAATATCCACATTTTGCAAACCTAGGTCTTGGTCAATACCTCTGCGTTTAGCATACCTTTTGCCCCAGAAAAAATAGCTGTGCCCTACAATTCATACTGTAAGCATCTTGAAGGGATTTCTGGAAGCAATGAAAAGATGTCTTTAGTTCAGGTAATCAGTTGGTATAATGAGAGGCATCTGAAATGGCCGAGAAGAAGCTATTTTTCAAAAAGCTGATAAGTGTTTGGCTGTTCATTAACATTTTGCACTCAAAAATAGGATGCATGTTACTTTCCTTAAGAAGTATGTTTCTTATTGGTTATTAAAAAATGTAGATAGGATAAGGTAATATTTTGCAAAAGTCAACCACAGCTGCTATTTGCATATGTAAGCTGCTGTGTTGAAGTTTACAATATGGTGAGCTTGTGACCTGCCAGTACAGTTGAATGTTGCAAAAAGTGTTGCTATGGAAACTAGTATTATGGTGAATGGGAGAAGGGTTCAAAGTTAAGTGTGGATTTAATATGTGAAATGGTAGCTTATATATGACTGATATGTTACAAAATTAAGTTGTCCTACGTCAGTAGTATGTGTATAAGTAGTGTGTTGTTGAACAAAAATACAAGTATTATTAGAAATGAACTCCTGACTCCAGTAAACCAAGATCAAGTTTTAAGGTGTGGATGGACTTGTGACTGAGGTATGTGTGTACTTGCATATCTATTTTCATATGTCTTATACATTTGAAGATGCAAGATGTATAAAAGGCAGGTGTTGCTGCTTTGTACTTGGCTAGGTACCCAACACAATGAGGAGTATTAGATTGGTGAAGCCGCAGCACAAAAGGTAAAAAACATGTTAAAATGAGGTATTCGTGATTAGGTTACCTTGTATAAGTCTCTAGAGAGGTACCTTTGAAATATGCCACATAATTTTTTATGTGTGCTTGAAATAGGAAGTGGGTTCTGTGAAGTGTTCAGGTCTGTATAGTGTTGTGATTGAGATATGTCTGTACTTGGAGATGTATTCTGATAGGTGTTATGCAATTGAAGATGCTTTACATATAAAATACAGATGTCTATTTGTATGTTTCTTTTATATATGGTGTCACTAACAGAAGGTACAGACACATGAATATGTGCTTTCAGGAATACGGTGAGACTTACAACAGAGACATGTACAGGCTTGCTGCTTTGTATTTGGGTACGACTTATACCATGAGTAATAGTAGAATGGTGAAGCAGCAGCATGAAAGTGAGGTTTAGGATATGTTGGCAGAGGAATTAGTCATTAGGCTACTTTGTATGAGTCTGTGGAAAGGTACACTCCAAATACACTGCATCATTTTTGGTGTCTTCTTGAAATGGCAAGTGCAGTCTTTCAAGTTTAAAAGGCCTGCATGGTCTTGTAACTGAGTTATATGTCTACTTATACATGTATTCTGATATGTGTTATCTCATCTGAAGATGCTATATGTGTAAAGCATAGGTATACATCTATTTGTATGTTTGTTTTATATATGGTGTCACTAGCAAAACGTACAGACACATGTATGCATGCTTTTAGGAATATCGTGAGACTTACATCAGAGACATGTGAAGTGTTGCTGCTTTGTATATGGCTAGCCTCAACACCCTGAGTAATAGTAGAATGCTGAAGCAGCAACACAAAAGTGAGGTTTAAAATATGTTGGCAGAGGAATTAGTGATTAGGGTTCTTTATGAGTGTGTGGAAATGTACACTTGAAATATACTGCATCATTATCAGTGGCTGTTTGAAATAGGAAGTGCTGTCTCCGAAGTTTTAAGGTCTGCATGGTCTTGCAACTGAGGTATGTCTCTCCTTCCACATGTAATCTGATATGTGTTATCCTTCTGAAGATGTTAGACATATAAAACACAAGTATATATCTATTTGTATATTTGTATGTTTCCTTTACATTTGGTGCAACCTGGAAAAGTGCTAACACCTGCATGCATGCTTTCAGGAATATGGTGAGACTTACAACACAGACATGTTAAGTGTTGCTTCTTTGAATTTGGCGAGGCCCAACACCCTAAGTATTAGTAGAATGATGAATCAACAGCAGAAAAGTGAGGTTTAGCATATGTTTACAAAGGGATTAGTGATTAGGGTACTTTGTACGAGTCTGTGGAAAGGTACACTTAAAATATACCGCATAGTTTTCAGTGTCTGCTTGAAATGGGGAGTGCAGTCTCTGAATTTTTAAGGCCTGCATTGGCTTGTGACTGAGGTATGTGTGTACTTACACATGTATTCTAATACGTGTTATCCATCTGAAGATGCTAGACGTGTAACATACAGGTATACAACTATTTGTATGTTTCTTTTGTAAATGGTTTGACTAGCAAAAGGTACAGAGACATGCATGCATGCTTTCAGGAATATGGTGAGACTTACAACAGAGACATGTGAAGGGTTGCTGGTGTGTATTTGGCTAGCCTCAACACCCTGAGTAGTAGTAGAATGGTGAAGCAGCAGCACAAAAGTGAGGTTTAAGATATGGTGACGGAGAGTCTAGTGATTAGGTTACTTTGTATAACTCTGTGAAAAGGTACACTTCAAATATACTGCATAATTCTTAGTGTCTGCTTGAAATTGGAAGTGCAGTCTGTGACATTTTAAGGTTTGCATGGTCTTGTCCCTGAGGTATATCTGTACTTGCACATCTATTCTGGTACATCTTATCCATATGAAGATGCTAGACGTGTAAAGAACAGGTATACATGTATTTGTATGTTTTTGGGTGTGATGGGTGTGGCTCCTTTATGCCTCGCCCACTGCGAGAATCAAGACGGGACGTACAATCTCCAGGCTTTACACAATTTCCCGGGGGTCCTGCCAGGGGTGTCAACTTTCCCCACTCTTGTTTGTCCTGGCCGTGAAACCGTTAGCAAAGCGGCTTTGATTAGGTGGGAGGGGCCTGGGACTGACCTTAGGTGGGAGACTTCACCTCGTCTCGTTATATGCAGACGACCTGTTGCTGTACCTAGCGGACTCGGTTGAGGGGGCAGCGAAGGCTCTGAAAATCCTGGGCAACTTTGCTCTTCTTTCCGGCCTTAGGGTTAATAAAGCTAAGAACATATTTGTTCCCCATAACCGGGCCACTACCTAGACTGGAGGCGCCGCCGGCCGACACTCTCAGGGCCCAGCGTACCTTTAGATACCTGGGCATCCATATTTTTTCTGACTTAGACGACTTAAAATATGGGAATATGGGGAAGACGTTGCATTCCCTTTGCTCCTGTGTACAATTCTGGTGCACCTTGCAACTGCTCATTATGGCCCGGATTATATTATCCAAAATGGTAATGCTACCCCAGCTGCTATACTTTTTCATAAACCTTCCGGTTCTGATGCAGAGAAGCTGGTTTTGACCCCTACACGCTCTCCAGCTGTGCCTACTTTGGGGGGATGGATGCCGAGGGTGTCTTTGCAAATCCTACTGCGCCCTATATCGGAAAACGGCTGGGGGTGCCGAACTTTGAATTATATATGCTAGCCGCCCAACTGCAATGGTTGGCACAATGGGTGGAAGGAGTAAATGAGGAATGAATGTGCATGGCGGACCAGGTATCGAGTCGGCGGTTGGCAACCGCAAAGCTCTTGCTTTTGACCACACCCATCCCCAGCTGCTTCCTGATTCCAAGTGTGCACATGTTTCCAAGTGTGTTTGCGATCCTGAAGTGGAAGGCAATGACTTTCAAAGTACCCCCCCATGATTCCTTTGGTGGGGCTGCCACATGGGGACCCCAATCCATATTCACGGGTCCCCAGCTGGCCAGATGGTCGGATGCTGGCCTGGAGAATGTTGGGGACTGCTACTTGGATAAGGCGCTGATCCCTTTTGCGGACCTGGTGCAGGATAGTGGACTCCCCCCGGGTCAGTTCCTAACTTATGAAGCACTGACACGCATGTTTGCGCACCTGTGGGACCCTGGGGAGGAGGAACCTGATACACACACCGTCCTCCATGCTTTATTTACTCTTGGTACGGACGGACACCTTGTGAAATGGCTGTATGTCGCCCTAGTGGAGGCCTCCACTGGTCCGCTAGACAGATTGAAGGTCCGTTGGGACGTATTGGGGGGCAAAGTCCTCACTGATTTGGAGTGGTGTAAGGTTCTAAGATATTCGGGAAACGTTTCTAGGAACACCAGACTAAAGTATATTCAATTTAATTACACACACATGACATATATGACACTGCACCAGCTTAACATGACATTTGGAGGGGAGCAGCGGCAATGCCCTAGATAAGCTTGCCCAGACGCTGACTTTGGCCATATGACCTGGGACGGTCAATGGGTGCGCCCATATTGTGTGGCAGTGCTGGCTAAGATTAAAGACGTGATTGGTAGAGAGCTGACTTTAACAATCCAGACATGTCTACTGCACCTCTTCCCCAGACCACCCAAGCGTAAGGTTGGGAATCGTTTGATTGATCTTGCTTTGGGCCTCCATTGGATCATGATGGAGTGGAAATCCGCAAAGGGACTACAACTTGCAGCCTGGAATAGGGATGTCATTGCATGGGAAGGGGCAGAAGGCAGGGCCCTGGCATGAGAGGAGGCCAGAGAGGTGAGAAAGCTCCCAATCTCCAAACAATGGAGGGAAGTACTGGCTGAATGGGAGAAGCCGGTGAGTTATGGCAGTGGAGAGGGAGAGTCAGAACACGAGTCACAAACAATCAATGAGGTTCTGGTCCCTCAGCTACGGCCATCTGGGATGACCGGAGACTGATCTTAGGGAAGGGATCGCATGGACCTAGGAACCCCCCGGTGGCTGGCCGGGAGTTAGGTGTCAATTGTAGGGGAGTCCCCCCCTGCACCGGATCCGTTAAAGGGTTAGCAAGGCCTTCTTCCCCATTTGATGTCAATACCCTGATACATCTACACCGCATCTCTGCACCAGTTCCATGTTCTTTTCTTCGTTCTCTAGTTCCTTCTATTATTCCCTCCCCCCTTTTCACTGGGTTTGGTACAATATTAATGGCATAATGTGACTTAAGCCTGTAAACATGCAGGTTGAAATTTGGACTAATCCGCACACAATTATTTTCGGCGAGGAAAACAGTCGCAGTAGCCTTAATAAATTCTAGGCTGGACTACTGCAATGGACTCTATGTTGGAGCAAACAAAATCGTCCTCCACAAATTGCAGATGGTCCAAAATGCGGCAGCTCGCCTCGTACTGCGTTTGCCCCGTAGATCGTCAGTTTCAGCAGCCCTAAACACTCTACATTGGCTGCCAATAGGGAAGAGAATTTTATTTAAACTTCTCTTAATCACCTTCAGGGCATTCCACCAACGTGGCCCAACCTACCTACGAAAGGGGTTTAAAAGATACTACCCAGCGCGCTGTCTGAGATCCGCAAGCCACAATTTACTTCCTACTCCTCGTTTCAAACTGGCCACAAAGGGTGGCAAATCCATCTTTGTGCTGGGCACTAAGGCCTGGAACAAACTTCCCCTCCCCTTGCGGTCCTTCTCCCAAGAAGCTTCCTTCAGGAAGGCATTGAAAACCTGGATCTTCTCCCTGCCTGACGCTCTGTGTAGGACCCTAGTGTAGTGGATGTGTAGAAATTAGGACATCTTTTCCCTATCGTGATGGCCCTGTTGACCACCACCCCCATGGGGCAGCTCCTGCAGTGTCCTGGGGTGCCCATCCCTGGGACACTCCTGTTTGCTATGGTAGGGCAGGAGTACGGATCCCGCCCTACCATAGCAAACTCTGCTTTGGTTCATTGAAGCTAAAGCAGGGAAACCTGCTCTCGCGTCAATGAAACAAAGCAGATTGCTTTTCCACATGGGGAGCTGCATGTTAGCAGCTCCCCATGTGGAAAAGGAATGCCGGCTCCCATAGGAGGTGGGGAGCCAGCAGGGCCCCAGGGGCATTGGGGATCCCCCACAGTCCCCAACGTGATGGCCTGCTCTGGGGGATGGGGTTCCCGGGGCAGACACCGTCGCGACCCTATTGCGGGGCTCAGTGCAACCCCACGTGTAACATCGCAATGGATTCGCGGATCCACCTAAAATATATATTAATTTAATAGTATATAATTTAGAAGGTACTGTTGCATTTTTGAACTTTTTTTATAGAGTTAGTGAGATTGAAGTTCATAATCACATTAAATTTGATTGAGTTAGTAGTAATATAAAACATTTACATGAAAGGTAAACTTGAAAAGTGTATTGTGTTGTAGTACATTGAATTTGTGCTTTTGTTTTTTGAATGTTGGGTTATAGGGGGCCTCTAAAAAGAGTCCTTGTTTTCATTCTGACTTTGTTAAAGCTACATGTAAGTGCGAATGCACAGCCTAAGGTTGTTGAGAAACACTCTGTTTCATTCATCAGTGAAGTGAACTCCATCACTTCTGTAGATGTCATCTACAAATTGTTGTTAGAGAAGGAGCCAATCCTCTAGTCTCTGAGGTAAGCAGAAATAGCTTTATTGACATTGTGGCTTTCTCAAGCTGTGGACAGAATTGATTGGACAACTGTTTTGGCATATATTAGAGAAGACAAAGACAGTTTGAGGCAAACGCAACATCAATTGTGCAAAGGTATCCTGCATGAGAATTTCCAGTCCTACTCCAGTCGATGTGCCTATGTCATTGCCGCCATAGTGCCCAATCATGAGGTCAGGGGGGTGGCGATCAATTGGTGCCACTTTAATCCTCTCTGTGCAATCCATTTAATATCCAAATTTTGCAAACCTAGGTCTTGGTCAATACCTCTGCGTTTAGCATACCTTTTGCCCCAGAAAAAATAGCTGTGCCCTACAATTCATACTGTAAGCATCTTGAAGGGATTTTTGGAAGCAATGAAAAGATGTCTTTAGTTCAGGTAATCAGTTGGTATAATGAGAGGCATCTGAAATGGCCGAGAAGAAGCTATTTTTCAAAAAGCTGATAAGTGTTTGGCTGTTCATTAACATTTTGCACTCAAAAATAGGATGCATGTTACTTTCCTTAAGAAGTATGTTTCTTATTGGTTATTAAAAAATGTAGATAGGATAAGGTAATATTTTGCAAAAGTCAACCACAGCTGCTATTTGCATATGTAAGCTGCTGTGTTGAAGTTTACAATATGGTGAGCTTGTGACCTGCCAGTACAGTTGAATGTTGCAAAAAGTGTTGCTATGGAAACTAGTATTATGGTGAATGGGAGAAGGGTTCAAAGTTAAGTGTGGATTTAATATGTGAAATGGTAGCTTATATATGACTGATATGTTACAAAATTAAGTTGTCCTACGTCAGTAGTATGTGTATAAGTAGTGTGTTGTTGAACAAAAATACAAGTATTATTAGAAATGAACTCCTGACTCCAGTAAACCAAGATCAAGTTTTAAGGTGTGGATGGACTTGTGACTGAGGTATGTGTGTACTTGCATATCTATTTTCATATGTCTTATACATTTGAAGATGCAAGATGTATAAAAGGCAGGTGTTGCTGCTTTGTACTTGGCTAGGTACCCAACACAATGAGGAGTATTAGATTGGTGAAGCCGCAGCACAAAAGGTAAAAAACATGTTAAAATGAGGTATTCGTGATTAGGTTACCTTGTATAAGTCTCTAGAGAGGTACCTTTGAAATATGCCACATAATTTTTTATGTGTGCTTGAAATAGGAAGTGGGTTCTGTGAAGTGTTCAGGTCTGTATAGTGTTGTGATTGAGATATGTCTGTACTTGGAGATGTATTCTGATAGGTGTTATGCAATTGAAGATGCTTTACATATAAAATACAGATGTCTATTTGTATGTTTCTTTTATATATGGTGTCACTAACAGAAGGTACAGACACATGAATATGTGCTTTCAGGAATACGGTGAGACTTACAACAGAGATTTGTACAGGCTTGCTGCTTTGTATTTGGGTACGACTTATACCATGAGTAATAGTAGAATGGTGAAGCAGCAGCATGAAAGTGAGGTTTAGGATATGTTGGCAGAGGAATTAGTCATTAGGCTACTTTGTATGAGTCTGTGGAAAGGTACACTCCAAATACACTGCATCATTTTTGGTGTCTTCTTGAAATGGCAAGTGCAGTCTTTCAAGTTTAAAAGGCCTGCATAGTCTTGTAACTGAGTTATATGTCTACTTATACATGTATTCTGATATGTGTTATCTCATCTGAAGATGCTATATGTGTAAAGCATAGGTATACATCTATTTGTATGTTTGTTTTATATATGGTGTCACTAGCAAAACGTACAGACACATGTATGCATGCTTTTAGGAATATCGTGAGACTTACATCAGAGACATGTGAAGTGTTGCTGCTTTGTATATGGCTAGCCTCAACACCCTGAGTAATAGTAGAATGCTGAAGCAGCAACACAAAAGTGAGGTTTAAAATATGTTGGCAGAGGAATTAGTGATTAGGGTTCTTTATGAGTGTGTGGAAATGTACACTTGAAATATACTGCATCATTATCAGTGGCTGTTTGAAATAGGAAGTGCTGTCTCCGAAGTTTTAAGGTCTGCATGGTCTTGCAACTGAGGTATGTCTCTCCTTCCACATGTAATCTGATATGTGTTATCCTTCTGAAGATGTTAGACATATAAAACACAAGTATATATCTATTTGTATATTTGTATGTTTCCTTTACATTTGGTGCAACCTGGAAAAGTGCTAACACCTGCATGCATGCTTTCAGGAATATGGTGAGACTTACAACACAGACATGTTAAGTGTTGCTTCTTTGAATTTGGCGAGGCCCAACACCCTAAGTATTAGTAGAATGATGAATCAACAGCAGAAAAGTGAGGTTTAGCATATGTTTACAAAGGGATTAGTGATTAGGGTACTTTGTACGAGTCTGTGGAAAGGTACACTTAAAATATACCGCATAGTTTTCAGTGTCTGCTTGAAATGGGGAGTGCAGTCTCTGAATTTTTAAGGCCTGCATTGGCTTGTGACTGAGGTATGTGTGTACTTACACATGTATTCTAATACGTGTTATCCATCTGAAGATGCTAGACGTGTAACATACAGGTATACAACTATTTGTATGTTTCTTTTGTAAATGGTTTGACTAGCAAAAGGTACAGAGACATGCATGCATGCTTTCAGGAATATGGTGAGACTTACAACAGAGACATGTGAAGGGTTGCTGGTGTGTATTTGGCTAGCCTCAACACCCTGAGTAGTAGTAGAATGGTGAAGCAGCAGCACAAAAGTGAGGTTTAAGATATGGTGACGGAGAGTCTAGTGATTAGGTTACTTTGTATAACTCTGTGAAAAGGTACACTTCAAATATACTGCATAATTCTTAGTGTCTGCTTGAAATTGGAAGTGCAGTCTGTGACATTTTAAGGTTTGCATGGTCTTGTCCCTGAGGTATATCTGTACTTGCACATCTATTCTGGTACATCTTATCCATATGAAGATGCTAGACGTGTAAAGAACAGGTATACATGTATTTGTATGTTTTTGGGTGTGATGGGTGTGGCTCCTTTATGCCTCGCCCACTGCGAGAATCAAGACGGGACGTACAATCTCCAGGCTTTACACAATTTCCCGGGGGTCCTGCCAGGGGTGTCAACTTTCCCCACTCTTGTTTGTCCTGGCTGTGAAACCGTTAGCAAAGCGGCTTTGATTAGGTGGGAGGGGCCTGGGACTGACCTTAGGTGGGAGACTTCACCTCGTCTCGTTATATGCAGACGACCTGTTGCTGTACCTGGCGGACTCGGTTGAGGGGGCAGCAAAGGCTCTGAAAATCCTGGGCAACTTTGCTCTTCTTTCCGGCCTTAGGGTTAATAAAGCTAAGAACATATTTGTTCCCCATAACCGGGCCACTACCTAGACTGGAGGCGCCGCCGGCCGACACTCTCAGGGCCCAGCGTACCTTTAGATACCTGGGCATCCATATTTTTTCTGACTTAGACGACTTAAAATATGGGAATATGGGGAAGACGTTGCATTCCCTTCGCTCCTGTGTACAGTTCTGGTGCACCTTGCAACTGCTCATTATGGCCCGGATTATATTATCCAAAATGGTAATGCTACCCCAGCTGCTATACTTTTTCATAAACCTTCCGGTTCTGATGCAGAGAAGCTGGTTTTGACCCCTACACGCTCTCCAGCTGTGCCTACTTTGGGGGGATGGATGCCGAGGGTGTCTTTGCAAATCCTACTGCGCCCTATATCGGAAAACGGCTGGGGGTGCCGAACTTTGAATTATATATGCTAGCCGCCCAACTGCAATGGTTGGCACAATGGGTGGAAGGAGTAAATGAGGAATGAATGTGCATGGCGGACCAGGTATCGAGTCGGCGGTTGGCAACCGCAAAGCTCTTGCTTTTGACCACACCCATCCCCAGCTGCTTCCTGATTCCAAGTGTGCACATGTTTCCAAGTGTGTTTGCGATCCTGAAGTGGAAGGCAATGACTTTCAAAGTACCCCCCCATGATTCCTTTGGTGGGGCTGCCACATGGGGACCCCAATCCATATTCACGGGTCCCCAGCTGGCCAGATGGTCGGATGCTGGCCTGGAGAATGTTGGGGACTGCTACTTGGATAAGGCGCTGATCCCTTTTGCGGACCTGGTGCAGGATAGTGGACTCCCCCCGGGTCAGTTCCTAACTTATGAAGCACTGACACGCATGTTTGCGCACCTGTGGGACCCTGGGGAGGAGGAACCTGATACACACACCGTCCTCCATGCTTTATTTACTCTTGGTACGGACGGACACCTTGTGAAATGGCTGTATGTCGCCCTAGTGGAGGCCTCCACTGGTCCGCTAGACAGATTGAAGGTCCGTTGGGACGTATTGGGGGGCAAAGTCCTCACTGATTTGGAGTGGTGTAAGGTTCTAAGATATTCGGGAAACGTTTCTAGGAACACCAGACTAAAGTATATTCAATTTAATTACACACACATGACATATATGACACTGCACCAGCTTAACATGACATTTGGAGGGGAGCAGCGGCAATGCCCTAGATAAGCTTGCCCAGACGCTGACTTTGGCCATATGACCTGGGACGGTCAATGGGTGCGCCCATATTGTGTGGCAGTGCTGGCTAAGATTAAAGACGTGATTGGTAGAGAGCTGACTTTAACAATCCAGACATGTCTACTGCACCTCTTCCCCAGACCACCCAAGCGTAAGGTTGGGAATCGTTTGATTGATCTTGCTTTGGGCCTCCATTGGATCATGATGGAGTGGAAATCCGCAAAGGGACTACAACTTGCAGCCTGGAATAGGGATGTCATTGCATGGGAAGGGGCAGAAGGCAGGGCCCTGGCATGAGAGGAGGCCAGAGAGGTGAGAAAGCTCCCAATCTCCAAACAATGGAGGGAAGTACTGGCTGAATGGGAGAAGCCGGTGAGTTATGGCAGTGGAGAGGGAGAGTCAGAACACGAGTCACAAACAATCAATGAGGTTCTGGTCCCTCAGCTACGGCCATCTGGGATGACCGGAGACTGATCTTAGGGAAGGGATCGCATGGACCTAGGAACCCCCCGGTGGCTGGCCGGCTGGCCGGGAGTTAGGTGTCAATTGTAGGGGAGTCCCCCCCTGCACCGGATCCGTTAAAGGGTTAGCAAGGCCTTCTTCCCCATTTGATGTCAATACCCTGATACATCTACACCGCATCTCTGCACCAGTTCCATGTTCTTTTCTTCGTTCTCTAGTTCCTTCTATTATTCCCTCCCCCCTTTTCACTGGGTTTGGTACAATATTAATGGCATAATGTGACTTAAGCCTGTAAACATGCAGGTTGAAATTTGGACTAATCCGCACACAATTATTTTCGGCGAGGAAAACAGTCGCAGTAGCCTTAATAAATTCTAGGCTGGACTACTGCAATGGACTCTATGTTGGAGCAAACAAAATCGTCCTCCACAAATTGCAGATGGTCCAAAATGCGGCAGCTCGCCTCGTACTGCGTTTGCCCCGTAGATCGTCAGTTTCAGCAGCCCTAAACACTCTACATTGGCTGCCAATAGGGAAGAGAATTTTATTTAAACTTCTCTTAATCACCTTCAGGGCATTCCACCAACGTGGCCCAACCTACCTACGAAAGGGGTTTAAAAGATACTACCCAGCGCGCTGTCTGAGATCCGCAAGCCACAATTTACTTCCTACTCCTCGTTTCAAACTGGCCACAAAGGGTGGCAAATCCATCTTTGTGCTGGGCACTAAGGCCTGGAACAAACTTCCCCTCCCCTTGCGGTCCTTCTCCCAAGAAGCTTCCTTCAGGAAGGCATTGAAAACCTGGATCTTCTCCCTGCCTGACGCTCTGTGTAGGACCCTAGTGTAGTGGATGTGTAGAAATTAGGACATCTTTTCCCTATCCAACTCCTCCATCTGGGTTGTGTAAGCGCCAAGATACTCCTTGGAGTGATAGTAGCGCGGTAGAAATGTCCATTACATTACATTACATTACATTATCACGCTATCCCCGTCTGGGTGGAACCAGCACCCACTAACATGGACAGCAACGGATGATGTACAATGTAAATTGATTCGATATTTTTTCTCCTTTTTATTTGCTGATTGTTTCTGCTCCTTCTCCAGAACGCATCTAAACTGTAGAATATTATAAAATGGCAATAAAAATATATTTTAAAAAAAACATGTTTTTGTATGTTTCTTTTATATATGAAGTCACTAGCAAAAGCTACAGACACATACATGCATGCTTTTAGGAAATATGGTGAGAGACTTACAACAGAGACATGTAAAGGGTTGCGTCTTTGCATTTGGGTACGACCAATACCCTGAGTATTACTAGAATGGTGAAGCAGCAGCAGAAAAGTGAGGTTTAAGATGTGTTGGCTGAGGGATTAATGATTAGGCTACTTTGTATGAGTCCGTGGAAAGGTACACTTCAAATATACTGCATAATTATCAATGTCTGCTTGAAATGGTAAGTGTAGTCTTTGAATCTCTAAGGTCTGCATGGTCTTGTGACTGAGATATGTCTCCACTTACACATGTATTCTGATATGTGTTATCCTTCTAAAGATGCTAGATGTGTTAAACACAGATATACATCTATTTGTATGTTTCTTTTATATATGGGGCCACTAGCAAATGTGCAGATACCTGCATGCATGCTTTCAGTCATATGGTTCGACTTACAACAGAGACATGTGAAGTGTTTTTGCTTTGGTTTTGGCTAGGCCCAACACCCTGAGTAGTAGAAGGGTGAAACAGCGGTAGAAAAGGGAAATGTAAGATATGCTGGCAAAGGGTTTAGTCATTAGGATACTTTGTATGAGAAATTGGAAAGGTATACTTCAAATATACTGCATAATTTTCGTTGTCTGCTTGAAATGGGAAGTGCGGTTTCTGACATTTTGAATAGCATGTGCTCTGAGATGTTACTGTTTAAATGTTTATTTCTTATCACAGGTTTGGTAAGATGTAAAGTATAATATTCTGAATATTTTTGTGATGGAGAAATTTGCAATACAATTGAAATTACTTGTTTATTTATAGATGAAAATATTTATATTGAATTATTTTAATAATATAAAGTTGTTTTTAGAAACTATTTAAACATTTCTTTTTTCAGATATTTACAATTATTAGTAAGAAAGATTGAGTATGGCAAGAAAAGATCAAAAGAGAAAACACGAAAAAAAGTACTATTTAAAGGAAAGATAAAAGCAAAAATTAGATGAAGTGCAAACTATTACATTGAAGAAAAACTTATCTGGTAAGAGAATTACAAAGTTTGTTAGAAAACCTTTAAAGAATGTAAAGAATTTTGAAAATGTGAAAAAGAGAAAGAAGAGTTGTACAACCAGTCAGAAGGAAACAAAAAAAGACATATTATTAGAAAATCTTGTTATAGAAAAGCAATACATGCTGAAAGAAGGCTGAAATAATATAAAGACATAAGCCAGAGAATGTATAGAAGTAGAGTATTACAAAATCTATTGAAATAGTATAAGAAAAGCAATAGATTTAAAGTGTAGTAGGAAAAGCTTTTGAATTGAAACAAAAATTATTTATATTGGTTTTGAAGAGAATGAACGCAGCTCTTTTGCATGGGTGAGTATCAGAATGTAAAACACGTTTTTGATGATATACAGTTTTGTTTCTTTGGTTCACAGGATGAGGGTAGAGAAAGTTGTTGACAGCTTGTTAAGTGTAGGTCTTGAAGAACAGGTGGAAGATATTAGTACTGAGAAGTTTGCAGAAGAAATGTCAAAGTTTAAGATACTTTCATGTGAAAAACCATCCTGTCGTGGGCATGGACCGTCCGCCATAAGGGCGGAGGTGACGTGCCTCAAATCAGTATGCACCCGCTACAGTGGCGAGTGCATCCCGCATTTTTAACATTGCGGCGGGCGGTGCTGAAAGCACCGTCAGCGCAGTGCCAAAAATGCATGTTGTGCGTTACAAAGCAGAACATGACAGGCACCGCGCGATGCCTGCCATGTTGTACGTTGGAATGCAGGGGGGTTTCATAGCTACCCCCCTTGTGCACCCCCCACCTCCCTTCACCATGGGGGCCCACAACGGGCCCCCAAAGCAAAGACCGTATGCCTTTCTGTGGCGGCATTGCCGCCACGGAAAGGCATTCGCCGAAGCGCATCCTAATATGGCTGGCGGTGTCTGATAGACACCGCCATCATATTAGCCCTGTTCTGCCATGGTCGCAAGGCGACCGCGGTGGAAAAGTGGCGGGCGGTCTTCCCGTCCGCCGCGGACCCCCCAGCTATCCTAATGTGGCGGGGGTCATTTCTGTCAGGATGGTGGACGGATTGCCCCCGCCGCGCTGGTGGTGGCTACCGCCAGCCCTGCGGGGGCAATCCGTCCGCCATCCTAATCGACCCCTAAGTTTGTATTTCTTGTCAACATACTCACTATGGAAGTCAAACTAGGAATGTTGATGTGTATTGAACAAGTGAAAAGGAAAACAATGATAAGTGAGAGCAATTTGGTGCTTATTTGTTGGTGGAAGGTCATTTTGAGTTGGGGACTGATCAACGTATTTGTAAATATTGTTACAACAAATTAGAAGAGAACAAAATGCCAGTTAGAGAAGTACATAACAAGTTAGATTTGGTAGCCAATCCTCCAGAACTGGCAGATTTAAATGCATAGGAGTCCATTCTTTTTCAATCTGTGCACCTGTTTCAGGCTATAGTTCGTGTGAAGCCTAAAGCAGGTAAGCTGCCTCCAACAGAATTTGAGAGAGGTCGGAAAGGAACAGTTGTGTACTTACCTTTAGATTTTAAAAACATATTAAAACTGTTGGTATAGAGAGAGAGGAAAGTGAGCCTGTAGTTACTCTAGTTAATAGTGTACCAACAAAGAGTCGAAAAATATGGCAAGAGTTAGTAGATGTTACCAAACTTCCGAAGGCTACATTATATCTTGTACAGAACAATATTTATTATAAAACAGTAAATGTGGACGAACAGGAAACTGTTTAGAAGATGCAACAGAAATTTCAAGTAGCCAAATAGAAAAAGTGGACAAGTCCTGGAGTGGAGAGATTTACAATCATTACAGTATACATCCTCTACATTCAAAAGAAGTGAAAGAAAACAGTATTGAAACATTTCCATTGAAGAAAGCAAAGGGAACTCCCATGAGTGTATGGGAAAAAAGTTTAAAAGCTTGTTGTTATCTACAGCTGTTCCCCACCAGAGAAGGTGGACGATATGATGAACGAGCAGTACAGATTTCAGCTTCAGAATACCGCTTGACAAGATTGTACTCATAAGATCCAAGATTTCAACAGTGCATTCCATATATATTTCTTCTTCTGTTTGAAAGTGACTTGTCTGCACTTTCATATACAGTGAACCACATATTAAAAACGGGAGTTCATCTTACACATGTTTCTGGGATTACTTTACGTCGATTACTTATGCTACCAGAGCATGATAATAAATTGGAATATCAGAAGCTATCTGAAGAAGCTTCTTATGAAGTTTCAAGAGTACAGAAGAAAATGAAACTTCTAATCATTGATGAGATGAGCATGGTCTCAAACTTAATGCTTGCCTGTGTACACTTGAGGATGGATTTTAAAAACAGATTACGATGTACTGTTTGGAGGTAACCATGTAATTGTATTCAGAGATCTACTACAACCTACTCCTGTAAAAGGATAACCTGTTTTTAAAACCCTTGTGCATGAAGACACTAGGAAATCTATGGGAAGTATTGGAAATGTGTACATTTGGTCAAATTTTGAATGCAAAGAACTTATTAAGAATATGCGACAAGCAAGTGATGAACATTATGGAAATGCTCTTCAACATATAAGAATTGGTGTATTGACAAAACGTGGTAAACAAGCTTTGGAAAGTCGGCTATTAAGGAACTTGTTTACAACTGGAAACACACCGTCTGAAATAATATATAATAAGCTTGAAGAAAATAAGTCTATAGTTTGCCTAATGCCTATACTGCAAGAGTGTTCTGCGTTTAATCAAGAACTTTTGAAACTGTGAAAAAAGGAAATAGTTGAAATGAAAGCTATTAATAAAATTGAACACAAGGGAGTGACTATTCTTCTCACAGACAAACTACAGTCTAACTTGCATTCTTTGGAAAAGACTGTATCTAAAACAGCAGGCTTAGAAAACACTTTACTTGTATGTATAAACTGTCAGGTAATTTTACAGCGTCATTTGAATTTGAATGTAGAACAAGGTTTAGTAAATGGAGCAATGGAAAAAGTTGTTGAGTTTGTAAAACTTCAGAACAGAGACGGAATAGAATTTTTGAAGATAACATTTTATCACATTAAGGAATTAACACAGATAGGGCTTTGTGTTAAACATTTTTTGCTTGTAAAAGACTTGTATCTTTGCAGAAAACAGTTTCCTCTGTCTTTAGCATATGCAGCAATTATTCATAAATCACAAGGTTTAAGTATAGACAGCGCTTTTGTAAATATTGGAAGAACAGTGTTCAAAGAGGAAATGGCATATGTTGCATTATCTCGAGTAAGAACATTGTCTGGTTTGTATTTGATAGATTTTGATGACAAAAAAGTTAGTGCTGATTCAAATTGTGTAAGAGAGTATAATCGTTTAAGAAGACTTTATGCCCCTAATTTAGGTGAATACCCCATATATGAGAAACGTATTGCCTGTCCAAAATGGAAACTTGCCAAAGATGGAACTGAGGTTCAAAAAAAGGAAAAGAAATGAACAGAAACTTGAAGGCGTAAAGAAAAAGAAAATGGAAACTGTTGATGAGATTTAGGATATCAGTTAGAAAATAGTTCAGGTATCAACTGCTATGCTAATCTGATACTGAATGTAGTGTTCTATCCAGAAGAGCTTCATTGTGAAATCATGAAAAAATATGTTGTCCTTTATTACATCATGTATTTTAACAGTTGGTTACTGACAAAAGTAAAATTCATGCTGCTTTTGGCATTCAGCATCTTTTGGATATATGTAGTGGTTCACTGACATTTACTCCTAATGTACAACAAGATGCCCAAGAATTTTTAACAGTTATGCTTGGAGTGTTAGACATAAAGGAATTCTGATTGAAAACTTATTTGGACTAGGTTACAGATGGGATCATAAATGTGAAGAGTGTTCATTTACTACTGTCACTGATATAGGAACAGAACAATTCATATACTTGACAATACAAGACTGTAAATCAGTACCTTTAAACAATTTGATTAAAGCAGCCAATCAGGACATGACATTTTTACATTGTCGATCAACAATGTAATCTACATTACATATAGAAAGATATGGAAGATATCTAATTTTAATGCTACAATGTTGTAGAGCAAATGGAAGAAAATAGGAAACAAAAATTAAAAGGGTTGTTGGAAGTCAAATACTTATTTGCGGAAGAACGTTTATAGCAGTGGCTATATTTTCCATGCTGGACCTACTACCACATCTGGACACTATACTGTGTATTTAAAGTGAAATAAAGGGTGGACACATTGTAATAATGCCAACTTGGAATTCAAATCTAGGTTGCCTTCTGAATTACCAAATTAATATTTAATATTTTTTAAGCCAAAGTTTTGAATACAGTACTCAGCCTATTGGGAAGATGTGAACACACAATGACGAATTTATATTGGATATTTCTGAAGCCAAAGTTTTGCATACATTATTCGGCCTATTGGGAAGGTGTGAACAGAAAATGGATTAAACCCAGATCTTTTGACTGGGTGTGAGTGTTTGATTGGTTCAGATGCTCCGTCCATCACCACCCCCATTTGTACCGCTTTTGGCCACCATAGGTGTGGCAGGGTATGCTCAGACGTGAGTCCCTTGCTCACTTTGCCACTGGATTCAAGCAAGCCGGGCTGAAGACGGCTGTAATGCCAGAAACCGGTCCTCGGAACTTGTTTCCCGTCCAAGGAAGGCATGGCTTGGCAGTTCGGGCTGGACTGTTCCCATGAGGCACAGGGTCAGACTGATTTGCATATAGCCATGTCTGAACTGGGGTGGCAGAGTGGGCTAAAGAACGGTGATGGATTAAACCCAGATCTTTTGACTGGTTGTGAGTGTTTGATTGGTTCAGATGCTCCGTCCATCACCACCCCCTTTTGTACCGCTTTTGGCCGCCATAGGTGTGGCAGGGTATGCTCAGACGTGAGTCCCTTGCTCACTTTGCCACTGGATTCAAGCAAGCCGGGCTGAAGACGGCTGTAATGCCAGAAACCGGTCCTCGGAAGCTTGTTTCCGGTCCAGGGAAGGCATGGCTTGGCAGTTCGGGCTGGACTGTTTACCCATGAGGCACAGGTTCAGACTGATTTGCATATAGCCATGTCTGAACTGGGGTGGCAGAGTGGGCTAAAGAACGGTGATGGATTAAACCCAGATCTTTTGACTGGGTGTGAGTGTTTGATTGGTTCAGATGCTCCGTCCATCACCACCCCCTTTTGTACCACAGAAAATGCACAGCAATTACTATTTATAATTAAAATTTGGATTAGTATTTATGCTAATATATATTGCATTTGGAAAATTGTGTTTAAAAGCAAATACTTTATATATTTATTGTCTATATTGTACCAGAGATAAATGAGAATGTATATTTCAGCAAATGTACTTGAGAGAAATAATAGAGTTAATGTACAAGAAGGATGTAATTAAGAAACTGTAGATAGATAAACACATAGCGCAAATTATTTTTCAATTGAATATTCTATTATATTATATCACATTGATGAAAATTGCAAATAATAAAACAGTGTTAATTTAAGAGAGAACACTATAAATCATTCGACAGCTTTTTTATTTTTTTAACACTGTTTATAATTATTTTAAAACATAATAAAAAGACTGAAAAAGACTGACAGAAAATTTAAAAATATTTACAAACATCTTTAAAAAAAAACATATACAAAAACGTCACTGAAAAAAACACAGGTTTCAGGGACGTTATACTTAGGAATTAGCTTTTATAAAAACCTTAGAAATTCACTGAAAAATCTAGAGTTTTCAGGGACGTTATAGTTAGGAATAAGCATTTTGAAAACCTTAGATATTCACTGAAAAAACTGAGGTTTCAGAGACGGTATAATTAGGCTGTCATTTCACTCATACTAAGTTGGACTAACTATAATTTGCACCCCTGCAATGCACTGCTGATGAATTCACATGTTACATCACTCATGACATAATCAGTGTCATAACTGATGACATCACTGATGGATATTCACAGTTCCAATAACAATGTGAATATCCATACCGAAATATCTCTGATTACAAAACAGAAGTCAAATAATGGAAATAAATTACAGAGAATACACAAGCACAATACAAAATTGAAACAGTAATGTAACACACTGTGGTTGTAATCCAGGTCCCTGGTATTCCACACAATATAAAGGTGTAATACCAAACTGATGCTATCAACAAATTGTAAATATTTACTATCTATAAGAGAACCCATGCAATATCACCAGCTGTGCACTGATGTTTCATAGCCCTCACTGTTCAGTTGTAATCCTTAATTGATTTTGTGAGGCAAGCTTAGGGTTGTAGCCACTATACCTGTATCAGTGGATTTTTTTTTTAGGAGAATAACAATTGTCACAATATAAACGTGCATATGACTGGATACAAACAGAGGTGGGCAAAAGAACAATGTTTTTGAATGCTAACCCAAGTGATTGCCAATGGTTAGACCTATTGGAAGCATTTCTCCCATCACCTTTTGTGTGTTTAAAGTGTCACAATAAACCTGGATGCCTTGTATCTTCGCTCACCATGTACATTTCTCCAGCATGAAGAATTTGCAATTTCAATGCCTCTTGGTGTAATGATGGAACACTAAAAGATCGTAAATCGGGCATAAGCGTGGTAGAAAGTCCTTGTTTCTATAGAAAGATCTACCAATGTATGTATATGGTATTTCTATAGAGTGACCCTCACCAAAAGGCAGCAGAGTTCTGTACATGGTCAAAGACAACCATAAAGTCAACCAGTGAGAGTAGATGGAGTTTGCTTGAAACTGTTCAATGCATTGCGATGCATAAGTGAATCTTCAACTCTTTGCTAAATTAGAACAGGGCTGGAGCAGTAATGATGGATAAGAGGATGTTTTTCCAGATCCTGGGTGCATAGATGGAAAAGGCCTGCTGTCTTATTTTCTTTTTACCCTTCTTAAGTTTGGCGAGAAGCGGAAGACCTGGCTCTTTGAATAATGCAGTGGGTATTACTACCTGCACACATTGCGGGTGATTAGTGCACTATACAATCAACATAACATAACACTTCTTAGTCTGCAGCCTACCGTTGTCCTAGCTGGGATACCATAGGCTGGTCAAGCCTGTTGAAGGCAGCTGAGAGGTCCAGCAGCATCAGGAGGCACAGGTTATCTTTGGTCAAGAGAGCATCATCTATTTTATGTAAGATTTCTGCGCTGGTAGTTGTGCAGGAGATAGTTAGCATTGATACTGCTTCTATTGGTTGCTTGTTTGATGGTGTTGGTATAGTATTTTGCTTTGACTGATAGGATGAGATACCTGCCTGTAGAGCAGATGGACTTTAGAGGAGGAGAGGACTTTGGGGGTTCTCTTTTTGTTCCATATTCTTTCCTGCCTATGGATGGATCGTTTATTGTAAGCAAGGTCTTTAGAGAACCAGGGTGCTGAAGGCTCTGTAATTAGGGCTTTCCGAACAACTGTTGAAGTTATTTAGGAGGGAATTGGTGTAGGACGTGGAATTGATAGGGTGACCGATGAGTTCAAGCATTGGGTTATCTGTAAATAGTCTTTGAGAGACCAGAAAGTCTGGGCTTCTCTTCTGTGTTGTCCTTAATTTGTTGGTAATGCACTGTTAGACCTGTCAGCCTTAGAGTGGTCTTCCTCCATACCTCCAATTATTAATGACAATAATTTGTGTTGGCCTTAGGAATTTTGCACATTACAAAGGCTAACCAGTGCTAAAGTGCTTGTTCTCACTCCCCTAATCATGGTCTGATTGTCATACACCTTATTGGCATATTTAATTTACTTGTAAATCCCTTGTAGAGCCTTATGCTGTATACCAAGGGCCCATAAATTAAATGCTACTAGTTAGGCACTTATTGTTCCAACCACTTAAGTAGCACTTTAAAAAATGTCCGAGGCCATGCTACACAAGGTTAAAGCACAGGATTATTTAGTGATTTTGTGTAGCTCGCCCTGTAAGGGATTGTGGCTGTTGCTTGATCAGGGCTCACCCCCCAATCAGCCAACAACCCAATTTGTCACAGGTGATAAACATGGAGATGAGAATGACAAAGTGGAGAGTGGTGGTTGAGTGACATGGTGTACCACATTGAGTATTTCAATGAGGTTGAAAAGGGCATCTCACTTGTATTATTTGAGGGTTGTAATGTCTGGCGGACTAAAGTCATCCAAGAGGGTGATGTGTGCCTGTCGGATGGATGAGGTGGTGAGGAGATCTGGGAATTCATCAAGGATGTCCTTGTTTTGCTTGGGAGGCGTGTGAATGAGATGGAAGGTGGTGTTCTGAGTTGCAGAGGAAGGGAAATGCCATGTCAGCAATCCACCGAGTTGAGTGTTACTTGCCTTCCTAGGAGGATGCATGGCCAGGAAGACTTATGGATGACAGCGAGGCTTCCTCCCTTCTTATGTGCAGTCCCTTCTTATGTGGGAAGAAGGATGTCTTGGATAATAGAACACCAAAGTTAAGGATTGCATAACTTCCATAAATACTTTAATATTTGGTTATGATTTGATAACTATTACAGTTTGTGACCCTAGTGTTCGCCAACACAAAAAAACTGATATAAATTAAAACAGTGCAGGTATAATGGCACATACAGGGACAGTGTCTCTGAGTTAGGAAACTGTTTTATTGGTTGCAGGAAGGTAATGCTTCCTCCTTTGTTTAGGATTTGTGGTATTGGTCAAGTTGAAACTAGATGGTTCTAGCTGCTTCAGCTCTGCTGCTCCTCACACAGGGAGGATCAACCTAAAAGATAAATGAAGCAGACTTAAGACTCACCTGACTTAATTAATGCAACAAAGTTCGAACAAAGGGCTTGACTTAGAGCACCTGGTCTGCTGGCAAGAGTTCCAGATGTTTGCCCATCGCTACAACAGCAAGATCAAATGAAGAAGTCAAAGAAAATGTGGTGGGATGAAGGAGACAATCAGGTCACTTGCTGCAGTTGTTTGGGAGGCCCTCCTTTAGTCTATTATGAGGGCTATAAAGAACCTCAAAACACTCTCAAAATATTCCCTGCTTCTCTTGACTGATTTGGTTGGCTCTTGTGATGAACACAGACAAAGCAAACAGCAGCAGCAGGATAGATCTGCAAATATTCAACAAGTGCATTGATCTTCCTAAGAATGAGGAAATTGGAGGTATTCATCTCACATTCTGGAAGCACTAACAATGTTGGGGGTTGTGCACTAAAGGATTTTCCAGATGCTGGAGGGAAGCCCTTGCTTCTCCTTCCAAGTTCAGACAGTGGGGCACGTCCCACTGCCAGCTATAGTAGTAGATCCAAGTTTGACTGGTCCAGAGCAGAGTTTCATGCCACAGTAAGGACTTTAGGAGCTTCCTCTTTCAGTGCTGAATTACTGTGTTCACTTATGTGCAGATAACCAGGTATCCCTCCCAGTTGGCTGAAATTTCATGTAATCAGGAACTCAGGGCAGGGCACACAACCATTGACTATTCGGGAGACATTTCCAATCCAAAAGTGAGTTTTTGGGCAACTTAACAGATTTGGGGCCCAGTTTAGAATTTGCTGGTCGGGCCATCCTTTGCTAGTGTGACAACATTAATTCTTTCACACTTAGAAACAAGGGATGAGAGGTTTTATCTTTCCCTAATCCTCCCTATAACTACATATATTCACACAAAAGAAGGGAGAGCATCCACATGATGCCCCTTAAATTTCATGAGGTTAAACAATTCCCAATCAGGTTAATTAAAGGTAATTATTGTACTTCAGGAATTCCCTGCAATGTTACTAAAAAGGAATACGCCAAGTAACCAAAAATCCTCTACATCAAAACTGTGTTGGGAGGTGAGAGAAAGGGGTCTAATTCCTGAGGAATGCCAATGACCCCTAGAGGGCAGATGTATATGCCTGAAACATGTTGATAAAAGGAAAGAGGATGATTGGAACGTCTCATCCCTAAGTGCACCCAAACATAGATTTTTTAACCCTGTTAGGACGAGCCCATGAATAAAGATTAGAGAGGGCACCTGCCTAGATAGTTTTATCCTATTACTGCCTCTGCAAAGTAGATCCCACATGCTTTAAAAAAAAAAAGATTTTTCCAAAAGTATTCTTGCACTCCCCCCTGTATGTTTGCCTGCAACAGGGGGTAGAAGCAGCCCTATGATGAAGCATGCCACCAACTAGTGGGTGAGGACAGTATTAACAAACCCTTGGGGTTTCCAACACTTAACCCTCATGAAATATAAGAGGCATCATATGGTTGCTTTCCTTTTTTTGTGTGAATATACAACAAAATAAATGACCTTTCCTCCAACATCTAAATTAGGTCCTCAGTATGTAATATTGGAGGAACTTATCTATTGAAATATTCATGTAAGAGGGCATGGTGTCAGGTTTCAGAGTGCTATGCTATGACCATGCAAACACATAAAGGCAGTGGTTAGCATTTAAGAAAATTAAGATAAATGTGTACAAGTAGACCACTTGTGACTCTTGGCAACTTGTGGTCAGGCACTAATGTTGTGAGATAAGACATGTAGGGATATCACTTTGCAGATAAGATAATAATAGCCCTTTCCAAGTTTTAGTTCTGTCCACCTGGGATCAAGCAGGGAGAATGTCATTTGGATTAATAACTTCTTTACTCAATATCAGGCAGAGTTGGCATAACATTAAAATAAGACATTTGTCAAATTGTGGAAAGATGTCAGATGAGCTGGGGCTAACTGACTGAATTTGACAAATGCAACCACAATGATCTGGAGACAGTCAAACACCATTGACTGGGGCAAAGGGGCAATGTTTTTCTGTATTGTTTCAAAACAGTTAAGTATTATTCAGAAAATGGATGAATACATGCTTCATTTCAGCAAATGAAAAATGGAGTGAAAGACTTTTAAGCAAAAGTGCTATGCTTTGTCTTGCAGCTGTCTCAGATTGTCTGGACAGCAGAGGGTGCTGGGCAAGGATAGTGACACTTGTATAGGTGTGGCCAACCATGTACAGTTGCTAACCCCAAAAGCAAAAACGTGCCTCACTAGCTCAGAATTCACTCTTCCTTCCTAGACCTGGTGACTGGGGCACTGATGCGGCTCCTGGGCAGGACGAAATAGACTTTGATAGGATTGTATATTTTGTCACTGTGCAAGACATGTTTTACATGTGTTAAGCTCACAGGGGCTTATTTATGAAAGCCCTGCGTCTCTATTGCACCACATAAGGTGGTACATGCGAGGCCTCGAGTAGCCACATAAATCATGAGTAAGGCGACGCAGCGCAAATCACTTTGTCTCTTTAATTTGCACCCGGGAGGCGATACAAGGTTGCTATGGGGTTTCCCATGAATCACCCATGAAATTAGATGCTGCCTCAGATTTACAAAGTGGTGGAATTCTGGGGAATTGTCAAATCCGTACACATCTCAAGGTGATGCGTAACAAGGACAAATATGTTAATTTCTCCTTGTTTTTCCTTTTCCATGTGTGCTGAATTCTGCAGCACACACAGAAAGAGGAAAATGCCAGGAAGGATTGTTTTTGTGCAGGAAGATGCCCCTTCTTGCACAAAAACAATCCTGGCTGCAACGGAGGCTCTCTTGGACCATGGTGCAGGGGTGGCTAAGTGGGCGCTTGGCTGCCAAAACAGCACCAGCAAAGAGGGAAACGAATTCCTGCCCTTTTACTTTGGTGTAGTGCACAAAGCAAGGTGTCTTGCTGTCCGGCCCTATGCCAAAATGCCATAAATGAGACCTAGAGTTTGGTGCTAACATTTGTATGAACATTTTTTCTGGGAACCCCCATAAAGGTTAGGTTTGTTGAAATGGAAAAGTGGTGAGGTTCCGTGACAATTTTAAGTGATGTTTTCGACTCACACGAATATGGTCGAGTCTGGTATCTAAGAACCGCAAATGACGAGTTTAGTAAGTGTGCGCAGTTTCGCTGTGCTAACTTAAATCATTCGTTTGATATGTGGGTTTTTCATCTGTACCCACGGGTTCCATCTTAGATACGGCATCCATTTTGTCTCTTGCCCTCAAGTAGCCAGCGAACGGACACTGTCCGCTTCGTCACCCTGGGACTCTCAGGATATTTGTGGAAGACACATGTACTTTGTAAATATCTTTTACGATGAGGGGGATGATACTGTAAGGCAGATGGCCCCGCTCGAGGCTCATCTTGCCGTCCGGTTTATTGTCTCAGCCGTGCATCTCATTAGGCACGTCCCTTTGATGCCTGTATCTCGTGTTTCCCGATACCTCCCCTTTTACACTCTTTTCAATCCCCCACTGTCTCCATCTTCCTCTGCACCTGTCCTTGTCCCTATTTCGATCTGTTTTACTGCCGATTAGAATTCACTAATGTTGGGAAGATGGGTTTTTACAGTTGGGAACCGCCAAATGTTTCCGCACTTATGTTCCGGACCTTATGTGTACCAAAGTGACCAAAGCGACCCCTCTGGGGGATAATTATGGGAACCAGGTTGTAAACTTTTGTGTACCATGTTGTCCTATGAGTTAATTTTGTATAAAAGGAGCGATCCACAGAACCAATTTGAAGCAGTCTCCCCAAGTTGCACGTGTTGTACTTGTCGTGACTTCTGTGTTCCCTGCAGTAATAAACCTTGAATCTTTGACGCCGAAGGAAGTGTCCCGTGTCTCTGTAGTTTGTGCGCCGAAACAGGTATCCCATGAAGGTTATAGGTGTTGTTCCCTGGCACCGCTGGTACTGTAAAAAGTCCAGTCCTTCAGTTGGCGCCCAACGTGGGGCGACTTCAGCGGTACCGGTCCAAAGCCTGATGATCGTGAGGAACTTCGTGTGAAATCTCCGAGGGAAGGTGCACCCCGCTTCATCGATCCTGTTATCGAAATAAGTGGCCCGAAGTTTTTCCCTGCGAAGATTCCCGCCTCCTGACGGCTGCGACGGACCGATGCCTTGACTGTCGACCTGTCTTCGACGCCCGGCGTAGACCTTATGTACAAGCGAGACGATAGACGGGCCTTCCTGGTGACGCCATTGAAGTTCTGAGTTAAGTATTTGTGGGTCGCTCCCAGTCCTTAGTAGTGGTTCTAGCTTTTGAAAGCTTTGTTGTTAGCCTTTAAGGCTTTGTGGTAATAGCTCACTGAGCTTTGTAATAGCCTTCTCAGGCTTTGTGGTTAGCTCTCCGAGCTTTGTGATAGCCTTAAGGCTTTGTTGTATTGCATGGTTCCATTGCATTTGTGGTTCTTAGTATTGGTTCTTAGTATTATTTGACAGTTGCAATTGCCAAAAACCGAGGGTTTTTGACTTACACGAAGTTTCATTGCTTCGGTAATCCTTGAAGTTTGATACTAGGTTAGTGTGCACGATGCCTAGCCATAGTAATTTGTTTCGTATTTTCAAATGTTGCGCAATGGATTCCCGGTTGGAGGACTCGTGTCCGATACCTCCAGTTGGAACTCCGATACATGATCTATATAGTCGACATGGGGTGGGTCCTATAATCTATAATGATTACTGGGTCCGCTATACAAAGAAAGACGGTGACCTTAGATGGCCACCACACGGAACTTTTGAACTTTCGATTTTAGATAATCTTGAGGCTAAATTATTTTTAAAGAAAGCTAGGCCAGCTATGTTTGATTCCTTTCGGATATGGCGTAAAGAGGCCAAGCAGAAAGAAATCAAACAACTTAAAAAGGATAAAAAGCAAGAGTTTGTTCCGATAATGCAAGCTATAAAAGAATATAGACAAGACAAAGAAGAAAAAGATATGGAAATCGCTACTAGATTGCATCACATGAAAATAGATAAATGTTACCCAGTTTTACCGAATAATCTAGAAAAGAAAGAAGAAGATTTGAAGGAGGATTCCTTGTTATCATACTTGATGAAATCACCACCTCCTTATGTACAGGGTGCTACTGCTCCTGTAGCTCCTCCTATAGCTCCTCCTGTTGTTCCTCTTGTTGCTCCAGCGGCTGCGGGCCAGCCCGCTGTTAACCCTACGTTTGTTCCACCACCTGTTCTTGTTCCTACTGCTCCTGTACCTGTACCTTCGCAGACTGTTGTTTCTGCTACTCCGACTATCTTGTCTGTTCCTACTATGCCTTCCTTCACCTCCAGTGTTGTTGCCCCTGTTTTTCTTTCCCCTTCTGTTCGTAAGCGTGTTCCTAACTCTGTTGCTACCCTTTATTCACCTCTTTCTGGTCCGTTATTTTCGTCTGAAACTCCTCAGAGACGGAGTCAGATCCCTAGTGGTAGGGAGAAAGAGACGTTAGTAACAATGGCACATAGGTGGATAAGACATCCTGCTAATTACACTCCACGTGTAGTCTTTGATACGTTTTCTCAGTTTAATGAGCCTACGCAGAGATTCGTATTTGAGGAGATGTGTAACTTTTTGAGGGAAGAATGGTACAATAATGATGTAGATGATGTACCGTCCGACATAATTGAACTTCAAAGTCACTTTTCGAACGGTATGATTATAGGAGACGATGTACGACGTGCAGTGGAACGCTTATTAGCATTCAGATCCACAGCACATTCTCGGGTGACATTAGATGATACCACTGAGAACTGGAAAGCGGTTCCTGGTCAGTATCCCATGAGAGAAGTTCCGCCACTGTGGGTGCCTGGTGATCCTAATGCGAACCCTGTGGTGCTACCGCATTTTCGAAGGGTGTGGATACATCTTCCATGGAAACGATCGGAAGTTTTGCAAGTGAAGCAATCCTTACCCGATCCGCGTAAAAATCCGGCTGGTTATTATAAGGAATTATCACAACTGATAGAAGCTTCTATTATGAATATTGCCGACATCGACATGTTGTTTGGCAATGTTGTACCGCAACCAGTTTGGGCTAAAATTCGTCAAGCCGATCACGCAGTTGAATTAGGGGGTGATTGGGCTGCACTGCTAGCAGCTGATGCATTACAAGTCGGTGGGGCTAAACCTGAACAGTTGATCTTGGATTTGCCTCAGAGAATCATTACGCTCATGAAAACTCTCATGCCAGCAATGAAGGTGAACTGGGATAAGTTATCAGCTTGTAAGCAAAAGAAAGACGAGAGTGTCTCAGATTTCTTTACAAGGTTTGAGGAAGCGTTTGTCGACCACAGCGGCCAGGACATGGGCGCTGAGGGAGGCCAGCGGTTATTCGTTGACAAATTCGTGTCAAATTTGCTGCCTGAACTAAGCAACAAATTGAAGAATTCAGAAAGTGCGTGGGCAGTTTCAACCCCTGCGCAAATACTAGCAACGGCCCAGTATTATGAGAATAGGGAAAAGGAAGAAAGTGATCGTGTAGAAAAGAAAACTAAAGAACTCAAAACGAAGGTTTTGTTGCAGCAAGCATACCCTCCACGATCAAACCAAAATGATGCACAACAGCAGTATCGACCACGAGCACAGCTCGATAGAACACAGCCGCGCTCTGACAACTCTGATTACAGATCTTCACTTGGGTATAATCAGTGCGCATATTGTAGGAAAGAGGGACACCTAAAATATGATTGTCTTGCTTTACGGGACCGTCTGAATGGTGTGTCGACACGAGGAAATCGTGGCGGTGGTCCCCAACCGGCACCACGTGGTAGAGGTCGTGGTTCATCCCACAATCAGAGTGATCGTTATCAAAATCAATCAGACGCAAATAATTGTTTTGACCAGCGAAATGCGGGGTCAGTTCGATCTGCACAGTATAATGTGGATGACTATTACGTAGGGCACGAGACTGTTGTAAATGACCATTACTAGGACAGCCAACGACAAAGAGAGGGAGTAGTGTCAGTTCCGGTCGATCAGAGTGGGCCTTACGTTGCAGTGGCTACATCAGGTGTAGTTGAGCCTTTTCTGTTAGACACTGGTGCGACGAAAAGTTCCATCATGCATTCAAAACTCCCTGGCGCACCTTTGTCTGGCTTAACAAATGTTTCCGTCGGATTCTCTGGCGCCCCTGTTAGTAACCCAGTCTCTAACCCTTTGCCTCTTATGATTGGACCTCGTGAGCTAACCGCTCCACTGATTCTCTCTACAGGTTGTGGTGAAAATCTTTTGGGCCTGGATTTGTTGAAACGATTATATGCAACATTGTATTGTTCCCCCGAAGGAGTGGAACTTACATTGGGACGGAGAGTGATCTCTCCCATGTATTTATCGGTTGATAAATTCCCACCGGAATTGAGTTCCCTCCCTGCGTCTTTATGGGCCACAGGTCCCAATGACGTGGGCCTGTTAGACATTCCACCCTATGTGATTCAATTGAAACCGAATGCGCGATTACCGCGTTTACCTCAATATCGTATTTCTCTTGAGGGCGAACGAGCGCTGTTAGCAATCGTTCATGATCTCATTGGAAAAGGTGTTGTTGAAGAAACTCGTGGAAACGTGTGTAATAGCCCTGTATTGCCAATTCTGAAACGAACTGACCCAACTAAACCTCCTGTATATCGTTTTGTAATAGATTTGAGAGAGGTAAATAAAATAGTAGTTCCACAATTTCCTGTGGTACCTGACATTACAGCTTTATTAACAATGATTCCGGCATCTGCCTCCTGGTTCACAGTGATCGATTTAAAAAATGCTTTCTTTAGCATCCCGATTGCAGAGGAAAGCAGAGACCTATTCGGATTTTCATTAGGAGGTCGCAGTTTTAGGCTAAAACGCGCTCCACAGGGCTACTGTGAGAGTCCGTCAATCTACAGCCAAGCACTTAAAGGTCAGCTTGATGCCTTTGTATTACCAACGGGTGCGGCTTTGATTCAATACGTTGACGATCTTTTAGTGGCAGCTGATACAGAAGTTATTTGCAAAACGGCTACAGTATCATTGTTACACTATCTACATGACTTGCACCACAAGGTGTCGCCTTCAAAGCTACAGTATTGTTGTCAAGAAGTTACCTATCTAGGTCACTTATTGTCAAAAGAAGGGAGAAGGTTGACCCCAGAGAGAATTGCAGCGATTTCCCGAATGACTGTGCCAAAAACCCAGAGAGATGTTCGCGCCTTTTTAGGTATTACGTCCTACTGCAGACAATGGATTCCAAATTTTTCATTGTTGGCGAAACCATTGATAGCCCTTACGTGCAAGGATGTTTCATCCCCAGTACCTTGGTCTGAAGAATGTCAGAAAAGTTTTTCTGAATTGCGTGATGCGCTGTGTTCGGCTCCTGTGTTGGGTACCCCTGACTACAGTAAGCCGTTTACACTATACGTTCACGAGAGGGATGGTTGCGCGTTAAGTGTTTTGACACAATCTTTTGGTGGTAAGCAACGCCCATGTGCCTACTTTTCTTCGACTTTAGACCCAGTAGCAAGAGCCTTGCCAAGTTGCTTAAGGGCAACAGCGGCAGCTGCGGCGTCCATTCGACAGTCCGCAGGTCTAGTCATGGATAATATGCTCACGGTAATGGTTCCGCATGCAGTCGACACTCTATTGAACCGAACGAAAACTCAACATCTGACAAGTGCAAGATTGTCTGGTTATGAATTGACGTTGCTGGCCAGTCATATACGGATAAAACGATGTAATGTGTTGAATCCAGCAACATTGCTGCCGATCGACGCAGAATCAAGTGGTGAAGCAGTACATGACTGCTATCTCAAAACTGAAGAGGAAACCAAGGGTCGCATTGACCTAAAAGATACTCCATTGACAAATCCCGATGGTACTTTGTATGTGGATGGTTCTTGTTTCAAGTTGCCGAACGGTGATGTGACGACTGCGTATGCTGTAGTTACATTGAGAACGATTGTGGAAAGTGCAAGATTAAGTCAGAATTCGGCTCAGGCTGCTGAGTTAATTGCTTTGACGAGAGCGTGTGTGTTGTCTAAAGATAAACGGGTGAATGTGTTTACAGATAGCCAGTATGCGTTTGGTGTGGCACATAGTTTTGGACGACTGTGGAGAGAGAGAGGATTCCTTACGTCACATGGTACGAAGATTCAACATGGACAGCTTGTAAATGATCTTTTAGATGCACTCACATTGCCTAAACAGGTGGCCATAATCAAATGTAGCGCACATCAGAAAGTAACGGATGATGTTGGTCGTGGAAATGCGTTTGCGGATGAGACTGCTAAGGAGACTGCCCGGAACCTTAGCACTCGAATGTATGTGACGAGTTCGGTTAGGTGGCCTGCAGAATCAAGTATGTGTGAAAACACTATCGAGAGTGTGAAAGCAATTCAGAATGAGGCCACCGAGACTGAAAAGGCGAAGTGGAAAGAAAGTACGGGAAAGTTGGATGCGAATGGTTGTTGGATTGACTTATCGGAACAGAAAAGATGGATGTTGCCTGATGCGTATGTGCTGGCTGTTGTGACTATGGCACATGGGTTAGCACATATTAGCGCGAAAGGTATCTGTAAATTGCTGTTTCCTGTGTGGAAGAATGATGGTATTACGAAATGTGCTGAACGCTTGGTTAAGAATTGTATGGTATGTATGTTGTACAATCCTGGTAAGGGAACCCCAACTCCTCCTGGTAGTTTTGCTCCCCCTTCATGCCCCTTTGAGGTGATCCAATTGGACTTCATCCATATGGAACGATGCAATAATCTGAAATACGTTTTAGTTGTTGTTTGCGCATTCTCCCGATGGATTGAGGCCTATCCTCTCAAAGACAATACTGCTTTGTCCACTGCGAAAATCCTACTGAAGGAGTACTTCCCTCGGTATGGAATGCCTAGAATTGTGTGGTCAGACAACGGAAGTGAGTTTGTGGGGAGTGTGATGAAGAGTGTGTGCAAGGGCCTTGGAATTAATCAGAAATTCCATAGTGCCAATCATCCTCAGTCAGCTGGTTTGGTTGAGGGGTACAATGGCACCCTTAAACTAAAACTAGCAAAAATTCAGGCTACGACAGGTCTTTCGTGGCCTGACGCTTTACCCTTAGCATTACTGTCAACAAGGGCAACTGTACACTCCCGAGTAGGGCTCAGTCCCTATGAAATAGTGTTCGGTCGTCCTGCCAATGTTTGGGGGGTCCCTAGACCGGGTGCCTTTTGTGAACTTGAGTATCCAATGTTGATCGATTATCTTTATGACTTGACTGCTAAACTGAGGTTAATTCACCAACAGGTTCACGAAGCATTGCCGACGCAGACGGAGGGTCCAGGCCACCAGCTCCAGCCCGGAGATTGGGTGGTAACGCGAAATTTTTCGCGCAAGAACAATTTGGATCCCAGGTTCACTGGACCCTATCAGGTCCTCCTTGCCACGAGAACTGCAGTTCGTCTCGAGGGGCGGAAGAATTGGGTGCATGCCACCCATACCAAGAAAGTCCCCATTCCGTTGCCAGCAGACTCGTGGGTAAGGAAAGGCATTGCATCAACTGAAACCGAAGGATTGCCGGCGTTTGTACCTTTCAGCGACGCACAACCTGTCGGAGAATCCTCAGTGCAGCAAAAAGGCATTATTGAACACTTGTCATCAGAAGACTCAAGACCAGAACATTCAGCTGATCAACAGGGCGTTGTCCCTTCAACGGATCTTTTGTTTAACGAACAGACACATCCTGGGAAAACCCGATATTTTTTGAGATCCAGCACTAAAGACTAATAAAAAAACCCCGTTCTGTCCCTTGACAAGTGCATTATCCCGTTTTCCATGATCAGTTTGAACACTCATACTATTGTAAATTATTTTGTATATATTCATTGAGCTTCGTTCCTTACACTTTTTGTTTCCACAGCTGAGAGACATTTTTTTTTTTTTTTTATATATATATATATTTGTGAAATAAAGGCCGTAGGGCCGCGCGTGTACTTCCTCCTGGTTAGTAGGTCTTGACGCTAGGTTAAAGACCGTCGATTTCTGGGAACTCCTAGGAATTGACTATTGCTACACAGAACGAAGTGCGTCAAGAAACGTTGCGGACGGTCATAGGGAATGGCATTTTCGAAGCTGATGGACTTGGAAAGAGCTCAAGCACAAAGATTCAAGCTGCAGCAACTCAGTCGTACCAAATGTTTTGTGTTCCAAATATTCGTACTGTTTGTGACTGTTTCTGCGTTATTGGCGGGTGGAGTGTATTACACAATGTCTTACTTCTTGCCTTCTACTATACCTACTCTTACCCCTGACCTTAAACTCACCTCCACTGTTTCTCCTCATTCTTTTCACATCTTACCTGAACACGAGCAGGCTAGACGTGCAGAATTCCGCAACAATTCCTTTATTCAGCTCCTTCATCAGCATCAGTTAGTGGTTAACACTACTAATTGTTGGGTGTGTGGGTTGATGCCACATACTACGAATAAGGGAATTCCATATCTGGTGTTACCGTATAGCTCCCAAGGGTCTGCTCGAGCATTTCAAACAATGTTTCGAAGCGCACTGGGTTTCCACCCCATTCGAGAACCACGTTCCCCCTACCCTGGTCCTACCTCGTACCAAAAATCTTTGTCTATAGCAATAGAGGATTTAGGTAGCGATATCTATGATCCCTCGCTTATCCCTGAAGAAGAGGTACAAGCCTATAGGGTCCTAAGTAGAGGCGAATATAGTGTGTTCACTGGTGAAAAACAGCTTAAAAGCTCGCCTCCGATATGGGTCGTACCCCACATTGGTAATTTTTGTTTAATAGGTCGCGGCCGTAGATCGAAAGCCCGACTTGGAGAGAGTGCTTGCACTGAAAATTATATTTTGCCAATGGTCTCGTCCCCTGTGTTTTTGGCTGCCAAGGGTACATACTTTATTTGTCATGATCGTGCGTATGCATGGTTGCCCTCTGACTTCATGGGCTCATGTTTTATCGCAAACTTGTTGCCTCCGACGTTTACTGTAGATGCAGATTATCACAAAACTAGAGTTGTGAGGGGCGTAATTAGCGAAGAGGATACTGCCGGTCAAGAGGCAGGAGACTTTTTCAAGGGTTTCCTCCCATTTTGGGGACCTATGGTTAATAGTAGGAACCTAAGACAGTTGACTCGAGTGGTAGAATCGACAGCTAATATTACTGCCAGTGCCCTTGGTAATATCACCACAGAACTTCAGGCGGATAGACTTATGACGTTACAAAACCGTATGGTTTTAGATGTGATCTTAGCAGATCGAGGTGGGGTATGTAAGGTGATCCATTCGAGCTGCTGTATTTTCATTCCTGAAACTGTCTCCATCTTCCTCTGCACCTGTCCTTGTCCCTATTTCGATCTGTTTTACTGCCGATTAGAATTCACTAATGTTGGGAAGATGGGTTTTTACAGTTGGGAACCGCCAAATGTTTCCGCACTTATGTTCCGGACCTTATGTGTACCAAAGTGACCAAAGCGACCCCTCTGGGGGATAATTATGGGAACCAGGTTGTAAACTTTTGTGTACCATGTTGTCCTATGAGTTAATTTTGTATAAAAGGAGCGATCCACAGAACCAATTTGAAGCAGTCTCCCCAAGTTGCACGTGTTGTACTTGTCGTGACTTCTGTGTTCCCTGCAGTAATAAACCTTGAATCTTTGACGCCGAAGGAAGTGTCCCGTGTCTCTGTAGTTTGTGCGCCGAAACAGGTATCCCATGAAGGTTATAGGTGTTGTTCCCTGGCACCGCTGGTACTGTAAAAAGTCCAGTCCTTCAGTGGTTGGGCTGAAAAGGATCCTGGTCCTGAAGAACAGGGTTCTTAGTTAAAGGGAGTTGCTGTTATGTTTTGGGGTTGGAGTGGTATGGTTAAGCAATAGGGAGGTTGTTATTGATCTCTCTATTAATCTGAAATGTTTAACATCTTAGTGTAACAATGGTATGTTGGTGTGTTTTTGTAAACAGCTCTTTCAGCCATGCTAAAGGTTTGTTAATGGTGTGCTTTGTTGTAGTAAAGTTAAACTAATGTCCTTGAGTGAACAAGTGAACATTTGTTGGCAACCCCCCTGTGACACCTTCAGTGTCACAGGGGGGTTGCACGCACGGCGAGAAAGCAGAAGTTCCTGGTTGAGAGTGGGCGGTGTTACTCAAGGGCAGGGGGAGTGGCTTGCCCACTGTTAATAATACTGTTTGTTTGGGCGGCCTCAGGCTGCCCAAACAGACAGTATTAACAACAGCGGGCAAGCCGCTCCCCCCTGCCTTCTAGTAACACCGCCTACTCTTCCTGTTCTCTCTGTATGCTGCAGCATACAGAGAGAAAATGACGCGGGTGGGGCAGCGGCCGGACTAATCAAAGACGCCGCGGTGGAGGGGAGGGAGGCTGCCAGCAGCCTTCCTGTTGACGAGCAGCACCCTGGGAATTCGAAGCGCAGACGGCGGGAGTAGCGAGTGTGGAGTCTCAGAACTTAAAGGCGGGAAGCCAGGTAAGTTTTACTTTTATAATTATTATTTAACCCGCCTCACCCCTATCCCCTCCGCAGCGCGACACCACCATTTCCACCCCCCACCCCACCCGCCCGTAATGGCGTCTGCGACTGTTAAGTAAGGAGCTTAAAAAAATAGGTTCGTTTTGAACGGAGGAGCCTGTTTTTTTTTTCAGTGAGCCTTCCACCTGTACCAGTACTGGGACGAGGAACGTGAAATTAAGAGGGGAGAGGAGTTGGCCTAACGGCTAAGGCGCTCGACCTCGGACCTGGGGATCTGGGTTCGAGTCTCGGTAATTATGCCAAAAACTCCTGTGATTCTGGGCAAATCACTTAATCTCCCCGTGCCTAAAAAAATGAAAGTGTGTCCTCATGTAACGTAACTGGTGCTATGTAAAGCGCTCTGATACCTGATTCGGTTTGGGTCTAGTTCGCGCTATATAAAACTCTGCAAAAAAATAAAAAAAGAGAGTATTGAACATTTCTGGTTAATAATTCAGACCTTGCCACCAAGTCTCTACAACTGATCCGTTGGGTAGAGCACACCTACCTATCTATACTAGTTTTTCTATTTCATGGTGGATTACCTTTAAAGAAGTCTTGGCTGCACTCCTGTTAATCCCTCTAAGTGTTGGGACTCCAAACCATGGAACCATTGTAGGCAATCCATTCTCTGCATCGGTAGAATTTCCTGAACTGTTGGCGCCAAACCGTGAAGCTAAAACGATCGGAGGTGGGCGAGCCAGAGAACTCATAAGAATGGCCGAGTCAGGGGACCTAACACTCAAAACTCAAGCCGAGCAGGCAACGCAAATCATAAGGTCAGTACTCTTTCACGTTCATCCTGCCTTCATGTCGCTGTCTGCCCGTCTTTCTGATTTTCGTTTTCTCGATTTCTCCCTCTGTCTCCCCTTCTGTTTCTCCTGCTGTCTCTCTTGGTATCCCACTCTCACTCTTTCCTCTTTGTCCAGCTCCCAGCGTCGGCTAATCTTTCATTGATTCTGGGCAAATCACTGAGTGAAATCCACAGAAAATCAACAGTGCACGCAGAGGCCCGTTTATTTCCTTTTCCTACGTTGTCTTTGTGACCCCTGAAACCGTGGGCAGCAAGGGCAGTGCCAATGGTACTCAAGCCTGGGGCAGCAGTGCCCTTGCTGCTCCTAGTTAAAGTCCATCAAATATTTGTCTCTGTTATATGGCACAACAGGCAGTGCAGTGCAGCGAGAATGTTTCCATATGGGGCGCTCTCATTCGAATGCCTGTTCTTACTTTAACAATTATTAGGCAGACCTAATGTTTCGAAATATACACTGTTCGCCTGAGGTGATATATTATCTTATAACAGTAATGATGCCGCGTTAACTGGTTCACCCTGTGTGTCTAATTGAACCAAGCGGATCCTTGCCTGATCAGGGACATGTTTTCTGTATGAGTTTAACATTTGGGAAACTAGAAAAAAGGACTTTTTGCAGGATGGATACAAATCCTGTTTCTGAGCGAGCCGTGTCTGCTCTGGTTGGAGGCCGGTACGCTCTCGCATCATATTTCTTTTTCGTGGTGTATATGGAAAACTTGAAGGTGTGGATTAGAGCGTGTAGTTTGAGGGGTCATTACTACTGTAACGTTCGGGGGTGCAGGACTGAGGTACAGTGACTGGGTTGCGTGTAAAATCTTACTGCAATAGCCTGGTGCTCTGCAGGGGCGGCTCTAGGCTCATGGTGGCCCTGGGCAAGGAGCGTAGGTAGGGGGCCCTGGAAGAGGGGGTCCGGGCGGGGCCCCGGAAGAGGGAGAGGGTCAGGGTGTTTAGAAGTGGAACAGAGCCGGAGGCCGCCAAATCCCTGCCAGGGGCCACCACGCAAATATGTGTCCATCCTCAGAGGATTAATATATTAAGGATATATATTGGCGTGGCGGCCCCTGGGGTTTGGTGGCCATGTGCTCTGGGTGAGCAATTAGGTGCATTGATAGAGCTGTGTTACGGCCTCTGAACAGCAGGGGGCGGCGCAGATCAGAGATGCTTTTACAGAGCTGTCTGTGGCATCTTAGTGCAGGTCCAATTATAATAGCAGCAGGCGTTGTGGGTGAAGGCTGAGGTGAATTAGAGCTTTGCGGATTTGAGAATCGGCGCGCCTGTGTGTGTCTCTGTGCAGGTGAAGTATGTCTGTCCTTAGTGTCTGTCTTCCCGTAAGTCTTGCTGTGTTGGCCGAACTCCAGCAGGAGGGCCAGAGGGAGCTGAGAAAAGATGCTCCCAGGGCCTGAACTCGCCCCTATTTGTTACTCTATCCTTTACAACTGGTAATTCATAACTGCATGTTCAAGTCCTGCGTGTGCACCAACGGCAGGTAGACCAAAAAGAAAACCACACTCGGATATACAACACACTCTGTTACTCTGCCTCACTAAAGGCACAAATACAAGCAAATCGCTCGCCAGGAAGCTGGGAAGCAGGCTTAGATGTTCTGCTTTTTGATGCTGAATTTCCACAGGGGCTTTTTGCTGCTGAAACTTGTAAGAACAATGAATAAATTAAAACGTATGTTTTCAGGGAGTTCCACTAACTCTAAGGCTAGCTAACAATAGTTATAATTATAATAATAGTAATTTTCCAGCTTCCTCAAATTTGCTTGAAAATGCACCGTTTGTCCACTCTTTTTTTCAAAATTTTCTAGGGGGGATAACCCCCCCAAACTTCCCTCCGCTCTGCCACTCAGTACCTTCCCTTTCGTAGAGATCTGAAAACGTTCCTCTTCAGCCAGGCTTTCCCTTCTTAAACTCTCTTAATACCTTCTCTTATCCTTTCTTCTGGTCTCTTTCCCTCAGTAGCCAATCCCCCCAGCGCCAAGAAACCGCAAGGTGTACGCTGCGCTCTAGAAATATTTTAAATTAGAAATTAGAACTTCCGGTATCCAGCGCAGGCCGACAATAAAGTTACGGCTCACCACTTTCAAATGTCACCAGCCGCCACTGACCTCCAGTAAAGAGATCTGGGTTAAAACAATTTCTATTTTGCTCACCATGCCAACTCAGTTTAGACCCAGCCATATGCAAATCAATCTTGACCCTGTGCCTCATGGGAACAGTCCAGTCCAGCCCAGATCTTTGTACTGAGGTGAACGTATGATATTGTTCTGCATTCAGTCCATCAATTGTTTTTTTTGGCATTTGTCACCCCGAGTGGGAGGGGTATGCCCAGACATGGGTCCTGTGCTCTCCATGCCACTGGAGTCAAGCTATCCTGGCTGATGAGGGGTGAAACCCGAAACCAATTCTAGGATGCTAGTTTCCAGTCCAGGGAGTACCTGGCATGGCAGTTTGAGCTGGACTGTTCCCATTGGGTGCAGGATAAAGACTGATTTGCATATGGCTGGGTTCAAACTGGAATGGCATGGGGAGAACAAAAACAATGGATTTAGGCCCAGATCTGTGTACTGGGGTGAATGTATGACATTGTTCTGCATTCTATCCCTCAATTATACTTTTTCCCTATATTTCAAGGGGACAGCTGCGACTGCATTTTTAAATCCCGTCACCGCTTGTGTCTTTTTGATTTTAAACAGCTCGGACTTTCGCACAAGCTGCTTACTTTTAGCCTCAAGGAGCTGCGTGGGAGGCTGGTTCTTTTCTTCTGCATGACATTCCATCTAGCTTCGCCCCTGCAGTGTTGTGGTTATCGGGATGTTTTGTCCTGGATACCTGACTTTGCCTGACGGGTGTAGGCTGTGGGTGCGTCATATAAACACAGCGTCATATCCTGTTGACGTGTTCCATTACATGGGAACTGCGTGAGGCTAGCGTGAGTTCATTCTACGTGCGTCTGAAAGTGCGCGTTCCTTCGGCGCGCGCTGCGAAATGCTGTGGATTAAGTTTTTTTAACAAAAAGCGTTTTGCACTTTACCGGACTCCTCATTTCCTGAAGTGGCTTCCGGCAGCAATGTGAGGTCGTGCACTGTGTGGGGTGCACTGTTCTTTCGAGTGAGTAGTCGCTCACCGGCAGAGTGGATTCGCTGTTGGATGTTGAGTTTCACAGTGCCATGAATATTTAAGCTTTGGGATGTTATGTCCTTTTTCTCTGTCTTATTGTACAGGTCAATTTGAAATATGAATCTGTATTTTGCTTTTACAGGCGTTAACAGCTCAGTGTGATTATCTAAACTCAGACTCATAAGTTGGACTTCATTCCTAGTTGTGTGAGTCATGCTATGTGTGAACCAGCAAATAATAGAGTGCATTTCTGTCTTCATGACATGCTGCAGGTTGTAACAAGACTTTTCAGTAATGGGATTTTTGTAACTAATTTTGCTGTTGCTGGTGTTGGGATTCATTTCCCAAACCTTACTAACTTACTGTGTAGATGGTGTTGCGTTGTTGTTCCTAAGCCATGGTTGGTGGGTGCATTGCGACCCCAAACCTTACTTGAATGTTCTGGTGGTGAGCAAGTTGCTTAGCTCTAACCATTTTTATGGGGCACACTGTGACCCCAAATTTTATTTAAATTCTAGTTGATGAGTATATTGTTGAGCTCATTTTTTATGGGCATATCTTTACCCCAATCTTTACTTGGGTTGACTGGTGGTGAGCCACAGACCTTTACTGATGGGGCACTTTGCACCCCTAATTTTGTGGGTATTTACAGGTGGTGGGTATATTTTTCTAATTTGTGGTGGCCTTTCTGTTAATTTACTTTAGTTTAATGCTCAAACAATATTGAGGGGGCATTGTCTTACCCCACTTGTTAAAGTGACTTATTGTTGATCAACACCTCCTTCGACTTCGCCACCTTCCCGGAGAGCTGGAAGCACGCCGAACTCAGCGCTCTTCTCAAGAAACCATCAGCCGACCCCACCGACCTCAAGAACTACCGCCCCATCTCGCTGCTCCCGTTCCCGGCAAAAGTCATCGAGAAGACCGTCAACAAGCAACTGGCCGCCTTCCTCGAGACGAATGGTTCCCTCGACCTCTCGCAGTCTGGCTTCCGGGCCAACCACAGCACCGAGACCGCCCTGATCGCAGCTACCGATGACATCCGAGCCCTGCTCGACAACGGAGAAACAGCGGCCCTCATCCTCCTGGACCTCTCCGTGGCCTTCGACACTGTCTGCCACCGTACCCTAGTACAGCGCCTCAGCAACGTCGGGATCCAGGAGAAGGCACTGGAATGGATCATCTCCTTCCTCGCCGGAAGGACACAGAGAGTCCGCCTCCCCCCGTTCAGATCGGAGGCCACCGAAGTCATCTGCGGCGTTCCTCAAGGCTCCTCGCTCAGCCCAACTCTCTTCAACGTCTACATGAGCCCCCTCGCAGCCATCGCACGCCAGCACAACCTCAACATCATCTCCTACGCCGACGACACCCAGCTGATCCTCTCCCTCACCAACGACCCCACCACCGCCAGAGCCAACCTGCACGAAGGGATGACAGAAGTAGCCAAATGGATGTCCAACAGCCGCCTGAAACTGAACTCGGACAAGACGGAAGTCCTCATCCTAGGATCCTCACCCTCCGCCTGGGACGACTCCTGGTGGCCCCCCGCCCTGGGCAGCGCACCCAAACCAACAGACCACGCACGCAACCTGGGCTTCATCCTGGACTCCTCCCTCTCCATGACTAGACAAGTCAACGCCGTCTCCTCGTCGTGCTTCAACATCCTACGCATGCTACGCAAGATCTTCCGATGGATCCCCTCCGAGACCAGGAAGACGGTCACCCAGGCCCTCGTCACCAGCCGTCTGGACTACGGCAACTCCCTCTACGCCGGAACCACCGCAAAACTCCAGAAGAAACTCCAGCGGATCCAGAACACCTCAGCATGACTCATCCTGGACATCCCCTGCCGCAACCACATCTCCGGACACCTGAGAGACCTGCACTGGCTCCCGGTCAACAAGAGAATCACCTTCCGGCTCCTCACCCACGCACACAAAGCCCTGCACAACCAAGGCCCAGGATACCTCAACAGCCGCCTCAACTTCTACGCTCCCAAACGCCAGCTTCGATCGACCAGCCACGCCCTCGCCACCGTCCCCCGCATCCGAAGAGCCACCACTGGAGGAAGGTCCTTCTCCTACCTGGCCGCCAAGACCTGGAACTCCCTTCCGACCCACCTCCGCCTGACCCAAGACCACCTCGCCTTCAGGAAGCAGCTCAAGACCTGGCTGTTCGAGCAGTAGCGGACCCCCCCCCCAGCGCCTTGAGACCCTCCGGGTGAGTAGTGCGCTATATAAATGTTTTGATTGATTGATTGATTGATTGATTTGTTGCACAATACTTGCATTTTCTGGTGATGGGTCATGTTTTTGTGCTCAAACTGTTTGGTGGGGTTATGTTCTTCACCTTATTGTATTTATTTGTGATTGGTATTTCCACCCACATTTGCAGTTCATTTACTTTTTTCTGGGTGTCTCTTTGGCACCTTAGTTCTGCACCATCTTTTACGTAGGAATGTGAGTTGCATCCTTTGGAACACATTTATTTCTATTTGTGAAAGGAGTTGTGTGTGTGTTGGTGTGTTTCTTTATTGCATTATTCTTTCCTAGAGCTTCTGTGTTGCATCCTTTGGAGCGCATTTATTTCTATTTGTGAAAGTAATGGAGCGTGTGTTGGTGTGTTTCTTTATTGCATTTTTCTTTCCTAGGAATTGTGTGTTACATCCTTTGGAGCACATTTAATTTCCTTTTGCTGTAGGGGAGAGTGTGTGTTGTGCTTGTCTTGTTTCTCTCTGTATTGCCTCTTTTACTGTCTGTTTTATGATGTGTGTTACCATCGTATTTGTACTGTTGTTTGATATTGTCTCCATAAGGGAGGAAGGTGTGTGGTACCCTGCTTTTCTTGATGTTTAGTCCGACCTTCTTTTGCATTCTGTGCCATGCTGCTCAGCCAGTGTGAGTGGTGTCATAGAATGTTCATGTGTGTCTGGTTGAGTGAAATGTCAGTTGGAGTGTGTGGGCTGAGCAGCTGGGATGCTGAGCCCAGTGGGACTACTGCTACAACGACCTTGTAATCTGCAATTTCTGTAACCTAAGACACCTACTTTAGTCCGAAGAATAAACTTTTGGATTCTACATCATCTCTGCTTACCCTACTTCTTAGTTTATTACAGAATGCTTCATGGAGAAGCACCCACTATACTCTTCCTTGCTTTCCTCCACTTCCTTACAGTCATGTTTTTGAAACACACACCTCGGATTCCAAGTATGGCCATTGTCAATGACTAACTAAGAAGGTATACCTACTGAATTAGAAAACTTACCAAGTGCTCCAATTGAGGAAGGCGTGGTCACATTTATCATAAATACCATTTCAATCCACTTGGACTTAGCATCCGCTAAGCATCAACAACTACATATCTTTCTTGTTCAGGCAAATATGAAAAGGGTCCAAAAAAATCGAAGTGGCTATTTTGCCACGAGTGTTTGGCATTACAACAAGCTGATCACAATCTAACGTCCCTAAATCAACATTCAAGTGTTTTTCCACCTGCCTACAGACTCCCCACCCCAATACCCATCTCTTTACTTGGCCATTCATCGTAGGCCACCAAAAGTCCTCCTTAAGTTTTTTTCATGGCCTGCCCCAAATGTCCTTCATAAGCTGCAGCTATTATCTTGATTCTTACCTCAAATAAGAGGTACAAATCTGTTGTCTCTCATTACAACGTTATCATCACATAATGACATTTCCTCGATGAACTTAAAGTAAGGTCGGGCACCAAGAGGTAGTACACTCTTGCTCATTAATGTACCCTTAATGAGTTTAACCACAGTTTGCAGGGTCTTCTTCCGTGGACACAATCCAGTCCTACTTGGATATCATGTTTCTAACTCTTCTATGGCATCATTCACACTTGCCAATACTTCATCAGTTTCAAGGTCACTCTCTTCCCCTGCAATATCTGGCAACTGAGACAAACAGACAGTGACTCAGTTCTTCCATTATGGAACATCTATTTTTTTTCACTTTTCTCAGCAACCTTCGACACAGTGTACCACACCTTCTGGTGGACCTTTCAAGGCTGCGGGATGGCGGGCCCGGCGCTTTATTGGATTACCTCCTTCCTGAAGGGACGCTCCCAGTCTAGTTTATCTCATCCAGACTCCATCTAGACTGAGGATGCCCCCAAGGCTCCTCCCCCACTCTCCCCACCTCTTCAATTTGTATGTACATCCTTTAGTCAATTTACTGAAAAACAAAAACTGTGCTACATACAACTACAAAGACAAAAAATATGATTTGATTCCCTCACCCGATACGGAAAGTTGTTAACAATTTGCGTTAAGTACCTCACAAACGTTTGCCATGCTCGTCACGCAGTAAATACACCGCGGAATTCGATGTATTTTTAGTCTTCTCTTAGGGCGATCCACTCAAGCAGTGGCTCCCATATTCGTGATTTAGATATCGTGCTAATTGTACATATGACAGACTTTTCCCATCCGCTGAGATTTTCGACACAAATTTTCACCTCACTTAACATTGTGGTTTTTTCTGTTTTATGATGTCACTATAAACATGCTTCAACACACCATGGGGACTCCACGGTCAAACAGGTTGCCTTTGATTTCTTCACATCACCCATTCAAATGTTTGTAGATCAGCTTTTCAGTTTGCCCCTTTTTATTATTATTACTTTCCCCTTTATGTCCTTCCCAGCCCTGAAGAGTCACATCAGATACACGGTGTGACAAACACGTGTCGGCTGGTTCTTGCCAAATGTACTGATCAAGATTGAATTATAAATCTTACCTTCACGCAAATTTGGACTTTGACCTTTCTGTCTTTTGTTCGCATGAACATTGTCGTAATTGTTGAGTTCTGAGATCAGAACCTATTTACTCTGCAACTTGTGCACAGGATTTGAACTTATGAATCTTGAAGTCCTTTTCTGCAGTTGGTTATATCAATGTAGTAAATGGGGTCCCATAGGTGGGTTTTTTGCTTTATTGAATCTTCCCAGAGCCAATAGTTTATGTGGTCTTTCTACTAGATTCTTAAGGGAAATGTTCAGTGGTACATAAACACTGCACCTCATTTCAGCTACAAGAGCAATCCACAATAAATAAACATGGATCTCTGACACAACAATTGGAATTCATTGCATGGTGAACATTTCCTTGAAGAACTTTACAACAGTGCTGCTTAGTTCTTTCTACAGTATCTCACTGGCAATGCTCTCCTGAGGAAACTTCAACAGGCTAGACAAGGAATACACAGAAAGCTTATGGAGATATCGTGTTTAGCTCACAGAATGGAATTTTGTAGGATCTGTTATATTCCATATAGATACCCCAATTTAGGTTTGGGTAACATCCCAATCTTTCACCTATATTCATCGCTACATTATATACATAACGGGCTGCTGGACGGACCATTTACCTAGTTACAGTACTGCACACAGAACGTGGGGTTTTCCCTGAACAATTATTATGCATGAGCATCCGTGAATTCTTGGAAACTCAGCAGGGCTACCATCTCCTGTATAATAACTATGTACAAGGTTTATTCCCTACGTCATCCTAAACCCGGCAGTGGCACAGCAAGGTAGAACCCCTAGGAAACCTTTGGGTATAAAAAACCTCACATCTTGCTGAGATAGAGGAGATCATGACTTCCATGCCGGTACACTGAAGTGATACGCTGAAGTCCTCTGCATGCAGATACTCCAGCTCACAGTGGTCTGACGTGCCTTGTGGGGTGCCCAACCCAAAACCAGGATGGGGTCCCACAATTTCTTACTTCAGGTAATGGGGGTTGACCTTATCCTAGAGTATTATTGGCTTAACACCTACATACTTGCTAGGTACACTTAGGTACATCTAGTTAGGAAAGCATCGTAGCAGTACGCATTTTATTGTCATGTATTTTATATACTTGCCTGTATTCATGGTTATAGCAAGATGGTAGAACTCTACCATCCTTTTACTTTCCTAGTGCTTCTAATCATTTCTATTTGTTACTGTCTAATGATTGTTTCAGCACACATATTTTACACTAGAATGACGACTGTTCAATAAATTCTTATTGAAAACATCCCCACTGTTTATTCCATGTATCTCTCTGAGACTAAATGAGCACGAGTGACTGAGTGAAAAGTAGTACACTGCTTCCACGGTCCTGAGGAATCAGGGTTTTCATGTTCGAGGGTTGGCGAGAACTATTCCGTCCCTGGTAAGAGGAGTTTCTAGTGGCACTGTGGGCTACCTGGTATACAGGTTAACATTCCCAGTGGGGGTTCTCAGAATAAGTCTGGGACTAATCCTACAATGTAAAGAGTTTTTTTTACTAAATAGCCTGTCATTTCAGACCTTTCTACTGCATGTAGGGGCATATTATCAAGCCTATTATCGCCGCTTTAGCTGCCCTTTTCGTCCGAAAAGCGGGGATAATGGCAACCCAGTATTGGCAAGGACATGCTAGCGCATGTTACCTTGTCTTAGCACCGATTTTCCTTACACCTTTCATCACATCTCTAATGAGATGCAAAGTAGGTGTTCCCTAGCAAAACAACATTAAAAATATCGCTATCTGTCCTTCCCAGTATTTACAAGCCTGCCCAGGACACATATAGCGATATTAAAAGCCGCGTTAACCACATTTATGACCAGTATTTTTCATCTGTGAAAATCCTGCCTTGACTATCTTTTACAAGGGTGGTGGAATGTACCACTAAATCCACATCTCCCTATCACTAAGGATTCCCCTATCGATGCAGGTTTATTGCCAGATTCACAGCGATAAACCTGCATTTCGCCGCTATTGCCAGATTTTCAGCACTGTGGAGATAAGCGTTATAAATACCACAATATCTCAGCGATCAAATCCAGCGATAGCCGGCTTTAAACAAAATTGCACTAAGCGCGCTCTACAATATTTATCGCTGATTGTTGATGATATGCCTCGTTGTAAAGACGGATGGCAGACACTGATGAAGTATAGTTCAGAATAGGTTTATTGGAGAAGAGAGCCGCCCAAACTGGTACAGCTTCAGGACAGCATAAGTCCCCAACTGACACATCAGCATCCCTCAGTACTAACACTCTATATGACATCAACAGATTCTATGCCAGAAAGCTGGCATCATGACATCACCACTGCTCCCCCCTTTTTAACAAAAAAAAACAATTATACTTGAACATAGTCTCTAAGTTTATAAGGTCTGGTGTGAATTCTGGTGCTTTTTCTGATATCACAACTCTTTTTCAACATATCTTTGCTAAAATTTAAATTCTTGTCAGAAGAACAAGGATCTTTTGCTATGCAAGATATGTTTCACCAATTACCATTGGCCAATTTAACAGCATTTCTCCTAATTTCTACAACTTGTTGACTTTCCAAAATTTTAGAAAACCCTATTCTAACAGCAACTGGTTTTTTGACTCTCACCTAATCTGTTACTCTAATTTTGTGGGTTTCTATTTCAATTGTTGAATCATTGTTTTTTTAGTGTTAAATTCAGATGAACTTTTATTAGCAGACTTCCACATTTCTCCCATGTTACAACCATGATGAAAAGATTTTACCATCCAAAATGGATACACTTTAGAACATGCTTTTCTTCCTCTCATGAGTTCAAATGGGCTTAAATTGGTCGCTACCTGAGGAGAGGTCCGATATGACCAAACAAGATCTTTTACTGCTTGGAAAATACATGTTTTTCATCTAAAAGCTGCTTGTACACATTCTACCACAACTCTATTAAACTTTTCAGTTTTTTCATGGCTTTGTGGGTGATAAAGAGGGGTTCTAGTATGTTTAATTTCACAAGAATGTAAAAATGATTTCATTTCTTGTGAAATAAATTGGACACCATTGTCCATAAGTATCTCTTCTGGGTAACCTTCTCTCTGAAAAATCTTTTCCAGACAGGTGATAACACTTTTTGAATTGGGGATTGAAATTGGATCTACTTTAACCCATCTTGATAGATGGTCAACAAGGACTAAAACATATTTTGAACTGGAAGGCAGAACATGGAATGGTCCAAGAAAATCCATGCCTAACTTTTGCCAAGCTCTCTGAGGGGGAGATACAGAATGCTCAATAGCACCTTCCAAAACAAGAACCTTATCACTAGAATTACACCGTGCACATTGTTTGACTAGCTCCTCAATTTGAGTGTCCATTCTGGGCCACCAGAAATCAGATCTAATTTTCCTTTTGGTGATTGTAGCACCCAAATGACCCGAATGAGCTGCTAGGATGATTTTTTCTCTGTAACAAGTAGGAGGAACAAGTTTATCGTTTCTAACAATTTTTCCTCCTTCAAGAGAAGGTTCATTGTTAACTTTCCAGAACATTTGGAGATCTGGAGAAAGACATTTCTCCTTAGGCCAGCCTTTTTTTTATTAACGAGACAACTTCTTTTAAAACAATATCTTTATCAGTCTCAGTTACCCAATCTTCTCCAGCGAAAGTGGGGGTAACTTGATCAATGTAAGCTACAAAACACTCTTCTATATCAGTTTCCCAATTCTGTTCATCTGTATCATTAATGGGAAGCCTAGATAAGTAGTCTGCCCTGCTGTTTTTTCCACCAGGGATATACTCCACATTAAATGTGAACTCAAGTAATTTTGTAGATAGTCTAGCTAGTCTAGCTGTAGTACGTTTGACATTTTTTCCTGATAAAATATCGACTAACGGTCGATGATCAGTTTTAAGTGTAAAGGATCTACCCCATAAATAAGATTTACATTTTTCGACACTCCAGACACAAGCTAATGGTTCTTTTTCTATTACAGAATATTTTCTCTCAACAGGACAAAGTGTTCTGGAAGCAAACCCTATTGTTTGTTCTTTACCTTTATCATATTGTGACAATACAGCACCAAGTCCGTATTCGCATGCATCAGCAGTAACAATGGTTTGTTTACCTACCACAAATGGCTGTAGAGCTGGAGCTTTTACAATATGATCTTTGATCAATTGAAAACCCTTTTCACACTCTATTGACCAGACAAATGTTGTCCCTTTTTTAAGTAGATTCCTAAAACATTCTGTAGTTTTTGCAAAATCTTTCATGAATTTTGCATAAAACTCGCAAAGTCCAAGAAAAGACATGAGTTGTTCTTTATTTTGGGGAGCAGGTGCTTCTGTAATGCTTTTAATTAATCCAGGTCTAGGCTTAATACCTTGCTTGGAAATCATGTGACCTAAATATTCAATTTCTTTTGTTTTGAAATAGCATTTACTCTTTTGTAAGGTTACACCTCTGCTTTCTAATCCAGTGAATACATCCTTAAGAACCAGATTGTGTTCTGCTTCATTTTTGGTAAAAATAAGTATGTCGTCTTGAAAAACTACGATGTTGGGGTTATGTTTGAACATTTCAGTCATAAGTCTTTGAAAGACTGCAGCTGCTGAAGCAAGGCCGAACGGAAGTCGTCAGAATTGAAAAAACACCATCAGGGTAACAAATGCAGTAAGGTGTCGAGATTGGGGATGAAGTTCAACCTGATGGTACGCTGCTTTAAGATCTAATTTAGTAAAGCATGAAGAAGACCCAACTATTGCAATGAGATCTTCAATGCGTGGAAGAAGAAAACCATCTACCCAGATAGCTTTGTTAAGACTCCTCAAATCAGCACACATTCTCAATTCCCCTGATCTTTTTCTTGCTAAAACAATAGGTGAAAGCCACAGAGTAGACTCAACTTTCTCAATAATTCCTTGTCCACATAATACTTGTAAGTGTTTGTAAAGATCTTCTCTTATACTCATAGGAACATTACAAAGTTTGTGCTTGACAGGATTAGTGTTTTCTTTAAATTTTAATAAAATGTTGAAAATTTGTAATCCTGCCAAGACGATCCTCAAAAACTTTTTTGAACATTTGTTCCCAGTTATTAGAGAACTGGGTAGAAGACAGAGAATAAGTCTCTTCAGATGAAGATTGGTTGTGATCAGTTTGTTTGTCTATGTAAACAGGATTCTTTAATCCAGGTTTAATGCTTAAACCTAACACAGCTTGATGAATAAGCCCGAAAACATTAATTCCTCTCCTTGCAATGTACACTTTTCCTTTGATGCTTTCTCCTAGTACGCAAATGGTAGTCCAAAATATCCTAATAAATCAATTCTACTGCCTTCAAAAGCTACTGTTAGAATGTCAGGTGGTAATAAACTTTCATCACTCCAGAATGTTTGATATTTATCTTCTGATATAATAGTAATATGGGCTCCAGTGTCTACTAGAAGTTAAATTTGACTTTTTTCAATCGTTACATTTACCTCTGGATCAGGAATGTGAGAGAATTTTTCTTCATTGTTATTCTTAACAACAACTACATATTCCTGAGTAGTAACATCATCGTCAAAAATGTTCTCATCATCATTAACCACACATCAAACGTTCCCTCTTCTATTACTCAAACAAACTTTAAAAAAATGACCTATTTTGCTGCATTTCCCACACTGCTGATTAATTGCTGGGCAATTTCTAAATGAAGAAACACGTAAAGAAGAACCACATCTGTAACAATACATTCTGGAATTGATTTGTCTATTTGGTACAAAACCTCTTCCCCCTCTATAATAACCAGATCTTCTGATGTTATCACGAAAACTGATACCTCTAGAAACATTGTCTTGCAAAGGGTTAGGTAGTTTTGTAGAAGTGGTAGGAGAATTCTTTGTAGAGACTGCCCCTGAAATAGAAGTGTTGGATAGAGCAGTTTCAAGTTGCTTGGCATCCTCTATAGAACTTTCAATAGTTTTAGCAATGTCTATTGCTTTGTCTAAACTGGGGTCTTTACATGTAAGAAGTCTTCCTTGTATTTTTTTACCAAAACAAGGTGCAACTAATTGATCTCTTATAAGATGAGAGGTAAAGTTTTCAAATTCACACTTTGAAGCCAAAACATTTAACGCTGTAATGAAAGTGTCAATACTTTCTTCAGATTTTTGCATTCTGGTAAAAAATTTGTATCGATGCACCACAATATTTTTAGTTTTAGAGAAATATTTATCCAGTTTTGCCACTGCTATTTCAAACTCATCTGGATCTTGACCATCAGGTGGATCATAATCAGGTAGGTGATCAAAAATATTTTGTCCTTCAACACCTAAAAGATAATACATTAAATGTTTCTTTCTCTCTGGTCTATATCTTTGACCATCTATTGCACCTAAATATGCATTGAAAGACCTGAACCATAGTTTCCACTATAAAGGTGGATTTCCAGGTTCCTGTAAAAAAAGGTGTAGGTGCTATAACACTTTGCATATTTTAGTTAATGAATAAAAACAAAAAGAACAATTTGAAGTATATATGAATAAATAAGTTAGCAATGAAGATGTTTCAATAAATTGACTATGTAAAATAAAATACCATTTTTGACCACAAGATGGCAATGTTGTACCAAATGAATAAGATTTGGAAAAACCAAAATGTATGCAAAGATGCAAAAATGCTGTGTGTATCAGCGACGAATTAGAAATGACTCGTAAACTAATACACCAAAGCTGTGTGTATCAGCGTGTGTTTCTTTTGTAGAACTAGTTGAATGCACTGGAATACACAAGGCTGTGTAAATCAGCGTGATGATCTTAGTGTGATACAAAATTGATCTTCTTCGAATACTCCCACATATACAATAAGTTTTGAAAATGATACGCTGTTGACTGCTAGCGCTGTGAGCATAATAATTAAATGCTAATCATGAGCTGTGCGCGTAATCAAATGCCGAACAAACCAATGATAAGCTGTGCGCATCAGCGTAATGATTACATTATAAGACCAATCCAATATGGACGTTGTTGACGCATAACAATCCAAACTTCGATTGAATTGACTGCGTTCAGGACGTTCAGAACGCAGGACGTTCGAGACGTACTTCGCTGTGAGGCAGAAATGCCCCGGTTACTTACCGGTAATCTTCATTACTCCGAGTCCATGTCTTTCTCGCCGCAGTAATTACCCATGAGCCTCTGGCTCCACACAGAACTCCAAGTATAAAACAAAAAAACGCTCTAGTCTCCCACTCCCTCCTCCAAGATGGCCCCCAGTGGCTCCAGCCAATCCCATAAAGGGATACAGAAATACCAACACGACCTGAAGAACCAAGCCGCAGACCTGAAGCCACCAACAGGGCCGGGAGGGAAGGGAAACTATACTGTGGCGAGGAAGACATGGACTTGGAGTAATGAAGATTACCGGTAAGTAACCGGGGCATTACCTCCTCGTCCTGTCTTCCTCGCCACAGTAATTACCCATGAGCCGATATCAAAGCAATCAGCTTCATGCAAGGAAAACACTCCACAGAAATCATGCAGAGAAACATATTTCAAACACAAGAGGTACAAAAATTCCACAGAAACATACACCTCAAGTAATCCCAGCCGACAGTACAGAAGAGGCAAAGGAAACAGAACCCCCACCCCCAAACTGAAGGTGATAATGGGACCTGAAAGTATGTGGGGACGACCAAGTGGCAGACCGGCAAACATCCTCCACGGACACCCCCTTAAAAGCGGCCCACGATACAGAAACAGACCAGGTGGACCGACCCTGAACAGGAAGAGGGGGAAGTTCAGAAATAGAACCATAAGCCAACAGTACGGCCTCCTCAATCCAACGACTGATAGTGGACAGGGAGGGCTCTAGGCCCGGACGAGAGAAACCAAAATTGACAAACAAATTGTCCACCTTACAAAAGGAAGAAGTGCGTGATAAATAAACCAACAATGCACGACGCATATCCAACAGGTGGAGAAGGCAATCCTAAGCCGAGGAAGGATCAGGACAATGAATCGGAAGAACCACTGCAGAAGAACGGTGAAAATAAGAATCCACCGTAGGAATAAACGTAGGATGAGGGCGCAAGACCACACGACCAGACAAAATGACCAAAAATGGAGCAGACCGCAGGAAGGCACCCAGCACACCAATACGCCTGGCAGATGCAATAGCCACAAGAAACACCACTTTGAGTGTCAAGAACATCAGGCCCACCGACTCCAAAGGCTCGAAAAGGAGCCGACTGCAAGGAACATAACACCAGAGGAAGGTCCCAAGGAGGAGAACACAAGACAGGATGGGGACGTCGCAAAGAAAGCGACTTAAAAAGCTGAGCCACCAAAGGAGAAATATGAACCAAAGGCAGGACATGAAATGCCCGAATGGCGGCCCAGGGATCCCTGAGAGTGGAAATGGCCAAGCCCAAAAGGACCCATCAAGAAAAAAATCCAGAATCCGAGCAGGGTCCAAAGAAGCCAACGACAGCCTGTGACACACACAGCAAGAGGCAAAGTCATCCCAATGCGTAGCGTAGGACATAAGAGTAGAAGGCCTCCGAGATTGCTGAATGACGCCAGCAACGGCAAAGAACTACCTGCACGCAACAGCGAACCCCTCTCAAGAGCCAGGCCCGCAGACCCAGGTACCGGAACACAGGCAGAGTCAGAAGAGGACAACAGAGGATAAGGCACGAACGGTAACGTCCAGCCCGGAGATACAGCCAATTCCAGCAAAAGGTGATACCAAGGACGACGGCATCACCCTGGAGCAACCAGAAGGACAAACGACCCCTCCCACTTGAGCTCCCGCAATACCTTCGGAATCAGGGGAACAGGAGGAAAGGCATACAACAGGCCCCTCGGCCAAAGAAACGACAGAGTGACCACACACCAAGCATCCAGACAAGGCATAAACGTGTAAAAACAGCGGAATGCGGCAGAGGTCCGGGAAGCAAAGAGGTCTACAATCGGAGACCCAAACATCCACCGCAACCATCTGAACATCAAGCGTGGCAGGGACAAAGACCCCATGGGTAAATGGGGAACCAAAAGCCCGGAAGCACGAGAAAGCTCAGGAGCCAGAAGCAAACGGGCCTCCGCCGTCTACCGAAACATATTACCCAATTGAGAGCCAAACAGTCACACACCAGAGAAATGGATGTATAACAGCAGACCCTTCAGTGCAGCATCAGCCTACCATGACCGGAGCCACAACAGCCTGCACGCATCGAAAGAAGACCCAGCAGCCGAAGCAGCCGTCCCCAAAGAAACATGTCGTACCCGGAACGCCAGATTAGAAGAGACATCTACCCCCTGGTCCAACAATACAGCCAAAGACTGAAAATCCGTAAGGAAAGACTGGACGGCATATTAAGAACAGGCCGCAGCCCGGAAGGAGAAAGCAGCTGCTGCAAAAGTGCGCCACACCATACCATCCACCTTACGATCCACAGGGCCAGCAGGAGAGGAATCCCCCCAAACAACAGTCCAATGAGAGGACATACTGGCCATCAAGGAATCAACCTCAATAGAGGAAGGGATTGTCACAGCAAAGTCCTGCAGAGGATAGCGGTTATTCAAGAAAATGCGGAAAAGAGCCCTCGCCCACATTCTCCCACTCCGACTCCAAAACTATCAAAACAGAAGAATGCAGAGGCAAAGAATCAGGCTCACAACGCTGATACTGACAAATAATCATCTTCCAGAGGCACAACAGAATCAGGAAAAACCAAGTTCCAGCGAATGTGACCCAACACCTTCCTCAGGTCGGCACCCTGCACAACACGATCGTTGACGTCTACATCCTCCTCCGACTGAGATTCAGGAGCAGGAGCATCATCAGCCATAGGCCATTCAGCAGGAGGAACCAGCCCCATAACCTGTAAAGCAGCAGCCATAGCATAATCTACCTTTTTTTAAGAATTTTTATTGCAGCTGTAATAAGAGTACAATCAAGTTGCCAGTGAGGTCAGCATCTGGTATTCAAGGTACAAAAGTTCTGAGGTGGTAGCCTCAAACTAACACGGCCATTCAGCTCACATCCCGGAGGTCGAGCGGCAGTACACATTAGAGTATTATTCGCTAGGATCTGTAAGGGTACGCACAAATAACTGTTTCCCAGGTAGTACATATAGCTGTGTTTCTAACCATCTGGGTCCCCCCGCACCTGGTCTAGCGAGCTCTAAACAATAACAAACAACTTACTACCCTCCTCCCAGTTCTCCCCCCGAACCCCCCCATCCCTTGCCCCCTTATTCCCCTATCCCACCCCTCCCCCCTGGCGTGTCAGAGGTCCACAAGAGCAAGCACGATTCCATGCGGGCATAGCAGGTCCGAGACCGACAATCAGGATTAATCAGTAGGAAAGTGCAGTCAGCACGTGGGGCGCGGGGCGATCCCACGAAAGCAATGGGCCGAGCACCCACCTAAGCCGTGGTGTCTAAGGGCCAGGGCTACCCGGGAGGGAGCCCTCGCCATCAGAGTTCGGCAGCGTGAGTTCTAGTACCAGCCTCTCCCAGGCCCGGGCCCTCTCCAGAGCAGTATCAGTGCCTGCCCTAATCGCCAGTTGCAGACGTATCTCTCCCTCGCAGCTGGCCCATTTAGTGAGCTCCACCCGCCATCTCTCCACTGTGGGCCCCCTATTTGCTCCCCATTGGGACGTTATGGCTCGCTTCGCTAGCAGTAGACCCAGGTCTAGGAATTTACTAGTGATTTTTTTTTGTTGATGTGTGTGGGAACCAGTGTAGGACGCAGTGTGCCATTGTGTGTTGCAAATCCCTCTCAGTGATCGCCTTCATATTTTCCACCACCCCTTGCCAAAAGGAGCCCAGAGCCGGGCAGGACCAGCACATGTGTTGGAAATCAGCCACCTCTGCCGGACAGCGTGGGCAGGCCGCTGAGTGTGTCGGGAAATACCTATGGAGCTTGTCAGGGGTCAGGTACGCTCTGTGTAGGATGTAAAAATGCACCAGCTGAAACCTCGCATTGCGCGTCCCTTTCCAGGCCCGTTCTACTATACCAGACCACGCCGTTTCAGGGATCTCCATCGTTAAATCCGCCTCCCATTTCGCCTTCAGAAATGCTAGTGGGGTCTGAGCCTCCGCAGTCATGCGTTTATAGAGGCACGTTATAGCTTTAACCGTCCCCGCGGCCACTACCAGGTATTGACAGCCCGTGGACACCGGAGGCTCCACCAAGCCCGCCTTCCAGTGTTTACGGATCGCCGCGGTCAGTGCCGCATGAAGGAGGAAGTCTCCCCTCGGCAGTTCGAAGCGATCCTGCAAGAGATCGAAGGGCATTAAAGCTCCGTCGTCATATAGATCTCCAATGGTCGCCAGTCCCTGTTGCTCCCAGTTCTCCAGTCGGTGCCATGAGCCCCCGTGCGGGAGCGCCCTGCATAGCTTGAGCGGGATCTCCGATGCATACGGCACCGCAATGTGACCTCTCCGCAGATACCTATTCCAGCACTTCCAAACCGTCGCGAATTCCTGAGTAAGGTGGAGGTCCCCCATCGGCAGGCCCAGTACAATCCGGGAGATCACCTGCACCGGCCCCACTGGCTCACCAGACCCGTTCTCTTCCCTCGTGGCTCTCGCTGTCCACTGTGTCAACCACTGCAACTGGGCCGCCAGGTAGTACAGCTCGTAGTCCGGCACCGCTAGCTCCCCCTCACCTCGAGGCCGCAGAAGCGTGGTCAGTGCCACCCTGCGCCTACCCGAGCCCCACAGAAAACCGGTCACCATGGTCTACAGCCGACGAAAGTAGCTTGCCAGACCGGGAGGGTCCGAAAAAAATAGAGCGGCAGCGTCACCATCTTAAGGAGTGCCACCCTTCCCGCCAGGGATAGGGCGAGCATACCCCAGAAGTCAAAGTTAGTTTTAGGGAGTCGGATCGCCGATCCGATGTTGCCCTCCAGAATGTCTATGTTGGTATGGTAAATCGAAGTGCCCAAGTATCGAAGGCCCCTCTCCTCCCAGGTCACTCCTCCTGAAAAGTGTGGGCATGGTCAGGAACAGGTATGACTTCGCCCAGTTCACTCTGAGGCCCGACACCCTGCTCAATGCCTGAAGTAAGGCTTTAGCTCCCCGCAGGGAGGCCGCGGTGTCCCCCAAAAACAGCAGGAGGTCATCAGCATATAATGCGATATGATGCACCTGTCCATATACGTCCAACCCCTGATATGCCCGTCCCAAACGGGCACGCGCCGCTAAAGGTTCGATCGCTATGGCGAACAACAGGGGCGAGAGGGGGCAACCCTGTCACGTGCCCCTTCCTACTAAGCAAGCCTCTGAAATTATACCTCCCGTTCTGAATCTCGCCGTCGCGTTCTTGTATAAAAGTGCTGTCCAGTCCGCAAAATCCGTACCCAATCCCATGGCGCGCATAACATGGAAAAGATACGGCCATTCCAGGCTGTCAAAGGCCTTCTCCATGTCAACGGCAAACACCGCTGCCTCGTCCACCTCGTAGGTGTCAGCCTCCAGAACGTGGAGAAGCGGCCGTATATTGAGCGTGGTATTGCGGTTCCAGATAAAGCCCGATTGGTCCACGTGGATCAGAGTGGCCATGTGGGGAAGTAGGCGCGTCGCCAAGATCTTGCTTAGGATTTTGTAATCCAGGTTGAGCATGGACAGTGGGCGGTACACCGACCTATCCCAAGGCGGCTTGCCAGGTTTCAATAGAGGGACAATGAGTGCCTCACCAGTGGTCTTCGGTAGGCTGCCGAGGTGTTTGGCCTCATTGTAAAGCCACGCCAGTCGGGGGGCCAGGAGGTCGACGTAAGTGTTGTAGAACTCCGTCGGGAGGCCATCAGAGCCCGGTGTTTTATTCCGCGCCATACTCTTGATGGCGACTCTCACCTCTCTTTCATCAATCTTACCCCCTAGAGATTTTGCAGTCTCTTCATCCAGCTCTGGTAGGTCCAGCCCCTCCAGGAAGCTCTGGAACTCAGCCTCCAGCGGTAACACCCGACTACGGTAGAGCTCTGTGTAATAGTCATGGAATAATTCATTTATTCCCTGTTGGTCGAACCGCGCCAACCCCGCATGATCCCTGAGTTCGAGAATGACCGAACTTCGGCGAGCCGGATTGGCCAGCCAGGCCAGGAGCGCCCCCGTTTTGACCCGTTCCAAATGCGCACGCCTAAGGTATGCTTTGTGATCGAAGCACCTGAGGCACTCCACCGTCGCTGCTACCGACTCCCTCGCCTCAAGTAGTGCCTCCTGAATGTCTGGTCGCTCAGGCCGGTCCTTCTCCAGCGATCGTAGCTTCGCGTCCTCCTGTTCAACTGCATTGAGCAAGGTCTTCCGCACCCGACCCCGTCGCAATGCATCGTCCCCGCACCACTGTTTTAAAGGCGTCCCACTCGATTGTCGCCGATCCCGCAGTCCCCGCGTTATCCCGAAAATACGACTCTATATCCGTGGCGATCGTGGCCCGGAAGACCTGATCGTCTTGCGCCTCCGGGCGAAGTATCCAGGTGGGAATGCGTGGGCGGCACTGCGACCACTGCAGGTGTACCAGCAGAGGGTTATGGTCGGAAATCGTGCGCGTAAGGTACTCGCTATGGCACACCTCACCATGCACCTCCAGGGAGCACACGAAGGCGTCTATGCGAACGTGAAGTTCGTGCAGGGAGGAGAAGAAGGAGTAGTCCCTGTCTAACGGGTGGTGGGTCCTCCAAACGTCAATTAGCCCCCAACGCCGCTGCCAATCAGAACGCGCAAGCGTCAGTCTGGTCGCCGGTGCATTTAGTAAAGGGGGATGTGAGCGGTCCAAGGCAGTGTCAGACACACAATTGAAATCCCCCTCAGAGAGCAGAGGGCCCATTAAGAACGGTGCCAATGTGCGGGACAGCAAGGAGAAGAAAGCAGGTTGGTCCACATTCGGTGCATATATACAACCCAGCGTGAGGTCCCTCCCATCTAGCTTGCCCCTCACCACTACATACCTACCCTCCGGGTCAATAAGCTATTGCGTGCATTGAAAGGGAACCCCCGCCCTTATCCAGATGACCACACCCCTGGCATAGGCCGAGTAATCAGTGTGAAATACCTGCCCCCTCCATCTGCGCTGCAATGCTTTCCCTTCCTGCGCTAAGAGATGCGTTTCCTGGAGGAAGGTCATATATATGCCCCGTCTAATTAAGTGTGAGTGAATCTTGTGGCGTCTATGCATGGTGTGCATCCCCCTCACATTCCACGTGAGACATTTGTATCCTAAGTCGGGTCCCATGGCAGTACCCGTTGCAGTGCATACAGACCCCTAAGGGAGCCTCTGACACGTCCAGAACCCACCCCCCAACCCCCATACCCATTATCAAACAGTTCAACCCCACTCCCTCTCCCCCGGACAGATAACCAACGTGGTAACCCCATCCAAACCCTGCAAAACAAGCGTCAATCAACAAGAGTAGGCTAGGCTATACGGCATGTCAATGCCAGTTAGGTCCGGAGCTTCCCCCCCCCGCACCCCTTAGTATTCAAAAGTTCACCCATTCTACCCCCCCTCAACAGTACAGTTATGAGCAGCAGAAGACAGTTGACCCCGCCACCCCCGCAACCGCAGGTAGGACCCTCCCCGCATCCCAATACCGTATAATAGAGTTTCCCTTGTCCTCATAACCTCTTCAGCCAAAGATACCGTCCGCCGTCTGCGGGGTAACCACTGAGAGATCCGTCTCGGATAGGCCATGAGCGCTGCTGGAGCCTGAACTCAGTTCAGCATTCTTTGAGTGGTCCGAGCCGTTACTGGAGGGGCTGACCTCCCCTTAGCTGATGGCTGCCACCGCCATCACCGCCTTGTTTCTCTCCTGTTGCCATCCAGTGGGGGAGCCAGGTTGTCGTGTCGGTGTCACTTCAGTAGAGCCACGTCTAGGCGTGGTCTCAGCGGGGGTTTCTCCATCAGCTATCCCCCTGGTTTCTATCCAGCCCCAAGCCTCCTGCGGTGTGGTGAAGAAATGAGTGCTCCCTCCAGCAATGACCTTTAGTCGGGCCGGAAACAACATAGCATAGGGCAGCTGCAAAGCTCTCAGCTTCTGCTTGACCGCCAGGAAGGACGATCGTTGACGTTGAACGTCTCTAGTGAAGTCCGGGAAAATCATGACCTTGCTGTTACCAATGCGTAGGTTCGGCAGGGCCCTAGCCGCTTGGAGAATGTGATCACGATCCCGGTAATGTAAAAGGCGCGCCACCATCGGGCGAGGCGGTCCTCCGGCTCTAGGCGGGAGTGACGGGACTCTGAGGGCGCGGTCCAGAGCGCAGAATGGGGAGAGCCCCTCCGGCGCCACCTCCGTCCGCAACCAGTGTTCCTAGAAGGCCACTGCGTCTTGGCCTTCCTCTCTCTCCTGGACTCCCACGAAGCGGAGGTTGTTGCGTCTGGAGCGTCCCTCACTGTCCTCGGCCCTGAGTTCCAGCACCCGAACTTTCTGCGCCACTTCCGCCAATGAGGCCTTCAAGGTCTCTACGTCCCCTGGAACGTCTTTCATGTTCGCCTCCATGGTCGTAACTCGCTCTTTCAGCTTCCTGTGGTCATCCTTCAACAGGGACAGGTCCGTGCCAATGGTGTTCATTCGCTTCTCCTTGGCCTCCCGCGATGCCACAATGGCCTGCATAATGTCACTCAGGGAGGGGTCCCGTGGCGGAGCCGAGTCCCCAGAGCCAGATGCCTCCTCGCCACCCGGCATCGTGTGACCTGGGTCATCGAGCCTCAGTATATCAAATCCCTTCTTTCGGCGCCCCCCGGACCATCCTGTGGTAATTTTCCGGAGTCCGCTCCAAGCTGCTCACTCAGGCGCAGTGCGCTGGGCCCGTCAGCCCCCAGTCACTTCCACAGGGGCGCCCCCGGCACCAGGTCCGCGCCCCTCCGTCTCCCGTGTCCAAGAGCTCTCTCACCCCCCGATAGTGGATGCAGGGGCAAAGTCAGCGCAGGAAGGACGTCCCAGCCAGGGTCCTCAGGGAGGGCTCGAGGGCCTGCCCGATGTGGTCGCCCGCTGCGGCAAGCGACAGGAAAGTGGGGATGCCGGCTCGTGGATAGCCGGGGGTGTACTCCGGCACAAGGGGTAGACTCCTGGAGTTCTAGGTCCACTCACCGCAGGTCTAGCATGGGCCCTGCCAAGAATGAGGAGAAAGAGGGGGCCCTCCTGGTCGTCTTCCTCCTTGGGGCACCCAGCGAAGCAATCAATGCCGGCACCCTCAGCTTCAGGTCACCAGAGATCCTAGGGGGTGGCTCTCCGGGCCGTGCTAGCTACCTGCAGGCCTCCCCTGAAGGCGCCCCCGGTCCTTCTGACGTCTCCTCGCGACAGGCTCTCTGTCTGAAGCACCCCCCTGCCACCTTCGTAGGCCGTCGTGCTCCTCCTGGTTCAGGGGCCGCCGTTGCTCTCACCTCAGTGCCCGGGAGACTCCTCACCAAGGGGGGGACCTGCAGGCCTCCCAACGTGTTCGGCCAGCCGTCCGGGGCCCGGGGCACTCACACGGGCGCCGCCATCTTGGGGTCAGACGGCCCGCGAATTCACCATTCCAGGGCGCTTCAAGGCCACCGCACCAGCCCGCTCTCCCCACCTCTATCAGTGTGCAAGACGCTCCGCTCCAGGCACTGTTGGGTCCACCGCCCCAATGAGCCTTCTTCTGGCAGCAGCCCGCCTGCGTCAGGCAGCTCAAGTTTCGACTGCAGCCGCCATTTTGCACGTGCAGCGCGCAAACCTCTTCGGTGGGGAAAAAGGTCGCTTTTGGCGGTTTCGGGGGCCCCCAGCTACCCTAGTTTGTGCCCCTATGCTCCCCAGCCCCTCCGATGCTCGGTGGGGGCCAGGGGTCCGATGTCGGGGGTCAGGATGCGTGGTTGCGAGGGGCGGTCGTGGAGGAGCTCCGGAGTCCCGCTACCGTCTACATCGGCGCCCAAGCCACGCCCCCCCATAGCATAATCTATCATGCACTGCAAAAATTCCATAGAAGGAATCGTTACCCCAGAGCCAGAAGCCTCCAAGGAATCAGGAGCAGCCAAATCCGAAGAATCACCCTCCATAATAGCCAAACATGAGTGACAAAACACAGGCAATCCACAGAAAGCACCAGATCAAAAAAATATATACCCGAGGTTGCTAAGCAACCAATGGAAAACACCCACTGCACGCCCCCAACAGCACAGAAAAGCGAGGGAAGTCTTGCGCGCATCCCGGTAAGAATGCCCGGACCCACCGTGCACAGGGAAAACAGCACGAGAAGCCACGTCTCGCCTCCCGCAGCCCCCGAATCATAGAGGCAGCAGAAGGTAAGTGCGAGTCACCGGGAGCCTCCGGCCCCCATAGGAAACGCACCCGGCCGCACCTAGGCCCGCACAGCAGGATACGCGGCCGCGAGACAGAACACACCCATCAACGATCCTGTACAGCAGGACCCAAGGCGCATCCACATGGAGCGAGGCTCAAAGCGCCGCAGCCCACACAAACGCTCCCAAAGTCCGCTAGAGCAGGACACGGAGCGCGCCGGCATAAGAAGGGGGAAAAAAATCAATTAAACAAAAACACGAGTACATCGAACCACGAAGGAACAAACACACTAACTTCCCCCTTCCTAATATCAGAGGACAAGCGGGGCTGCTCCAGCAGTACCCCAGCCCCCACTCACCTGACCAGCAGGGAACACAGCACTCGGGGTAGTGCAGAAAAAAGAACAGGTCGTGTTGGTATTTCTGTATCCCTTTATGGGATTGGCTGGAGCCACTGGGGGCCATCTTGGAGGAGGGAGAGAGAGACTAGAGCGTTTTTTTGTTTTATACTTGGAGTTCTGTGTGGAGCCGGAGGCTCATGGGTAATTACTGTGCGAGGAAGACAGGACGAGGAGGTAATGGCTGCTTTCGTCGCGGCAATAACTGGGAGAACAGGAGAGTTCTAATACGTCATCATACACAGGATGGCAGTGATGAGCAAACACCTCTGTTGCTCGCGATGGATCGGCATAGACAAGCTATGTTTGACGTAAGTCCCCTCCTAGATCTAGTTCTGTTGTTAAAAATCGGGCCTCAATACGACCAGTAAGATGGAGGAGATACGGCCACAGATAATTTTATACAGAAACTACATGTGTCTCACTGAATAATATGAGACTATGAATCGATAATGATCGGCAAAAAGGTCAGGAATGTGGGTAGGGACAGCTCTCTCTCGTAGTGGGGAACTAACAGCCCCAAAAAAAATTGTACTCACGGTTGGTCAAAGTCAGTAGTATTGAATTTTGAAATCGGGATGTACAGAAGAAGTATCCCGTCCTCTGTCGCCACTGTAAAGACGGATGGCAGACACTGATGAAGTATAGTTCAGAATAGGTTTATTGGGGAAGAGAGCCGCCCAAACTGGTACAGCTTCAACACAGCATAAGTCCCCAACTGACACATCAGCATCCCTCAGTACTAACACTCTATATGACATCAACAGATTCTATGCCAGCAAGCTGGCATCATGACATCATCACACTCGTCCTCTCACATAAAAATGTTTTATAAATTGATTGATTGTGGGTTTCTAAAGCGCTAGAATCGACTCCCGAAGGAGTATCTGTGCGCTGTAGACCTCTGGGGAACCCGTCCTGTCTTTCCCTGTGAGATGGTCCCTACTGGGTATCTTCAAGGTGAAACCAGGCATCCCCGCCGTATGTGGGGGGCCGTTGTGGAGATGAGGCAAGCTAATGCCCAGAGTTGCCGAGTGTGTTCCCTGGTTAGAGTAGGCACCGAGGCGAGAACTATCGAGTCCGCTGACCCTGGTCCTCGTCCCTGCCGCGTCGGGAATAGAACCCTGGTCCCGGGCTGTCCTCTGCTTCCGGGTCTGCCGCCTCTAACCAGTGAGCCACACCACTCCAAATGTAAACACCATGCCTGTTTTTTTCTTAATACCACATGATACGCCATACATTTCATATAATTACAACTGCCTTTACATGTAAAGTGTTCTGTCTTTCCCATTTAGTAAAATTATTTCTTAACTGAATATTTCGGTCTATTTTGATGGTTAATAGTTCAAGGATCTGAAAAGCTATTTTGGTGAAAAAGATATAGTATTAAATGTGAGAGAGAGGACACACTGTCCAGTGCATTTAGTTCACCTTTGTTTAAGTTGAATTATTTACATTAACTTGCCCAGGATAAATCATTCTGCATTGATACTCACATTGTCATGACTCAGCATCACACCCTTAGGTGTACCAGTTGTCCCTGAGGTGTAGATCAGAGTACAGCACTGATTTGCATGCTGGGAAGTCATGATGTCATCAAGTTCAGAATCTGGAATTTCTGATCCCAGCTGCATGAACTCCTCCCACTGCAGACAGAAAATAAGAATCAAAACATCAGAAAAGAGAAAGCCATATGCCAATAATGTCAATGCGCCCGATTCACAAAAGTAATCTGAGACAAAATCCTAACTTTACGACTTTCCCAACTTTACGACTTTCGGTATTCACCAAGGGAATTTAGGAGTAGTAAAGTTAGGATTTTGCCTCAGTTAAACTTAAGTTTTGGTCTTAAAATTAAACTAAGTTAAACTTAAGACCAAAACTTAAGTTTAACTGAGACAAAATCCTAACTTTAGTGCTCCTAAAGGCCCTTTGTGAATACCGAAAGTCGTAAAGTTAGGATTTTGTCTCAGATTACTTTTGTGAATCGGTGCCCATAAGACTGCAAAGTAAAACAGGTGCAGGAGAGCTAAAAACAGGGGGCCTTTTTATGAGGAATCGACTTAGGGCAACATCGCAGGTCTTGTTGCTGTGCTGCCCTACGCCAATTTGAAATGGCAGGAATGCACTGTATTTACAAGATACGGTGCAATCCTGTCTTTTCAGCCAGCGCTGGCACACAATTTGCAGCCGAGCGCCAGCGCAGGCACCTTGCACAATGGTGCAAGTGTTGTTGGCATGATTGTTTTTGTGCAGGAAGGGGCATCTTCCTGCACAAAAACATTCCTACCAGGCATTTTCCTCTTTCTATGTGTGCTGTAGAAAGCAGCACACTTGGAAAGAGGAAAAAACAAGGTGATATTAACATATTTCTCCTTGTTGCCTCACCTTGAGAAGCGTACAGATTTGACATTGCCCTAGGTTTACAACACTTTATAAATCTTGGGCAGCATCAAATTCCATGGGTGTTGCATGGGAAAACCCATTGCAAAAACCAGGAAGGCCTCCTTGAGGGAGAGTAAGGCAAGGCTGCAACATGTGCTGCTTTGCCTTACTCCATATCTATGAGGCCATGCAAAACCATGCAGGGTGGCTTGACGTCTCCGCATAGATATGACTGAGAGGCTTGCGCTGCAGCATCATCAAAAAAAGTGATTATTCAGCAGTGCAAGTCTCTCATAAATAACCCCTGGGATATTTAGAGGGTCATAAACAAGAGTTCAAATAATGAACATTTAAGCTGTCAGAAGGGCGAGCAAAACAGAAGACTTAAAAGAAAACACACAGTGAGAAATCAAAGAGAATGCATGCAAGAAACACTGACTTTGGCCCACTGATCAGAGACCATATGTACAGACTAAATGCTCATTAGGAATTGTGACTGTGCCGTTCTGCATTAGCAGGGTAGCACACCAGTCATTGTTATGGATGTGGCCCAGCGACTGGCCCAGTTTTAAGCTGTAAGTTTCAGTTCTACTGGCCTTTTGTGAGAGCCCATTTTAAGATGGCCAACAAACACAAACTTCCTTCCAATATGGCCACCAAACACAAACTTCCTTCCAATATGGCCACCAAACACAAACTTAATTCCAAGATAGCCACCAAAAACAAACTTCATTCCTATGGGGTCACCACACACAAACTTCGTTCCAAGATGGCCGCCAAACACAAACCCAAACTTCACTCCTATAGGGCCACCAAACACAAACTTCATTTCAAGATGGCCACCAAACACAAACGTCGTTCCTATAGGTCACGAAACACAAACTTCATTTCATGATGGGCACCAAAGATGAAAACCATTTCAGCATGTCCAGCCTTTCCCTGTTCTGGGTCCTTTCCATTCAATTCAAGTGGGTCCTGTTCTGGGACAAGCCTCTTCCTGTCGGGTGATTCCTGTTCCGGGTCCAGTCCCTTCTTGTCAGGTGGTTACAGCTCAGTCAGTATCTGGTCAGCATACCAGTGCATCACAACTGCTCTAACGTCTTCCTGCTGTTAGAGTGCTTACCCCTTACATAGATCCAAAACTCCAGCCTTGAGCCTTTTCCCTACGTTGCTGCGTAGCAGGGGACCATTCGCCCTGTAACCTGTGATGCACTGGGGACAGACAGCCTGGCTTCTGAAAGAGGCTACCCTTTCCTTAGAGGCTCTGAGAAAGAAGTGAGGGACCAAACACTAAATCCCACCTTTGGCAGTCCTTGCCGCCGAGTGGTGTGAGTAAAAGCTGCCGTAGGTGTATTTTGGCTCACTTTGTGCACACTTCTGACGTGTGTTATGCACAAGTTATGCTGGTTATACAGTAGAGTGCATTGAATTTGCATTTCCTGATTAGAGTGTGTTTGCTTGGTTGATTCAAGATTGGACTGTTGAACCAGCAGAGCGTCTCTGGGAGGGATAAGCAGACGATTTCTCCTCTAATGACAGGTGAGAAAGAAAGTCAGTGGCTTATGTGCCTAATTGCTTATTATATACTATGAAAATGCAAATGCCCATGCATTCATGTGCACCCTTGCATTTTATTCATCAGTTGGTATTTCATTTTTGTACGTCTTGAAGTCCACTCAAGCCTAAGCTTTATTGCATTTCTACACACATTTTTAACAAGTTCTCCTTTTGTTATGTTATTCCATGTTGTACACCGCACTGTTTAGGTGAACCCTTGAGGTGAGCAGAGCAAAGGAAAGTGAGTATCTCAGAGAGCAGCAGGGCCATCTCTGGCCTCAACCCATAGATCTGTTCCCCCCAGGCCTTCTCGCATCCTACCCACCAGAAGAGCCCGGCAGCTGCCCATGGGAGCCTAGCACGAGGTGTCTTTTCTATCACGTGCTCTGCTCCCACTCACTCGCACTGAGATAAAAAAAGGTTAAATGCACCAACGACGATCAATGGATCTTAGCATCAGATGCTGCAACTGGTCGAGGGCGAAGCGCTGTTAATTGACCTTGCTTATCCTGGGTGTTTGCTTGTGATTTTTGTATTAAACATGAGCGCTACCCTGAGTTTTTGTGTTTTCTTGCACAGAACTTGGTGCATTGTGTGCCGGGAAACATCCCCAATCCACCGCAAATCTTGCATTGGACGCCCCCCCACACGAGGACCCCAGGCACAGAGGTAAGGGGGAGATGTCTTCAGGGGGGGGGCTAGGGTGGAGCGTGGCCCAGCGCTGGCCCTGGGCACAGTGCAACCATCTTGGACCAGATTTAAATGAAGTCTGACTGTGTTTAGTTTATTTTGCTTGCTCGCTTGCGTTGCAGATATTGTTATGAAATGTCTTTAATGTGTTAATATAGCCAGAATAAGGGTTGTCTGGGTAGGAGAAGACTAGAATTCAGAATGGCTGGGTAGGTATCAATGGGAGCAGTCTGGAGACAAAGATTGTGTGCAAATCCATGCTTTAGAGCGAGCTCATGTCATGTCATGTGAAGTAACGAAAGATGCAAGATAGGCAGTAGTTCCAGGGAATGGTGAAAAGGCCCTTGTAGGGTGAAATTGTGAGGGAAAGAGGCCCTTGGACACGACTGATCACCCGCTGAAGGCAGGGACACTTTTGGGTATTAGTGTTTATCAGCGTTCCCTCCTCACTCCACAAGATCAAGAAATGTCCACATAGCAAGCTCCAGCCGAAAGGGGATCTTGCCCACACTATGTACCACCAGTAATGCAAAGCCACGTGCACACTGCACGCGAGCGTCCGTAGAGTGGGCGGGAGCCACTATCGAAGATGAGAAGCCCTCTCCTAATCATGGAGCCTTTCAGACAGAGAGCACAACCCCACAATTCCTGGAGAACGCCTTAGAAGGGGAGCAAACTGACAGACATGGGGATACCTCCCCTCCACTCATTCCAGTGATGCAGATGATGAAGACCCCAGCCACATGTTGTGCAGGGATCCCTACGGATGTGAGAAATCAGTCAATGATGAGATGTACTGGATGGAACACTAAGAAACTAGCAGAACTAGTGACCATCAGAAACCACTGTGCAGCTTCACAGGAGAGAAAGAAGATTGAATCCAAATGAATCCCTTTTGAAACAGCAGAAAGGAAGGGAGAGAGTGTGTGGAGCTCCCCAATGGGCAGGACAAAGGGGGAGCCGAAAGGAGTATGAGGGAACAGAAAAGGGCAGGGGTATTGTAAGGGGGATAAGAGAAGCCCCGGGTGCAGGAGGATTTTGTTTTGCATGGGATCAACTGGGGCATTGGAAAAAAGGCTACCCTAATGCTGTTTCAAATGTGCCAGGTCTTGTTGACACCCCTGGATTTTATCAACAATTATGCATCAATCCTGAGCTTTAGGACAGCCTGAGAGGTCCGGACGGTGCCCTGAATACCCTCATTCCAGTAGATCAAAAAGGTCTCTATGTTGATTGCATTATAAATAGCACATCGTAAGAGCACCAGTCGGCCTATTGACACTGGTGCGAGTTGCTCCATCATTAAAACCTCTGAGTTTCCCTCATTGGATCTCTCAGACTTATCCATAGATGCAGTCGGTATTTCTAACCAGCCTCTTACTCTTCTCACTTCCGACCCCTTCTCTATCTACCATGGGCCCATTACTGATCAGCATGCTTTCCTACTCAGTTCTATCTCACCAGCCATTCGTGGGGTGGGACATTTTGTGCAGAATTAACTGCATAGTGTTTGGAAACGCCGATGGTGTATACCTCCATGTACACCAGCACTGTGAGAATGAGGGGCTCCCTTGCTCTGTGAAAGTATAAACTGTCAATCTGATGCAAATAACTCTAAATTAGCTCCATGCCTAACTTATTTACTTTTCCAGGGGTCTACAGGTTCCAACGATGTGGGGGTTTTTGTGGTGATGGCACCCTTGAAGATCAAGATTCGCCACAAAAGAAGCTGCCTCGAAACCCTCGGTATCGCCTTAACCCCAAGGCATAGGGACACATCTTTCCTGTAATAACTGAGCAGATTAATCCTGGGGTTTTAGTATCAATCGTTAGTAGATGGTGTACCCTTATTCTCCATGTTAAGAAAATGGGGAAGACCACTGTGTACAGTTTATTCTAGATTTACCTGCCATCAATAATGTGGCTATACCTAGCACCTCTGTAGTCTGAAACATGTCACTGTCCTTTCTTACATCCCCGCAAGTGCACAATGGTTTAACATAGTGGACCTTTGTTCTGCCTTGTTCTCCATGCCCATGCATTATGTTTGCTAGATTTGTAGAGTGTGACTGCTGGAAATGGCAGTTTCTGTAGGGTCACCCCCAAACCTTTTGCCTTCCTCCTCCCCTATTTGCTGAATTCATTTTATTGGCTGTAGGACTCCGAACACTTAGCCACTGCTAAACAGTGCTAAAGTGCTTGTACTCACTCCTCAAAACATGGTTCGAGTGACTTATTCACAATTGGCCTGTTAAATGTACCTTTAAGTCCCTAGTAATGAGCACAACATGTACCCAGGGCCTGTAAATTAAATGCTCCTAGTGGGCCTTTAGCACTGATTGTGCTACTCACTTAAGTAGCACTTTAAACATGTCTCAGTCCTGCCACTGGAGAGCCTCTGTGTGCAGTTTACACTGCCATGTCCACTTGGCATTTAAAACCCCTTGCCAAGCCTTAAACTCCGCCTTTAATTTTTTACAAATTATTCACCCCCTAAGGTAGGCCCTAGGTAGCCCACAGCACTCGGTACTGTGTAATTAAAAGGTAGGACATGCATTCTTAAGTTTTACATGTCCTGGTAGTGAAAAACTCCCAAATTAGTTTTTTCACTACAGTGAGACCTACCTCTCCCATAAGTTAACATTGGGAATTCCTTGTTAAATCTAATAAGTTGTAATTGCCAATTGGAAGGAGGGAGGGCTACCATGTTTTTTATTACCTATGGTATTGAAAGGATAAAACCTCTTTAATGGTAAAGTCAAATTTTTCAAAACAATTTTAAAAATGCAACTTTTAGAAAGATGGTGTTTTTTTCTTAGCCCTGTGTGCCTACAGCCTGTCTCCAATATATGTCTAAGACGGGCGACAGATGGACTTTGTTCATTCCTTTTAGATAGCCACACAGAAAGGGAGCTTAAGTGTGACTTGAAGGGCAGTCTACATCCTGATGGGCCATCCTGGGCACACACAGTACTGTTTAACCCCTGCAGTGATACCAGTGGAAGTCTAGTTCGAGTCTCACTTTTTATACTCAAACCTGTCTCCTGTCGGTAGATCACAAGACTTTTTAACAAAAGAGGGACTAAGGTAAAAATGAAAGTGGTATGAGTTGCTGGCAAATCACATGTTGCTACCAAAACACCATTTCCTGTCATTTTCAATGAATTTTGTTGAGAAAACATATGTGGCTTTTCCCATCCTTAATATGAGGGTATATAGGGATTTGCAACTTTGTGTGACAGTGGCAGAGAGGGAGAGATGTCCAAGAGCAGTCGGAGTTCCTCACCGTGTAGAGGTTGGGTCTCTTCTCCTTCAGCTCATCATTGTATTGTACAATGGCCTTCAGATGAGGCAGCTGGTCCTGGACCTAAAATCAACACAAAGGAAACAAAAACAACTCAATTATTACACACAGGACCTATAATTCAGAAAATATCAAAATCAAGCCCTAAGCTTCTACTACTTGTCAGACTAAAGGCACTAGTTTTGAGTGCAAAATACACAGTTTGCCTCCAAACAGGGAACACTTAAGGCTGTAGGTGAATTGGACACATTCTATACTGATCCAAACCCTGCCAGGCCCTTGTCTGTAAGGATTATAGGCTAAGTTTGAAATCCACACTTGGTCTAGACTTTCTGCTAGCCTCTGAGGCACTTAGTGGCTCCAGGTTTTTGGACAGCATCAGCTCTTTGGTCTCACTCATTATTCAAGCCTCACCTGGTTGGACCTCTGTGCTGGCCTCTGAGGGTTCTTAGCAGGAAGCAATAGCATCTCGAGGGTTCAGACCTGCTGCCTCCAGCACCAACCCACGATCCTGTAGCACTTCATTATTTCCTCCAGTGTTTAAGTGCTAGGGGTCTTCCTCTTCACAGTACCAGCAACCTAGTGTACAGTACCAGTTGTCTACAGAGATTCAGTGGTGCTATGCCCCTAATACAAGCATGTTAGCACACAACTATTAAAGACATACCCAAGGGCTGGAGCCAAAAGAAGCGGGAAAGGCAAGAAGAGAGTCATCAACCAGGTGTGAAGAATTTCCAAGAATGTTGTACCTCTTTTTTTCTATATTGAGACCATCACAGGTATTTGAACATACTGGAAAAACACAAGAAACAAGGTGTTGCCATGTAATAGTCCTTCGTCTCTAAACATGTCCGAGAAGGTTCACTGTAAAATGGAAGGCTGGCTTTCTGTTCTGGCGTTAAAGAGGAAGGGGACAGTAGTTGTTGTGTTAGTCACAAGACAGGAAGGAGGACCTTGAGGCTTTGCTTGAGAAGATTTTGACACTTAAGGCAATATGAGCAAATGCTTGTTTTGATCTTTTACTCTTTGTGTACTTGAACTAGGTGAAATGTTTTTATGCCAGTAAACTCTTGCAAAATGTCCTGCATTTAGTGCCGAAATTGTGACACAAATGTGTGAGATTACACAATTATGCCAGGTCATGTAATTGAGACTTTCTAAAGGTACAAAATCCTATTGCAGGAGCTTGGGAAGCACACAAACAAACGAAACTCAAGCAGCAGTTGTTTCCATAACATGTGATTTTGTGCTCTTTTCATCACATGTGATTTTGTGCTCTTTTCAGAGCAACTTGTGCCCTTGCACCAAATATGTACATGAGGACACAATTCACACTGACCTTCAGCTGTGTGCAGTGGAGGGTTGGCAGACAACTGCCTGTGCTACAATCAATCAATCAGGATTTATAAAGCACAGCTAAAAAGCCGATAGGGTATCCAAGCGCTTGCAGCCCAGGAGGCTTACTCGCCATATTTTGATTGCCATTCGGAATTCCAGAAGTGAGGCAATAGTTCAGAGGTGCGTGGGTTGGCGGTTCTAGGTCTTTGCTGTCACGTGGGAGCAGGAGCGTCCTTCACATCTGCTTCAGTAGATGCCGAGAGTATGGGCAAGTGAAAGGGAGGCAGAACGTAGTCTTCTCAATGGTTGGTAGAAGTTCAGGCGGTGGTTAATGTAGGTGGGTCCTTGGTTCAGGCTGAGTGTGATGTGTTGTGTGTGATAATGATAGTGCTGCATGTTATATTGACCTAGCTCAGCGAGTACGCAGATCCACATGGGTTTAGCAGAGGGTTTAAGTGAACGTGCCAAAAATATGGCCATCGTAGAGAAGAAGTCAATCAACTGTTCTTGAGGCACCCTATTGGGAGCATTTATGATTTTACACTGACATACATCTACACAGGATGTGACTTTCAAAAATTTTAACCATGTGCGCTTACTATACTAAAAGTGCAGTCACCGTCAGAGGGGCGGAGCTTGCCAGCGACCAAGAAGGCCGCTTGAACCCCGAGCTCCGCCATGTTGCGCACCTAATCCTTTAATATCCTGCAGCATTCTATCAGAATTGACCTAAACCGGCACCCCCGTAGAGCGGAGCAGTGTCGCTACCGGAAAACGTGGCTTGTGATCCTCCAGACGGCCTGCACCGGCAGTAAACAATCGCGGAGAGCCGGGAGCGGTGGACCGCTCGGCAGCGGACTGGAGTACGGGGCGGGGCAGAGCTGTGTCGCTGTGCGTGCGGCGCTGACCCGGTGACTGCCTAGCAACAGCCGAAATTACGCCAGGGGACAGGGGCAGTCATCCGACCTATACGGGTCTGAGGAGCTGAGAGGAGCTACGCCCACCCTACCCCCCCACCAGCTACTTCGGGGAGGATATAAAGTGCCGAGCTACTCCCGCAGATAGATGTGGGGACAGGCGTCCAGAGTTGCAGCGCACTGCGCGGTCGGCCTTGGCCTGAAGAGTGTGTGAGCTGAGGGAGGTGCAGCAGCAACTACAGCAGCGAGCAGTGCAATTGTGGAGAGCAGGGCTCGGCGAAATTGCATGGGCTGCTCCCCAGAGCCTATGCGGAAGACAACCGACTTTGGGGGCCTGGGTGTGCAGAAGTGTGGGGTCCCCCCCCCCGGGTCCGGTGTGAGAGGCCTACAGACAACAGCTGCATGGGTGAGAGCGCGACTAAACAGTCAGTCGGGCACCCCACAACACAAGAGTGAAGCCATGTAGGCACGGAACAGGAGAGTCCCATTGGTGGCGGCTTGGCAGATCAGCCTGAAGAATTGACTGAAAGACTCCACTCCCTTGCACGTCGCCTGCACTCCGGGCTAGACACACAGAGAGAACTGGGCCCTGGGCTGGCTCCGCGTGGCCCGCCCGAGGTTAGTGCCAAGTCTAATCTTTGCGGATTACCACAGGAAAGGCGGCGGGTTGCGGATCCTGCGGTGCCCGTTGCGAGTACAATGTGGGACTGACACGATAGGAACAACACACTGGAGGCTGTGGCAGGATAGTGACCGTGGTCAGGCGGTGCATAACAGAGACGAGCATTGAGACCGGGAAGTGACTGGAGTCTGATTGTCTTGCACACCGCCACCGCGCCATAACCGTACGCACCTCGCACGGACCCTCGATCAACATGGGTAGGAATGACAAGTCGCAGACAAAACTGTCCTTCGAGTAACGACGCTCGAAATCCCAAGACGCAGCAGAGGCTGAAAGGGAACGCACGGAATCTGCCAGATCAGAAGAACCTGGAACGGATATAAAGAGTTTACTTTTAGCCATGGATAAAGGCCTGCAGGACAGTATGTCGTCTCTTGGTACGAAAATTGACGCTTTGACATATAGAATGGACAGGATGGCGGAGAGAATCGACAAACATGCCGAACGACTGGACATGTCGGAGAGGCGGATCACCGAAGTGGAGGAGGCGCACACTGAACTGGACGCGGACCACAAACAACTCAGTAAACTATTGCAATCCCTGCAGGACAAGACAGAAGGTCTTGAAGCCCGCTCTCGGCGGTGTAACTTGCGCATCACGGGCCTGCCGGAGACGACCGCCACCGGGAATATGGAGCTATTTGTGGAAAAGCTTCTGATCACCCTACTTGGCGAGGGAGTCTTTTCACCGATGTTTGTGGTGGAGCTAGCGCATTGCTCACTGGGCCCACGATCGAGACCTGGAGCCCCACCACGCCCAATAATCGCGAAACTACTTGACTACAGAGACAGAGACGCAGCCTTGCGCCTTGCAAGAGAGAAGTCACTACAGTTCGAAGGTTCTGAAATCTCGCTGTATCCAGACTTCAAAGCCAGAGTGCAAGAGGCTCGAAAACACTTTGTCCCATTTAAGAGACAACTGCGAAATTTGGGTCTGGACTATGCTATGTTGTATCCGGCAAGGCTGCGAGCTAACCGACAAGGGAAATCCCACTTGTTCACAGACCCGAAGGCCCTGCAGCGGGCGCTTAAGGAGTGGTCGAGGGATCAGCGAAGAGACACTACCACTCAGCAGGCCGGAGACGAGATAGGCGGCCCGCTGGATGAACAGGACTGAAGACATTCAGCATGTGAAGTAAGGAGGGGTACGGAGCGCGGTGAAGGGAGTTTGCGCCTCCTCAGAGTTCTGATTAGCTGGAACATTATGGCATCGGGGCAGGGTACAATTCCCATCGGTGGTGTTTCTGGGAGGCAGCGTCCAGGTCCGTGTATATGTTATAATCTGGGACACATTATTATGACTGTTAGGCATGGGGGCAGATATATCCTCGTTATGGAATGCTACACAAACTTTGCACGGCGGGGGTGGAGTGGGGAGGCAATGGGCTATCTAGGATGGTAACACATAGTCTGGTCGCGACGCAACCTCTGCCCACGAGTGCTGATCACCCAAACTGTCCCCAAGGGGACAGGATGTTAAGGGAGTTGGTAGGGGAGGGAGGGAGGGGTCACAGAATCTGCATGACCAGGTTGGGGGCGGTCAGCTGTGGGTGGGGGGTTGGGGATGCTGAGGAACGTGATCTGTTAATGGGTTGTTGTGTGGGAAAGTTGGGGGTTCAGTACACAGTGATTAGTGCAGTTGCATGCAACGAGCGAGCATACACGATGTTCTTTGATCATAGGGTTGGCGGGAACGGCTGATGTAGGCAACCCTGGGCAGGTTGACAGAGTTAAAGCACTCACGTGGAACGTCAGGGGACTGAACGACTACCGGAAACTGCGGAACGTTTTGAGCTACTTGCAAAGGCAACAGGTGGATGTGGCGCTCCTACAGGAAACACATCTCCCGCAGTCCAGCAATATGTTACATAGCAGGGGGCTGGAGGGGAATATCACATCAGCGGGCTTCACGACACATGCTAGAGGGGTACTTGCATGGTTAACCCCAAATCCAAATACACAAGTCAAAGTCAAGTCAAAAGGTTTATTTGTATTGGTACTCGACAGAGGACCACAAAAAGTTATTTACATTTTATATGTATAAAGAATACAATTGTATTAATACAAAGATAAAAAAGATTTTAAAAATTTGTACAAATTGTAACAAACAAATTCATTCAAAGGTTGACTACACAAAACCAAAAGTTCTCTCCCCGTTGTAATTCTACAGGAGCGGAGTATAGGATCAAGGTATCTAGTACGAGCTAAGGTTACTTTGTGATTAGGACAAACGAGTAATAAATGCTCTATAGTCTGATCACCCCCTGCGCACAATGTACATAATGGAGATCCTCCTGGATGCCATCTTGAGGTATATGCAGATACTGGTAAAATGCCCAATCGAAACATACTAATCGCTCTCCTTACGCCGTGTGTCAAGGTGAACCCAATGTAAAACCGACTTTGCTTGTATTCAAGTGCGTCTACAAACGACTTGTAGGTGGTAAGTTTGTTACAGTGTAAGGAGTCCAATTCATAGCTCAGTTTAGGGGTAAAACATTTTAAAACAGTTTTAGTTGTGCCGGTGACCAAGTAAGCAGCATTTCTGTATTAATATTTGCCATTCGAAATGCTACAGACAAGTTTTCTAAAAAGATTTGTTTTTTTGTATCTACCCCAAAAGACTCTTTTTGCAGCACTGACCTTAAAGTGTTCTCCTTCGCATGCAACAGGTTGTAGGCCCACCTGATTACATTGGCAATAGCTATGGCATAAGAACTTGTGATCGATAGTTCTAATCTCAGTGCCTGAACAGGTACAGCATCAGAAACTTTCATGATCCTTCTTAAGATTTTCCCTTCTTTTCGGTCCATGAAGACCCATTGCTTTATGGGAATATACTCCGTCGCATAAGATAATACAGGTGGTATTTTTACTCTGTATGTGCTTAGCAATGCAGAGAAATGTCTGTTCCCTGTTGCACTGTAAAGTCTCAGGAGAGCCGAGACGTGAATGTCAGTTTTCCTTTGTAAGTTTGATACCTGTATTGAGTTTGTTAAATCTTTTGAGAGGATCCTACCTAGATAGGGATAATTATCTACCTCTTCTATTTTATCTCCTCCGATCTTCCAGATATATTTGGCGCTTTGTTTTCTTCCCGAAAAGGCTATCACTTTAGTTTTCTTTATGTTTGGTACTAGATAATTTTCCTTTGAATATTTATACAAAATGTCCAATGATGCTTGCAGTCCGAAAGGGGTAAGATCTAACAATACTATGTCGTCAGCATAGAGTAATGAATTTATGCTTTGCTTTGCTATTTTTGGAGGTATACTAGAGCCTAATTGCAGGTGGTGAGGCAGGTCACTTAAGTAGAGGGAAAATAGGAGCGGGGCTAAGAGGCACCCTTGTTTTAGTCCATTCTCTGTTTGAATTCTTTTTGTAAGTCCCTTTTCCCCCCCCATTTGGACTTGACACCAGGTATTGGTATATAGGCTTATTATTACTTGTAACAGTTGTTCTTGAATTCCAAGCCTCCTTAGTTTTCTCCATAATGTTGGTCGATCTACCCGATCGAATGCCGTTGAATAGTCAATGAATGCAGCATAAACCACCTGGATTCTACGAGTAATGTATTTATCGAAAATAGCCTGGATAACTGCAATATTGTCTGTTACAGAATGCTTAGGCCTGAAACCTGCTTGAAACATGGGTATCAGACCCAACGAAAAGGCCCATTCTTTCAAGCGGTCTAGTACCTCTGCTGCAAACACTTTTCCCACAGCATCCACGAGTGCAATTTGTCGATAGTTCCCATCTTGGATTCTGCTTCCCTTCTTATGGATTGGGATAATAATGCTCCCCTGCCAAGATTTTGGTACATGACCGGTCTCAAAGATGTAATTGAAGAGAGGGCATAACAACTTGCTCCATTCCTTTGGTGCGACTTGTAACGCCTTAATCGGGATCTGATCCGGGCCAGAGGCTCCTGTAGTTCTCGCTTTACGTATGTTAAGTTCAACCGAAATGGCTGTAGTTTGTAATAAAGTACTCTTATCTTTTTCTTCATTCGTGGCTTTACTACTTTCATTTAGTTTTGTTGGGTTTGCTTTGTAGAGATCCGAAAGATAAGATTCCCAGTCGTTCGGAGGGACCGGAATAGATTGTAATTTCTTCTTTGACCCAGTTATTTTTGCGATTAAAAACCAATATTTACGTTGGTTATATTTACTTGCAGCTATCTGGATATCGACCCAGTTACGATCTTGTGAAGCTCTTTTTTCCCTTTGATTCTCGCGTCTCAGTTGGTTTTTCAATCTATTTATTTCCTTCTTTACTGTTGGCGAATAATTTATATATTGGGCGCGTATAAGTTTATTTAACTTTTTCTTTACTTCAGATTTCTTAAAGGTACATACATTTTTTCCTCCTTTCTTCTTATCGTTACCTTTTGCACCCGTTGATACCATACTTAGAATGAGGTTTTTAAAATCCTTAATTATAAATTCAAAGTTTTCTATAGGATTTTTAGAGAATCTTTTTGCTAGAAGCTTAGAATGATCGATCTTTGTCATGATTTTATCCAGGATCGAGGAATTCCAGAAGATGCGTCTCTGTTCGCTTTTTATCATAACGGTACTTTCATGATATATAATATGGCTCGGTTCTGAAGACTTAGGTATCCAATCTGTTGTTAGTTGCATAAATGCATGATCACTCTCTTGGCAGAAATGGTTGAGCAGATACGAAACTGTATCCAGCAGATCCATGCTGCTTATGATGTAATCTATGATAGATAAAGTCCCATTACCTCGTCTGGTGTACTTTGCAGGGATGTCCCCCTCAATAGTGCCATTCAATATTTGTCCATTTAGATGAGTTATTGCTGATATTAATAATTTGCCTCTTTTGTCGGTTAGTATACCCTCAGGGAATTGTGGGGTTATAGTTTCCTTACCTTCTTCTGAAAATAGTATTGCCCACCTGTTAATTTCGGAATTGGAAATTTTACTATTAAAATCGCCTACAATTATAAAAGATGAATAGGAATAATTTTCCATTATGTCCATAATCTTTTCCATGATGTTAAAAAATATTATATCATATTTTTTTCCCGGGGGAGCATAAACATTAAAGAGGAGAATTGCCTGTAATGGAGCAGTGCTATGTTTTTTTGCAAAGATTTGTATGCACTGTAAATTTTCTAATTTCGTATCTACAATTTCCTGTGCCCACAAGTGTTCTTCCCTCAGTAAAATGGCCAAACCACCTTTAGCATGTCCTCGTTTAGTGGGTATTGCTGGAATTTCATATACATAATAGCCTTTAAGAGTAAAAGATACAGTTTCCCATGTTTCTTGTAGAAGCAATATATCTGGCGGATTTCTCATGACCATGGACAGTTTATTTTTAGTTCTGCCTGCGATGTTCCAAGATATGATTTTTAATCCCGTGCTAAACAGAGTGTTGTTTGGTGTTAAAATTTTTGTTGCTATTCAGAGTCTCGGAGACCCAAGCCCAAGACTCTATAGTGGTATTATTTTCAGGTTCCGTAGCAACTTTATACCAAACTGCCCTGTGACCTTTATCCACCAGAATTTTTAAATTTTCATGCCCTATAGAATGGGTTCCAGGATATATGGTGTCTCGATCTTTGGTCATGCCATTATTTCTGTATCGCTATATTTTGTTTGCTGATATTTGTATCATCAAGTAACATTGAACTCACTCTGCTTTTTATAGGTGTTAAGATTTTCAAATTGGTCGTTTCATGATCTGAAAAAAGAAGATCTTTAGGGGTGCTTGATAATTTGTTGCTTGAGTCTAATTCCAAACATCCCTGTTTGAGTTGTAGGCTAGGTTTCGTTGAAGTACCATCAGTCTCCCCAATGATGTCTGATGCATGAAAACTTATTTCTTTACTTAACGATTGTGGATCTTGATTCTCTTTAGGCAAGAGTGCAGAGAAGTAGGCACTAATTGCTGGCGTATGGATTATGCGACCTTGTTTTATAGCTTTATCAGAGGATTTTCGTACAGCATTTTCAGTACCCATTCTTTTCATGTATACTGTCCGAGATCGCAGTTTTTTAAAGCCCATTTATTTTCCGGTAGTCGTAGATAATTATATCACTTATATCGTCACAGATATCGTTGAGGGTATTACTGTTTTGAATGGTTCTTGGTTATCACCACTAACTTACGGGAGACGGAATCGATCGCATGCAACTACAAAATATCTCGCTAAATGAAGACCAAGGTCCAAGTACAAGAAACCAAGAGGGGGGGCCCGTCCCGTCCTCGGACGGCCACAGACGGCCCGCCCTTTGCCCGGGCTTAGCCCGGCGTCCCGCACGCGTCCCGCTAGGCGTCAGCTGAATATATTTATAGGAGGAGCAAGGGGCGGGAAGAGACTCCAGGTGCGCTTTGATGGTCCTGCGCTGCAGCCTGGGTCTCGCAGTCCCAGCCCCTGTTGTAGAGCAGCCTCACACGCAGTTCCAAAGTATTCTTGGTCCCTGGGGTCGGCAGGTAGGCAAAGAAGCTATTAAAACACCAGTCTCTATGAAAGCAAAGCAAAGCTACGAGCGGCTCCCGCGAAGCGGGGGCCGCGAGCAGTTAAGGGGGAGGCAGCCAATCACAGGCCACTCACTCACGAACAGCCAATCGATGCGGAGCAGGGGCGGGAAGAGACTCCAGGTGCGCTTTGATGGTCCTGCGCTGCAGCCTGGGTCTCGCAGTCCCAGCCCCTGTTGTAGAGCAGCCTCACACGCAGTTCCAAAGTATTCTTGGTCCCTGGGGTCGGCAGGTAGGCAAAGAAGCTATTAAAACACCAGTCTCTATGAAAGCAAAGCAAAGCTACGAGCTTTAGAACTGTTGAGGGCGGACACGGAAGGGCGGTACGTTCTATCAAGATGCAAGGGACATAGGCTTGACTTAGTGCTAGTAAACGTGTATGGACCTAATTATGATTGCCCGGAGTTCTATACATCTCTGGCAGCGACGACCCATACTTACCGTAGTGCACAATTCTTGTGAGGTGGGGATTTCAACCTGGTACTTAACCCGACACTGGACAGATCGGCTGGCCCTGCCCGTAGACCCACCTCGGCTGCGCAAGTGTTAAATAGTGTCATGATTAGCATGGACTTAGAAGATGTGTGGAGAGCGCGAAATACAGCGCAGGGGGTTATACACACTACTCGGCCTATCACAATATTCATACACGAATAGATTACTGGCTGGCGTCTTCCCACCTGCTGGGGCAGCTTAGGGACTGTAGGGTCCTCCCACGCGCACTCTCCGATCACTCCCCGCTCCTGTTAGTGTTGGCTACTCCTAAGAAAATAATCCACCCTTTTACATGGCGCTTCCTGCCCTATTCGCTCCTGGACCCGCTTTTTAGGGGGGAACTGGTGGAAGCCATAGACGTGTTCTTCGAGACTAACATCGGTTCTGTGGAGAGCTTCCAAACAGTATGGGAGGCATTTAAGGTCTATATAAGGGGTATAGCTATGTCCAAACACTCGGGGGTCCTCAAATCCATCAGGCAAAGACTATCTGATTTTGAGAAGCGCTTGGCACAGTTAGAAGAGCGGCGGGAGAGGGATGGGGGCACTGCCTTAGAAGAAAAGATTTAGGCCCTGATTGCAGACTATAACGAGGAAGCAGACAGGGAGATTAAACATATGGGGAAGTACACGATGGCACGCATGTAGGAGAGAGTAACAGGCCAAGCTTGGTCCTCACCATTGTACTGAAGGGGAGGTGGTACAGGCCGCAGGTTACGGAGCTGAAGACAGGTGAGGGAATAGTCCTCACAGATGAGGCAGATATTGCACAGAGATTCTGGCAATACTACACGGGCCTGTACTCGTCTAAAAGTAGAGAACTAGACGAGGAAATTCTAGACTACTTGGAGCACATAAAGCTCTCCGCTCTCACGAACGTGCACAAGGAATTCTTAATGCTACCTATAGAGAAGGATGAAATCGTGGAGGCTCTCGCTGGCAGGAGGTCGGGCAGCACCCCGGGGGCGGATGGGCTCACGGACGGATTTTATAAAACGTTTCAGGACATACTACTGCCGCACCTGCTGACACTGTTCGATGATCTGTGTGTTTCGGGATGCATGCCACTGTCGATGAGAGAGGCGATCATGGTAGCTATTCCCAAGCCGGGAAGACGCCCGACGAGTGTAGCTCATACCGCCCCCTCTCCCTCCTAAACGTTGATACAAAGATATTCGCCAAAGTGCTGGCGCACTGGCTGGCGCTCTTGGCACCGTTGCTGGTTGCGCCGGAACAGGTGGGATTCCTCTCGAGCAGGAACCTTACATATAACATACGCACAGTCCTTGGCACTATGCAGCATGTTAAGCAGGACACGAAGGCGATTGCAGTGTTCCTAGACATGGAGAAGGCCTTTGACTCTGTGGAATGGCCCTTCATGTGGCAGGTGTTAACGAGGATGGGGCTGGGATTGCCGTTTAACCGTTGATAGGCACCCTGTACAACAGGCATAGGGCGAGGGTACGTCTCTGTAACCTGGTCACAGACTCCTTTCCTATAGGTAGAGGGACTCGCCAGGGATGCCCGCTGTCCCCCCTGCTATACGCCCTAGTAGCCAAACCACTAGCCTGCGCAGTGCGGGAATATCAAGAACGTGAGGGCATAGGCTTCCCTACTTACAAGATAGTGGCATCAATGTATGTGGACGACACCTTGTTATACGTCCGGCACCCGGAATTTTTTTTATCTGCGGTGCTCTGTGAAGTGGTGGCATTTCGTTGCACTTTCCGGTCTCAAGGTGAACTGAGCGAAGTCCCTGGCCTTCCCCCTGACCGCGGTCACGCAGGGATTCGACATGGAATTTTCGCTGCAATGGTCCACCGACTCGATTAGGTATCTGGGTATACGACTGCATACCGATTCCGAGATAGTGTTCAGAGAGAATTACGGCGTGGCCGTTAGTAAATTGGAGGACGATGTCGAAGCCTGGTGTAGGCTCCTGCTCGCTCTTCTGGGTCGCATCTCCGTCATGAAGATGGTAGTGCTCCCTAGAATGCTGTTTTTGTTCTCTAATCTGCCGATGGTACTACCCCATGTATTCTTCCAAAGACTAACCCAAATAATGATAAAACTCGCGTGGGCGGGCAAACAACCGAGGTTGCGGTGCAAGATTCTCATGTTGCCGTACAGTATGGGGGGCCTGGGAACCCCAGACCTGGAGCTTTACTACAGGGTGGCACAGGCATCGCACATGCACACTTGGGTGCACGGAGACGTGCATATCCCGCATGTTCGTATAGAAAAGCTGTTTGCTGACCCACTTCCCTTACCGGCGACTATTTTTAAGGCTGTTGATCAAAGGACTGGAATAATAGACTCCATCACAGCCACCAACCACGCTTGGCACAGTCTCTTGCAGCACCAGTGAGGGGTCTTATTGTACTCACCATGTATGCCGGTGGAATGGACCCAATGGCTGGCCCCATGCAGAGACAAGGGAGTGATAAGTGCTCTACACAAGCTGAACATTAAGCAGGCGGGGGACCTATTCCGGGACGAGAAGGCGAAGACTTGGGATCAAGTCAGTGAGACAGAAGGGGCGGGTTCACTTCTACAACGTTTCCAATACTATAGGGTACGCAGGGCCCTTTTGGAACTGCTGGGGGAACACCTTGCAGAACCACCAGAGGTCCGTGAACTCACCTATGTAATTAAGGCCGAGTCTTCTAGTAAGCTAGTGACGAATCTCTATAAAATAGCAGTGTCCCATAGGGGAAACCAATACGCAGCCGCTAGACTGGCATGGCAAAGAGACTTGCAGACTACGCTAGACGATGACATGTGGCACTACTGCTGCGTGAACAACAGGCGGATTTCACTAAATGGCAAACATAGGTTAGTACACTTTAAATTCATCAATAGGGTGTACTATACCCCTGAGCGCCTGCACCGATATGGCGTCCAGGAAGACGCAGAATGCGAAAGGTGCCATGCACTAGCGGCAGATTTTCTACACCTGGCGTGGCTGTGCCCGAGAATACAGGCTTACTGGGAGGAGATCGTCAGGGAACTGAGCAAGATAGTGGAAGTTGAGTTGGACCTAGACCCCGTGCTGGCACTTCTGGTTTATTCCAGAAAGTTGCCCAGGGCTGCGCGTAGGCTAGTGTACATGGGCATGCTTATAGCTAAAAGGGTGGTGGTCCTATGTTGGATGAGAGGACCAACGCCCACGGTTAAACGCTGGACACAAGACATGTTGTACTGCTGCGAACAGTCTGAAAATTACAGTGAGTTGCTGCCTCCTCGGAGCTGTCCGAAGAACTTTTGGGGACTGTTCCAAATGCATATAGTAGGCAGGGGGGTGGGGGAGGAGGCGGGGGAATCGACCAGTAGTGGGGGGGAGGAAACACTACATGATGCGGGCTGAGAGAAATGTTGATTGCAACCTGGGGTACCGCGGGGAATAACTTCCAGGAGAGGTCGATAGTGGGAGGGAACCGTATTCAGTAAGGGGTTTCTTATATATATTTTTTGGGTTATTGAAGGGTGATGTCTTGGGTGGGGCGTGTTCCTCTAGGCTGACCAGACAGCGATGAATGCATTGAACGCCACCTGCCCACTGTTGGGTTGTTGGCTGAAGAGCTGTGTAACTTTCAAAAGGCAGGCATGGGTCCTACAGCACTGAAGCGCTGCACTGTGTATGTTTAATTGGGAGGGAAGGGGTTTTTATGATTGTTGTAATTATGACTCGCAAAATTTTGTAAAACATTGAATAAAAAAAATAAAAATTAAAAAGGTGCAGTCACCGTCATGAGTGGGAAGTGGTGACCCATCCGCTGAGATCTAAATCTGGCCCTTAATCACTTAGTCGATTCTTGAAATCCACCAGTGGGTAAGGCAAGAAGCTGTAGTTGTACATGGCTCTAAGAGGCCAGAACATTTAACCCAAATTCCATTTAAACCAGTTTTCAGAGCGGCAAAAAGCTCAAAGTGAGTTAAGGCTAGTTTTCTTTCCCCGCTAATGTGAGCCCTCCTTGGGCAAGCTTCTGAAACTTGTCCCTGTTCTGGTGGAGAAGTGTGGCTCACTGGTAAGAAGCGGCAGACCCTGAAGCAGAGATCGGCCCGGGACCAGGGTTCAATCCCCGACGCGGCAGGGTCTTGGATCAATGTCCGCGGATTTGATAATTCTCGCTGAGGTGCCTATGCTAACCATGGATCCCACTCTGCAACTCTGGGCAATAGCTGCTTAATCTCCACAATGGCCCCTTCAGCACCGGGGATGCCTGGCTTCACCTTGGAGGTGCCCAGGAGTGACCATCTCACAGGGAAAGCCAGGACGGGTTCCCCAGCGGTATACAGCGCCAGGACACTCCGAGATGGAGTAACAGTACGCTTTACATGTATACTTACCTTACCTTACCTTCTCAAGGGGTTGAGAAAATGATTACATTTCCATTTGTTCCAATAGGTAGGAAATCGGTTTTCGCCGTGGGTCACGAGATTGAGCAGTACACTCTGCTGCCTTCATACAGATCTCCAGGACAGTAACTCACCCTGGACTGAGCCCAACTCGGCTCGTTTTCTATTATGTGCTACAACTCTGCGTCACACTACTTGAGCGACATTGGACTGTTTATTTGACAAATCCTTGCCTCATTTGATTTTACCTTGGGAATCTACTACATTCCTACGCCAGCTGGGATGGAAGTGCAACTGGCGGAGTGATCGATTCATTTCAGTTATTCGCCATAAAACTCTGAAGAAGTCGTGGGTTTACACCCTGATGAAACACGCGTTGGCTGGGCAATCAATCTCCAATAAACACAAAGAACACAGGATACCTGGAGTGTTCTGCTATTATTTCACTCATTTGCGTGTTGATAGTAGTGTTTTGCTTCAATTTTCATGAATCTATGTTACGCAGTACAGGTTCTGCAGTTTAAAATAACGTGTGCACAGGCATTTGTAATATAATACTTGTGGGCCTTGTGTCTGTTTGAGGGGGTCAGGGTTATCCCTTCGCCTGTAGCCCCGTACGGTATAAATATCATCCATACACAGATGCGCACACGAGTAGGCGCCATCGCATACCGCACAAATCCGGACTAAAAGAGGTGCTGAAGCTCATCAGAACCCTTTGATCTCTGACAATCATGCTAGTCAAACTGACCTAAAGCTGCTCTGCCCATTTAATGCTCATGGTTAAGGTAAGGCGATCTTGGGGCGACTATGATGAAGGCCTCAAAATCCACCTGCTAATACTTTGTGCCTTAGATATCATTACAATATGTGTACAGGGAAGGAGAAAAAATGGGCGAACATCTCACCTGCAGAATCTTTTCCAGTTGGTGATGGTCATCTACAAGAAGGATGTTGGCTTCACTGTTGATGGCCACGTAGCGACAGGTGTCCGCTGTACTTGTGGGGTATATTCCTGCAGGAGTACCTCTGCAAACCAAGGAGGAGAGTTTGAAATTCAAGTCTTTGGGTTAAGAAGATGCTTATCTGTGTTATGATGGGCTTAAATGCTGCATGGTTGACTCCCAAAGACACTTTAATAATCCCCTCACAAGCTGGAACTAAGAAAGGGCCATCACAGCATAACAACAGGCTGGGAAAGGCGTGTTTGCTCTTTCCCCTTGTGATGGCATGAGGCGCATGCCATCCTCAAGGACCACTCAAAGATGGCAGCAGGTAACTATTCACCAGCAACCTTATGGGCGTGAGTTCCATCCTGATCCACCACCACCGCACACACTCACAGCTGTGCTCAAGGCTGCACCACCACTAGAACTCCCAGCCACTGAGTATATGCAAGTACAAAGCTCCTTACAGAGGCCTCTTCTGATGGGCTGTCTCTGGTTAGGATGACTCTTCTAGCATCCACTACGTAGGCTCTTCCTGCCCCTGCATGTAAGCCCACGAAAGCACTTCACCTACCTCTAAAGCAAGATCTTCACTATGTATTTTCATTTAAAAGCACTCTTTTTTACACATATGATTTGTGGTGTGCCCACCACCATACCACCCGGAAAGCACCTGATCTCAACAAAGATTTTGGGGTGCTGGGGATTAGGCACTTAGAGAGGCTGATTAATCTACATTCCAGAGTCTTTGGTGGTTGGAGGCAGCAAATGCCTGTCCAGTAACAGCAGAAAGTACCCCTCACTTCAGCGGGGAATACTCATAGCAAGAGGAAGGGGAGAGGTTTTTAGGTTGTGTGAGGGCAGAGCAGCACTGTACAGTACTTTCAGAATCTGCTTTTGAGTCTAATTATATACAATGTTCGAAGATTCCGTCTTCATCACATTTCATCGCTAACTCCACTTTATTCCCTTGTTTCCTCTATTTGAGATTTTAGGGTCATTTGCGATTTCTATTTCTTGATATGTTGTTATCAGGCCTGTGAAGGGTTTTAATGCCTTACTGCATTTTCCCCCTCTAGGGCAGACATTTCCTTCTCTTTCTTACATTATTAGAGTTAGCACAGTTGTAGTTCTTTACTTGAAGTCTCTACCTTGCCCATTCAAGGACAGTGGAGAGCAGTTATGTGGCAGCTGGAGAAGGTCACCCGCTTCATACCTTGCCAGAAGAAGGATAATGCAAGAGACAAGACATGAGGAAAAAACGTCCTTTGCACCACATTTGTCCTCCTTAATTATATTACAAGCTGCCCCAGCTTATCAAGGGCCTTAGGCCATTCAACCACATCACCCCTACATTAAAGGAACTTTGGGGCATAATATCAATAGCTTTATCTCTGCTTTTTTGGTTATAACAGCCAAAGAAGCGGAGATAAAAATATCACCCTATCCACAACAGGTTCGCACCCTTTTCCACTACACTTCCCTTTGCATCTCTAATGAGATGCAAAGTGGGCGTTCCAGAGAAAAACAATAGGAGAAATGTCGCTAAGCGGCATTTCTCCTATTTCCAAGCTTCGCGCTAACCCTGTTAGAGACCAAAAAAGCAGCGCTAAACACGGTTAACGCTGGGTTTTTACATCTGCTAATTTTCAGATGTAGCCATGTAATCCAATGGAAGGTGGATTACATGGCTAAGATCACCCTGCCCTATCAGCAAGGTTTCGCTGGTTGCAGTGTGATTATCGCTGGATTTCCAGCTATAATCACACTGTTTACCAGCTAACGCATGGATTCCTATCACTTGGGAGATAAGTGTTGCTGATAGCACGCTGCCTCCGTGATAGAATCCAGTGTTAGCCTGCGATAATTATCCTCGGGCTAAAAGCGCTGAGCGATAATTATCGCATGACCTTGCTAATATGCCCCTTTATGTCTTCCATCTGCAGGCCCAGAACAAATTAATAAACAGTGGCAGCAGCAAAAAGGCCATAGGAAGTGGCATCCTTGCACACCTGGCCAAGAAACAACCCACCTCAAGAGCTCTTCTGGACACCAGGAACAAGATGGAGAAATGTGAGAAAGGAAACTGAAGGCAGGGCTGGGTAAGCAGGATCTGGAACAACATCTCCATCACCCTCAAACCTTCTGCATCCCGAAAGAAATAGAAGTTCTATCTCTTCAAAGAGAAACATGGGCTCCTGCCTGCAGTTTACAGCTCATCCTCCTCCCCTTCCTTAACCAGGTTTGTTTATATGAATATCACCATATAGAAAAATGCATAGATATAACTGTATTCTAATGTTTTCTTTTACAAGCCCAGTGTAAGAATCAAATACAATGGAGAGAGGTGTCATGTCCCAGGTGAATTCCTGAGTTTCAGTATCTCAAGAAGCTTGAGCCATGGTGAATGTTGTGTCTACATACAGTGTTGACAATCAGCAGGGCTGATTCCATCGGACTGGCAAATTGTAACTGTCAGGGGTGTTAGCTGCACTATTTATTATGTGCAGGCCCACTGGAATTATGAAGCAGGGGATGGACAAATTATGCTGCAGGGTTGAGGAAATTATGCGTCAAGAAAAAGCAAATTATGCAGTGTAATGCTGCACATTGTGGGATAGTATTACTTCATTATTTTGTAATTTGTAAACTTGTTAACAATGTCAGGGCATTGGTTGCATGTCCTTAATACCAGAATCACACACAAATATAGTAATAAGCAACAAAGAGGTGACCAGTGTCAACCTTTCCAAAGGGCCTTCCACTGCAAGGCAGCACATGTCGCTGCAGTGTTAGTAACTTTTCAACCTTTTGATCTAGGAACAAAACAATGTTTTGTTTTGTTAAAATCTTCATATTATGTGGCAGATGATGGTTTATGTGCCAATGACAGTGGCCACACCATTGCATAATTCCAGTGGACCTGATTATATGTAAAGTAAGAGCAAGAGGAGGCACTTACCCGGCCATGATTGCTCCAATGTGCCCAATGAACCACTCTGGGGCGTTGGCGCCCAGGATCCCAACGCTGCGGAAGCGCTCCAGACCGAGCTGCAAGGAAGAGATTTAGAGAACCTTGATCAGGAGCAGCTCTTCATCTGCCATGGTGCATAAGGGCAGCATTTAGTAGAGCTGAGGTGCCATCATCACCAGCACCTTGTACACACACTATTGGTAGGACATTCAAACCTTTCCAACTAATCAGTAAACGAATCAGCAGCCAATACAATGGAGCAAAAGGAAACTGAAGCTGGCTAACATGTTTTTCAAAGTTATACCAATGTTACTCAAACATCTCACTTCCCGCCTTCAGGGTCCTTAATCGACTACATGCACAGTCACCAACATGCCTTAACCACACATCATAACTAAAGCTCAATAGCTACTTTTAACAGGTTAGGAGGATCCACATGAGAGTGATCAGAGCCGTTTGCCAGGGTCAAGGAAGCAGAAGAGGGAAAGCTGTACATGAAGGATCTGTGATTTGCTTTGTAAGATCCAGGAAGATCCTTGGGTGATAGCAAAGCGGTGGTATTCAAAGTGATTTCAAATGTCACTTTTAACAACCCAAGCCAGTTGCACAACTGAAAATGTGGAAAACACCAAAGATAAAAAGAAAACATTGTATTATAATAGTAAATGTGTTAAATAAATGAGTCCCTAGGTAATAATATAGAGCATAGTGCACATATTTAAAAATCTTTATTGGCTAATGGCCCATTCCATATTTAGAAAAAGGCAGCCAACTCTGAGGTCACAAGAAATGGAGAAGAGGGGACAAGGAGCTGGATCTAGGTCCAGTGACTCGTGCTCGTTCTCCTGAAAAGTAGTATTGTTGCTGAGGGGAGTCACAGATCCTAAGGAGGAGTAAGGAAGAGAGGGATGAGTGTATGTCTTTTTCTCGATGCCCTCACACACCCCGAATGATGTCATGCTTCATCGTTGATCGGTGCTCCTCGTTGGGCCGGTGCTGCAATGCCGCATGGGTCCCCCGAAGGGTCACTTTTTCAGAGATCCTTTGAATGTTTTAGCCATATGAGTGTGTGCAGGTCTGAGTTGAAGTGGTGTTAGGTGCAGTATTAAACGATGGCTAGAGGGAGGTATAAGCATGATATCCTTTGGGGTGTGTGAGGGCATCAAGATAAGGACACATTGTCCCCTGTTACTATGTTAAAAGAACGACGCCCATCTCGCTCTACCTTACTCCTCCTTAGGAACTGTGATTCTGCTGAGCAACAAGCCTACTCTAAGGGCCTGATTGTAAATTTGGTGAATGGGTTACTCCATCACAAAAGGGACGGATATCCCGTCTGCCATGTTATAAGTTCCATAGGATATAATGGAATTGTAATACGGCAGACAGGCTATCCATCACGTTTGTGATGGAGTAACCCATTCACCAAACTCTTAATCAGGTCCTTAGTTTTCTTCACAAGGCACCTTTTGTTTAGAAAGAAAAAAAGACAATAGAACATGAAATGAAATTCACTTCCTTGTTTTATGAGTGCCATTTATATATTTAAAAATCACAATGGGAGTCTTTAGTGATCATAATCCGGCTACAATCACCAAACTCTGAGGGCCTGATTTAGATCTCAGCAGACAGGTTATTTCGTCACATGGGGGATGGATATCCCATCTTCAAAAATATAAATTCCAAAGGATATAATTTGATTTATATTTCAGCGGATAGGATATCTGCCACCGTTGTGATGGAGTAACCCATCCACCGAAATCTAAACCCGGCCCTGAGTTTTGACTTCACTTGGGGCCAGAGTAGATGATTCTTTTCTTCCATTGTCACTCAGACCCTTCTCTAGAGACACCCTAGTGTGAAAGGGTATTGTTAGCTTTGGGGGATCTCCAATTGGCAGAGGTAGGTACCTTTTACCAAGTAGGGATGCTTGCGTCTAGTCAGGGTAAGGGGCTACACTCCTAAAAGAACCCCTGCTCACCTCCTTGGTAGCTTGGCACGAGCAGGCAGGCTTATCTCAGAGGCAATGTGTAAAGCATTTGTGAACACATACAGTAACCCATTGATAACACAAGTTGTAGTATAAAATTAAGTATTTATATATAGACTTAACACAAGACTACAAACGACAAAAATCCACAATACTGAACTTTAAAAATGGTAGAAATAGCTTAGTTCTCTTTAGATGTAAAATGCAACGCTTTGAGGTCAATGTACCTTTGGATGCGTAACGCTATATGACGAAAATGTTGCAGGGAAGGTGATGCATCGGTTCCTTACACGCAAGAACGGTGATGCGTCGGGTCCCTACTGCTGAGTAGGGGATGCGTTGGTTCTTCTCTGCGTGGGGAGGTGATGCGTCGGTTTCTTACTGCGCTTATGTGGCAGTGCGACCAGCAGCAGCTTGATTCGATGAAGATCCGGTGCAATTAAACAAAATGGCGTCTTCTTTTGATGTGACAACGATGCGTGCATGCCCGAGGGCCGTGCAGCGACTCAGAGATTCTTCTGAGCCATGACAGGCCCTGCGACATGCTTCTCCAGTGATGCGACGGCATCTGCTGCGACGCGACACTCTTCTCCGGTGATGTGAGGTGCTTCGGGTGATGCGATCGCGACAGTGGCAATGGCGGCATGCTTCCCCGGTGATGTGACGGTGTCTGCTGCGATGGCGACACGCTTCTTTGCCTTGAGTCGTGCTTCCAACTCCCAGCGACACACAGTCTCTCAGAAGGCCCAGCTCAACAGCAGGCACTTCAATTCCCAGCAAGGGAAGGCAGGGGAGCTGGTTGGTGAAGTCTGTTGTCCCTGAGACTTCAGCAGGAGTCAAGCTCTATCTCAAGCCCTTGGAGATCCTTTAAAAGTTGATTTGAAAGTAGCACAAAGTCCTTTCTCCTTTCTTTGACAGTCAGGCAACCGCTGCAGGCCAATCCCCCCCAAACAACATTCAGCTTAGGGATTGTCTCCTCCTCAGTTTGTCTGGTTCCTCTCCTAAGCAAAGGTTCTTCTTGTTTACTCAAAAGTGATCTAATTCTCTGTGGTCTAGGTCTCCATATTTATACAAGCAAATCTTTTGTCCTCTGAAGGCAGAGGGTCCTGTACCCAGTCCAAACCAGTTCTGTGCAGTCCTGGAGCACTTTGTTGACAAGACTTCTTCTTTCCTTTAACAGTGTTAGCCAGGGACATCAGATGCACCACAGGAGGTGGACCCATCATTGTGGAAGGCAGGCACAGCCCTATTCAGGTTCCAGGTTCAACTCCCCCCACCCATCTACATGCAGATAGCTCTATTCAGCCCTTTGCTGACTCACCCTGTCTCCAGGAATCCCCCAGCCCCTGTCACTCAAACTCCAGACAAGGAATACACAACCTAACAGAGGCAGGCTTGGACAGTTAGGCAAGAAAATACCTACTTTCTAAAAGTGGTATTTTCAAACACAGAATGTTAAAACCACCTTCACTAAAAGATGTATTTTATCATTCTGAGTTCAGGCATACTAAACTCGAATTTCTACCTGGTTCCCTGAGTCAGTTAGGATTATGAGATATTATAATCAAACTGCCCATTCTGGCCTATGGGGAACAGGTAGCCTTGCAATAGTGAAAAACGAAAATGGCTGTAATTCACTATCAGGACATGCCACTCACATCAGGGCATGTCCTACCTTTTACCTACAATGCACCCTGCCCATGGGCCTACCATAGGGGTGACTAATATTCAGAAAATGGAAGGTTTAGGGACTGGCAAGTGGGTGCACTTGGCCAGTCAACATGGCAGTACCAGACTGCACACAGGCTCTGCAATGGCAGACCTGCGACACACGTTACAGACTGCTTCTTTGGGTGGCACAACCAGTGCTGCAAGCCCACCAGCAGCATTTGATATACAAGCCCTGGGCACACGCAGTGCACTGTACTAGGGTCTGACAAGTAAACCAAACCAGCCAATCATGGAGTCACTAATCCATACATCAATTTACAATAGGGAGAGCATATGCACTTTAGCACTGATCAGCAGTGGTAAAGTGCCCAGAGTCATAATACAGCCAACAACAGGTCAGAAAAAATACAGGAGGAAGGTAAAAAGTTCAGGGATGACCCTGCAAAAAGGGCCAAGTCCAACACAACCCCCTTCCAGCCAAAACGCAGGGTAGAACAGTCACTACCTTGATGGGCTTCTCTGCTTTGGGTGATAGAAAATGGACCCTGGCCCGCAACAGCAGGGGCATATTCCAGTTCTAGGCCAATCTGAACCCATTTGGATCTTTGTCCATACTATCAGGGCCCACCAAGCTAACACATGGGGAACCCTTCTCCTCACCTGTGGACACCATATGTGCAGCACCTTACCTTAGTCTGCTCATAGGTGTGTCCCAATAGACAGCAAGCAATCCACAGTGGCCACTGACAGTAGTCAGTGATGAGACCCAGGCCCTCTGTCTCTCCGGGCCCTCAAACCTCTGTGATGTCAGAGAGTGGGGGGTAGTATCCCCAGGTGCTTGGCACCCTTTGCCCACTCTCCCTCCTGTCGGGTCAGTTATAACATCCTGACACTGACCCACCAGCCCCGGGCCTCAACCCGGCAGCTCGACAAGAGACCGGGGTGGGCTCTCCCACACCCAGTCCCCCTCCTCGGGAGTCTGCACCCTCCCACTTGGAGTGGTACCCCATTCCAGAACCTGGCTTCCTAAACCCAGGGACCAACCTCTGAGGTTGAACACTTGTCCAGCGAACGAGGACTTCCTGGTGTGCACATATCCCCCCCAGGCGTGACACATAACTCATGTGTCGTGTGACAGTCTGCCTGGCGCAGATCTCCCGACTCCTGTCCATCTGACAGTGCGTGAAGATCCCCCAGGACAGAAGTGGTGTCACCATGGTCACTCCTTGGTGACTCCACCCTTCTGGCTGGCCCCTGACCCACTGGACCTTCCACTGGGGACTCTTTCAATCAATCAATCAATCAATCACAGCATTTATATAGTGCACTACTCACCCGGAGGGTCTCAAGGCGCTGGGGGGAGGGGGTCCGCTACTGCTCGAACAGCCAGGTCTTGAGCTGCTTCCTGAAGGCGAGGTGGTCTTGGGTCAGGCGGAGGTGGGTCGGAAGGGAGTTCCAAGTCTTGGCGGCTAGGTAGGAGAAGGACCTTCCTCCTGTGGTGGCTCTTCGGATGCGGGGGACGGCGGCGAGGGCGTGGCTGGTCGATCGAAGCTGGCGATTGGGAGCGTAGAAGTTGAGGCGGCTGTTGAGGTATCCTGGGCCTTGGTTGTGTAGGACTTTGTGTGCGTGGGTGAGGAGCCGGAAGGTGATTCTCTTGTTGACCGGGAGCCAGTGCAGGTCTCTCAGGTGTCCGGAGATGTGGCTGCGGCGGGGGATGTCCCGGATGAGTCGTGCTGAGGTGTTCTGGATCCGCTGGAGTCTCTTCTGGAGTTTGGCGGTGGTTCCGGCGTAGAGGGAGTTGCCGTAGTCCAGACGGCTGGTGACGAGGGCCTGGGTGACCGTCTTCCTGGTCTCGGTGGGGATCCATCGGAAGATCTTACGTAGCATGCGCAGGATGTTGAAGCACGACGAGGAGACGGCGTTGACTTGTCTGGTCATGGAGAGGGAGGAGTCCAGGATGAAGCCCAGGTTGCGTGCGTGGTTTGTTGGTTTGGGTGCGCTGCCTAGGGCGGGGGGCCACCAGGAGTCGTCCCAGGCGGAGGGTGAAGATCCCAGGATGAGGACTTCCGTCTTGTCCGAGTTCAGTTTCAGGCGACTGTTCATCATCCACTTGGCAACGTCTGTCATCCCTTCGTGTAGGTTGGCTCTGGCGGTGGCGGGGTCGTTGGTGAGGGAGAGGATCAGCTGGGTGTCGTCGGCGTAGGAGATGATGTTGAGGTTGTGCTGGCGTGCGATGGCTGCGAGGGGGCTCATGTAGACGTTGAAGAGTGTTGGGCTGAGCGAGGAGCCTTGAGGAACGCCGCAGATGTCTTCGGTGGCCTCCGATCTGAACGGGGGGAGGTGGACTCTCTGTGTCCTTCCGGCGAGGAAGGAGATGATCCACTCCAGTGCCTTCTCCTGGATTCCGATGTTGCTGAGGCGCTGGATTAGGGTACGATGGCAGACAGTGTCGAAGGCCGCAGAGAGGTCCAGGAGGATGAGGGCCGTTGTTTCTCCGTTGTCGAGCAGGGCTCTGATGTCATCGGTGGCTGCGATCAGGGCGGTCTCGGTGCTGTGGTTGGCCCAGAAGCCAGACTGCGAGAGGTCGAGGGATCCGTTCGTCTCGAGGAAGGCGGCCAGTTGCTTGTTGACTGTCTTCTCGATGACTTTTGCAGGAAACGGGAGCAGCGAGATGGGGCGGTAGTTCTTGAGGTCGGTGGGGTCGGCTGATGGTTTCTTGAGTAGAGCGCTGAGTTCGGCATGCTTCCAGCTCTCCGGGAAGGTGGCGTTGTCGAAGGAGGTGTTGATGATGTCCCGTAGGTGGGGTGCGATGACAGCGTCGGCCTTGTTGAAGACATGGTGAGGGCAAGGGTCTGTTGGAGATCCGGAGTGGATGGAGTTCATCGTGCGGATGGTGTCTTCCGTGCTGATCGGGGTCCAGGCGCGGAGGGTGGTGGTGGGGGGCGGGGGTTCGGTCGTGGCGTGCGTAGGTTGAGTGCTGAAGCTGTTGTGTATGTCCGCGATCTTGCTGTGGAAGTAGGAGGCGAGGGAGTTGCAGAGGTCTTGCGAAGGGGTGATGTCGTTGTTTCCAGCGTTGGGGTTGGAGAGCTCTTTCACGATGTTGAAGAGTTCCTTGCTGTTGTGTGCGTTGTTGTCCAGTCGTTCCTTGAATGCGGTTTTCTTGGTGGCGTGGATCAGTTGGTGGTGTTTTCGGGTGGCGAGCTTGAGGGCAGTCATGTTGTCTGGTATTGGGTCTCTTCTCCAGGTTTTCTCGAGTGCTCTGCAGTTCTTCTTGGAGCTCTTGAGTTCGTCGTTAAACCATGGGGCTTTCTTGCTGCCGGGTCTGCTCGGCGGGGTCTTCAGAGGGGCGAGGTCGTCTGCGCAGTCGCTGATCCATTTCGTGAGGTTGGTGGCCGCTTGGCTGGGGTTCGTTGTGATGGTGGGCGGGTTCTTGCTCAGGGAAGTGGCGAGCTGGTCTGCCGATCTTATTCCAGCTTCTGCGGGGAGCCTGTTGCTGGTGATGGTGGAGCGTGGTCCTTCTGAAGCTGAAGTGGACGCAGCTGTGGTCCGTCCAGTGGAGTCCCGTGGCGTGGCTGAAGGCGATGTCCTTGCTGGAAGAGAAGACCGGGTCGAGTGTGTGTCCGGCGTGGTGGGTGGGGGTGGTCACCAGTTGCTTGAGGCCGAGGTTGTCGAGGTTGTCCAGCAGGGTGGTGGTGTTGTGGTCGTTGTTGTTCTCCCGGTGGAAGTTGAGGTCCCCGAGGAGGATGTAGTCGGCGGAGAGGAGGGCGTGTGGGCTGATGAAGTCGGCGATGTCATCGCTGAATTGTGTGCGTGGTCCCGGGGGTCTGTAGATGAGGGTGCCTCTGAGGGTGGTCTTGGGGTTGACGTGGATCTGGAAGTGCAGGTGTTCGGCGGGTGCGAGGGTATCGTCGGCGTCGGTCGTGATGCGGATGGTGTTTCTGTGGATGATGGCGATGCCTCCTCCGGTCTGGTTGACGCGGTCCCTCCGGATGATCTTGTAGCCTTCCGGGATGGCGATGGCGATGTCGGGCGCTGAGGAGGCGTTCATCCAGGTTTCCGTGAGGAAGGCGACGTCTGGGGCTGTGGTGTCGAGCAGGTTCCAGAGCTCGACGGCGTGTCTGTGGACGGAGCGGGTGTTGAGCAGGATGCACTTCAGGTGGGTGCTGCTGGAGCTCGGCTTGGTGGGTGCTGGTGTGGCGTGGGTCCGGTTGCAGGTGAACTTGCAGGAGTGGCAGCTGAAGGGTCCGTGGGTGCGTCTCGGTGTGGCTCGGTAGCAGCCCGAGGTTCGGCCGGTGTTGAGTGCGTTGAGTTCGGTGGCGTCGTAGGTCCGGCGGGTCGGCTTCCGTCGGTGGGGGCCAGGGGTCCTGGCACTGGGCGCGGTCCAGGCGCGGACGGGCGCAGACGGGCTTACCTTTGGCGCACCTTCGGCGCGCATTCGGTGCTCCCGCTGGGCGCGCCCGCTGCGCGGTCGCCCTGGGGGCGTCATAAGAGGGGAGCCGGGAGGGAGGGTCCGCTGGGAGGCGGGGAGCACGTGGGCCAATCGGCAGGCGGGGGCGGGGTCGCGGCAGGTAACGGCGGGAAAAACCTATGCGGGCTTGGAGGGCGGCCCTGCGGCGGCTGGGGCGCCGGGGATCCGCGGTCGGTCGGCCCTGCGGCGGCTGGGGCTCCGGATCGGCGTCTGACAGGCAGCAGGTAATGAGGCAGGCAGAGCAGGCGGGGAGCGTGGGGGCGACCAGGCCGTGGAGGGCGCCCCTCTTACCCCCCACTCTGGACTCCTGTACCCTCAATGATGGAGGTCCACTTACAGACACTCCCAGCTCACCTGACACAGGGAGATCCCCCTCAACGGATGGTCCATCAAGACAGACTAGGCTCCCTACCTGGTGTTCCCTTACAGAACAATCCAGACTCTGAGACTGAGGTTGGGCACTATCGGGACATAACCCATTCTCACTCCTTTGCCTTAAAGACAGGACGTGAGGCCCTACACCTCTCTCACTACAACAGGACTTAGCTGGGATAAACTGAGTCACTTCTACCACGCTGGGTTGGAAGATACCTGAGCCACTCCCCTTAGGGTCACACCCAATGCCTCTTCAGACCCCTAAAGGTCTGTCTCCAATGTGAGCTCCCTGGGGTCAGAGAACTCACTCTCCAACAAGTGTTGGTGTAACTCTGGAAAACAGGGATTTACAACATGCTGTCCCACAATTGGATCACACAGCCCCATACACGGGTTAACCAAACTATCCTTCACCTCTCCATCCAGTGCCTCACACAGGTACTCCACACCACTCTCTTGAGATTGGCAAGACAGTATCTGACTGTCTCTGTCACTCAACCCACACTCTTCTGGGCAGTGTTCTCACTCACATACCAGAACTTCAACCTTGGGGGAACCCCTCTCCCTGTATCTCTCATCTAGATTCAGTAGAGTGTCTCTCCCACCACTAAGACCATGAACCCCTGCATCAGTTTCCCCATTTACCTCAGAGATACTGCACTCTACTGGAGCTACTTCATGCCCTTGAATCTCCTGGTGTATGTTAACCCCCTCCTCCAAGTCAGGCGCCACATCTCTGGGTGTATATACTTCTCTCTCAGCACAGGAGAATTCAATTTTGCTTCCACCATCTGAGCTGGATTCCACCCCCAACTCAGCAAAGCTCACTTCCTGAGCTACAAAAATTTCTTTTTTGGGGGTTGAGACACTCATGGCCTAAAGCCTCTTGATCTCCAAATGAAGCTCCCTCATTCTCAACTCATGCTCAAACTGCATCCTCTTTTCCTCTAGGGCCAATTTCCTAGTTTGCAACTCCAATTTTAATTGCCCACTCAACTTGCGCTTGGTCAGATCCATCTCATGCATCCTACTCTTCTCCCTGTCCTCCAGCTCTTCTGGGGACAGGGCCTTGGCAGAAACACTGCTTCCTGCTGGGGGAGGTGCTCTCCTCCCCCTGGACCCAATTGCCCTTCCAGCTGCTCCTTTGCATTTTCAGCCCCCTCCTCATTCTCAGGGGTATTCCTTGCTTCGACCCAGGCCTTTTGGAACTCCTCCTTCTTGGAGAAACCAGTCACAGCAACTTTAAATCTCCTGCAGAAGTGCTTCAGCTGTTTCACATTGTAGCATTCTAGTTTCTCCTCTTCTCAATAAAAATCAATATGATTGATTCAGCATTCTGTCCATCATTTGTTTCCATAGCACTTTTCACCCTAAGTGGGATGGGAATGCCCAGACTTGGGTCACTTGCTCACTTTGCCACTGGATTCAAGCTAGCCTGGCTGATGAAGGGTAATACCAAGAAACCGGTCCCAGGCTGCTTGTTTTTGGTCCATGGAGGACGTAACTTGGTAGTTCGGTCTGGCTTATTTCCATGAGGCACAGGGTCAAGACTAATTTGCATATGACTGGGTCTAAACTGGGGTGGCATGGTGAGCAAAAGTACAATGGATTTAACCCAGATCTCTTGACTTAGGATGAATGTATGATTTATTCAGCATTCCGTCCATCATTTGTTTGCGTAGCACTTTTCACCCAAGTGGGATGGGTATGCCCAGACGTGCGTCCCTTGCTCACCTGTGACACTGGATTCAAGCTAGGCTGGCAGATGAAGGGTAATACCCAGAAACCGTTCCCAGGATGCTTGTTTCCGGTCCAGGGAGGACCTAGCTTTGCAGTTCGGGCTGGACTGTTCCCATGAGGCACACGGTCAAGACTGATTTGCATATGGCTGGGTCTGAACTGGGGTGGCATGGGGAGCAAAAGAACAATGGATTTAACCCAGATCTCTTGACTGAGGGTGAATGGGACGAAACGTGTTGGCGGTTCCAAAAGTGATGCTTTCAAAAGGTTTTAAAGAATAAAAAATAAAGGATAAATTGAAATTGAACATCGACTTGTCTATGGAACTAGACTTCTTTTGAACTGTTTGTTGAGACTATTACAATTTGTGTTTAAAGTGTGCTGGGCTACTATATGTCAACTCATCCTAATAAATGTCTACATTACCACCAAACTATTGCCAGAATAAGGAGTCTCCGAAGTGATGCATACGAATACCTACCAATCCCGATTCTCTTCTATTTTTTTATCTCATTGCTCCAGCAATTGAGGAAAGAACTCAAGACCTTGTTGTTTAAATGAACAGATAACCACAAAGCAGTAAGCAACCCCAAGGCCTTGAGACCCTTATAGGTGATTTGCCGCGCCTTGCAAATACTTGATAGAGTGATTGATTTTGCTGCCTGCTGGCAGGCAAGACCAATCTTTGTCTATACCTTGTTGATGTTCAGATAGCAAGCATGAGTGTGTGGTCTTGACACAGACTGTCACAGATGATCCTTATGGAATGCCTGACGTCTTTCTGAGAGGTTGTCACATGGACTTCATGTAAAAGTGTTCATCATTGTTATGAGAAATAAGGAAACCCATGATCTGTGATGTAAGTTGTGATTAGTGGTGTGTAAATTCTTTGCACATTATCTCATGTACACCAAGACCGTGCCCCTTTAAGCCTCTTCTATCTTTATTATGTGCTTACCTGCAGACTCTTTTATGGCTTCCTATCAGAAAGTGTAATGATCAGAAACCCACAGAAATGAGCACCAGGTCCACCTCCAATCTAGGCTGACACATTTTGTTGTTTGTGTTATGGCCACTGCCATGTTATTATAACAGCTTAAAATGGAGGCTCAATGGTCAACATGTGAATCGCGATGATGCATTTATCGCCATACTAACTCTCGGGAATAGCAATTCGTATACATCGCAGAATGAGGCCTCTCACTGAAAGCTCATCTCTTAAATTTTTAAATCTCAAATACTCACTGTCATTAGTGAGAGGTCTAGAGTGCCAGTTTCACAATTGATGAGCAATAATATCTATTAACTTTAACATGTCGCTATCTTGGTTCGTGGCGGTAACAATTTGTTCTAAAGACATGGTAGCTGCTGTGCTTGATTTCACAATAAAATTGATGTAAGCCTCTGCTATCTTAGATGGGATACCAGGGCACTGCCAGAGCACTTTTAAAAAATAGTCAGCAGAATTCTGACCTTTACTTCAACGATGAAGAATCGTATACCTGTATTCTTCTAACCTCAAACCCAAACATTCAATTCTAGGAGGCATTTTGGCTTTGGGATTGCTGAATATTGTCAACAGTGATTGATGATCAGTCACTAGTGTGAAAGGCTTTCCATACAAAAACACAAGGAAATAGTCACAAGGCCAGGGCATGGCCAAACTTCCTTTCTCAGATTGCGTGGAAGCACATTCTGTTTGTGACAGGCTTTTACTGGCCTATGCTAGCATTGCACCTATTCCGACGGGGCTAGCGTCAGTTACAACCTCCATGTGAAGTTTGGGATCAAAGTAGGCCATTTCAGTGGCACTCTCAATAGCTTGCTTGAATTTTTGGAAGCTATTCTCACATTCTCGAGGCCAATAAAATGACACATTCTTTTTTTTTAGTTCTTGTAACGGTGTACTGACCCTAGCAAAGTCTTCTATGTAACTAGAACAGTAATTGGCCATTCCAAAAAATGATCGTAACATTGAAATGTCCGTTTGGGATGTGCAGTAGACAATGCTGGTACTTTAGCTGGATCAAATTTCACACCCCCATCAGAAAAGATATGGCCAAAGAATTTTAAACTTTTCTTATGGAATTCACATTTGTCAGCAATCAAAGTTAAACCTGCATCATTCAGCCAACAAAATACTGTCCAGACCAGGATGTCTCTCTTGCTCAATTGTGTTGTTGGCTTGACACATGTCAACACATATACGTACAGCTCCGTCACTGTCATTTTTAGGCACTATTACATTGGGAGAAACCCATGGTGTCGGCCAAGTGGATTTTTCAATGATGTCATGTTGGAGCACCAAATTAGTTCCTTTTCAACAGCTTCTTGCAAGTGAAATGCAACTAGCCTGTGTCTTTGAGCAACTGAACAAACCTCCTTTTTATGTGTACCTTTATTTTCATTGTTTTGAGTTTTCCTAACCCATGAAATAATGAATGAAATTGACTTACAATTTCATGTTGAGCATTTATATTGTAGTTCACTGATATCAGTCCCATGTCAGCAGCAGTGTTACATCTCAGCAGACAGAAATATGAAGCTGTTCTGTGAAGCACATGAATAGGTGTTTGTACCACAGTTTTCTTATGGTTCATGGAGGCAACAAACAAACCTTGTCTTTTAACCCCTTCCGCGCTCATGACGAGCTGAGCTCGTCATGAGTTGCGCTGCTCGCACTCTCATGACGAGCTCAGCTCGTCATGTAACGCGGTATTTTAAAAAAGTCAGCGCACAGCGGGAAAACCGCTAGCTCTGATGCGGTTAAAGGGCATTGAGGCAGCCCATGTGTATACTTTAGTCTTTGACTTCGTAAGTTGTGGTAACGAAGATAATCTTGATAGTTCTCCTCAGGCATGACATTTTTCGATGTACCATGTCAATTCTGAATGGTATCGAACACATGTTTATCGTTAGAGGGATCTTTGGACAATGTTAGAATGTTTTTGGTGCTTTTTCATGATGATTTTTCTTTGCCTTGGGTTTTTCTTCACATTTGACATTCCCACATGCTTGCCTTGTTTGTAGTAATTATCAACATTACAAAATTGGCCTTGTACTTTTACTGGAAACTGATACTGAGGAACTATTTGTCGATGGTTTAGATGATGATCAAAATCATATGGTGTCAATTTGCCGAAGTTGGTGTGACCGCTTATCCTAGTGGGACTGAGTCGAACGTCACTGAGGTAGCGTTCGTTTGGCCATTTTGTCTTCACGCTGTGACGCACTTAAGTTTCTTTTCGGCTTGCAATTTATCACAAAATGGTACACTTTACCATAGCCGATGCATAGCTGTCCAGTAGTGAGATATTTACCTTTCCATGGAAATGACAGTCCACATCTGTAAAACTTTGTATTTTTTCTGTGGAGACATCGCCTTGTGTCCCTCTGCCTTGTACCATGGCTTACTTTTAATGCTCATGACTGACACACTTATGGGCAACTCTGACCTCCATGTCAGTTGCTTGACAATCAGCACACTCTTCAGTGCGGCCAGCCTTAAGGAATTGTTCTAAGCTCAGTTTCTTTCAGCAGTCGTCATCAAAAGGAATCTGACAGACATCCGTCGATTACTCAGGTGGGTAGCTTCCTCGTCATTAAATTCATTGAATTTACAATGTTTCACCAGAACATTCAGTCTCTCAACAAACTCTTTGGTTTTACCAGGTCCCTGGTGTTCTCGACTGAATATGTATCTTTCATAATCCACATTTGGCACTGGGCTGTTTTGATTTGATCGTGTATCCCTTCACCTTCATGTGGTATATTTTTCATAGTTTCTTTTACTTCTTTACCAGCCATGTACTTCAGATACTTTATCATTTTTTTTCTTTATTCTTTTTTTATTATTTTCATTATCAGCATTTGCAAAAAACTCAGGTGGATTACAAATATAGTATACCATTAGTGCACATTCCCATATCAGCGATACAATCAATCCCCCCATATATACTCTGTTACCCTCTTTATTGTTCCTCCTCCAAACTGTCTTCAATACGTTCTGGCGGCGGCTCACATATGTCTCCCCTGAACTTATTTCACGCTCCTCACACCTTGCTCCATTTCTGGGGGCAGCCCCGATTAATAAATACTGTCCTTTCATCCACCATAGCCATTTCCTTGTCCTTGCACCACACGGCCAAAGACGGCACCTCTTCCGCTCCCCACTTTTGCGCTATATTGCGCTATATTGCGCTTAACTTCCACCAACCCCAGTGCGGCCTAGGACTGCGCCTGATGAGTAAGGTCATTCAGTTCCCACATGTTCAATAGGCACCTCTTTGGTTCCGGCACCAACGACACCCCTTCAGTCTGTGATATTATTTTCATTATTTTCTTCCAGTAGTCAGCAATTTTAGGGCAGTGCCATATGATATGATAGAAGGTACCCTCCTCCCCGCAACCTCTAAGGCAAAATGGATGTGATGTTCTACCCAACTTGCATAGATTGTATCTAGTATAGTAGGTGCGATGCAGGATTTTAAGCTGTATTAGTCTGAGTCGAGAGGGTACGCCCACCTCTCTTGGCGAGGCCAGCGCCTCTTGCCACTCTGCTTAGTGTCCCAGAGAGGAATACGTTGTCAGCCCAATTTTGCCTGCACCACATGCCATATGGTGACTGTGTGTTTTGTGGGCCCTGTTAGCGTAGAGGTAAGTCCCTTATTGTAAACTGCAGAGAGCATATTTCCTGGTCCCAATAGAAACCTGTCCGCTCTGCATGCGGGGTCTGCCTGCGGGGCATGTATCCACTGATTAATGACCTTCATTTGCGCCGCCCAATAATACAGTTGTATATTTGGGAGTGCTATCCCACCATCGTACCACCCACGGGTCAACTTATTCTGCGCTATGCGCGCCGGTTTGTTACCCCATAACAGGGTGGATACTTGGGCTGCGATTTTCTTGAAATATCCTAGGGATGCAGGGAACGGCGTGCTCTCTAATGGATATAATGCCATTATTTTAAAAAGTGCTGCTTTTCCCAGCAATGTCAGCGGTAACGATTCCCAGTGTGTAACGTCTCTCTTTAGACGCTCCAGTGGGGGCACCAGATTTCTTGAGAAGAAGTCATCTGGATTTGCTGTAATGTATATGCCTAGACACTTAAATGTGTCACCCTTGACATGGAGCGGACAGTCAGCAGGGAGTTGTGGTGGGAGGCCGTGTAATACGTACAAAACAGATTTGGACCAGATTATGGTGTACCCCGATGCCCTTACAAAAATCTCACAGATATTGAGGAGAACCAGTATTGAGCGCCTGGGGGAGGCCAAGTATAACAATACATCATCCGGGTACAGGGAGATGAGGTCTTCCCAACCATCTGTCCACCTGAGACCCCTTATCATTGGCTCCCATCTGATCCATGCCGCCAGTGGCTCCAGCACCAGGGCAAAGAGCAGCAAAGACAGGGCACAGCCCTGGCGTGTTCCCCTTGCAAGTGGAAAATCATCAGAAATGTACCCATTGGCCGTAACGTGTGCTATTGGTTTAGTGTACAGGAGGCAAATCCACGCGCAAAACCCGGGGCCAAAGCCCAGATGGTGAAGCACTGCGAATAAGAAGGGCCTCTCAACCATATCAAAAGCCATCCGTGCATCTAAGGATAGCACGCCAGCTGGCTCTTGAAGATATGGGATTCGGGCCATTACCCCAAGTAAGCACTTTAGATTCAGTGCCGTATTTCTGCCAGGCATAAACCCAGACTGGTCCGGATGTATTAGGGCCATAACATGCCGTGTTAGCCTAACCGCCAGTAATTTCACGAGGATTTTAGCTTCCGCATTTATCAATTATATCGGGCGGTATGAGGTACATTCTATCGTTGGTTTCCCTGGTTTAGGAATGGCCACTATAGTAGCTAATCGCTGATCGAGCATCAATTCACCCATCTCTGGGCTATCGGAGTACATGCGAAGTAGGTGTGGGGCAACAGTGCCGGTCATCTTCTTGTACAGTTCAATAGGCATACCATTCGGTCCTACCGCTTTGCCAGAATTGTAATGATCGGATTGAGACTTGTAGTTATTCCTCCTTAAGATCCGGCTCTAACTCAAGGGCCGCCTCCGGGGTGAGCCTAGGCATTGCTATGTCTTTAATATAGGTCAATGCATCTTCCATTGCCATCGTGGAGGATGAGGTATATACTTTCTGGAAGGGATGTATGACATTACAACGCATGCTTTTACATCGCATGCCTTTACAACGCTATTTTTACAACGCATGCCTTTACAACGCATAGTGCTTTGGGGCGCTGGGTAGTGAATAGTTTCATTTATTATTCCAACTCCAGTCCCCGTGGATAGTAGGGAAGGTGTTGGATAGTAAATTAAACCTATTCCCTATCCTAGAGCGCCCCCAGGGCAATGCGTTGTAATGGTTTGCATTGTAAAAGTTGCGTTGTAAAGGCACTGCGTGGTAAAAGTTGCGTTGTAAAGGATGTTTCCCTTCTGGAAGTGCCGTGCTAGTGTGCAGACTATCGCCGTGGGTCTGCCGTCATCTGCCCTTCCTCCGTCTGAATCTTTGCTATCCCTGTATTAACCCCGCTCCCTCATATCAAGCCATGCGGGAAGCTTTCCAGCTTTGTCTCTGGTTTCGTATATTTTATGTTTAGTGGCCGTGAGCCTCGACCTGGTCTCCTCTCTAAGTTATTCTCTATACTGTTGCTGCCTGATGTTCAGCGTCTGGGATGTAGTTGGTGTGGTGTTAGTAGAGTGGTGTGTTTCAGCCTAATGCAACTCTAGTTCAATGTCATCCAGTTCTGGCTGTTTCTCCCGCTTGTGCCCTGCAATAGAAACTATGGCCTGCCCTCTAATGACGGCTTTATAGGCCTCCCTCAAGATAGTCGGTGAGCTGACAAACATAACGTTTTCTTGGAAGTAGTGTTTTTTCGCCTTAACAACTGTTTCTTTGATCTTTGGGACCTGTAAATAGCCGGGGTAGATGGGGTAGATGCGCTTCCGAGTTTGGTAGTGATATGAAAAAGTCAATAGTACTGGGAAGTGGTCCTAGATGCCCCTAGGTCTTATTTATATACTTTCAACGCTCTTAAAACTATCCGCTGAGGCCAGGAAGTAGTCTATTCTAGATAGGCTGTTATTTGCCGCCGAATGGAAAGTGTAGTGTTGTGTCGTAGGGTGGTGCCGTCTCCACACGTCAGTAAGTCCAAGAGCCTCCATAAAACCCTACAGGCGAGACACACCAGGCACGTGCGCCCTCACCGGGTATCTGTCTAAGGTACCATCTATAGTCCCATTGAAGTCCCCGCCTATCAGAAGTTCCCCTTCCGGAAGGTCAAGTAAAGATTTGCTAAAGGCTGGGAGCGCTATCGCATGCAGGGCGGGAGGAATGTATACTGATACCACATTAACAGATCATCCCTCCCATGACCCATTAGGGCCGTAAATCGACCTTGATCATCTGTTTTTGTTTTATGTATTATAAATGGGGATTGTTTTTTCACCAGAATACCAACTCCTCTGGAGCCAGAAGAAAATTCTAAGTGTACCATCATTATACCCCCACCTATCCATCGCTTTACATGCGGTACTAGTGAGGTGTGTTTCTTGCAGTAGGGCTATCAACAGGGCGCAGCGCTTCAAACTTTGTAAAACCAGGCCTCTCTTTATTTTGTCCCCCAGGCCGTGCACATTCCATGTGAGCAATGTCAGAGGGGTCACTTGGGTCCTGGGGTATGACTCCAAGTCGTGATCAGCTGGGGCTTGTGATGTCATGATGTCATGCCTATTAAAATACTGGGGAACGGATACTGACTCATGTGTATACTGTATATTTCGGCCAATGTGCGGGAATGCTACAATTTTGAAATCACCGCTGGGAACCAGATTTAATAACGCCTAGAACCATGTAAACTGACCCTTTCCCCCAACCCCTCTCCCTGCCTCCCTGCCCCGACGGACTCATAACTGTCCGCCTCCCCAACTTAGCAGAGTGCTCCGTCTCAAATCCGGAAAAAGTACTTGCGTGTGGGAGGTGATAGGTTCAGGGACGGTCGTAGTCCTTCCCTACCCCAAAGACTGTTTTTGCTTAGAATTTGTTTCAGATCTTTGTGCAGGTAAGTCCGCGTGTGTGCCTCCACACCTCACCCAACCTCAGTGTCCAACGTTCTCGCTCAGTCTCACTCTTCGTCCTCACTTTGTTGCAGATGTTCTTCCCCTTGTTGCTGCCCACGATCCCCGGGGTCTTCAGTCATCTCGCGACGTCTCTGGTTCCTCTCTGACTGCTTGGGTCCTCCCACCAGGCGCCATCCCTCGATCCAGTTATGTGCCTCCTCTGGTGTGTCGAAAAAACATGTTTTCCCATCCTCTACCACACACAGTTTAGCCGGGAATAACATCAAGTACGGCAGTTCCATGGTTCTAAGTTCATTCATGACCTCCATGAAACTCCTTCGGCGCTTGGAGACCGCCGCTGTATAGTCCGGGAAGAATGATACAATTGAGTTCTGGATACATAGCGGCGGAGCCACCCTTGCTGTTTGCAATATAGCGTCTCTATCTCTGAAATTGAAGATGCGAGCCAGCACAGGTCTAGGGGGGGGCCAGGGTTTGGGCTTACCCCCTGGCACCCTGTGGGCCCTTTTGACTGAGAAAAACGTTGACAGTCCCCTGGGCTGAAGTCTTGATTTCATGAGGTCTTCTAAATACAAGTCCATTGCCATCTGAAAAAACCTAAATGTTTGTCTTGAAAAAGTTGAAATTATAAGCTACTGCATTGAAACACGTCGACACATCTGTAGGCACAATCTAAGGATCGACATAGACTTGTAGGTGCAGAATTGATAAATGTATCCCAAGCTATGTTCTGAAGTTGTTGTTCCATATGATGTGCAATAGTGTATGACAAAGTGTGCTGTCTTATATATGTTGTTTTCTCTGTTATGCTGGTTCATAATGGTATTTGTAACTTGGGTTGAACAATTATTTTTGTACTGCATTAACTGTTTTTTAAATTATTTGCTTGTGATTACAATTGCGATATTTGATGTTTTTAATTTCTGAAATATATTTTTAATAAATTATTTTTGACTGTACGAATTGAATGTGAAATTTTACAATTAGTGATATGATGTATTGTTGTGGTGCTTCAAATTTGCAATAGGCATATGGCAGCAATTGATCAGTTAATATTGTTCTGTCTAGGGATTACCTTCCTTTACTTGTTAAAAGTACCTCATCTCCCTTGATAGTTATAGGAGGTCTCTCTCTGTCGTTTTCACCTCCACCAGATGTTGCCAGCCCCCATTCTCTGGAACCCATTAACATGGATGATTCCCAATTGGACTCGGAGGGCGACCTAGACCAAGACAGGCCTTTGAGCCCTTAATTAGTTACCCCAGTAAAGAGGACAGAGATCACTCAGGGTAAAAAACTCACTGACAGAGAGTCAGATATGCTGGACCCGAAGGATATGCTGCAGATGTTAGGTGTAGACTAAAAAAACCTTTGAATATGGAACTATGCAGCAGCCTGTGGGTGGAGTGCCTGGGTCCACCTCTGGATGGCAAGGTGACCTGAAATAGATATTAGAATGATCACTTTATTGGTCAAATATATACATGACCCCAAAAAATGGATAAATTGCTCTTGGCACTCATGTCAGGACAAGTTCTGATTTATAACAGGACCCCTCACAAAAATCTTTCACACGAGTTCAAAGAGTCGGGGCTCATGGATTTTCCAGAAATCCTATTGAGCTGGGCCCAGTATGCAGTGATCATTCTGTGCAACGCAAACCACATGATCTCTACTGACAGGCACATATTTATCTTAATTAAAGTTGACCCCAAATTGGCTGATCTTGCCACCTCTCAGATGAGTGGTGTTGCCCAAGGGGTTCTCTTTGGTGATCCAATTAACAAGCAGCTATGGGGGTTTGTGGCGATCGTCACCTTCTTAGATAATGCCAGGGCTCCATTAAATAAATATTCCTCCCTAAGTTTTTCTCTGGGGCTGGTCGTGGCAGGGGGCGCTTGAATGGTAGTTCCTACTACCAAGCTCTTTATCTAGAGGATCAGGCCAGGTTTAGGGCCTTCTTTCCCTTGAGGGGCCTCCTGTGGAATTTTTTGAGGGAGCAGCAACCAGAGTTCCCTTAATGGTGAGTGTTAATGATGAGGTTTGCTCTTCGTCCCAGTTAACAGTAGGGGGCAGAAAGGCCAGCTTTCTCCTCAGCTGGCAAGCACTAACTTCAGATGCCCGAGTCCTATAGAAAGTGCAGGGTTTTCAGATAGGATTCTATGGTTACTCTTCGCTGATCCGGTGCTCCCAGCCTTTCGTATTTTCAGAACGAGATACCCCCATGGTAGAAGATGAGATTGTGGACATTCTGGACAAGGATGCTACAGCACCCACAAGAACACATCCTGGGGTTTTCAATATATATTGCTGGTGGAGAACAGGGACGGGGGCCAGCACCCCATCATCAACCTTCAGAAGTTCAACAAGTGTTGGCCCGCATTACTTCAAAATGGAGAGGATCCACCTCCTAAGGGGTAAACATCTTCTGTTGTCCTGTGACCAAATGGTCTGCGTACCTCACAATCCTGGTCTATCCGCCCCATCGCAGATTCATACAATTAAACTTTGAGGGCAAGACATCCAATTCACATGGTCCTGTTGGACTTGGTCCTTTCAGCAGTGTAACATCATATTTTGACTTTCTCTGCCTCCATTTGCCGAACCCGTTTATTTCGGATTTTAGGACTCTGCTTACTTTTTTCCCTACTAATCAGAGGTAAAGTGCTTGTGCTCCACCTTGAAAGCATGGTATAGTTAGCCTAAACCTGATTGGCCTATTACATTTATTTATATATATCTTGTAAATGACACTGCCCAGGAACTCTAAATTAAATGCTGCTAGTGGCAGTAGTACTTATTGAGCCACTCACTGAAATAGCCTTTTAAAACATGTTGCAGGCTTATCCACTGCAGCCTGTTGTGCGGTTTTAAATTTCAACCCGCAAAATAAACCTTTTGTCCAGTCTAAACCTTCCTCTTTAATACTTATAAGTCAACACTAAGGCAGGTTCTAAAGGCTCTTAGGGCAGGGAGCATGGTATTCCAAAAGTAGGACATGTGGGTTTAAGTTTTACATGTCCTGAAAGTGAAAAACTCCTAAAATCATTTTTAACTGCTGTAAGGCTATCTCTCTGTGGACTGACTCTGGGTTCCATTAGTTCACTTAACACGTGCTAACCTCCAACTGGGAGCAGTTAGAGAAATGCTGTTCACACTCAAATTATTTGTAATTTTAAATCCTCTTGAGTGGTAACATATGATTTTGAGTGCCAATTTAGAAAATTAAATGTTTAGCCCAAACAAACTATGTCTTGCTGCCAGTGTCCTGGGTTACATGGCTGTGAATGCCTATGTGGTTGTGGGTTGGCTATTGCTTTCAAACATGGGAACAAAGAAATCCTAGATGTGATGGGAGTTGGTCTTCCTGTCAGGATGGCTGGGGAGGTGCAGGATTCTACCCTGATTACCCTTCAATGGGCTCTAACAGCAGCATACAACAAGCATTTGCAATGCCATAGGTCTCGCAATTACAAGATTTTGAGCTATTGGCATTGTAAATAACAATGCCTTTTATTTATGTGTTTAAAAAACCAGCAATAATAAAAGGCATTGTCATTTACAACACCAATATGTAAAAGTTTCAAAAATGCAAGACCATTTGCATTGCAAATGCTTGTTACAAATGTTGTTAATTACACTTGTTGGCTTTGCCAGTTCTGAGAAACATAAAAACGGATTAACACGCACAGGTGAGAAATTAATAACAGGAGGGTGATTGGGTGTTCTTTTAAGATATAAAATAGTCCATCATGCATTCCGAAGTAAGTTTTTCCTGGAAGTCGTGATGACTTAAAAAACAGGGATCAGTGAGGCCTAGCTATACAGTCACACTGGAAGAACAAGGAGAAGTGAGGTCTTATTCTGGAATAAACTGCTTGCTAAAGAGAAGATGATGGACTGAGGATTGAAACTTTTCAGGCACTCAACACCAAGTGACTCTTAGATCTGTGTTAAATCCATCAATGTTCTTCTGCTCACTTCGCTACCCCAGTTCAGACCCAACATATCAGCCTTGACCCAGTTCCTCATGAGAAGAGTCCAGCCCGAATATCCCTGGACCAGAAACAAGAATCCTGGGACCGATTTTATCAGAAAGGCTAGCTTGAATTCAGTCAGTTATATGTGTGAACAGCTATCCATCTAGTAACAGTCTCGGTGGTATCAAAGGGAGAAACAGTATTTTGAAATGATATTGTTGAGACATCTCTTCCTGCGCAAAGTGAGGTCACTGCCCACTATCTATGCTAAACCCTTACTTGTTCAGAGCAAATTATGTATTTAAGTATCCTGGCTCCCAAAATTGCCCTTCATGATCGCTGCAACTCAAAGGGATGCTGACTGAGCCTCCTGCAAAAGTCCTTCCACGGCTGTGCAAGCATATCGCTCCCAGGTGCATGGCTACGCAAAGCAAAAAAGCGTAGCATGTTCCAGACCGCGCTTAACCCCACCCTCTGCTCTACAAGTTGTTTCTAACTTCGGATCATGACAGGAAAGTGAAAGTGCATTCTCTAACTGTCAGCAGAAAGGACTACGGCTCTAAATGCGTAAAGCTTTCCGGTTTCGCTCTCAACTGTAGCACGATTGCCTATGCTCATGGTTCCTCACCGCGCTAATGATTCGGGTCACAGTCTGTGGCTGCCGCAGGAACCTCTCGAGGTCGAAGCTGCCACAAGAACTAGGAGCTCCATAAGCCCCTCGGGCGCCCCGCTTCCGCCGTCTTCCATCAGCCCGAAAACACGTACCGACCTGACCGCCGCCTCAACTGTCAATGGCTTCACCTGGAGCGACCAAAATGCAGCCAATCGACTCTTGCCACGTCATGCGACACGCGCAACACGGGACTTGGGGCCAACCAGAGTCACAGGATTTTGGGCTAACCACTACACCGGCAACTTGGGAAACCCGGAAAACAAAAACGTAGCGTCATCTTTACGAACCCCCAATCGATTTAAAATCGAATCTTTTAACTTGGCAATTAATTTTTGTTCTGCTTTATCAAACTACAAATGAACTTAGTATGCATCTTAAAAACTCTGTCAAGTATACTAGACTTGTCAAAGGGATTTGTTTACGCTTCGATAGTCGCGAAGTCTCAAAGAAGCGGCCATGTTTGTGTCAGGCACGAACTCGCCATAGGTGGCCAAGAACAAGCTGTTCCACTGTGAAGCGCGTTCACAGACCTGAATCGGCTCGTGCCCAGATCTGTCTCCCTTGGGAGGAAACACGGCGACTATAGTCTCGTTGGCGGCAGCGCGAGCGAGACATAAAAAGGAACCTGACAATGGCCTGCCCTTGCCTTTCTCGCCCTAAAAAGTTGGAAACCAGGACCAGGGAAGAACTGACCCAACCTGTTTTGGGGGTAGGTCAGGGAATTCATCCACACAACGGCTGACACTAGGGATGAAAATGGGACTTTCAGAACCTCTCATCTGAGCACTCCTGGGCCTGTACAAGAATGGATTCAGAAGAACGATTGCCCTGCTGACTGAAGAATGATGACTGGACCTAGTAGCAATGCCCCCAGGCCACACATTAACTCCAAGGATCAGGTGGCTGACTTGTGAGAGCTAGAAGGACACAACAAGCTTCCAGAGGTCTTCCTGCAACTGCCCTCTTGACCAACATCAACCGGACCTGCCTGAGCCCTGTTACTGGCTGAAGTGAGTGCTGATCCATAAGAGGTAGCTACAAGTTTGGGACTTTGGATGGCCCCCTGTAGAAAAGGTGCAAATACAGATGTTTTTGGCTCCTTGCAACCACAAGGTAACTTTTTTGTGATGAGAATCGACCACCCATGAGGACCATTAACGAAAAGCTCTAGGGGGGCCAGCAGTTGCGCTGACAGTGACTTGTGTACGACAGTCGACCACACAGTAAATGCACTTCGCACCGATAGCCCATGACTATTGGCAAAGGGATGTTCCTGCGATGACGGGGTCTTTGCGCTTCAGCCATGACCGTCTGTGACGCTCGACCTGCTCTTTGCGCCAACAACCTCCTTGAGGCCCATGTCACCATAAACAGAACTCTTCTAGCAGACTTTGAGAAAGTAACTTTTTAGCGGTAATAACTTGGAACCTGTGTACGACCCGCACTCCACTGCAATAAGCATGAACTTGTGACCTTCCCCTGGTCCATTTCAACCTAATAATCACAAGTGGAGCTTTGTGCTTTTATATATATAAATATATGCAAGACTGTTATTAACACTTTGTGACTTAGGGGAATCTGGAAACCCCATAAGAAATCCAAGCACTACTGAAATTCTCAATACACAGCGTGAATTGCAGAATGTAGATATTCGACAAAAGGGAGCCGGTGACAGTCCATTCAAGCCGGTAAGCACTTTTCTGCCTGTTATGCCTAAGGACGCAGTAGACATTTATCATGAATGTGTAGTAGAAGATCTAAAAAAACTTCACCGCAAGGTACAGGGACAAGATCGTAAGCACAATGCCAAATGTAATCAATTTACTATGCTAATGAAGAAACTCAGCCTAAATCAGGAAGTAGTAATTAACAAGTCTGATAAAGGCGGAAATATTGTCTTGTGGCAAAAGAAAGACTATGTCACAGAAGCCATGAGACAATTAAACGATACCAGTTGCTATGTAAGATCTAATGGCCTGGCCTATAAAAAAGCTAAAGAAGATCTTAAAAAAATGTTATCATCTTACAAGAGACAGAATCTCATTTCATCAATAGAATTTGATTTTTTGCACGTTGAGCATCCGGTTATACCGATACTATACCTAATTCCCAAGGTGCATAAGATGAAAGTTCCAACACCAGGCCGACCAATTATATCGGCCATCAACAGCATTGGAGAAAATATTTCCCGATATATTGACTTTTTTCTTCAAGACATTGTCAAAAGCTTACCGAGCTATTTGAAAGACACTGGTGACTTTTTGAATAAGTTGAACTTGATTCAATGGCAGGAGAATTGGTGTCTAGTGACTCTCGACATTGAGTCGTTATATACTTGCATTGATCACTCCAAAGGTGTTGAAGCAATCAAACACTACTTGGGTTTAAAAACTTGTGAGTATTACAGTCACAACAAGATGCTGTGCGAGTTAGTACATTGGTGCTTACACAACAACTACTTCATGTTTGGGAAGGATGTTTGGAGACAGGTCAGGGGTGTGGCGATGGGATCATGCTTCTCTCCCAGCTATGCGTGTTTACACGTGGGCTGGTGGGAGGGGCGTGGTCTCATTGTCACACCTGGCTTCAATGGAGTTAAACACTGGATGCGATTTATAGATGATGTTTTCTGTATTTGGGAGGGCGACGAACAGAGTGCCTTAGAATTCGTCGAAGCCTTAAATTGTAACACAGAAAATCTTTTCTTCACTTCGAACATCAGCAAAATGCAGGCAGACTTTCTGGATGTTCACATTACAATAAACAACAATATTATAGAAACATCACTTTTTCGCAAACCCACAGCTGGCAACAGCATACTGCATGCCAGCAGCAAACATCCCAGGCATGTTGTTGAAAATATTCCGTATGGAGAGCTGTTGCATTTAAAAAGAATCAGCAGCACTCCCGAAATATTCGAAGAGGAAGCCAAAGTAATGTTAACTAGACTCAGAGCTAGAGGATATAGCAATACAACATTACAAAGGGCGCTGGCTCAGAGCCGGGAGAGATCTAGAGAGTCTCTTTTAAAATCTGGGGTTCAAGAGACCACTAATGATAATGCTACTCCTCGCTTAATTCTTGCATACAGTAAACAAGAAAGACAAATTAAATCAATTGTCAAGAGACACTGGCCAATTCTCATGACTGATGGGTTTCTGAGTGACATTCTTCCAGAAATGCCAACAATAACATACAGAAGAGCAAGAAGTATGCATAACAGCTTAGTCAAAACAAGTCCAGAGCTAGGTAGTGGCAGTATCTGGCTCAAACAGAAAGATGTTTTTTTTAAATGCTCATCCTGTCGAGCCTGCAAATTTGGTATAAATACCACGCATTATAACACCCCCTTCAGTCAAGTCAGTCAAGCTATTAGAGGTAATTATAATTGTCATAGCGACTTTGCCATATATGTTCTGACGTGCACCTGTGGCCTACGATATATAGACAGTACAAAATTACAGGTGCACGTCAGAATATTACAGCATCTTCGAGCAATAATCAACAATGACAAAACATACCCAGTAGCTCGCCACTTTAGATCCACTCACAACAATGATCTGAGCAATCTGACATATTTTGTCATTGACGCAGTGGCCCCCCTCAAACGAGGGGGTGTTAGAGAAAAACTGTTAAGAAAGAAGGAGACGCAATATATAGTAGAGCTAGACAGCAAATATCCTAATGGGCTCAATACCACAGAAGATTTACATCACTTTCTGTAAAACATCATGCTGTTAAGTTAAATATATAAGAGTAACATATCCATTTCTGAACCAAGTATTCAACTTATGTTTTCAACTATAGGGGTCTCCCGTCCTAACCATAACAAAGTATATCTTTGGGAAGACTGGCGATCTAGTGCATTATGGGTGAAGAGGTCGGATTTGATACGACCAGAAACAGAAATAAGAGCTGAATCGATGTACCCGTCATTATTTCAATCCTAACCGTATGATGTAAATATTGTTTATACTTGATTAGTATTTCTTTTTTCTTCACTTTTGTATATTGTATCTATACACCTCAATCTTCACGGATGTTTATGTTCTGTTATCAAATGATTAATCTGTTGGGACAGCAGTATTGCACAGGGTGTAATTGATCAATTCAATGATATTGATTGTTTTTTCGATAATGTGCTTTAAGAGGATTCGTGTTTTTTGAATCACGACATTCTTTTAGACAAAAATCACTAAAAAATACTTTCCTGCACTGGTCACGTTTGATCTAAAATACAACTGTCAAACATGTTTTATATTGAAATGTGTTTCTGGTACAATAAGATTTGGTAATCCACAAGGGGCCATTTTTAGTTATCCCACTTAAAAGGGAACTAAGTTTTGAATACAGGAATAGGGACTGTTTTATCAAAACCTGATAATATTGATAAGTATTTGTGCAGTAATTATGTTAAAGAAATTATACAGTGTTATGTACATAGATGAATTGCTCTGTAGATAGTATTGATAATCGTGTATATATATTTATTTGTATATATCATTTTTTCACTATTCTAAGCAAAATCCAACTATTCTTTCCTGTAACGCAAATTATCTCGGCCCAACTATTCATTCAATATTGATTTATTGTATAGTACTTGTGTGTGACCAGGCATTCATGCCGTTATATCATTGTACCATGTTTCCATAGTGATTGCATTGTGGATATTATTAAGTACTTCCTTTGTGTTTACTACGTGACCATGTGATTCCCTAGTGAGGTGGAGCATCACTTTAAATGAGTATATAATTAGTCAGCTGACCGGGTGTACGGTGTGTGAACAAGAGCACTTGTTGCTCGAAACGCTTCGCCCGTTGAGAGGTCTTCTATAAATATACCTTGCCGACAGCCTGGGGTCCGTGTCTTCATTTCGCCATTCGTTCGGAGGTGGTGAAGATTGCTGGTGTACATATATATATATATATATATATATATATATATATATATATATATATATATATAATAGTTAGGATTGTTTTCCATAGGGAAATCTCAACATTCTATTGGGAATAACTTTGGCGCCGGTTGAGGAATCTTCCTGAAATTTTCCTTAACTTTGCCTCGCGGCGCTCCGCTCCTTCCCTGAAAGTTTGGGGGGATTCGTGAAGCGGGGGCCGAGATAAAAGGGGGGTCCCAAAACGTGTTTTCCCCATGTTAATTTCCATAGGGCGGTTGGACTCACTTTTAGCCCGAACGGCTGAATGGTTTTCCACCAAACTTGGCAAAATTGTAGGGACTGGTAGCCCGATGTGCCTTTGCTATGTCTCAAGATATGTGCTCCAGTGGTTTTTACGAAAATTAACTTTGAAAAAATATATATTGGGCTACATTGGGCTATATATATGTTAGAGCCAAAATGTAGCCCAATGTAGCCCAAAGATGGCCACCAGAGACAAAAAAAAACAAATGTAGCCCAAATATCAGCCAGATGTAGCCCAACTATAGCCCAGTGACAGAATGTCCCAGAGTGTTCTAAAGAACAACTAGAGCGCTAACAGTCTTACTAATGACAAAAGTATGGCACACCTGAAGTCATCTTGATTGGAATAAAGTGTTAACACTTAAAACATTTAATTTGCAAAGGAACAAAATGAGGGGGTTCATTTTGCCATAGAAATTATGATTAGTGCTGAAGAAAGAAAAATTAGGGCACATTTTGAGTGACTTCTCAAATCCTCTTATATTTCATTAAAAAAATGCTGAAATGCAGTCTCCCAAGATGGCCACCAGAGACAAAAGAGCCCAATGTAGCCCAAATATCAGCCAGATGTAGCCCAACTATAGCCCAATGACAGAATGTCCCAGAGTGTTCTAAAGAACAACTAGAACGCTAACAGTCTTACTTATGACAAAAGTATGGCACACCTGAAGTCATCTTGATTGGAATAAAGTGTTAACACTTAATACATTTAATTTGAAAAGGAACAAAATGAGGGGTTTCATTTTGCCATAGAAATGTTATATATATATATATATATATTACCTACTGGCGGTCGCCAGTAGGTATATATAGTTAGGATTTTTTCTCTATGGGTTTTTTGAAAATTCTATGTCTAATAACTTTGGCGTTTGTGGACGGAATTGGCTGAAATTTTCAGGAAAATGGCACATTTTGTTTCTGAGCAGCCCTTGAAAATTTGGGGGGGGGTTCGTCCAGTGGGGGCCGAGAAAAAAGGGGGGTCCCAAAACGTGTTTTTAACATTGAGTTTTCCATAGGGCGGTTGGCCTCACTTTTAGCCCGAACGGCTGAATGGATTTGCACGAAACTTGGCAAAATTGTAGGGACTGGTAGCCCGATGTGCCTTTTGTAGGTCTCAATATATGTGCTCCAGTGGATTTTGAGAAATTAACGTTCAAAAAAAGATATATATCTGTAACAGCGGACCGGGCAGCGCTCTGGTTCGCGGACTTTTCGCGCAACGGAGCTTTGTGAAGCGAAGCTGATTGGTTCTCCGGCGTCTGTCAACATTCCAAACAGTCCGTAGCGGCCGCCATCTTGTCTCTCGGTAGGATCGAGAGACAAGAGGAGGTCAAAACAAAGGGGGAAATAACTATAAGGGGGCATAGTAGATCCTCGCTGACCCCCTAGGTTTGATGTGGAGGTTTTAAAAGGGCCCCGCGGGGCAAAAAATAATAATAATAATAATAATTGAACGGCTGAATGGATTTGCACGAAACTTGGCAAAATATTAGGGACTGGTAGCCCGATGTGCCTTTGCTAGGTCTCAATATATGTGCTCCAGTGGATTTTGAGAAATTAACGTTCAAAAAAAGATATATATCTGTAACAGCGCTCCGCTTCGCGTAACGGAGGTTTGCGAAGCTGATTGGTCATTCTGTCACTGGGCTATAGTTGGGCTACATCTGGCTGATATTTGGGCTACATTTGTTTTTTTGTGTGTCTGGCGGCCATCTTTGGGCTACATTGGGCTACATTGGGCTTCATTGGGCTACATTCGGCTAATTAGCAAATAGCTCATCGCAAACTAGGAATGGTAAAGAATCGCTATTTATTCCTTAAAGTTCGCTATTTAGGTAATGCAAAAAACTTTGATGATATATATGGCGGTTCATCTCTAACAAGATAAGAAGCATAGGGATACATTTATGATGACTGGCGCATCACCAGGGATGTGTTAGTCATTCTGTGCCGCTGTTCCGTCACCTATGGTGTGCTGCATTTACAATGCGGCGCATCATGGGGCAAAAACAGCACAGATGCGTGATGTATCTGTGCCGTAAAGGTGGCGCATTGCTGGAGTTGTATCGCAAGTGTGATGAAGCTCCAGCAAGGGTCGGGGGTGCCCCTGTCGCAGGGTTTCTGTTCTCACACAGAACTGTGGACAGAGGATTGGAACCTCTGCGAATTAGGGTGTCCCAAAACTCACGTTAGTAATCAAAAACTCCTTAGCAAGCTAGGTACAGTGTCACATTGGATATAACAAACTCTCAATGTTTAGACAATCCAGAATATGAACTTATAGTACCTCAGGATACGTGGAACTCATGAACAGTCGGTCGTTATAGATTTCTTAGAAACCAGAACATGGAGTTAAGAAGAACAGATGTGTATTTGAAATGTTTATTTACTAATGCCGTCTTCTCAGGCGTAGTACCTTAGATAATAAAAGTACACATATTATCAGTAGCAAAATTACCAGCATAGTTACTAGTACATAAAAAGTGAATGGTGATAGTATGTTAACATGCTGTAAATGAATAAGAGTTAGCAACACTTATAAGCAGCCGCGGGCCGTGGAGGGAGTTACGGTGAGGCAGGGAGGCGGGGAGGGGGAGAAGCAGGGTGGAGAATACAAGTACACATATTATCAGTAGCAAAATTACCAGCATAGTTACTAGTACATAAAAAGCGAATGGTGACAGTATGTTAACATGCTGTAAATGAATAAGAGTTAGCAACACTTATAAGCAGCCGCGGGCCGTGGAGGGAGTTACGGTGGGGCAGGGAGGCGGGGAGGGGGAGGGGCAAGGTAGAGAGGGCTCCACCCTGCTTCTCCCCCTCCCCGCCTCCCTGCCCCATCGTAACTCCCTCCACGGCCCGCGGCTGCTTATATCTCACCCTCCCTAATACACATATTATATTATTTGCTAAGAAGGTCTCTTTGTGTTGGTTTAGGGCGTGCCCATACTTTAGTGTCTTAGATTTGAAGGAATCACATCACCATACACCAGCTCTCTCTTCATGTGAACCGCATCAACTGTTGTGTATGTGTGTTCGGCAAAGCAATATAAAACCCGCCTCATGCCCAGAATTGGCAGAAGTTGCACTTATGTTATGAGTATGAAGTCGTGGAGATCAGACCTCATAACAATTCTGTATCGTGTTGTTCTTGAAACTTTAGCACTCGCTGTACAGATATAGTTTAACAAGTAAAGCAGATAGTAGACCAATAACATATTATTCTCATGTAAACCACGATGAACTACTAGGTGGAAAGCTAAAGCAACAACTAAGTGTCGTGTGCAGAAGTTGCAAAAAAGGAAAAATGGCGTTTAAACCCATGAGCCCATGCTAACTTAACACGGTGTAAAGATATCCAGGACCTAGATGACACCTCCTCATGATCCGGAAACGAACTGAATAAGATAATAGAAGTGCCATCTCATGAGAGCAGATTGCAGGTTTATATGTGGACGGTCCGCAAGGTAAAGCATTAAAAACTAGGAAAATTTAATGCTAAAGAAAAATAAAACAGCCAAGTACTTTATCGAGTCTTAAGCCAATAGGCAAGGTAAATAATAAAAACTTGACAAATAAGTCAATGAATTGTCAATGAAATGCTAGTACTCAGCATATCAAACATGAAAAAGGTCTATGACATAACTGTGTATGCAAAATAAGCTGCAACAGCCTCCAATAGGAAGTCACCGTCTTCATCCGAAAACAGTTCAGCCATCCAATTTAAAAGCGGAAAAGAACATACGTGCTCTCCCAGCACCGGATCCTCTATCACCATCAGAGGACAGCTCGGTGGGTTTTCAAGAAAGCTCTCTTCCAAGAAAGACTGTGCTGCCGCCAGTAAATTCCAGGGACCAAGTAGTCCATGCATCAATGCCACAGCCATAATCCTTTCGCCAGGACAAACCAACTCGTGAGTAATGATAGGAGTCATCAGCTGATTAAAGTCGACGTCAGGAGAAACCGGTCCGCAGAGACACAAATCAATGGCCCAATCGAAATCACAGGTCAGGCAGTGAAATACAGGCTGGACACAGGTGAAGTAGGAGAACCGAAAAGATAATCCATATGCCGTGCTTAATATCGCCAACGGCATTGTGCCATAATATTCTAGCATGCGATTGCGGAACAGTGTCAGCAGCTGCAGGGTCGGAGGTTGCATAGGAGGGACATCCATATTTAAAAATGTAAAAAAGCACAAGAGCGTCCGCTGGTAATGCAAGTAAAAATGCCAATCCACGAACCAGAGTGCAGAAAATACAATGAAAGGAAGCAGGGATGACTCCAAAGATTTTCTCAAATGAAGTCACGAGACCACTGGTAACAACTTTAAAAAAGTGTGTCAGGGACTTTGTGGAGGATGCGTTAAAGATAGTCGGAAACATGTTGCTGAAATTGAAAGGCAAATCTTAATTGAAAAGGGTGTGCACCTCTGTACGGGTGTTCGCTCTGTGAAGTACGAAAGTTTCACGGGCCGAACTCAAGGCCACCTCTCTCTGAGACAAAAGAGCTCTTATTCTTGCCATGCCGTTGAAACGTGTCCCAAGGTTGGTATTTGTGGCCAGATTGAAAACTCCCTATGTTCATGTGTGGGAGGAAATAGAACATTTCTGCAGCAAATAACCCGTTCACTTACTGTTACGATAAAAGGAATACTTTTAATTAACTCAGAACAATCTTCATTATTGAGCATCAAATAACTACCATTTTCCAACAACTTGAACGTGGGGATGATAGCAGGAACTGGCGTGCCTTGCAACACGCAAGCCATATTTGGTCGGTGTTTGTTGCATGAACCGTGTAACTGTATGTGCCTACACATTAGTGAATGATCTGGCGTCTCAGTGCATTCCTCTCCATTCAGATAAACTTCTTGATCATCTTTGAAACATCTGTATGTGTATGGAAGCGACCAGACCTCATGAAGAAAAGCACTACCTAAAGGTTCATAACGACCTATTGGTATATATTTCATACAATTTGAAAACTTATATAAAGCAAAAGGCAGCGTTATTAAACCGTGGATAAGGCATGTTGTCAAAAAACCCGCAATCCTCTGCTGATGATGTCACTGAGCATGTCATGAATGATGTAATATGTGACATCATCAGCAGTGGATTACGGGTAATAGTATCTCTAGTTTACTCCCCTATAGCTGTCTTTATTTTAACATAAGTGTGTGTTTCCCTCCCTTATACTTACTGTTTTTGGTTCGCTTCCAGTTCGCGTACCGGCGAGCGAACTAGGAAGCGAACTAAGAGAAATAGAGGTTGGCACAGTTCCAAATATTGTACCAATTTTTTAATAACGGGGAGGTAGTTCTGAAAAGAACTTTATTTTTTATTTTTCTGAACATTTTTTTACTGTTTTTGAATTTTTCGGAACAGTTTTATATTTTTTTGGGTTTTTCTTGGAGGGGGCAATGAAAACGATTCATTGTAAAGGGCTCAACAGGAGCAACAAAACAAAAAAAAGAAGTATTTATTATTTTGGGCGTTTCGGACAAACTTGCATATGATAGTCAATAGCTCTGTTGATCAGAGTGATGCTTCTTTCTCCGTAGGAAATGAATCCATCGCAAAATACGCAGGTGTGTTTTACTTCACCAAATCTCATTTGTATATTTGGCACCATCTCCCTGCCCTCTGGTCCCGTTACTTCCGGTACAACAGATCTTCTGGCCATAATAGGGAGATTATCTAGGTCGTTCCGAAACTGTGCAGCACTGTAGTTGTTAGGATGCCACCTAGTCATATGGCGATGCATTGTGTAGTTTCCGAAACTGTATTTTTTGTCGGTCCCTCTGGACAGTCTATCTTGACATATAAGGCAAGTTACGTATCTTGCATTTACTTTTTTCTGACCTTTGGGAATTTTAAAAAATTGCCAAATGAAGTTTTCTTTCCGGTGAGACGTCCTGGGCTGCTCAGGCAAAAACTGCCTCTCTTCGTGCTCGTCCTCCTGTTCCTCTTCTTCTTCTTCTTGTTGAATTATAACTTGAGCAGGTGGTCCACTCTTCCTTGGATGTGGTGGAGGTGGTGGGGAAGCACCAGCTGAAGCTACTAAAGAAGCCATTGCTCAGTGATCACAAAGGGTCTTTCTCTCACAATGATGAAAGTCAGAGTGAGGAAAGAAGGAGGGATTTTCATCATTTGGGAAAAACAAGAGTTCTCAACCAATCAAAAGTGTTCATTTTAGATTATATGACCTAGTCTTACATCATTAGGAAACCAAAAGTGAAATGAACCAATGAAAAGTGTTATTACCAAGTCACATGACTTGCTGTGTTTACGTTAAGCGCTTTGCAGGGCCTCCCGGTTTGCTTCCAGAAACCTGCGCTTTGCGACTCGCTTCGCGTACCAGTTCGCTAACGTAGTACGTCATATGACGTATCACGCGACAACGTGAAACGTCATGCGGACGGGAGGCGTCACGATGTTGTTTTGTAACGCGGCACTTGCGGTAAAGAAACGTTTACCGGCTCGCGGTCTATTTCGCGGCATCAAGGTCAGCTAACGGGAAGCTTCCCTATTTGCGAAGCGGGAACGAAGAAAAAAAAAAATGTTTTTAAAAAATTATTCATAAACATATAAAATATATTTTTGGATTTAAAGAAGAATACATTTTACAGCTACAGATATTAGCTGTTAAAAAACCAATGAAATTCACAGAAAAAACCATAGGTTATGGACCATATATAGTTAGGAATTAGCATTTACAAAACCTTGAAAATTCACTGAAAAAACCATAGGTTACAGACCATATATAGTTAGGAATTAGCATTTACAAAACCTTGAAAATTCACTGAAAAAACCATAGGTTATAGACCATATATAATTAGGAATTAGCATTTAAAAAACCTTATTTTACTCACACAAAACCATTGAAATTCCATATATAGTTAGTTGCACTAACTATATATCGCGCACCCGCAATCCACTGCTGATCATGTCACATATTACATCATTCATGACATGGTCAGTGACATCACTGATGACATCACTGATGACATCTCAAATGAAATCACTGATGACATCACTGATGACATCTCATTTGACATCATTCTTGTGCTAATACGATAAACCTCTTCAGACTCTAATATAACCTTAGATACACTCAGTGTATACAGACACTCACACACTGCCACTCATCCATGGAGTTACTCACACACCCAGTCAGTCATGCAAAGAAACAATCTCACCTCCATTTCTTCAACTATACAGTTAAACACACCTTACTTATTGAAACATATACTAACACATATTTACTCTCTTATACAATCCCTGATACAAGTTCACAATGATCGATACAACCACTCACTCATTCAGTGGCTCTCATGCACACTTATTTATATATGCCAACTCTCACATGTACTGTGTTTTACATATGTACTTACTATGACATGTAGCATTGAGATATCCATTCACTCATCAATACACTCATGCACACAGTCAACTGCCCATGTAGCTGTTTCCACATGCACTCTTGAACTCATACACCTAGTGAATAAACTGCTCACACATCTATGCATAGAGTCTCACACCTTCCAGCCACCCCCACACAAACTCAATCTCCCATAGAAATACTTGGGCAACCAATTAATAACACATATAGCCTCTCGTATAGCTAATGATCAACACATGCAGCAGTTTACAGAACAACAGACATAATGATGCACAAATTAAGACAGTTTAGTCACTAACCCATGCATTCAGTGAGACACATTTAATCACTCACTCATACAGTCAGTCATGCACCTACTAAATCCTTCATCCAGACACTTATACATCCACTCAAGACATATTTTAACTTTACAGAAAAATACAGTCACTGGATGTTGTCATCAGTGATGTCATCAGTGATGTCATTTGAGATGTCATCAGTGATGTCATCAGTGATGTCACTGACCATGTCATGAATGATGTAATATGTGACATGATCAGCAGTGGATTGCGGGTGCGCGATATATAGTTAGTGCAACTAACTATATATGGAATTTCAATGGTTTTGTGTGAGTAAAATAAGGTTTTTTAAATGCTAATTCCTAACTATATATGGTCTATAACCTATGGTTTTTTCAGTGAATTTTCAAGGTTTTGTAAATGCTAATTCCTAACTATATATGGTCTATAACCTATGGTTTTTTCAGTGAATATATATATATATTGCTGTTTAAATGGCGAAAGACTTTGTCATTTTCTATCTCGGCATGGATAGCACTGTCTAATCCTATGCTTAAAAACTTTGATAGAAAAACAGACATTTGAGGTGAGCAGATCTAGAGTGTCGCTGGTGTTGAGAGTGCTCTAACAGGAGCTGCTTTCCACCTAAACTGAGACCTACCCAGAGTTCTCTCCTTCTTTTTTGCATAATTTATGTGTCACTCTATGCCTGAAAGGGTTTTGTTTTGACTTAATACTGGGTGCTCCCTTGTGTCTGGACAAAGCTATACCTCTCTGAAGAGCTCTAATTAGAGCGAAACACTGTGTCAGGGGTTGCTTTTATTCATTTCAGGTTGGCTTGAGTTGGTATTTTACCAATTCAAAGCTGTAATATTGTGCCTGGAGTGATAAATGGCTTTTGTTATTTGACAGCTCGGCAAGGACTGCACTGTACTAGTCCTATGCTTAAAGACTTTGCTGTTTAAATGGCGAAAGACTTTGTCAGTTTCTATCTCGGCATGGATAGCACTGTCTAATCCTATGCTTAAAAACTTTGATAGAAAAACAGACTTTTGAGGTGAGCAGATCTAGAGTGTCGCTGGTGTTGAGAGTGCTCTAACAGGAGCTGCTTTCCACCTAAACTGAGACCTACCCAGAGTTCTCTCCTTCTTTTTTGCATAATTTATGTGTCACTCTATGCCTGAAAGGGTTTTGTTTTGACTTAATACTGGGTGCTCCCTTGTGTCTGGACAAAGCTATACCTCTCTGAAGACCTCTAATTAGAGCGAAACACTGTGTCAGGGGTTGCTTTTATTCATTTCAGGTTGGCTTGAGTTGGTATTTTACCAATTCAAAGCTGTAATATTGTGCCTGGAGTGATAAATGGCTTTTGTTATTTGACAGCTCGGCAAGGACTGCACTGTACTAGTCCTATGCTTAAAGACTTTGCTGTTTAAATGGCGAAAGACTTTGTCATTTTCTATCTCGGCATGGATAGCACTGTCTAATCCTATGCTTAAAAACTTTGATAGAAAAACAGACATTTGAGGTGAGCAGATCTAGAGTGTCGCTGGTGTTGAGAGTGCTCTAACAGGAGCTGCTTTCCACCTAAACTGAGACCTACCCAGAGTTCTCTCCTTCTTTTTTGCATAATTTATGTGTCACTCTATGCCTGAAAGGGTTTTGTTTTGACTTAATACTGGGTGCTCCCTTGTGTCTGGACAAAGCTATACCTCTCTGAAGAGCTCTAATTAGAGCGAAACACTGTGTCAGGGGTTGCTTTTATTCATTTCAGGTTGGCTTGAGTTGGTATTTTACCAATTCAAAGCTGTAATATTGTGCCTGGAGTGATAAATGGCTTTTGTTATTTGACAGCTCGGCAAGGACTGCACTGTACTAGTCCTATGCTTAAAGACTTTGCTGTTTAAATGGCGAAAGACTTTGTCAGTTTCTATCTCGGCATGGATAGCACTGTCTAATCCTATGCTTAAAAACTTTGATAGAAAAACAGACATTTGAGGTGAGCAGATCTAGAGTGTCGCTGGTGTTGAGAGTGCTCTAACAGGAGCTGCTTTCCACCTAAACTGAGACCTACCCAGAGTTCTCTCCTTCTTTTTTGCATATATATATATATATATATATTACCTACTGGCGGTCGCCAGTAGGTATATATAGTTAGGATTTTTTTGAATAGGGATTTCTGAAAATTCTATGTTGAATAACTTTGGCGTTGATGGACGGAATTGGCTGAAATTTTCAGGAAAATGGCACATTTTGTTTCTGAGCGTCCCCTGAAAGTTTGGGGGGGGTTTCGTCAAGCGGGGGCCGAGAAAAAAGGGGGGTCCCAAAACGTGTTTTTAACATTGAGTTTTCCATAGGGCGGTTGGACTCACTTTTAGCTCGAACGGCTGAATGGATTTCTATGAAACTTGGCAAAATTGTAGAGACTGTTTGCCCGATGTGCCTTTGCTAGGTCTCAAGATATATGCTCCAGTGGATTTTGAGAAATTAACGTTCAAAAAAACTATATATATCTGTGACAGCGTCCCGGTTAGCGCCCCGGTTCGCGTACCATACGCGTAACGGAACTTCGCGAGGAGAAGCGGATTGGCTCTCCGGTGACTGTCAACATTCTAAACAGTCCGGAGCGGCCGCCATCTTGTCTCTCGGTAGGATCGAGAGACAAGAGGTGGAAATAAACGAAGGGGGAAATGAATGAAAGGGGGCAAGGTAGACCCCTCCTGACCCCCTAGGATTGATGTGGGGGCTATTAAAGGGCCCCGCGGGGCAAAAAAATAAAATACATTTTTTTTCAATTTTTCGCGGTGGAAGCGCTACCCGGTACGCGAACCGGGTAGCTCACCGGTAGCGTAACGGGAGTCCGCCATCTTGTGTTTCGGACGAATTTAGTCACAAGATGGAGGATAAACAATGTTGGGAATGGGTATAAGGGGGCACGGGAGACATATCTTGACCCCCTAGGTTTTCTGAGGGTGGCTGAGGAGGCCCATATATGTAAAAAAAAAACAATTTTTTTTTCAAATTTTCGCACGGTTAGCGCCTGGTCCGCGCACCGGGTAGCGTTCCGGAAAGCGTAACAAGGGGAAAACCAAGGGAAATATTAAAATAATATTTTAGAGTGCTTTGAGGTAGGGTAGCTCTGAATAGAGCTGTTGTGTTGTGTGGGTGATGTAAGTACCAACATGTAGGTACCAATGAAGAGTCTAAAATTCAATGTACACCGTCTCCTCTGTAGATATTTTGTATGTTCTAATATGGATTATTTAAATGTAAATGTGTGGAAAAGCACTTCATGCTTTAAAGCAATTGTATTTTTGAACTGATTGTTCTTTCCTCTTAGTCCTCCTCTTTGTTTTTTTTCCCCACAATCTTCTTCAGCATGATAGTTGATAAATTTGTTCCCTCAAAAAATTTATATACATAAAAAAATTATATTAAATACATATAAAATATATTTTTCCTTTAAAAGAAGAATACATTTTACAGCTTTTGATATTTGCTATTAAAAAACCATTGAAATTCACTGAAAAAACCATAGGTTATAGACCATATATAGTTAGGAATTAGCATTTACAAAACCTTGAAAATTCACTGAAAAAACCATAGGTTATAGACCATATATAGTTAGGAATTAGCATTTACAAAACCTTATTTTACTCACACAAAACCATTGAAATTCGCATATATAGTTAGTTGCACTAACTATATATCGCGCACCCGCAATCCACTGCTGATCATGTCACATATTACATCATTCATGACATGGTCAGTGACATCACTGATGACATCACTGATGACATCTCAAATGACATCACTGATGACATCACTGATGACAACATCCAGTGACTGTATGTTTCTGTAAAGTTAAAATATGTCTTACATATTGAAGAATGAGTGGATGTATAAGTGTCTGGATGAAGGATTTAGTAGGTGCATGACTGACTGTATGAGTGAGTGATTAAATGTGTCTCACTGAGTGCATGGGTTAGTGACTAAACTGTCTTAATTTGTGCATCATTATGTCTGTTGTTCTGTAAACTGCTGCATGTGTTGATCAGTAGCTATATGAGTAACTATATGGGTTATTGATTGGTTGCCCAAGTATTAGTATGGGAGACTGAGTGTGTGTGTGGGTGGCTGGGAGGTGTATGACTCTGTGCATAGATGTGTGAGCAGTTGATTCACTAGATGTATGGGTTCAAAAGTGCATGTGGAAACAGCTGTATGGGCGGTTGACTGTGTGCATGAGTGTATTGGTGAGTGAATGGATATCTCAGTGCTACATGTCAAAGTAAGTACATATGTAAAACACAGTACATGTGAGAGTTGACATATATAAATGACTGTGCATAAGAGCCAGTGAATGTGTGAGTGGCTGTATGGATCATTGTGAACTTGTATCAGGGATTGTATAAGAGAGTAAATATGTGTTAGTATATGTTTGAATAAGTAAGGTGTGTATAACTGTATAGTTGAGGAAATGGAGGTGTGATTGATTCTTTGCATGACTGACTAGGTGTGTGAGTAACTCCATGGATGAGTGACAGTCTGTGAGTGTCTGTTTACACTGAGTGTATCTAAGGTTATATTAGAGTCTGAAGAGGTTCATCGTATTATCACATGAATGATGTAATCAGTGATGTGATCAGTAATGTCAAATGCGATGTCATCAGTGATGTCATCAGTGATGTCATTTGAGATGTCACCAGTGATGTCATCAGTGATGTCATCAGTGATGTCATTTGAGATGTCATCAGTGATGTCATCAGTGATGTCATTTGAGATGTCATCAGTGATGTCATCAGTGATGTCATTTGAGATGTCATCAGTGATGTCATCAGTGATGTCACTGACCATGTCATGAATGATGTAATATGTGACATGATCAGCAGTGGATTGCGGGTGCGCGATATATAGTTAGTGCAACTAACTATATATGCGAATTTCAATGGTTTTGTGTGAGTAAAATAAGGTTTTGTAAATGCTAATTCCTAACTATATATGGTCTATAACCTATGGTTTTTTCAGTGAATTTTCAAGGTTTTGTAAATGCTAATTCCTAACTATATATGGTCTATAACCTATGGTTTTTTCAGTGAATATATATATATATATATATATATATATATATATTATATATATATATATATATATATATATTCACTGAAAAAACCATAGGTTATAGACCATATATAGTTAGGAATTAGCATTTACAAAACCTTATTTTACTCACACAAAACCATTGAAATTCCATATATAGTTAGTTGCACTAACTATATATCGCGCACCCGCAATCCACTGCTGATGATGTCACATATTACATCATTCATGACATGGTCAGTGACATCACTGATGGCATCACTGATGACATCTCAAATGACATCACTGATGACATCACTGATGACATCACTGATGACAACATCCAGTGACTGTATGTTTCTGTAAAGTTAAAATGTGTCTTACATATTGAAGAATGAGTGGAAGTATAAGTGTCTGGACAAAGGATTTAGTAGGTGCATGACTGAATGTATGAGTGAGTGATTAAATGTGTCTCACTGAGTGCACGGGTTAGTGACTAAACTGTCTTAATTTGTGCATCATTATGTCTGTTGTTCTGTAAACTGCTGCATGTGTTGATCAGTAGCTATATGATTAACTATATGGGTTACTGATTGATTGTCCAAGTATTTGTATGGGAGACTGAGTGTGTGTGTGGCTGGCTGGGAGGTGTGTGACGCTGTGCATATCAATGTGTACTTGTATCAGTGATTGTATAAGAGAGTAAGTATGTGTTAGTATATGTGTGAAAAGTATGGTGTTCTGTGTTTAACTATAGATGAGGAAATCGAAGTGTGATTGATTCTTCACAGGACTGACTAGGTGTATGAGTGCATATCATAGTGTTCTAATAATAACTGACTGTATGTATGAGTAATTGTATGGGTGAATGAGTGAATGTGTGTGTAGACGTACGAATCAGTGAGTGCGTATGTAGTAACTGGTATTGGTGTGTCATGATGTCATCAGTGATGTCATTTGAGATGTCATCAGTGATGTCATTTCAGATGTCATTAGTGATCTCATCAGTGATGTCACTGAAGTATGGTGTTCTGTGTTTAACTGTATAGATGAAGAAATGGAAGTGTGATTGATTCTTTACAGGACTGACTTGGTGTGTGAGTAACTCCATGGATGAGTGGCAGTGTGTGACTGTCTGCATAGGTGTATGAGTGCATATGATAGTGTTGTAATAATGAGTGACTGTATGTATGAGTGATTGTATGGGTGAATGAGTGAATGTGTGTGTAGACGTAGGAATCAGTGAGTGCGTATGTAGTAACTGGTATTGGTGTGTCATGATGTCATCAGTGATGTCATTTGAGATGTCATCAGTGATGTCTTCAGTGATGTCATTTGAGATGTCATCAGTGATGTCATCAGTGATGTCACTGACCATGTCATGAATGATGTAATATGTGACATCATCAGCAGTGGATTGCGGGTGCGCGATATATAGTTAGTGCAACTAACTATATATGGAATTTCAATGGTTTTGTGTGAGTAAAATAAGGTTTTGTAAATGCTAATTCCTAACTATATATGGTCTATAACCTATGGTTTTTTCAGTGAATTTTCAAGGTTTTGTAAATGCTAATTCCTAACTATATATGGTCTATAACCTATGGTTTTTTCAGTGAATTTCATTGGTTTTTTAACAGCTAATATCTGTAGTTGTAAAATGTATTCTTCTTTAAATCCAAAAATATATTTTATATGTTTATTAATAACTTTTTTTTTTAATATATTTTTTTCTTCGTTCCCGCTTCGCAAATCGGGAAGCTTCCCGTTAGCTGACCTTGATGCCGCGAAATAGACCGCGAGCCGGTAAACGTTTCTTTACCGCAACTGCCGCGTTAGAAAACAACATCGTGACGCCTCCCGTCCGCATGACGTTTCGCGTTGTCGCGTGATACGTCATATGACGTGCTACGTTAGCGAACTCGTACGCTTACCGAGTCGCAAAGCACAGGTTTCTGGAAGCAAACCGGGAGGCCCTGCAAAGCGCGTAACGTAAACACAGCAGGTCATGTGACTTGGTAATAACACTTTTCATTGGTTCATTTCACTTTCGGTTTCCTAATGATGTAAGACTAGGTCATATGATCTAAAATGAACACTTTTCATTGGTTTAGAACTATTTTTTTTCCCAAATGGTGAAAATCCCTCCTTCTTTCCTCACTCTGACTTTCATCATTGTGAGAGAAAGACCCTTTGTTACCAGTGAGCAATGGCTTCTTTACTAGCTTCAGCTGGTGCTTCCCCACCACCTCCACCACATCCAAGGAAGAGTGGACCACCTGCTAAAGTTATAATTCAGCAAGAAGAGGAAGAAGAGGAACAGGACGACCTAGATAATCTCCCTATTATGTCCAGAAGATCTGTTGTACCGGAAGTAACGGGACCAGAGGGCAGGGAGATGGTGCCAAATATACAAACGAGATTTCGTGAAGTAAAACAAGTCTGCGTACATTGCAGTGGATTCATTTGCTACGGAGAAAGTAGCATCACTCTGATCAACAGAGCTATTGACAATCATGCTCATGTTTGTCCGAAACTCCCCAAACAATAAATTCTTTTTTTTTGTTTTCTTGCTCCTGTTGAGCCCTTTACAATGAATCGTTTTCGTTGCCCCCTCCGAAAAAAAAACTAAAAAAATATAAAACTTCAGAAAAATTCAAAAAAAGTAAAAAAATGTTCAGAAAAATAATAAAAAAAATATAAAACAACAAAAACTATTTAAAAAAAAGTTCTTTTCAGAACTACCTCCCCGTTATTAAAAAATTGGTACAATATTTGCAACTGTGCCAACCTCTATTTCTCTTAGTTCGCTTCCCAGTTCGCTCCCCGGTACGCGAACCGGAAGCGAACCAAAATTTTTTTTTTTTTAAAAAGAACAGTAAGTATAAGGGAAGGAAACAGACAGTTATGTTAAAAGAAAGACAGCTATAGGGAAGTAAACTAGAGATACTATTACCCGTAATCCACTGCTGATGATGTCACATATTACATCATTCATGACATGCTCAGTGACATCATCAGCAGAGGATTGCGGGTAACAGTATCCCTAGTTTATTCCCTATAGCTGTGTTTCTTTTAACATAACTGTCTGTTTCCTTCCCTTATACTTACTGTTCTTTTTAAAAAAAAATTTTTAGATCAGTCAGAAACAGTGAAAGTAATGAAATATAAAAGACTACGTAGAATATGAGCACTGTATGCAACAACTTTGACACTTACAGAAGCCTCACCTTCTCCATGCCTCCTACACAGTTCTACATGTACATCATAAATGCAAACAGAACAGAATTAATTATACATGTTAAATGGTTTATTTTTGCTGTTCTCAGAATGTATCAAATTTCACTAAAACAGTGACTTGAAGGTATTCATCATATAACAGCGGGGGAAAAAAAACACAATCAAAATGATTGTGTTTAAAAAACCCATACAACATTACAAATCAGAATTCAGAACTCCTTAAAGTTAACTTACTTTCCATGACGGCCAAGGATGTCCTATGAACAGCTTACACTCTGTTGTGCTGTTATTACTTTCAACCCGCCACTTTCTGAAAGAAAACCTCCATCGTTTTCAAAAACATGTTACATACAATAAATGACTTCTTGCTCTCTACCACAAGATTCCACAAGGCCAAATCTTGTCAGAGCCATGTATAACTCTTGGATTTCTTGTTAGCCAATCCCGTCTTTTCGCATTTCCGCAACTTTCAGAATTAAAATGTTGAAGATCATTTACACAATCCTGGACTAGTAATATCTTCCCCTTCTTGCTCAATCATGTTCTACATTTCCTATCACACTGATACTGCTTACTATGAAGCAGACTTACACTACCTTTATGACTAGTACAATTATTTAATTCTCTACATCACTTTTAATCACAAAGCAATGTAAAACAGTAGACAGCATTGCAGACTTACATTCCCTCTACTCCATGTTTTGATTGGCTGCTTCAATTAGCTTATAAAAAGAAATAGTTTTTCTGAACTCATTCAAAGTGCACGTATTTCTCAATAACGTCCAGTGTTATGGTAAAAAGTTATGTCTCTGTACTACACTTATCCTCAAGGCCAAATAGTGTAGGAGCCATGAGAACTTCTTGAAATTCCTCAGAGCACATCCCGACATTCTTTCCCTAAAATTTTGGTTTTAAAAACACCAGGTAAGAGTTTTTAAGGTCATATGGCAATTTTTTTTTGAAAATTAAAACAGAATCATTGCAGAATGACCAGCCATTTCTACACTTTAAATAAGCTGTATAATGTCCTGATGTTATTGAAGGACCATCATGATATATAATTGCTACAGTTACAAAAGTCCTTCCTGATATTGACAACTGTGAAGCCACAAAATTTTTAATTAAAGTTGTCAATTTTGTTCCATCAGGCCTACATCGTTGGAACATTAAAATGACATACTGGCCATATGTTCGTATAAATAATGTGGACATCATTTCAGATTTACATTGCCTACACTCCATATTGTGATCAGCTGCTTTTACTAGCTTATTAAAAGAGACTGATTTACTGTCTGGCAAAGTTAAATATATAAATCTTTCTGAGTCTACACTAGTACTACTTGATACCCTACAGTTCTCGCAGTCATGCTGCCATTGATAAGAAAGCCCAAACAGGTGATCTACATCTACACCTTCAGCATGCAATACATCAAGCATATACATTAAAAACTCCTGACAATCTTGCTGACTATTTTGAGAGAATTGTGTTTGGCCTGAACATCTGTCTAACAGATTTCGAATTTCAGACACACTTTCTATGTTTGTTCTATCAGTGCTACATTTCTCTAACACAGAATTTAACAAACTGCAAAATCTTTGATCAGAATTGACCACAATCTCTTCTTTTACATTTTGTAGAGAAAACAAAACATTAACCACTACATTAGCATAGCAGTTGACACCAGAACTGTTTTCAAATTGAAAACCAACAACATCTTCAACAGAATCCTTTTTGTTTCTGCTTATAATTTCAGGTTCATCGACTTTTCGTCTTTTTGCTACAACCTCCCCAGTATTGGTCACATTTCTTCGTTTCCGGCCTACCACACGTTTCTCAAACAAAGGATACTGAGGCAAATGTGGCGCATACTCTCTTCTCAACCTATTGTATTCCTTAACACAATCTAGATCCGCACAAATGTTTGTGACATCACACTCAATCAAGTACAATCCCGATAAAGTCCTAACTCGTGACAATGCCACATATGCCATACCCTCCTTGAACACAGAACTGCCAATATTCACCAATGCACAGTCTACACTTAAACCTTGCGATTTATGGATTGTCACCGCATATGCCAAGCAAACAGGAAACTGCTTACGACGAACATATAAGTCTTTTACAAGCAAAAATCTAGCAGAACAACGAGCAATTAGCTGTACTTCCTCAATGCCATCAAATTTAATTTTTAAAAATTCAATTCCATCTCTATTTCTGTATTTCACAAAATCAACAACATTACCCATTGATCCATTTACCAGACCTCTTTCAACATGTAAATTCCTTCTTAAAATTATACGGCAGTTCAAGCACACATTCAGAGTCTTTTCAAAACCCGCAGTTTTAGATATACTCTTCTCTAATGAATCCAATTTTGTTTTCAGATTCTCAGACAAAATAATTGTTGATCCCATATGCTCTACTCTGTCAATAGCTTCCAATTTCACAATCTCTTGCTTTTCTAAATGCAACATTTTGTTGTTGAATTTGGCACATTCTGCAAGAGTTGGCATCAAACATATTCCAGATTTTTTCTCAGTAACTTTCTGAAAAATATTCTCAGGCACAACATCTTCGTCTGGATATAAATTTGTCAGTAATCGTGCATGTAAAGCTTCTTTCCCATGCTCGGTCACTTTTCCAATTCTAACATCTTGTAGAATAGTCTTGTAAACTTCATCCTTTGCCTGACGCATATTTTCATGCAGTTCAGCATAATTGAAGTTTAACCATATATTGACGTTGCCAATACTCCCTAAGCACTTCCTGGTATCTTCATGCGTGAGCATTTTGAACACAGGTTGCCCTTTCACTGGTGTCAGCTGCAGAAGATCTCCGAAAACAATGATGTGTTTGCCACCAAATAACACATCATACTCTGTTTTGAGAACTTCTTGCATTCTCAAATGCACAAAGGCAAGCATGACATTGGAAACCATGCTTACTTCGTCAATGATAAGAAGTTTCATTTTCCTCAAGACTCTTGAAACTTCAAAACAAGCATCTCCAGATAGCTTGTGATATTCTAATTTGTTGTCATGCTCCACTGGCAGCATCAGTAAACGATGTAAAGTAATCCCTTTAATGTTATGTGCTGCCAGTCCAGTTGGAGCGGTGACAACACAAGACAGCGATGACTCTGTCCTTTCCTGCAAATAACATGAAATTGCTTTAATAAGGAAACTTTTTCCAGTTCCCGCTTCTCCACTCACGTACAGTCGGACAGGCTTCAACGACGTACATGAGCACTCTTTCTTGTCATGACTTAATCCATGATCAATTTGCATGGTAAGTTCGTCATATATTTTCCTCTGCTCAACGTTGAGTTGTCTTTCCAACTCTTCTAAGTTAACCGCATCCTCCTGAGCATGTGCCATGGCTCTTTCCACTTCATTCATAGCAGTGGCAGCTTCATTTTCGATAAGAGGTCCTCCTAGTGGATCCTGACTCAATGAAGCAGAACTCTGACTGTCCTGAGAACTGTCTCTGGCAATCTCGGCTGCAATTGTTGCTTCCTGCTCAATTTCCACATTCAACATTTCTACATATTTGGGAAAAGCAGGACATTCTATGGTCTCCTTGGCAGCATTGAATGAGTCTTCGTAACAAAGGAAATCTCCAAGCAGTTCCTCTTCTGCACGCCAAGGCTTAAAAAGTTGCAAAAGTGCTAAATAGAAAAACTCCTTTTTTTCAGGAGATTCGCCACTCAATTTTCGATGGTTTATCAAGTGGCATTTTCTTTGCTTGACCAGACATCCCTCACTTCCTATTACAGCATACACTCCTTTCTCAGTATCTTCTTTGATGTTCCTCTTGAATATGTAATTTTGCAGAACCTCATACAGACAAACATTCTCGAGGTGACTGCTTCGATTTGGATAATATGTATCCAACATGTTGCTCTTCAAAATGTCGGTACTGTTTGGCTCCTTTTCCGCCAAATACTCAATTTCCCGCACAGGTTTCAGAACTCGATTACGCGTTGCAGCAAGACCAACACTCGCCCAAACGATACTCCTGGACTTGGCATAGAGACTTGCTGAAGACAACCGGTCAGAACATTCGTAAGCTCCGATTTCTCGATGCGACAACATCTTCAGACTGAAACTGTACAACTTCTTGCTGAGGCTCTTTTCATGGGAAATGTCCTCCCACATATCCTTCAATTCTGTCTTCTCTTTTTTGGTGATGTAAGATGTCACATAACGAGCCACAGCCATACAGTTATCAGCCACAAACTGTATATCCATGTTAGCATTCCACATGGACAAAATCACCGGGTTGTAGTCGTTGATGTACTTAGACTCTTCGTTCCTCTTCAAATTGTATGTGTTTTTAGGTGATTTCTTCATCACATTATGTCGCAGCGAAGACATCAAACTGTTCACTCTTCCTTTAGAAATCACCGATCGTGGAAAGCCGAAACGACATTTGGTGTAGAACTTGTCTTTGTTCCGGAATTTACGACGACAGTACTTTCCACATCGATGGCTTTGGAAACGTAGAACTTTTTCTCTTAGGCTTTTTTTCTCCTTTGCGTTTGGAACAGCACACGTAGAATACTGTTCTATGAAACTCATCACTGAGTCGTCTGCATCCGTTCCAAATTTAGGTGCATCCTTGATCCACAGCAACATATGTATATGAGGAGCACCTCTTGCTTGGTACTCCTTCCTCCAGAAGAAATCCAACACCTCTCTAAGAGGTGGATTCTTCTTATTCATGATGAAAGACATCATACCTTCAAATCTATGATTGAAGTACCTACATACATTGACTGGATCCAAAGAGCACAGTTCTCCGGGTGTCTTGAATTCGATGTTTTCTACGTTAGCATTTGCCTCTCGTAGAAATTCAAGTAAGTCTTCCCAGCCATACTCAGCACAGCTCAAAGTGAGGAACCATGTGGGAGTTCCTAAGTTCCTCAGCATACATTTTAAATCACCATGACGACGGTACCAGTACTCATTAGTACCACGCTGACACGCCATGAGATTAATCAGGTGAGAATCCAAAATACTGTCTTGGACATTGACTTTATCCATAAAGTCACTTGCCGAGATGTTTTGCATGTGTATACCACTTTTCAAGATGTGGTTCACTGCATATGACAGTCCAGACAGATCGCTTTCAAACAGGAGATGAAACAAATAAGGAATGCATTGTCGAAACCTAGGATCTCCTGCATACAATCGCAAAGTCCGGTATTCAGAAGCAGGAATTTGATGAGGTCGCTCATCATATCTTCCTCCCTGACCTGTTGGAAAAAGCTGTGGGAAACACCGAGCTTCCAAACTTTCCTCCCAAACACTAATGGGACTCCCTTTCGCTTGTTTCATTTGAAACAACTCAATAGCATTCCCCATGACTTCCTTGGAATGCAAAGGATGAACACTATAATGTTCATATATTTCTTCACTAGTACAGGGTTCTACTTTCTCAATTTGACCAGCACACAAATCGCTATCCTCTTCCTCACTTACTTCCTCTTCTGCAACATATACATTTTTATAGTATTTATTATATTTTTTCAAATACAATGTTGCCCTTTTGACTTTCCTAACATCTACTAAATCTTGCCATATTTTCTTATTCTTTGTCGGAACCCCATTAACTAAGATAACAAGAGGTTCCTCTTCCACTTTTTCTACTCCAATTGTGTTAATGTTTTTCTTCAAATCTAGAGGCAAATAAACAACTCTTCCCTTTAATCCTCTCTGTAAATCTGATGGAGGCAATTTCCCTGTCTTTGGCTCCATTCTTACAATAGCCTGAAAGGGATGGATACTTTGAATCAAAATAGATTCATAAGTATTTAAATCCTTCAATTCAGAAGGAATCTCAACCAATTCCAGATTATTATGAACTGCTCTAGCAGGCATCTGGTTTTGATTTAATTTGTTACAACAATAAGTACACACACGTTGATCCAATCCCAAATCAAAACAATTTTCTACCATCAAGTATGTTGTAAAATCCTTCCATTCACTATTATTTTCCCTTTCACTTTTTCCATATAAATCCACTAACTTAGTCTGATTCTTATAATAAGTGCGTCGACAACACAGAACCATGCAAAAGAGCAGCGCATAATTGTTTAAGCATAATTGCTGGACTCTTAGCATAATACAACATTCTAACTAATTTCCTCACTTTATTATGATGCACTGCTAGCATCCTGAAATGATGAAAAACACTCTGGCAAACTCTCCTGGAAAGACAAGCCAGTGAATGACCATGCAAACCTATCACTTCTCTCACTCTGCAAGGATCTAATTCTTGCAACAACATCATTTTCTGCTTCAAACTTTTCTTATTAAATGACCGTATAAAATCACAAAGCAAATTGATGGAATCCTGTCGTACACTGCAAATACTACTACACTTCCAGGTGTACACAGGACCCTTAGGACATCTCCCTAAAACCTCATTACCTAACACCTCTTCTATCTCTGTTCTCACAAGTTTTTCTTTTTCAACTGGACAACCATCTTTCACTTCATAAGCTCGACCACTGGTGTCAACTGCATGCACCAAATCATTATCCTGGAAATAACTCTCCTCATTAAAAAATGCCTCAGAGCTTGAACTATGCATCCATTCTCCAGAAAAAACTTCACAAAAATTACTACGATTAACTATTCTCTTCCATCTACTATTTCTTTTGAAATCATAAATTACCTTGTTTAGCTTCCTAATTCTATTGATTGTCAAAATAAATAACTTTAATTTCAAATGCCTGATCAATAACTTTCTCAACTATTTTTTTTCTCTTATAAAAAACCACTTTCTGCTGACCTTTCTTAATATTTTTTAACAAATTCCCAATTATCCTGTTGCGGAACATTCGTTTACGAATATCCCTAAACTGTTGTTTCCTTCTACTTTCATGCATAGAGTTATCTCTTACTCTAGCAGTAACATTTCTCATTGGCCTTTCCTTACCATTTGAATTCTTTCTCCTTTTCTGGACTGAAACATTTTCTGTAGTAATATTTTTTTTACTACACATATTTCTTATGACTGTTTTTCGACTCTTACCCGGTGCTTTCTTGGTGACTTGACAAATCTTTTTGTTAGAGGACTGCTGCATTATTCCATGGTCCTGCTGTCTTTGACGTTTTGCAGCCTTTCTTACTCTTTCTTTGCTAGGCATCCTAAAATCTTGAAATAATCTGCAGTTGAATCTGTGGTAAAATATAATAAAAAATGTTATTAACCACTATTACCCAACAGTAAATTAATAACAGTCATCAAAAACTTAACACACTACTTAAGTATATAATATACTGAAGCCTATCTCCAATTTTTCACTGAACAGGACTCATCTCTTCTTAACCTTGGATAAACCTCACCTACTCTGTGTCCCCTGCACATAATTAAATGTAAAGGGGCAGATTTATATTAACTAGCACATCCCCAGGGATGCACCAGTTAACGTGCACCGCTGCTCTGCCACCCACGGTGTGCCGCATTTACAATCAGATAGGACAAAGCTACATCAAAACCCTGCGCCTGCTTGAAGCAGGCATAGATCTTGACGCAGGTAGGCTGAAAGCTAAAGCAACAACTAAGTGTCGTGTGCAGAAGTTACAAAAAAGGAAAAATGGCGTTGAAACCAGTAATGAGACCATGCTAACGTAATACAGAGTAAAAATATCCAGGATCTACATCAGTTTGGGGTTCACGAACCTGGCAGGTACAAGGCACTGAGGCTTTCCACCGTGCATGTCTCATCCCAAAACATATGTTGTTTGTGAATGAAACAATTTCCCAGACCAAATGCTTTGGATTGGCTACTTCTAAAAAATTAAACACCCCTACTATCCCGGAGTTAGAGGAATATGATGGTTGGAGTAATTTTACTCGTTGTCTATTAAAGATTTACAGGCCCTACTCCGTAATTCTTCCTTTAACATTTCCAGTATAAATCCAAAAGGTTGACTGCTTTGGCAACGTGCCTTATCCACGGTTTAATAACGCTGCCTTTTGCTTTATATAAGTTTTCAAATTGTATGAAATATATACCAATAGGTCGTTATTAACCTTTAGGTAGTGGTTTTCTTCATGAAGTCTGGTCGCTTCCATACACATACAGATTTTCAAAGATGATCAAGAACTTTATCTGAATGGAGAGGAATGCACTGAGACGCCAGATCATTCACTAATGTGTAGGCACATACAGTTACACGGTTCATGCAACAAACACCGACCAAATATGGCTTGCGTGTTGCAAGGCACACCAGTTCCTGCTATCATCCCCACGTTCAAGTTCTTGGAAAATGGCAGTTATTTGATGCTCAATAATGAAGATTGTTCTGGGTTAATTAAAAGTATTCATTTTATCGTAACAGTAAATGAACGGGTTATTTGCTGCAGAAATGTTCTATTTCCTCCCACACATGAACATAGGGAGTTTTCAATCTGGCCACAAATACCAACCTTGGGAGCACATTTCAACGGCATGGCAAGAATAAGAGCTATTTTGTCTCAGAGAGAGGTGGCCTTGAGTTCGGCCCGTGAAACTTTCGTGCTTCACACAGCGAACACCCGTACAGAGGTGCAGACCCTTTTAAATACAGATTCGCCTTTCCATTTCAGCAACATGGTTCGGACTATCTCTAACGCGTCCTCCACAAAGGGCCTGGCGCACTTTTTTTAAAGTTGTTACCAGTGGTCTCGTGACTTCATTTGAGAAAATCTTTGGAGTCATCCCTGCTTTCTTACATTCTATTTTTTCCACTCTGCTTCGTGGATTCCCATTTTTACTTGCATTACCAGCGGACGCTCTTGTGCTTTTTTACATTTTTAAATATGGATGTCCCTCCTGTGCAAGCTCCCGCCCTGCAGCTGCTGACACTGTTCTGCAATCGCATGCTAGAATATTATGGCACAATGCCGTTGGCGATATTAAGCACGGCATATGGATTATCTTTTCTATGCTGATGTGATTCCTTCAAATCTAAGACACTAAAGTATCGGCACGCCCTAAACCAACACAAAGAGACCTTCTTAGCAAATAATATATTATGTGTATTAGGGAGGGTGAGATATAAGCAGCCGCGGGCCGTGGAGGGAGTTACGGTGGGGCAGGGATGCGGGGAGGGGGAGGGGCAGGGTGGAGCCCTCTCCACCCTGCCCCTCCCCCTCCCCGCCTCCCTGCCCCACCGTAACTCCCTCCACGGCCCGCGGCTGCTTATAAGTGTTGCTAACTCTTATTCATTTACAGCATGTTAACATACTGTCACCATTCACTTTTTATGTACTATTGACTATGCTGGTAATTTTGCTACTGATAATATGTGTACTTGTATAATCTAAGATACTACGCCTGAGAAGACGGCATTAGTAAATAAACATTTCAAATACACATGTGTTCTTCTTAACTCCATGTTCTCGTTTCTAAGAAATATATAACGACCGACTGTTCATGAGTTCCACGTATCCTGAGGTACTATAAGTTCATATTCTGGATTGTCTAAACATTGAGAGTTTGTTATATCCAATGTGACACTGTACCTAGCTTGCTAAGGGGTTTTGATTACTAAGGTGAGTTTTGGGACACCCTAATTCGCCGAGGTTCCAATCCTCTGTCCACAGTTCTGTGTCAGAACAGAAACCCTGCGACAGGGGCACCCCTCAACCTTACTGGAGCTTCATCACACTTGCGATACAACTCCAGCAATGCGCCAACTTTACGGCACAAATACGTCACGCATCTGTGCTGTTTTTGCCCCATGATGCGCCGCATTGTAAATGCAGCACACCATAGGTGACGGAACAGCGGCACAGAATGACTAACACATCCCTGGTGATGCGCCAGTCATCATAAATCTATCCCTATGCTTCTTATCTTGTTAGAGATAAACCGCCATATGTATCATCAAAGTTTTTAGCATTTCCTAAATAGCGAACTTTAAGGAATAAATAGCGATTCTTTACCATTCCTAGTTTGCGATGACCTATTTGCTAATTACAAATTACCCATTCATTTCCATGCAGCAGGAGGCCCATAGGAATGAAGGTGCAATTTGCGATTAGCAATTACCTCATCGCAAATTACGAATTTTTCCGACGGTGCAGGGGTGTCTCAAGAACACCCTGCTGCACCCCTGAAAAAGAAATTTGGGGTCATATGGCGCACATAAATTTTGAAAACATTCCTTTACCTCAAAAACGATTTTCAACTCATAATTTGAAAACACTGCACATGGGGAAATGACTTAAAATGTCCTTAAGACACATAAAAGCATTTTTTGATTGCCTTTGCACCATGTTTCAGTCACCTTTAACATGCCTATGTAACGGAAACATTCAAAATCTAAATTTGCCATGCACAGGTGGGAGCATATTTACAAGCAATTTGCTCCACAGACAAACTTCTTACAATGAAATGGGAAAAATAACATCAGAGACTCTCAATTACCTTATAAAGAAGCAGACACCATTATGTCCTTCTCATCAATATTAAAACCATTGCTTTTTCTCAAAAACGATTTACAAGTCATAATTTGAAAACACTCCACAGCTCCTATGCACATAAAAGCCCTGTCAGTACTAATACTTCACATTTTCTCCAATTACAATTTCTCAAAGAAACAAAATCTATTTGTGAAACACTTGAGACAAAGCAACATTTGAAAAACACAACTTTCTTCATAATTTTCTCCTTAAAGCACACTATTTTCTATCTAAATTAAAGAAATCTTTTCTCACCTTAGCAAATACTTTGAGTTTCAAAACAGTCTCAGAAACACACCAATTTGTCTTCAGCAGAGCAAAAGGTATGCACTCCAGAGTCTGCAGCTATCAAAAGCACAGAAATGCTGTAATTCCTCACACATATCTCTCATGTCACCCAATCAAAACTCTTCCCTCACTTTTTTTCAAAGCAAAACCCTTCCCCCCTCTGCCCCCTCTCTGCTTTTTCTGCATAGCAACCACCTCTTGCAAGACCTCTCACACAACAATGTTGCAATTGAACTCTGAACTCTCAGTGCACCTGCATATCCAGAGCATTCTTTCATTTAATGATTTTTTCTTCGCCACTCAAAATACATCTTTCAACGAACTCATCCATGCACACTAACTTTCTGTTTTCAGCAATCAAAATCCACCAATCACTCTTACTGCTTCATTAACACAGAAACTCCTCAGTTTTTTTCATTTTACACTCTCATTTTTTCAACTGCCATTTCATTGCCACACTTCATCTGACTGCAGCAGAACCTTCTCTCACCATGTTTTCTGTCTGGATTGTTGGACATAGTTACATCTATTGGGCTCAAAGGTACGCTGAAAACAGGAATTTACCTAACCTCAATTTACAAGATGTGGAAATTAAGTGGTTTGGCCACAGAGGATTAAAATGTCACCAATTGATACCATTGGTGAAAACCTTTATGCATTTGCCAAAACCTGACCTGTTAATTGTGCACTGTGGAGGCAATGATTTGGGCACTTTGACTGGGGTAGGTCTGGAAATGCTTTTAAAGGACACCTTTGAGCAATTGATGGCACTTTTTCCTCAGACTGCCTTGGTATATTCAAATATATGCCAAAGATAGAAATGGAGGTGGTCGAACCAATTTTGTCCACAAATTGAGAAATCGAGGAAGCATGTAAACAAATCTGTTTCAGCTTACATGAGAGACCATGGAATGGGCTCCCTGTACAACAATAACTTGCGTTACTACATGCAAGATATCTACAGAGGAGATGGAGTTCACTTCTCAGATGAGGGCAACAGAGTTTTCACTCTGAATTTAAGACTGTGCATTGGTACCTACTTATAAGTACCTAAATGTACCATAAACCCAAAAGCTCTTCTCAGAGCTACCCTACATCTGATCACTCACAATTATTATTTTACTCTAACTTTTTTCACTAATTTTCAAGAAAGTACGCTCCCCAGAACGCTTCCCGGTTCGCGAACCGGGCGCACTCCACGCAAAACGGTATATATTTTTTTGCCCTGCGAGACCCTTTCAAAGCCTCCACATCAAACCTAGGGGGTCAGGGACGATCTACTATGCCCCCTTATGGTCATTTGCCCCTTCGCTTTGGCCTCCTCTTGTCTCTCGATCCTACCGAGAGACAAGATGGCGGCCGCTACGGACTGTTTGGAATGTTGACAGACGCCGGAGAACCAATCAGCTTCGCTTCACAAAGCTCCGTTGCGCGAAAAGTACGCGTCCTGGGACGCTGCCCGGTCCGCTGTTACAGATATATATCTTTTTTTAAACGTTAATTTCTCAAAATCCACTGGAGCACATATATTGAGACCTACAAAAGGCACATCGGGCTACCAGTCCCTACAATTTTGCCAAGTTTCGTGCAAATCCATTCAGCCGTTCGGGCTAAAAGTGAGGCCAACCGCCCTATGGAAATTAACATGGGAAAAACGCGTTTTGGGACCCCCCTTTTTTCTCGGCCCCCCCAGCCAGATGTAGCCCAACTATAGCCCAATGACAGAATGTCCCAGAGTGTTCTAAAGAACAACTAGAGCGCTAACAGTCTTACTTATGACAAAAGTATGGCACACCTGAAGTCATCTTGATTGGAATAAAGTGTTAACACTTAAAACATTTAATTTGCAAAGGAACAAAATGAGGGGGTTCATTTTGCCATAGAAATTATGATTAGTGCTGAAGAAAGAAAAATTAGGGCACATTTTGAGTGACTTCTCAAATCCTCTTATATTTCATTAAAAAAATTCTGATATGCAGTCTCCCAAGATGGCCACCAGAGGCAAAAGAGCCCAAATGTAGCCCAAATATCAGTCAGATGTAGCCCAACTATAGCCCAATGACAGAATGTCCCAGAGTGTTCTAAAGAACAACTAGAACGCTAACAGTCTTACTTATGACAAAAGTATGGCACACCTGAAGTCATCTTGATTGGAATAAAGTGGGAACACTTAATACATTTAATTTGAAAAGGAACAAAATGAGGGGTTTTATTTTGCCATAGAAATTTTATATATATATATATTCACTGAAAAAACCATAGGTTACACACCAGTTTTAGTTAGGAATTAGCATTTAAAAAACCTTTGAAATTCACTGAAAAAACCATAGGTTTCACACCAGTTATAGTTAGCTGAAAATTTTACTCGCATAAAACCATTGAAATTCCCACGTTATAGTTAGTTGGACTCACTATAACTTGCACGTCTGCAATGCACTGCTGATGACGTCACATATTACATCACTCATGCATATATTTAAATATTTAAACATTACTCGCTAATATATGTATTCACTAAGATACACTTTTAACCAATCAATTTTTTTTAAAAAACACTGTCATGAGTGATGTAATATGTGACGTCATCAGCAGTGCATTGCAGATGTGCAAGTTATAGTGAGTCCAACTAACTATAACGTGGGAATATATATATATATATATATATATATATATATATATATATATATATATATATATATATATCCAACATTTGCAGTCCCAATGAGGGAAAGAGCCCGGTGAGAACACAATACGTGCATCAGATCTTTATTTGAAGAACAGCATGCCAACAGAGGATCTTTTGATGGGCAAAATATATACCAAATCCAAGCCAAACGCGTTTCGAGTTGCTCTCTTCTTCAGTGGCTTAAGGGAAGTGCAGGGGGAAAGCGTTTCACAGGTGCTTCTACTCTTAAGCGCCTCCCGCCCGGTTGGGCGTGGCTGCAAAGCCTCTTGGGAGACGTAGTCCACACCACATTATGACCTCAGTAGGTACGTTGTCCCCTTGTAACAAATGTCCTGACAATTCTGGTGCCCCTTCTCCAGTACCTTGTCCCGCTTTATTGCTGTGGTTCCCGGTGTAAGCACGCATCTTACTGCCTCGGTGCGTGCTCATTCTCATCCGCTGTTTGGCCACATCAAATGACGCCGCCGCGGACCCGCTCACAAGCAGCAGTCGGCTCTCTCCCACGACCCGGGTAGGCCGTTTAAAATCCAACATTTGCAGTCCCAATGAGGGAAAGAGCCCGGTGAGAACACAATACGTGCATCAGATCTTTATTTGAAGAACAGCATGCCAACAGAGGATCTTTTGATGGGCAAAATATATACCAAATCCAAGCCAAACGCGTTTCGAGTTGCTCTCTTCTTCAGTGGCTTAAGGGAAGTGCAGGGGGAAAGCGTTTCACAGGTGCTTCTACTCTTAAGCGCCTCCCGCCCGGTTGGGCGTGGCTGCAAAGCCTCTTGGGAGACGTAGTCCACACCACATTATGACCTCAGTAGGTACGTTGTCCCCTTGTAACAAATGTCCTGACAATTCTGGTGCCCCTTCTCCAGTACCTTGTCCCGCTTTATTGCTGTGGTTCCCGGTGTAAGCACGCATCTTACTGCCTCGGTGCGTGCTCATTCTCATCCGCTGTTTGGCCACATCAAATGACGCCGCCGCGGACCCGCTCACAAGCAGCAGTCGGCTCTCTCCCACGACCCGGGTAGGCCGTTTAAAATCCAACATTTGCAGTCCCAATGAGGGAAAGAGCCCGGTGAGAACACAATACGTGCATCAGATCTTTATTTGAAGAACAGCATGCCAACAGAGGATCTTTTGATGGGCAAAATATATACCAAATCCAAGCCAAACGCGTTTCGAGTTGCTCTCTTCTTCAGTGGCTTAAGGGAAGTGCAGGGGGAAAGCGTTTCACAGGTGCTTCTACTCTTAAGCGCCTCCCGCCCGGTTGGGCGTGGCTGCAAAGCCTCTTGGGAGACGTAGTCCACACCACATTATGACCTCAGTAGGTACGTTGTCCCCTTGTAACAAATGTCCTGACAATTCTGGTGCCCCTTCTCCAGTACCTTGTCCCGCTTTATTGCTGTGGTTCCCGGTGTAAGCACGCATCTTACTGCCTCGGTGCGTGCTCATTCTCATCCGCTGTTTGGCCACATCAAATGACGCCGCCGCGGACCCGCTCACAAGCAGCAGTCGGCTCTCTCCCACGACCCGGGTAGGCCGTTTAAAATCCAACATTTGCAGTCCCAATGAGGGAAAGAGCCCGGTGAGAACACAATACGTGCATCAGATCTTTATTTGAAGAACAGCATGCCAACAGAGGATCTTTTGATGGGCAAAATATATACCAAATCCAAGCCAAACGCGTTTCGAGTTGCTCTCTTCTTCAGTGGCTTAAGGGAAGTGCAGGGGGAAAGCGTTTCACAGGTGCTTCTACTCTTAAGCGCCTCCCGCCCGGTTGGGCGTGGCTGCAAAGCCTCTTGGGAGACGTAGTCCACACCACATTATGACCTCAGTAGGTACGTTGTCCCCTTGTAACAAATGTCCTGACAATTCTGGTGCCCCTTCTCCAGTACCTTGTCCCGCTTTATTGCTGTGGTTCCCGGTGTAAGCACGCATCTTACTGCCTCGGTGCGTGCTCATTCTCATCCGCTGTTTGGCCACATCAAATGACGCCGCCGCGGACCCGCTCACAAGCAGCAGTCGGCTCTCTCCCACGACCCGGGTAGGCCGTTTAAAATCCAACATTTGCAGTCCCAATGAGGGAAAGAGCCCGGTGAGAACACAATACGTGCATCAGATCTTTATTTGAAGAACAGCATGCCAACAGAGGATCTTTTGATGGGCAAAATATATACCAAATCCAAGCCAAACGCGTTTCGAGTTGCTCTCTTCTTCAGTGGCTTAAGGGAAGTGCAGGGGGAAAGCGTTTCACAGGTGCTTCTACTCTTAAGCGCCTCCCGCCCGGTTGGGCGTGGCTGCAAAGCCTCTTGGGAGACGTAGTCCACACCACATTATGACCTCAGTAGGTACGTTGTCCCCTTGTAACAAATGTCCTGACAATTCTGGTGCCCCTTCTCCAGTACCTTGTCCCGCTTTATTGCTGTGGTTCCCGGTGTAAGCACGCATCTTACTGCCTCGGTGCGTGCTCATTCTCATCCGCTGTTTGGCCACATCAAATGACGCCGCCGCGGACCCGCTCACAAGCAGCAGTCGGCTCTCTCCCACGACCCGGGTAGGCCGTTTAAAATCCAACATTTGCAGTCCCAATGAGGGAAAGAGCCCGGTGAGAACACAATACGTGCATCAGATCTTTATTTGAAGAACAGCATGCCAACAGAGGATCTTTTGATGGGCAAAATATATACCAAATCCAAGCCAAACGCGTTTCGAGTTGCTCTCTTCTTCAGTGGCTTAAGGGAAGTGCAGGGGGAAAGCGTTTCACAGGTGCTTCTACTCTTAAGCGCCTCCCGCCCGGTTGGGCGTGGCTGCAAAGCCTCTTGGGAGACGTAGTCCACACCACATTATGACCTCAGTAGGTACGTTGTCCCCTTGTAACAAATGTCCTGACAATTCTGGTGCCCCTTCTCCAGTACCTTGTCCCGCTTTATTGCTGTGGTTCCCGGTGTAAGCACGCATCTTACTGCCTCGGTGCGTGCTCATTCTCATCCGCTGTTTGGCCACATCAAATGACGCCGCCGCGGACCCGCTCACAAGCAGCAGTCGGCTCTCTCCCACGACCCGGGTAGGCCGTTTAAAATCCAACATTTGCAGTCCCAATGAGGGAAAGAGCCCGGTGAGAACACAATACGTGCATCAGATCTTTATTTGAAGAACAGCATGCCAACAGAGGATCTTTTGATGGGCAAAATATATACCAAATCCAAGCCAAACGCGTTTCGAGTTGCTCTCTTCTTCAGTGGCTTAAGGGAAGTGCAGGGGGAAAGCGTTTCACAGGTGCTTCTACTCTTAAGCGCCTCCCGCCCGGTTGGGCGTGGCTGCAAAGCCTCTTGGGAGACGTAGTCCACACCACATTATGACCTCAGTAGGTACGTTGTCCCCTTGTAACAAATGTCCTGACAATTCTGGTGCCCCTTCTCCAGTACCTTGTCCCGCTTTATTGCTGTGGTTCCCGGTGTAAGCACGCATCTTACTGCCTCGGTGCGTGCTCATTCTCATCCGCTGTTTGGCCACATCAAATGACGCCGCCGCGGACCCGCTCACAAGCAGCAGTCGGCTCTCTCCCACGACCCGGGTAGGCCGTTTAAAATCCAACATTTGCAGTCCCAATGAGGGAAAGAGCCCGGTGAGAACACAATACGTGCATCAGATCTTTATTTGAAGAACAGCATGCCAACAGAGGATCTTTTGATGGGCAAAATATATACCAAATCCAAGCCAAACGCGTTTCGAGTTGCTCTCTTCTTCAGTGGCTTAAGGGAAGTGCAGGGGGAAAGCGTTTCACAGGTGCTTCTACTCTTAAGCGCCTCCCGCCCGGTTGGGCGTGGCTGCAAAGCCTCTTGGGAGACGTAGTCCACACCACATTATGACCTCAGTAGGTACGTTGTCCCCTTGTAACAAATGTCCTGACAATTCTGGTGCCCCTTCTCCAGTACCTTGTCCCGCTTTATTGCTGTGGTTCCCGGTGTAAGCACGCATCTTACTGCCTCGGTGCGTGCTCATTCTCATCCGCTGTTTGGCCACATCAAATGACGCCGCCGCGGACCCGCTCACAAGCAGCAGTCGGCTCTCTCCCACGACCCGGGTAGGCCGTTTAAAATCCAACATTTGCAGTCCCAATGAGGGAAAGAGCCCGGTGAGAACACAATACGTGCATCAGATCTTTATTTGAAGAACAGCATGCCAACAGAGGATCTTTTGATGGGCAAAATATATACCAAATCCAAGCCAAACGCGTTTCGAGTTGCTCTCTTCTTCAGTGGCTTAAGGGAAGTGCAGGGGGAAAGCGTTTCACAGGTGCTTCTACTCTTAAGCGCCTCCCGCCCGGTTGGGCGTGGCTGCAAAGCCTCTTGGGAGACGTAGTCCACACCACATTATGACCTCAGTAGGTACGTTGTCCCCTTGTAACAAATGTCCTGACAATTCTGGTGCCCCTTCTCCAGTACCTTGTCCCGCTTTATTGCTGTGGTTCCCGGTGTAAGCACGCATCTTACTGCCTCGGTGCGTGCTCATTCTCATCCGCTGTTTGGCCACATCAAATGACGCCGCCGCGGACCCGCTCACAAGCAGCAGTCGGCTCTCTCCCACGACCCGGGTAGGCCGTTTAAAATCCAACATTTGCAGTCCCAATGAGGGAAAGAGCCCGGTGAGAACACAATACGTGCATCAGATCTTTATTTGAAGAACAGCATGCCAACAGAGGATCTTTTGATGGGCAAAATATATACCAAATCCAAGCCAAACGCGTTTCGAGTTGCTCTCTTCTTCAGTGGCTTAAGGGAAGTGCAGGGGGAAAGCGTTTCACAGGTGCTTCTACTCTTAAGCGCCTCCCGCCCGGTTGGGCGTGCAAATGTTGGATATATATATATATATATATATATTTTTTGGTACAAAGGACGCCCCACACAGCAACTTCAGTTCACAGATTTATTGAGCAAGGCCGTCAGGCTGAAACGCGTTGGTGCACTCGAATAAATCTGTGAACTGAAGTTGCTGTGTGCGGCGTCCTTTGTACCAAAAATTGTTTTTTGGCCATTGGTCTGGCCCAACGCCGGCACCCGCTGGAGAGCGATCCTGTAACAAGACCACATTGCACCAAAAAAAAAATATATATATATTACCTACTGGCGGTTGCCAGTAGGTAGTTATAGTTAGGACCTAGTTTCCATAGGAAATCTGCAACATTCTATTGGGAATAACTTTGGCGTTGATTGATGGAATTGGCTGAATTTCTCCAAGAAAATGGCCAGCTCCGCTCCTTCCCTGAAAGGTTGGGGGGGATTCGTCAAGCGGGGGCCGAGATAAAAGGGGGCTCCCAAAACGTGTTTTCCCCATGTTAATTTCCATAGGGCGGTTGGACTCACTTTTAGTCCGAACGGCTGAATGGATTCCCACGAAACATGGCAAAATTGTAGGGACTGGTAGCCCGATGTGCCTTTGCTATGTCTCAAGATATGTGCTCCAGAGGATTTAGAGTAATTTAGGTTAAGAAAAAAATATATATCTATAAGCACGCCCCGGTACGCGCACCGGGGCGCGTACCAGCGCGCTACGCAAGTTCGCGCGCGGAAAGCTGATTGGCTCTCGGGTGTCTGTCAACATTCCAAACAGTCCGGAGCGGCCGCCATCTTGTGCCTCGGTAGGATCGAGACACAAGAGGTGGCAAAAACAAAGGGGGAAATGACCAAAAGGGGGCAGGGTAGACCCCCCCTGACACCATAGGTTTGATGTGGGGGCCATAAAAGGGCTTCGCGGGGCGTACCATGGGGAAAAAAGAATGACAGATTTTTTTATAAATGTAGCCTTTTTTATAAATTGGAGGTAGTTCTAAAAAGAACTTTTTTTTTCTTCTTTTTGTTGTTTTATATTTTTTTAAATGTTTTTTTGAACATTTTGTACTTTTTTTGGCTTTTATGAACTATTTTATATTTTTTTGGTTATTTTTATGGGGAGAAAAAAAAAACAGGAAATTGTAAAAGGCTCAACTGGAGCAAAGAAAAATAAGGAAAAAAATATGTTTTTTTGGGGCAATTGTGGTTGTCACCAGCACGGTTGATGAGCTTTATGCTCTGCTCACCATAGGTGATGGTCTTACCACAAAAAATACAAGTGATCTTGAATTCACCAAACTGTGGTTGTATGTTTGGGACCATCTCCCTTGTCTCTGGTCCCGATGGAGTGGGTTGCTTTCTTTTGGAGGTGCTGGGTGAAGATTGGGGAGGGTTACTGGCCAGTTCTCTCACCTCTGCCGCAGCATAGTTGTTGGGATGCTTGCGCTGCATGTGCCGAATCATGGTGTTATTGCCAAATGAATATTTCTTATTAGGGTTCCCCCTTGAAAGTTCAGAGCCACAGATTTGGCAAGTCACCTTTGGCGCATTCACTTTCTTCTTGCCCTCTGGGATGGAAAAAAACTCCCATACAATGTGCTGCTTTGGCCTATATGGGGTATTGTCTTCTGGCAGGAATGTCCTACTCCCCTCCTCCTCCTCCTCCTCCTCCTCCTCTTCTTCTTCTTGACCACCAATGTGATGTTGTGGTGGTCCTCTTGGTGGTGGTGGTGGTGGTGCAGATGCTCCAGCTGCTGCTGCTACTGTAGCCATTTTAAAGTACAAAATATTAGTCACAGATCTCCAAACAGGTCTTCCTCAGTCAAAGGACAAAGTCTGAATAAGGAAAAAAGGTGGGGGCTTTCATCATTTGGAAAAAGAAATGTCCTGGACCAATGAAAAGTGTTATTTTCAGGTCACATTATCCGGGCTTTCATCATTTGGAAACCAAAACTGTTCTGCACCAATAAAAAGTGTTATTTTCAGGTCACATGACCCGACGCGCTTACGCTACGCGCCCCAGGGGCGTGTCGCGTAAGCGCGTCGGATGCTTACGTTGCGCGATCGTATGCGCTCGAGTGCTTCCGGGTGCGCTTACGCCGTGCGTATCAGGCGGACGCTGCTACGCGATACGTCACGATGATGTTTGGGCGCGCCCCGGGCCACTTATGTAACACGTTCGTATGCGCGTGGGTGCTTCCGCGTACATATCACGTGAACGCGGCTACGCGATATGTCACGAGGATGTTTTCGTTCGCGGCAATAGCGGTAACGGGACGCTCCCCGGTACGCGCCCCGGGGCATGCTGCAAAATTGCGCTGACCGGGGCGCTCCCCGGTACGCGCCCCGGGAGCGCTCCACGGCACAAAAAAATGTTTCCATTTTTTTTTCATAAAAAAATAGTATTATATAAATATACAATATATGATTCATTATAAAAAATATTACATTTCATAGGTTTGAGGCCCTATATATAGTTAGGAATTAGCATTTACAAAACCTTTGAAATTCACTGAAAAAACCATAGGTTTCACACCAGTTATAGTTAGGAATTAGCATTTAAAAAACCTATGAAATTCACTGAAAAAACCATAGGTTTCACACCAGTTATAGTTAGGAATTAACATTTAAAAAACCTATTAAATTCCCTGAAAAAACTATAGGTTTCACACCAGTTATAGTCAGCTGGAAATTTTACTCGCATAAAACCATTGAAATTCCTACGTTATAGTTAGTTGGACTCACTATAACTTACGCGTGCAATGCACTGCTGATGACGTCACATATTACATCACTCATGACATGGTCAGTGACATCACTCATGACATCACTGATGGCACCATCCTTGTGACAGAGTGACAGACCTCCTTTCACTGAAATGTAACCCTTGAAACATATTCAAAAATAAAAACTTACATTTTCAAAAAAATGGAGATAGCCATACCAGTTACAACAACCAATTCAATTATTCCACCATCTATATACTCATGCACTCATTCACCAACAGTTCTATATAGTCACTCATACATATACTCACTCTTCATATGAAGTGATACACCTATACATCCTCTTACACACCGACAGTCATCCTAAAGATACTCTCACACATACTCACACATGCAAATAAACTATTGAACATCCATATATTTGCATATACAGCTATACACACACTACCACTTTACTTCTAAGGAAACTTACACATACTTACTCTCTTAAACAATCACTTATAGAAACACATACTAATTTAAACAGGAACTCTTACAATTCCTCACTCTCACATATACTCACTTATATACATCAATCATCACATATACTAGATTAAAACATATGTAGTTACTGATAAACACACTAGTGAGACAGTCATTCACTCACTAACACGCACATATACACACTCATTCACCCATACAGTCCTGCACATATGCTGTCTTCAAAACACATACAAACAGAGTCAGTCATTCATGCATCTATGTGCTAAGTAATACCCCCACCAAACCATACAAACACTCATACTGATACTAATAAAAACATCTAATAACCCATATACATACACATGTAGCAACTCACCAACCCATGCAGGCACTTATACACAAAGTGAAACACTAATACATATATTTGAATATTTAAACATTACTCTCTAATATATGTATTCACTAAGATACACTTAATAAACCAGTTAACCAATCAATTTTTTTTTTAAAACATCCATGTAAACACTTATTTAAACATTTATTCTTCCATCAACTTTTACATATACATATATAACACATATATATTTTGTAAAAAGACACACATTCACTGGATGGTGTCATCAGTGATGTCATGAGTGATGTCACTGACCATGTCATGAGTGATGTAATATGTGACGTCATCAGCAGTGCATTGCACGCGCAAGTTATAGTGAGTCCAACTAACTATAACGTGGGAATTTCAATGGTTTTATGCGAGTAAAATTTCCAGCTGACTATAACTGGTGTGAAACCTATAGTTTTTTCAGTGAATTTAATAGGTTTTTTAAATGCTAATTCCTAACTATAACTGGTGTGAAACCTATGGTTTTTTCAGTGAATATATATATACATCATATCACACGTCTAGTGCCCATCCTCGTTCATTCAGGCCATCTTTCTGAGCCCATTGCATTACAAGGCCATCCAACATATACCGTCATCCCATCTTTGGAAAGGCCTGGCGTATTGTACTGTCTCTCTATCAAAAAAGGCCAAAGTAGACATATATTGACGGCTCTCAATTTTAGAGGCCTGGAACTGAAGTGCAATATTTGGAGCTCAACCAGTCCTGAAAGTAGGATCAAATACCAGCAGAAGCATCTGGGTGGTCTCATGAGGGGAGCTCTCAGTAGAAGAAGAATGGTCCTTTGAAAAGCAACAGCTACACATCAACCTTCCCAGCTCTCAGGCTCCTTCGCAGTGCGATGCTGGACCAAGGACATGGTCCAATGATGTGTCCCCTTCAAGATGGACGACATCTCAGCTGATTGATATATTAACTATCTGGGGAAGCAAGATCTTGAACACCATCAGATGTGGTCAATGACATAACAGATTACTGCCTGGAACACCAGATCTCAGTCACAGCGGAATGTCTCCTGGAGACCTCCAATCAGGTGGTGGACTGACACTGAAGGCATATACAAGACATGAGCCACTAGAAACTTTCTCACAGGGTATTTAATGGACTGGTGAACAGATTGGGTTTGTTCATAATAGATCTCGTTGTATCATAAATGGATCACCACATTGACAGATATTTCAGCTAGAGGCCAGATCCAAAGGTGGCAGAAATGGATTTCTTTCTCCAGGATTGGATGAAGGAAATGGGCTATGCCATTCCTCCATTCTCAATGGTAACGCCTTTCACTGTTCCACCGACCCACTGGTGCTACCTGTGCCAGCCACGCCAGGGGTGTACTGTGGTAAATACACAAACAGTTTAAAGGCTTGATTTTGGGAAGAATAGTAGTGTCCTGATAGGATCCTGTGTATGGATAGAACACTCATTGATGTTTTTTCTTGCAGGTAATGAATCATCTAAACAAGACTGAGCGTAGGACATGGATTAGCTCCTGTTGCACAAAGAAAGAGAGTGATACATCTGGGGTAGTTAGTATGTTTTATTCTAGTTTAACGGAAGGACAGGGAACTGTACTGGGTGGTGTGAATTTACTTACTAGTGTCAGTGGCTGGGTGCATATTGGAAGCCGCAGTGGGCACCTGGGTGCTCGATTGACTGATATATGACTAGACTGGTTTCATTGGTGGCATGGAATGTGAGACGTTTTTATCACTTCATTAAAAGGCATGGGTTACTGTTGTCTCTTAGATATCAGGGGGTAGGAGCAGCATTCCTACAGCAGATGCAGCTCAATTCCCAGGAGCATATCAGCTTGGCAAGGAGAGGGACAGCGTTTGTAGTCATCTTCGTTCTCTTCTGTCTTCCGGGTGTGGCCGCCTGGATAGAGTAGTGGACATTTTAGGGAATTAGCAGAGACTTATGACTCAAAAGGGCAGTGTGACATGGTCTCTGTGACCTTACATGGTAGATGTGGGAAAGCAGATTCTGAAATGGAGAAAACCTCAGTTTTTTAACGTTATTATAAAAAGTCAAAGTATAATCTGAAATGTACTCTGAAGTGTAAAAAGCTAAAGCAACCATGAAAAGAAAGTCTTAAGCGGCCTTCAACTGCACCCAAGAAGTAGCCAGGGGCAGTAGAGCGCACCGTAATTCAGTGCGTGGGCTCAAGAATGTGTATATTATAGTGATGGTGGCCTCAGAGAGGTAGAAGCATCACAGCAGCATCCTGCTGGTTAGGGGGCTTCTAGGAGCACAGTATCCCCCCATTATTGCTCTACCAGCCTCTAGAAACTTGCCACCGTAAGTCGCTGGGGTGGAAGCGTTAGTACCTCTGGGAGTAGACACGCTTGGTGTCAACCTCTTTCTTGGGCTTCTTTTTTGTCTGTGTCATGGAAGTAGCTGTGACCTACTGAGTTCTAGGTCCTTAGTAGGTGCTAGATGAACTTGTTTAAAAACAAGAATATGATTTTCCATGAAATATTCAGTGTTAAGCAGTATACAACGTTGACGGTGTGTCACAGCATGTAGGTAAAGTTGTAAAAGGTATATTTGCATAGTTGTGATATCATCTTGAAATGTTCCAGGATTTTTAAGTGCTCACATTTCATTATTGAATGCACAGGAAATAACCATGAGAAATCCAGTGTGTCTGCTTTGTTATAGCTGCATTCCATGTGAATTGTTTTAGTCTCACAGGGCCTCATGCATAGAGCACTTCTGTGATCACAAAATTTGGGATTAACCAAATCACCAGGTGTGCCAAAAGGGGGTTTGTTATGTACAAACACATGTTCATAAGTGAGTAAAATATTTCCGACTCTCAAAAGGACTGTTGCAATTTTTTCTGAATCACACATAGGGAGAGGCATAAAAGAGGCGTCCCCCTCCTATTTTTGATTAGTAGAGGAATGTATCAATGACTTATAACTGCACTTATCGTTGATGTGTTACTGACTTCTGGTTACTGTGCCTTAGAATTCCTTCTCATTTGTGAATCGTTTTGACAGCCTCTCCCATGGACCACTTCCTGCTCCTCTTGAAGTGTTTTCCACACTAAAAAAAAAAAACTATGGCGCACTGCCATATCAAATCTTCTTAGTGTTCAAGAATCCAGGAACATTCCGTATGGTGCCAAATTCACGATCGAGCATTCCCTAAATCTTAGAGCTGACCTCACCATTACCTTATACAGAAACGGCATCATTCTGATCCAAGCTCCAGACATAGATCTCAACAAATTCGCTGACTTCTTCCCCATCCATACAACACAAGCAAATAACCCCTCTACGCTACTCCGGGGCCTCCTATCCAGGTCTAACAAAGCTGCAACCACTCCCCCATGCACCCCCACACTCCCTCACAAAGGTTGCGGAGGCTGGACTCTCCCTAAAGTGTTCCACTCCCAGAACAATCCCTGGACCGTACCTTTCTTAATGCTACTATAGAGTTTGAAACCTCTTGCTTCTGACAACAAGCCATTGCCACCGCCCTCCTCCTCCCCCATCCGCTCATCACCTTCTCGCTCAGTAACTAACACACACATCACTCTCAGCTCACCTGAGCCCCTTCCCAAAAGCTCCATGACCACCCCTCTGAGCCTCACCCACCTCAACAGCCCCCTGACCACACCTCTAAGCTCGCCTAGCCCTCCTCACTCCCCTCTTCCCAGAAACCTAGGCTTAGGGTGTTCGAGCTCTTCCACCAGGCCTCCCACTCATCCTACCAGATTTTGTCCTGATCCACAGACTCCCTTCCCGCAAGTTCTACCTTTACCTTTGGACCTTGAAACCCTGAACATCAGAGCATCCAACATAGTTCAGAGCATCCAGAATTCCATACTGGAGTTGAAGAACATCCTTCACCTCTTTGAACACTCTATCGCTATCCTTAAGCCTTCCCATAACTCAGTCCTTCCCCCGCTCACCATGCTTTCCCTCCAACCCATGCCGCTGGCGCTACAGACACCTTCACCCTCGCAAACATCCCAACTACCTCTTAGGGGATGAAACCCTAGCTCTCCTCTTATCTTACAAGACCTCCCTCAACGCCCCCCTTCCTCCAGACATGAAAGTTGATTACTGAATCCCGACGGTCTCCATCAACACTAATATATACATCTTCTCTCCATTACCGAGGAGTAAACTGCAACAACTTAACGCAAGTACCCCTATCCTTCCCTACATCCAACACTTGCCCCGACGCTCCACTCTCTAGCCTCCTACTCAACTGCTGATCAGCAGTGAAGCATACCTCTGACATCGCCGTCCTCATCCTGTGCCGGAAATTTGACGTAGCTATCCTAACCGAGTCATGGCTCAATGAATCTTCATCACCCTACCTAGATTTACTGGTCCCGCTAAACGACTTCATTGTTAGGCTTGACAGACAAATTAAAAAAGGGAGAGGTGTTGCCTGCATCTACTGCTCAGACCTACTCGTCGCTGAACTCCATTCTGACCGCACTAATTCCTGTGAATATCTCGCTCTCTCCATTGGTAATAACACTACTCAGTTTTGCAAACTGCATATCTTCTGCCACCCCCCAGGCAAGAACAACACTTTCATTGATCACCTCATGGAAATCATTACTGCTAAGGCTTCCCCCCAATAGAAGCCTGTGTTGACACCAGAACATGGACTTCTATTGGAATTCTCAAGGGCATATTATCAAGCCCGTTATCTCCGCTTTAGCTGCAGTTTTATGCTGCTAAACCGGCGATAATTTTTAACGCCGTTCTTGATAATATGCCCCAGAGTTCCTTCTCATTTCCCCCCTTAAAAACTACTGACATCCTGGAATAGACCAACTCGATCACAGCACTTAATTGCACACCGACCATAGTGGAATCTGCCAAATATCTCGGCATAACCCTGGACAGCCAAATGAATATGCATGAGCACATCAACTCAATGGCCAAAACTGCCAGGTTTCACCTGAGCTATTTGAGAAAACTAAAACCCTTCCTTGAAGGTGCAGACCTAAAAAATGCAGTCCAGACGTTAGTTATCTCCAGGATTGAAAACGGCTGCTCAACCCTATGAGGCCTACCCAAGATCTCCACTGCCCCCCTGAAAGCCTGCCTCAACACCGCAGCAAGACTACTAACAGACTCAAAAACATTTGACCACATCTCCCTGCATCTGAAGGCGTTGAACCGGCTCCCCTTTGAAGCCAGAGTCCAGCTCAAACTGGCTTGTATCACGCGCAAAGCACTATAAACAAATTCCCCTGCATATCTCGCCAAGAAACTCTTGGTATTCGGGGGAATCAGAAACTCCTGGTCCGCCAAAGACCCGGTGCTCCAGCCACACCTCTTCCGTAAGGATAAAACCTATAACAGTGCCTTCTCTGGGGCCGCACCCAGAACATGGAACTCCCTGCCGTCCTCCATCAGAAGAATCCCTCTTCTGTCAACCTTGAAGAAGGAAGCTGAAACATTCCTTATGAGCAAATTCCTCCCTTAATTTTCTTTTACTGTGCACTCTGCCTCATTGCAATGCGTTGGTTATTCTGAAACATCGCTTCTCTGCTTGGTTGCTCCTATTCTCTGTACTGATTCATTATTCCGGCATATGTAATTGTTGACTCTCTCTGCATATCTCTTACGTGTCACCCTGCATATGTAATTGCTGACTTTTCATTGCATTTTGCTGACTTGTCCCTGTAAAGTGCTCTGATACCCTAATGAGTCACGTTCACCCTCTATAAAACTTTAAATAAATACATAATCAAATAATTAAAAATGTCAAAACAGAAAACCTTTGTTTTTTAAACCAACACTGGTTCCTTCAAGGAACACAGGCTGGTTTTAAAAAGGTTTGATGTTCTGAAATGCAATCAAAGGGATGGTAGTCTGCTGTCCCTTGCAGGCCACCGTCCCTGTGAGTGCAGCCAATCACAGAGGCTGGAAATTGTGGCTTACCTGACAAATGTTGATTAGGTACAGTTTGCGACCACTTTTTGTAAATGAAACAATAGTACATTAAGGCAATAGCGACGTGCCGTAGTTTTAGGGATATTGGTCTGCTATTACACAAGCGAGTTAAGGTACCTCGGACCAGCGGCGGCTCGCAGAGGTAATGCTGTGGGTCAGTGAGGCGGGGTGGGGCTGGGTGGGGGGGTTAGTGGAGTCCGACATACGATGGCAAAGATGAACGTAAATAAATAAATAATTATCTGTCGTCGTAAATAAATGAATATCTGCCGTCGTATGTCGGACTCCACAACCTACACGCAGCCCCGCCCCCACCCCGCCTCACCGCCCCACAGCATTACATCTGCGAGCCACCACTGCCTCTGACCTACAGGTTTAGTGGAGGAGTGTGGCTCACTGCTTAGAGCGGCAGTCCCTGGTACAGAGGTCTGGCCGGGACCAGGGTTCAAATCCCGCCTCGGCTGATTTGGCGGATCTTGGGCTCATAATTCTTCGGACCTGATTTCTCGCCTCCGTGCCTACTCTCAGCATGAGTTCCACGCTGCAACTATGGGCAATAGCTTGCTTAACCTCCACAACGGCCCCCTACAGCGCTGGGGATGCCTGGTTGCACCCCGGGGATGCCCAGGAGTGGACATTTCACGGGGAAAAGCCAGGATGGGTTCCCTAGCGGTATGAGTACAGCGCCAGGACACACTGCTTGCCGGGGTATCAGTGCGCTTTACAAATACGTCTACATTTACATTTACATTTAGTCTGTATTCAGGGAGGCACTTAACTGCTGTGACCTTACATTATTTTTAACCCTTTGTGGCTTCAAGGCATTTCACAGGCTGTTCCCATTGGTTTTTACCATCCGATGATTTGCCATAAATGTATTTTTTTACATAGCTTTATCTAGGCATTTGTGTAGTGCTATTTTTGGGTTTGCTGAATTTCTATCCTGTAGCATTTCCCTGAGCCAGCCTTGGACTACTCTGCCCTACTGCCCTAAGATTCAATTTCCTAACAGGAGTACTTGGTCCCCAGAGTCCTTGGTACGGATGCCCTAAGGCACTTGAAGTGAAAGACCCCACTTGTCATCATTGGGGAGAAGTGACGTCTGGTTGACCTAAAGCCCTCTGGCACTGCTTTGCACAAAAAGACGTGAGTGTCTGTTGAATCTATGGGCGTGGTTCACAAACAGCACTTTGTAGTAGATTTGTAGTACTACCACAGAAATTACTACAAAGTGCTATCCACAAGCTGCATTTTTGTAATCACTTACTCTTTTGAGAAAACCTACTACTTTTTGGTATTCACAAACTACACTTTTATTGTAACTTACACTTTGTAGCACGTCACTACCTCCATCATCTCCTTTAGGGGGGTGTTCAGTACCAGTGGTTAGACATGTGCAGTGCTGGGCTTATAACTATTACAAAAGGGTCCAAGTCACATCTGTTTCTCTTGGTGCACTGGCTGTGGTGTGGCACTCTGGAAAGCTTCACAACAAAGGTTGCAGGTTAGGTCCAAAAGGGATTGGGATGTGGGTGAACAGATACAGACTATGTAGTGGCAAGTATTGGTTGACTAAATCAAACTGGTGTAAGGCAAGGCTCTGATACACCCAAGTTCTTGCACCTGATCAGCTTCTTGTGTCATATAAGTCATATAAAGCAAACTTTGGCCTCAGTCTGGAAGTTTGAAGGGTTTCACAAACTAAGGTCCAGAATCCAGAGATACACTTACACTTTTGGGTAAATGTATGTTTGCTTGCTATTCACAAAGGTACTTTATTAGGTGTAGCTCTCCGCACATTAAAAGATGGGACAGCTCTGTCTTTTTATATGTAGAGACTCCACAGTCGTAAAGATACTACTCAGAAAATACCTTTGTGAATAGCAAACATTAGTAAACCTACGCAAAAGTGTTAGCTTACTTTTGTGACTCAGGCCTAAATGTTTGTATTTCTTGATCTAAGTTGTTGTGGATTGTAAAAGAATTCTCTCTGTGTGTAGTTTATTGTAATCCTAGGAAAGCTTGTTGAATAGGAACAAAATAACAGGTTGGCTGCCCAGAGGCTGATCTGGGAAAATGAACACAAACAGAAAGAACTAATGATTGGCATCGTACACGGTCTTGTGGACTTGTTCACTTTTGACCATTTGGCGTTACAGTACATGATCATTTACAATATGTACGTAAATCAATCTTAGGGCCTGATTTAGATCTCAGTGGATACGTTACTCCGTCTCAACGGAGACGACTATCCCATACGCCGAAATATAAATCCCATTATATCCTATGGGATTTATATTTCAGTGGACGTGATATCCATCGCCATTGTAACGGATCAGGCCCTTAACTCTGCTCCAAAAGGAACAGTCCAGCTTGAGCTGCAGTTCCCGTTTCCTCTGAACGTGAACACAAGCAACTGAGACAACTATCAGCCTTGTTGGGTATCATCAGTGAGGTACAGCTCAGATTCTACAGCACAACAAGCACAGGACTCATGTGGTGGTACACCCACTCGACATGAGGCATTACATTGATGCAACAGCAGGTGATGGGTGGCATAACTAGCAAAAGTCTCCACCACTGGATTCCCTCGGGCCATTATGCCACACCAGGTGCTAATTAACCACCTCAGATGAGAAATGTACAACAGCCTTCACTGTTGCGTATATATGTAGACTGTGGTTTGGTGCCAGGTTACATTGTAGTGGGAATCTGAAACTATATTGGAATGTTGTAAATGATCATTCACGCTTTCCTGTCTATTTACTGACAGTTTTGAATATTGAATTTAATCTCAAGTACATGCAGTTTTTCTCTTGTAAAGTGCTCTTAGACTCTATCATCTGATACCTTCTATATAGAACTGCAAACAAATGAATAAAACAAACATGTTGTCCACAAATGTATACAGATATATCTTATTACATTTCTAAGGTTTGACTGCACCAAGCATTTTTCCATCATGAACTGTACTATTTTGTTGTCACCATTTAAGCAGGAACAAGAATCGTCCTCTTTCATTAACCCTCCCAGTCCGAACAGTGGGACTTGCTTGGACTCACCTTCAGAAAGCTCTTGGCTGCGGCCCGGCAGGCCTGGTAATACTGGAGATATGAAATAGTTTTCCACTGCCTGTCTCTCTTCACTGCCATCGCTGGGCGGTTGCCGAAACGCTGGGCTGCATCCCATAACATCTGGTGGGTGGTGACTGGAGGTTCTGAGGCTGGTCCTGTCTCTTCTGTGTGCAATCTCACCGCCCCATCCCTTTCAGTTGTCCAGAAGTTGTCCGCTGGGGCCAGATTCAGCTCAATGGGACAGCTCCTCTTTCCCACACCTGCAGACTTTTGTCCTAAGGGGGAATGTGGAATATGGACAGTACTTCAAGACAGGCCTTCTGTCACACATGTCCTGGGAACTATGATGCGTGTGTTCTTTTATTGGATAGTTGCATTGCTAAAAAATTTGGGGTGACAGGGGAGCCAGTTGAGTCAGCAAAGGACCAAACAGTGCCTGCACCGCTCACGCCTTGGTCACCCTCCTTCTTCCATCCTAATTTGTTAGCATGTTGGATTACTGTTGCACATATATTTGATGTCTACACATATCCCTGCTTCGTGGAAACATGGCAAGTGAGACTATCTCTTCACAGAAGGCCACAGCAAAGCTTTCCTACCTGAACTCACCTGCACAGATGTCTGACTCCGGATCACTTAACAGCTTATACTTGGCAATTTCCATCATCACACATGCTCCCAACACTGTGGTCTAATATACAGCCATTTATTTTGCAGATTTAACCCTTCCATCCCTCCCAAAGAATCTCCTGCTTTTAACACACTATGATGAGTGACAAATTACTGCTCTAATCCTCCTCTGGACGTCTTCCTTCAGGCAAAGACACTGGAATGCAGCCTCTAGATCTTCTAGCCTCATTAATTGGTTCATCACCTACTTACCCCTCCCCGTTCTGGCATGTTTAGCTTAAGAAGCAGTCTTCTGATATCTCTATGGTTTCTTTTGTTTGTAACTATCAATGGACCAGTTCAGGCTCCATCTTTTCCTTCTAATGTTCTTTAAATGCATATTTGAGTGGGACTGGGACACACTGATAACCTCTTTATGGCTTCCTGGAGAAAGAAAGTACTCATGAATCTCTACCTAAAAGAGACATTTGTTCAGCCAAGAGGTTTGTTAAAGTCACCAGGCCCTCAAGATAGCATTATGGGATCCCATATTTTTTATATTACATGTTTCTAATAGGATAACTAGTTTGAAAAATGTTTTTGCAAACAGGTAACTGCTGGCTTGAAAATAGTGACAGAAATACTATTCTGGTTGGTTGGGAGGGATGGAGTCTGGGACAAGATAGCGATGGACTTGCTCTAACCAAAGGGACAGATGGACTTTCTGTTGGGATGCCTGAACCCCCAGAGTGACCTGCCTTGGAGCAGTGACTACTGCACTGCTCCGGGGACACAGAGGGATCTTGGAAGATCAAAAGCAAGTTGGGAATGGAAAAAACATTTTATCATGAAAGAGAATTCAGGGCAGCCCTAGGGACTCTGCTGGGTGCACAGTAACAGAGCAGCACGGAAGGAGCAGTAAGAGGAGAAGAAGCTGCATTAGAGAAGCTACCATACGCCCATGAGAGGAGCAGCCTGGTAGGAGCAGCAAGAGCCGAGGAGGCTGCAGTAGAGGAGCTGCTGTATGCCCGTGAGAGGAGCAGAAGCTGCAGTAGAGAAGCTGCCGTTGCCCCTGAGAAGAGGAGCAGCCTGGTAGGAGCAGCAAGAGCAGAGGAAGCTGCAGTAGAGAAGCTGTGTAGTGGTGATGTATTGATTACGTAACTTGGAATGTATATCATGATGTATTGATTACGTAACTTGGAATGTATTTCATGAGTAGAATGTTGTCCTTTGAATGTATGGAGTCTTCTTGAGTCTGGGGTTCGATGGGTTTCTCCAGTTGCCTGTTGGACTCTGGATTGGAGAGGCGCTCCTTCTGTGGGTGAACTACCTTGGATTAAATCTTCATTATATAACTCATTTAGTCTCTTGAATTTCCTGATATCCTGCCTTCTACATACTGGCGACGATTAGGATATTTTCTGTGTTTCACCCTCCGACCCTCGCAGCTCGTGGAGTTTTACAGAATTTTACTGAAAATTGCTTACAACGATCTGATTTTTGTGGCATTCTTAGAGTGGTTCTTCGGATTTTCGTCTCCTTTGAGGACTTCAAGGCACTCCGCGTTTGAACATTTTTCGGCCCTTTCAATCTGACCACGGTAGGAACAATCTGAAGTGGTGATTGTGGGGTGAAATTTTGTGTTGGTCTGCCTAGTCATCACTCTGATGTAATCTGTGCCACCTATGGATTTTGTATTTTTCCTTGGGAAGTTCGAACTCTTGTTTTGTTTGGAGGGGTCAGTGTTTAAAGGCTGGTGTACCTTAGCTTAACTGTATGCGCAACTTGTTTTGGTTCAAATAAGGCGCCTTACCTGACTCGCGATCCTCCAAGCCTTTGTTGCTGTTCCTTTGCTACGAAGACGCTACGATTCTTGGAATCTGTGACACCGAGATTCTTGGAACGTCTATCACGCTGGAGAACATCATTGTCGTCATCATGTAGATCGGCTTTCAGTCGGCATCTGACCGTGAAGGCTTCGGAGGTGGTGCGTCAGAAGTTCTTTTATCCGATACTAGAAGACGCCGGAAGCCACCCTGCTGAACGTGAAAAGCGTGACTCCATTTTGTCTCCAGTTCTCGTCTATTTTCTTTCAACCAGCTTCCATGTGAGGATACATTTGACTTTATCGGATGAAGGGATTACATCGGCAAATTATTTTTCCCCGTATATTCAAGTAAGACTTTACTTGGGATAATAATTTTTTTTTTAAATTGAAGCCTTAATTGAGTGTGTTCATATCAGAACTTGGAGACTCATTATATCAGTAGACTCTTTGGTATTATTATAATTTTTTATTTTTTTATTTTTGCTTTTAGGAAATAATCGGAGACACACTCACCTTCATTTCAGTGTGTGTTACATGGAACCCTTTAAGGTCACGATCTCTGTTAAGTTCTTTTAAGCTAATTGTACTAAGAATTTATTCGCCATCACTTTATAATGTCTCCTGTACATGAAGTTACTCAACCTCCCCTCTTGGACTTGGCACTTTTGGCAGGTCCACCCCTAACCTTTTGCTTTTAAATGTGACTTGGTGTTGGTTGTTTTTGGCTTCTGCGCACTGTGTCCCAGTGTAAAGTGTGTTTGCCCTCTTAGTGCATGTTGTGAGATTGGCCTGCCCTCCCATAGGAATGCATGGGTATATGTCTGTCCATGATAGTTCCTGATGTGTGGGGAGTGTAGGGTCGAGTTTGGTATGTGCGAACTCGTGAGATTAAATGCTGCGCGATGATATGCGCGGATTTAATGTATCTAGTGTGGGAGTGGCACTTCCAGAAGTGGGTATGTCTGTGTAGTAAATGTGAATTGACTGTCTGGCTTGTGATTGGCTTTAGCTGGCTGGTGTGCCTGGCTCCATGAGTCAGGATGGGTCTGCCCTGGTGGTGAATGGAGAGATCGGCATGTTGATGGGAGGAAGGAGTGCACCTGGGACCTGAATGGGGCTGGGCCTTCCCTACACAATGCTGACTCCGCCCCCTGTGGTGCGTCTGATGTCCCTAGCCTGTCCTGTGAATGGGGAGAGGGGCTGAGCACAACAAAGTGCTCCAGAACAAGCTGCAACTGGTTCTCCCCCTGCCCTGCAGCCTGAGACAAAGGAAATATGTGTATAAAAAGGGGTTGTGACCTCATGTAAAATGGTCTCTGTCTGATCCTGACTTGAGGGGGGGCCTGTTGCTGCTGGGCGCCAGGAGGAACCGCCACTGGGTGCTGCCTCCCTTTTGGAGGGCCCTGTGAACTGGCCCCTGGGCCCAGCCTTCGCCCCTACCTTCTGAAGGACCTCCCTGAACTTTGCCCACAGGACCTTTCTGCTGTAGCGCCCTGGGAGTGCTGTATTCTCCCTACAGCAGAGCGCTTTAATTTCCAGGAGGGGCGCTCTAATTTGTGCCTATAATTTGCCTCGCTGAGGTGGAGCTTGAGGGCTCCTCAGCGCGGCGCGGCAACCTTCCCCGGGGTAATCCCGACGTAGGGACTTCCCCCTACTGGAGGGGAGAGAGGCGGGTGCCCACCCCGCTGTTGTCTTCATGGAACGGGAGCCTACCCCGTATACTGCCACTTTTATTGCATGATTTCGAGTGGGTGCCCACCCCGCTTATTTTCTTCTATTGAGGGTGCCTACCCCTCATTGTGCCCCGTGTTGTAGCCTGCCACCAAAAGTTGCCAGGAATTGTGAGGGCTGCCGCGCTGCCTGCAGCGACCCGGAAGTGCAGGCCAACCAAAACCAGAAGCGGACGGGAGCCCACCCCACGCTCCTGTGCCCGGAAGAAGTTTGCCGCGTCCCCACCGGGGCTCCCAAGTGCGAGGGAGAGCCTGAACTGCCTGCATGAGCCCGGTGAACCTACGGAGCTCCCCTGCAGGAGAAAGACCCTCGTGACTGTCCGGCCCTAAGGAGATGCCCAGGGAGAGCCGGTGAAGAAGCAGGAAGCAGACGGGAGCCCACCCCGCGCTCCTGCACACCGAGAGAAGGCCCCGTGTCAGAGAGAGAGCCCCGAGGAGCGGGAGCTCTTGTGCAGTGGCCAGCCGGCGAGCGGCACTTCTGTAGTGGAGGGAGTCCCCCGGCCACCGCCAGTGGAAGCCCACCAGAGTCCCAACGCGCCCAGCAGAAGCCCGGTGAGTGCGGGCTCCGTGCAGGGGAAGGGGTTGTGCCTGAGCGAGGCACTGTCGAGGTGTACTGCCCGAGTGGCCCCTGATGGCAGAGGGCCGCTCCTATGACAAATGTCACATTTTGGTCCTAGAGCCCATGAGGCTCCAACGCTGAAGGGGGCATTTCAGGTGGCAGAGCGGCCCCGGTTGGCAGCGGGCCGCTCCCACAGTGTGGCAGTATTTTCTCGATAGTTCAGAGCCCATGAGGCCCCAACGTGGTAATTGGGGCATTTTTCATTCAGAGCCCACGAGGCTCCAACATGTGGGGGCATTTTGTTTTAAAGCCTATGTGGCTCCTACACCTGCGGGGGCATTTTGTGTTTAGAGACTACCTGGCTCCCACGTCGTGTTTGGCCGCATTTGGTGTTTAGGGCCTCAGAGGAGAGCCAGGGTGCACGCTGGTGCCCAGGCTCAGTTCCCCAGCTGCCCAGCACTTAGTAGGCAGCTGCATCGTTTAGGCCCTAAAACCCTTGCGCATTCTTCGTTGGCTGCCTGTGCAGCCCAGCCCTGACATTTTGGACAAAGGGCATCTTAGCCCCTGAGAGGCCAAGTTGGTCTGGAGGTCAGTATCTAATATAATTCTGCGACAGGTGATTGGTGATTTGTCTATGTTGGTGATTACCTCATACCTAATGTGACTCTTGAGTAATGTGCATTGCTTTTATGCTTATTTCTACTTCTAAATGTGTCTATGCTTAGGAGGTTGTTTTCCCTAGTATTGTTATGCTAGTAAGGTTATGATTCCCTGCGTGACCTATGTTCATGGTAACTACTAGTGCGTGGTGTGTATTTACCCCTTCCCAGTAGTTACTGGTTGTGTTCTACACTTGTTCTTTGAGGCTACAATTATCCTAAGTTCTATGTGCTATTTCTACTAAGTGCTGATTCTGACAGTGGTCCACGTGGCACTGTCCCGATTATATAATCCCCTGTAAATACTGCCCAGTGCCAGTTGGCACAGTGTAATTATGTGATTATGATCTAATGTGTTTATGGTAATATAAATGCTATTTTTATATATAACTTTATGTGGAGTTCCTTCTTGGAGTGTATCTAGGGTGTTGATGCTGTGTGTGTGTGTGTGTGTTGAGCAAATGCTTTACACATTACCTGCGGGATAAGCCTGCCTGCTCGTGCCAAGCTACAAAGGAGGTGAGCAGGGGTTATCTTGGTGTGTGACTCCCTTGCCCTGACTAGAGTGGTGGTTTCTGCCTGGCTTTGGCTCAAGCCTTAGCCAACCAGAAATCGCCATTTCTAACATCACCCCTTTTTAGAAAAACCTGGAAAACCTCTATTGTTACGGGCAGAATGGTTTGGGTTATTTGAAAATCACATAGTAGCTAAAGACGCTGCAGAATATTCTCCTCCTCATAAGTTTGTATTGTTATTTGGTAGCTTAGGCCTGGCTGCTCAGCGCATTTTTAATAGCCTTCCACCTATTCCTCCCCCTGCTGGACAATCTGGTGATGGGCGCTGGAATGTTTATTTAGAAGCTATAGCCAGGCTAAAGAAACAATTAGAAGAATCTTCCAATATTATGTTAGAGAGACATAGGTTTTATTAAAGAAAACAGAAAGAGGATGAAAAAGTTGAAGCCTATATTTCCGCATTAAGGGTCTTAGCAATTTCGTGTGATTTTGGTCCTCTTTTAGATAATTATATCAGAGACCAATTTGTCTTCAATTGTGCTTCACCTAAAATTAAGGAAAGGATTCTCAGTTGCAAAAATCCTTCGTTATCAGAAGTTATAGATTTAAGTTTAAGTATTGAAAGATCTGTAATTTCTACAAAGGTAATGATGGCAGATTCAACTCCTAAGGTGAACATGGTTTCTGAAGAAAATGAGGATGAGGGTTTATACGCGGTAGGAGGAAAGGATAAACCCATGAAGACAAACCAAATCAAAAATCAAAACTATTGTTATAGGTGTGGTTCTAAATTTCACATTGGGAATTTTAAAGGCTGCCCAGCCTTGAGTAAACGTGGCTCCATCTGTAAAAAGATAGGACATTTTCAGAAAGTGTGTATATTTCAAAAGAAATCAGTGAAGGTTAACTGTGTGGATGTGGATGAATGCTCAGAATCTTTCGATAATCTTTTATTAATGCTGGATTCTGTTGCGGAACCAATTTTTATTAAGGGTCCTTTGTGTGATGCTACAATTAATGACACAGAAACCCAAGTGATGGCGGATTCGGGATCGCCTATCACCATTCTCCGAGATACAACATTTTATGAAAAATGGGGCAAAGAAGTTAGCTTGTTACAAACAGATGTGAATCCTAAGACATTCAGAGAAAAAGATATTGACATGTTAGGATTCTTCATGGGTAATTTACAGGTGTTACAGAGATCAATTTATACTAAGATGTATGTGACAATAAAAGGGAAGAATATCGTAGGTTAGAAGGACCTAGCAAAAATGAGTTTGTATCTAGTACCTGATGACAATCCTATTAAAGTAAGAGAATGTCCTATTTGTTATGTGGATGAGGCAAAAATTGATTGGTCAGATCTCTTGAATGAATTTAAGAATGTTTTTAATGAGAAAATTGGAATTGTGAAGGGCGTGGAACACAAGATTATATTGATACCTGGAGCAACGCCTGTGGCACACAAAGTGCCTTTAAGTGTGAGATCAGAATTTAAAAAAATGTTGGATGATTTATGTGATCATATAATTATTCAATCTACCGAGTCTTCACAATGGGCCGCCCCCATTGTCGTCGCACGAAAAAAAAAAATGAGATTAGATTATGTGCGGACCTTAGGGGTCTTAATAAGAACATTAAAGTGGACTGTCACCCCCTTCCCAGGATTCACGAGTTGTTGGCAAATTTAGATGGTGCCAAATGGTTTCTTAACAGATTTCAAGTCTGCTTACCATCAAATCCCCTTGTCTAAAGAGTCACAAGAGCTGACTACCTTTATTACTCCGTTTGGTGCTTTTAAATTTTTTAGGCTTCCTTTCAGGTTAGCATTGGCAGCCAGCGTCTTTTAAAGACTGATGGATACCTTGTTCAAGGATCTTGTGGGGGTCCAAGCTTACTTGGATGACATCTTGATGTTTGCGAAAAGCCTAGTTGAACATAATTTTCTTTTAAAAAAGGTTTTGTCTATTCTGAGGGAAAGAGGCATGACAGTTAGGGAGGATACGTGCAAGTTTGGTGTTTCTGAGTTAGAGTACTTGGGACATACAATTTCGGAAGCAGGGATTAAACCAAAATTCTCTGTAGTAAGGGCACTTAAAGAGGCAAAACCTCCTGGCGATAAAGACTCTCCACGCTCGTTATTGGGGCTAAATGAGTATTACGCTAGGTTTGTGGTCAACTATGCGCAAGTGGTGGAACCACTTCGCATGTTACTCAAAAAGATACAAAAATTAGCAGGAAGAATCTTTTGACAAGGTGAAAGAGCTAATCTTGTCTGCTCAAGCACTCCATGCTTTTAGAGATGATTGTATTTCTACCATTTCTGTGGACGCGAGCATGAACGGTCTAGGGACGGTGTTAAGTCAAGAAGTGAATGGCAAAAAATCAGACAGTGGCTTTTGCTTCTAGATCACTCAAGCAATTTGAAAAACATTATAGTACCATTGAACAGGAGGCGTTGGCCTGTGTTTGGGCGGCACAAACATTTAAAATGTATATTTGGGGGCGAAAATTTGTGATTTTGTCAGATCATAAGCCTCTCTCCTTTATTTTCAGCAAAATTGCTGGGAATAATATTTTGTCCCCGAGGTTAACTAGACTTGTGTCTAAACTTCAAGAATACAATTTTGAATTGAAACATATTGCAGGATGAAAAAATTTCCGTGCAGACTGTTTGTCCAGAATGTTTATGGAGAAGGATGATGAAGATGATCTGGTGGAAGAGGATGTAGAGTGCGTGACAGTAATTGATGCTATTGAGGAGTGCAGTCCAATGATTTCGGAAAAAGATTGGATGGAAGCATGTTTGAGGGATCACACTTTATCTAAAGCGGTAGAATATTCATCGAAGGTTTGGCCTGATCGAAGAAACCTATCTGGGGAATTGAGGAATTTTGCTCAAGTCACCAATGAATTCTCAGTTAAAGATAATATTCTGTTGAAGTGAGATAAATTTGTACCTCCAAATGATCTAGGAAATACTATTGTGAAAATGGCTCACAAAGGTCATTTGGGAGTAACTAAAACAGGGATGAGAATCAAATTACATTACTGGTGGTCAGGTTTAGATGCTCAGGTCAGTTCAATGGTGAACAATTGCGAAGAATGTTTGGTATCTGACAAACATTGGAAAACTTATGATTCTCCTTTACAGCCTACCCAATTTCCTAGTTCAGCTTGGGAAAAAGTAGGGCTTGATTTTTCTGGTCCCTAAAATGCTTTACCTCAAAACATGAGATATTTGATTTTGGCAATATATTATTTTTCGAAATGGATCTATTACAAATTTGTGGATGCTCCAAACTCTGATAATACCATTTCATTTTTTAAAAGAGTGTTTCTATTGGAAGGGGCCCCCCAAGTGCTAGTAACAGAACATGGTACGCATTTCGTATCAGATAAAATGTGTACGTTTTTAGATGCATAAGACATTAAACAACTTATAGTCGCTTTTTACTCCCCCTCTTCTAATGGATTGGTGGAACGTGGGAATAAAATTATGAAAGAGGGTATCCAACTGCTATTGCTTCGGATCTGGATATAGGAAAGTTTCTGGAAGAGAAAATTTGGAATTACAATACTTTCCCACATTGTACATCCTTGGTTACACCGTTTGAATTATTAAGAAGTAGGAAGGTACATTCAAATTTATTTCCCTCCTGGTTAGACAGGAGAAATCCTGGTGATAAAGGTTGTGACTTTAGTGAAATGTCAAATACAGTTAAGCAAAAACAAGAACTAATGAAAAGAAATTTTGATTAAAAAAAAGCAGTGTAAAAGATGCACACATTTCAATTGGAGACTGGGTAATGATTAACAAATCTTTAAAGGTTTCCAAAGGCGATTCAATTTTCAAAAACCCAGTTCAAGTGGTAAGAGTAAGTAAAAGAGCCATGTTTTGGGGGGAGAACGGTTGGTGCAATTTTACACAAGTGGTAAAAATGTCAGATGATCAAGCAAGTTTGGTTAATAAAGTGAAAAACAGACCTACTCAAGAAAGTTGTGCTTGGACACACTGGTTACAAACTGAAGACAAAGATTATAGTGGACCTCACAATAATGAAAATACATGTATGTTTAACTCATCTGTTTCATCCTACAGCCGGAGTGGGAGTGCTAGAAGAACTCCTGCCAGATATAATGAATTTTTTAGATATTGATTAATACTATTTGTTCTTTTATAAAAAAGGGGAAGGTGATGTAGTGGTGATGTATTGATTACGTAACTTGGAATGTATTTCATGATATATTGATTACGTAACTTGGAATGTATTTCATGAGTAGAATGTTGTCCTTTGAATGTATGGATTCTTCTTGAGTCTGGGGTTCGATGGGTTTCTCCAGTTGCCTGTTGGACTCTGGACTGGAGAGGCACTCCTTCTGTGGGTGAACTACCTTGGATTAAATCTTCATTATATACCTCATTTAGTCTCTTGAATTTCCTGATATCCTGCCTTCTACAAGCTGCTGTATGCCCATGAGAGGAGCAGCCTGGTGGGAGCAGCAAGAGCTGAGGAAGCTGCAGTAGAGAAGCTGCCGTACGCCCATGAGAGGAGCAGCCTGGTGGGAGCAGCAACATCAGAGGAAGCTGCAGTAGAGAAGCTGCCATACACCCATGAGAGGAGCAGCCTGGTGAGAGCAGCAAGAGCAGTGGAAGCTGCAGTGGAGAAGCTGCCGTACGCCCATGAGAGGAGCAGCCTGGTGAGAGCAGCAACATCTGAGGAAGCTGCAGTAGAGGAGCTGCCATACGCCCATGAGAGGAGCAGTCTGGTGAGAGCAGCAAGAGCGGAGGAAGCAGCAGTAGAGAGGCTGACGTACGCCCATGAGAGGAGCAGCCTGGTGAGAGCAGCAAGAGCGGAGGAAGCTACATTAGAGAAGCTGCCGTACGCCCATGAGAGGAACAGCCTGGTAGAAGCAGCAAGAGCAGTGGAAGCTGCCGGAGAGAAGCTGCTGTACGCCCATGAGAGGAACAGCCTGGTGTGAGCAGCAACATCAGAAGAAGCTGCAGTAGAGAAGCTGCTGTATGCCCATGGGAGGAGCAGAAGCTGCCGCATGCCCATGAGAGGAGCACAAGCTGCAGTAGAGAAGCTGCCGTATGCCCATGAGAGGAGCAGAAGCTGCAGTAGAGAAGCTGCCGTATGCCCATGAGAGGAGCAGAAGCTACAATAGAGAAGCTGCTGTACGCCCATGGGAGGAGCAGCCTAGGGGGAGCAGCCAGAGGAGTAGAAGATGCAGTAGAGAAGCTGCTGTATGCCCATGGGAGGAGCAGAAGCTGCCGCATGCCCATGAGAGGAGCACAAGCTGCAGTAGAGAAGCTGCCGTATGCCCATGAGAGGAGCAGAAGCTGCAGTAGAGAAGCTGCCGTATGCCCATGAGAGGAGCAGAAGCTACAATAGAGAAGCTGCTGTACGCCCATGGGAGGAGCAGCCTAGGGGGAGCAGCCAGAGGAGTAGAAGATGCAGTAGAGAAGCTGCTGTATGCCCATGGGAGGAGCAGAAGCTGCCGCATGCCCATGAAAGGAGCACAAGCTGCGGTAGAGAAGCTGCCGTATGCCCATGAGAGGAGCAGAAGCTGCAGTAGAGAAGCTTCTGTTCGCACATGGGAGGAGCAGCAAGAATAGAGGAAGCTGCATTAGAGGACCCATTGAATGTCCATGACAAGAGCGTTGTGGCAAGAGCAGCAATAACAGCGGAAGTTGGACTAGATAACCTAACATGCACGCATGAATAGAGCGGCCTGATGGGATTAACTGCAATTGAAAACCCACTGGGGCAAAGGACTTGTTTATACTAAAGTGCAACACCCACAAGGGATTTTATTTTTGGCGCCAACTGCATGCCCATAACTCTAAGCGCCACTGGGTCACATGACATGAGTAAATTCAGTTTGCATAATTTTGGGGTTTTGAGTGCCTTTGTTGCACTTGGGGAATGGTAGCCTATGAACAAGGATGTCTCATATCTGAAACGCATTAGGCATGATGCCTGGTTCAGGTATTCAGATGGCAGCTTGCCCATGGCCTCTTCGTCTTTTGGGCAAACTTGTGAAACATGTTAATATATATCTATATATGTATGTGTTTGTAACTTTTTGAAAGTATGTTTATTTGTTATATTAAGTATATTTTTTTAATTAATTTAATGTTAGTATTTAATATATTTTATTTTTTATATTTTACTTTGTATATATTTGAAAATTGATATTTAATACAAGAAAATTATTGTTAACAATATTTCTGTACTTACCTTTTTAAGTAAAGGTAGTTGATATTTTTGTAGTCAATATTTTTGTCTTGATATTTTTGTAGTCAATATTTTTGTCTTGATATTTTTGTAGGTCAATGTTTTACTAGTCGATTTTGTCAGTGAACCGTGCAAACAGGAAACTCAGATCAATCCTACAGATAGGCGCAGCGATGCCACAATGGTCCAGGGAGTTTGGCCTTACTAAAGCACGCATGGTCGAAGGTGTGCACACATTCCCAAAACACCATAAATCCAGATGCCACATGAAGTTAGGAATACTCAGCCAATCAGAACACAGCACCCACAGTACACGCAGTCATCACATGTCCTTAATGTGCACATCTGGGCACGTTACCCACTGGCCCTCATTGTGTCTGTGCCCGGTCGAGGCCCATCTGCCTTTATCAGGAGGAAATATTAATGACCCCAAGACTAGGCCGCATTCTCTCCGGATCGTTTTATGGTGCCCAAAGAAATGTATAAAATGGCGCTCAGATCAATTGTACTTTGAGACAGTCCTCATACCCCAACTTTGTAACTGTAAATGTTTAATGAAAGCAACTGTTGCTGTTTTGCCAAATGCCTCTTGTCTCTTGTTTTTCAAAGTAAATTCATATTAGAACAACAAGATAAGAGAGAGAGAACAGAGAGACCAACCGCAAGAGAAAGAGAACAATAGAGATAAACAAAGTGAAAGAAAGATAGGTGAGGAGCAAGAGGAAGACAGTGAGAGGCAGCGAGGCAGTCGAGGAGCGAGCAAGTCAAATACAGAATGACGGGGATTGAAAGAAAGATGAACAGGCAGGGAAAGCTGGCAAGAGGTAAAGATGGAAAAATATGGAGATGCAGCGGGAGGGAAACTTAGACAGGCAGAAAGACAAATAGACAGAGGTAAACAGAGAAGAACAGGGAGAGAGACAGGGGACCAATAAAGACAAGTGGAAAGAGCTAAAGAAAGAAACGATTGGGAAAGATGGAGATAGGTTCGGCCGGGGAAAGACATGAGAGTCATAATGAGGTAAAGAATATATCAAAAGAGATTGAGAAGCGGGTTAGACAAAGGGAAAAATGGTGCAAAAGAAAGATAAAGGGTTGAGAGGCATACATCTGCATCCTTCTCTATGTCTCTATTGATTTCTAACTGACTCTTCAACTGTAGTACATAGGAATCTTGGTACATAAGGGGGTGGTGATGGACGGAGCATCAGATCCAATCAAACACTCACACCCAGTCAACAGATCTGGGTTTAATCCATCACCGTTCTTTAGCCCACTCTGCCACCCCAGTTCAGACATGGCCATATGCAAATCAGTCTGACCCTGTGCCTCATGGGAACAGTCTAGGCCAAACTGCCAAGCCATGCCTTGCCTGGACCGGAAACTAACTTCTGAGGACCGGTTTCTGGCATTCCAGCCGTCTTCAGCCCAGCTTGCTTGAATCCAGTGGCAAAGTGAGCAAGGGACTCACGTCTGAGCATACCCTGCCACACTTATGGCGGCCAAAGCGGTACAAAAGGGGGTGGTGATGGACGGAGCATTAGAACCAATCAAACACTCACACCCAGTCAAAAGATCTGGGTTTAATCCATCACCGTTCTTTAGCCCACTCTGGCACCCCAGTTTAGACATGGCTATATGCAAATCAGTCTGACCCTGTGCCTCATGGGAACAGTCCAGCCCGAACTGCCAAGCCATGCCTTCCCTGGACCGGAAACAAGCTTTCGAGGATAGGAATCTTGGGCCAGATGTACAAATCATGTTTCAGGCTCAAAGGGCCAGATTCGCAGAAACGGGCTGCTTGAGACCAGAAAAATGACCGGAAAAATGCTTTTACAAATGTACAAAATGCAAAATGTGATTCTGTAACTTGTTACTGAATCTAAAGTTGACTTTGCACTCCGGTATTTGGAAGGGGCGGGTTATGGCTGTCCCTTCGAAATGCAAAATCGGTATGGTGAGTTTACTGTTTTGTGACTGAATTCCAGTTGTAAAACAGTAATTCTTTACCAATGTTTTAAAAGTGTTGGTAACTGATTCTCAAATTGGAAGGGGCCCCCTTGGGGTCTCTTTTCCTTTGAGAATGTTGAATGTTAAGAGCAGGCAGTGGACCTACTGTTGAAAGGGAGACTTCAAAGTTTCATTCTTTTTTATGTGCATCCTGTTTTCCTTTAAGGCATACAGGCCATTAAAAAAAAAAAAGAGAGAGCTTGCTTTGCAGGCAGCGTTGATGACGAACGCGGTCTGTTTGAGTTCATTTGTTGTGATTGCACGCCAGATCCCCTTCTGCTGCTCTGCAGCTCTGGGCTGCCTCTGGGCTTGCATCAGCACGTCGTTTCCTTTACAGGAAGTATGCAGCCTCAAAGCATCGCATTCAGAACATATTGTTTTTCCCATAAATTGAACAATGTTTCTAAATACTTCATCAGTGTTCAGTGTGCGGTTTTTGTGTTGTGAAACAGACTGTTACTGTTTATTTACTGGGGGAGCAAACGAGCTGGAAGGAATTTGGATGCAACAACGTGTTTCAGTACATAGCACAGAGCACAACCTGCTTATGTAGGAGTTATTTTAGTCCTAAAATGTTACATTTTTGTCTTTTTTTATTTTACATCCTCCTAAAAGTCAATAGGAGTAAACATGTTATAAGTATCTCCCCTTGGCAGGTTCCTTTCCCCCCTTCCCGCTCCTTCCCTTGGAATGTTCCTGACAGCTGTTCTGTGGACGTTGTATGTCGAGCTCACAGCTGGCTGGAGCCTGTGATCATGCATGACATGAATAAAAGAAGGAAGCCTGTCCTACTTTGAGCCTTCATTTCAACACCGGCCACACGTTCTGTTGCAGTGTGGGGACAACAGCCCCCCCCCAACGAGCACTCCATTGGCACAGGTTCAGAGAACATCCCCAAACACCTATAGTGATATTGCTCAAAAGGTGGGGCTGGCAAAGTAAGGTCCATCACTAGAGGTCCAATCCACCGGGCCTCTGTGTGCCAGCAAGGTAAACATGTTTACCAGCGGATAGTGATGCCACATCGAAAGCCCATCTGTATCTGTTTGACCGGTCTTATCCAGAGACTCCAGGAGGCTGTTGAGGGTTCCCTTCAGGAACTGCATATTCTGTGTTTACTCTATAAATCTTCAACAACGCTTTCCCAGTCAGCGGTTTCGTGACAGCGACTGGGGCCGCGCGGCGTTGGACTTTTTTGAACTGCAGCCAGCGGCCAATTACAGAAAGCGTGTCAGGCCCCCCTCAGGGAGAAACAAATGAGGGGCTTGATTCCACTAAATTTAACCCAGTGGGCAATAACTGCATGTGTGTCGAGTCCCTCAGGACAGGAGGAAACACGCTCTCGGCCTGCATAGACTGCAGCCCAGTGGCTGCATGTGTCAAGTCAAAGGCATTTGTAACGCGCACATATCACGTCCAAAGAGTCTCATGGCGCTTGCAGACGGCTCTGACGAGAAATGGAAAGCTTAGTTTGCAGAAAGCCATGTCTTCAGCTTCTTACGAAAGCAGCTGTGGGGGTGTGTGTGGGGTGGTGTCGAGCCCCTCAAGGAGGAATACGAGGACGCGCACCCCAAGCTGATCTCATTACTTCAAACCGCCTCCCCCACTTTCTTGCATGGAGATCCGCCAGGCAGAGTGATGCTACTCACAGCAGGGTAGCCTCCAGCCTGCAGCACCCACAAGAGAGGCACAAAAAAGGTGTGAACTACCTGCTCCCCTATAGGAACAGCCAAAAAGACAGTGATCAGGAAAGACCCAAAAGGCGGGTCTCACCTAAAGGATCCTTCACATGCTGAACAGTGTTAGAAGAGACTGCAGCCCCTTCACCCATCCCATCTGTCAATGGGCAGCACTACAGGAGTTCCTCTCAGCAAAAGACATAATCAAATTTCGATAGGAGCTTTGCGTCTTCTGTCCCTACTTCAGCATTTAGGTCTCCTCGCTCCTGCTTCAGGAATGTTAGTAATACACTTCCACCGTCAGTGAAAGCCAAACCACCTCCATCTTGTGCACAGGAACAGGCCATGGAGGGACTTTCAAAATGGAACCCACAGGCTATCCATCACTTTGCTTCCCTTATATGTCCAATGTATATACTATAGTGGCCACATGCACGCCTATGCACAATATACACTTGGAATGTTGGCTGTAGATACCTTTCATATCAGAGCGTTCTCTGCTGTGCGGTAGGAATAACCCAGAATGGGAGTAGGTAACAAAACACACGGAATATCTGACTACGCATTGACAAGACACTCTCAGCCAATGCCAAATAACTCAATTTCAGTGCGTGAAGTGAACGACTAAAAAGCTAAATCGTGATGGAAGACCATCAAATTAGATTAGACCTTTTCTCTTCTCTGCACCAACTCCTCTTGTGCAGCGTACAGATACTGTATCAAAGTTGGCATACTGATGACTACGTGTAAAAGGGCTGCCCTAGGGTTGGCACATAACAGGCTAATGCTCTTAATGTTTAGAGGATGGGTACACACAGACTGGCATGTTTCAGCTGCCTGACCTGTATATGGAGCAAGATGTATGATGTATTTTACTTTCTACAGCTTACATCCTTAGTTTGCTTGCTGTCTCCAAAAGCCTTCTCCCGCTAATAATCCTAAACCATACATGAAAAATTGTTGTTGACTGCCTCCTGCTTGATTTCTCTCCTTTCTGTGTTCAGTGACCCGCTTCAGACCTTCCATCCTCTGCATGCTGTCTATTTCTAAGTATACATTCCTCTCAGTCGCATGCCTGTCTCCCTTTATGTCTCTAATTATACTTCTGCAAAAGGCTGACATCTCATCTCATAGACTACAAACTCTCCTACTTTAGAACGCTATCCCTGCCATCTAACACTACCTAATCTCTGTCTGCCCTATCTATATCACCAACGATTACCATAAAGCCACACAGCCCCTTCTGACGATCACCCCTAACTGGTATTTATCTATCTATCTATCTATCTATCTATCTATCTATCTATCTATCTATCTATCTATCTATCTATCTATCTATCTATCTATCTATCTCACTGACGATTACCATAAAGCCACACAGCCCCTTCTGACGATCACCCCTAACTGGTATTTATCTATCTATCTATCTATCTATCTATCTATCTATCTATCTATCTATCTATCTATCTATCTATCTATCTATCTATCTATCTATCTATCTATCTATCTATCTATCTCACTGACGATTACCCTAAAGTCACACAGCCCCCTCTAATGATCACACCTAACTGGTATTAATCTATCTATCTATCTATCTATCTATCTATCTATCTATCTATCTATCTATCTATCTATCTATCTATCTATCTATCTATCTATCTATCTATCTATCTCACTGACGATTACCCTAAAGTCACACAGCCCCCTCTAATGATCACACCTAACTGGTATTAATCTATCTATCTATCTATCTATCTATCTATCTATCTATCTATCTATCTATCTATCTATCTATCTATCTATCTATCTATCTATCTAACCAACGATTACCCAGAAAGCATACAAAGTTTTACTTCAAAACACATCACCTTGATCAACATTTAACTATTGGATTAACTACTATCCTTAGGCTATGGAGTAGCCTACTTCTCGTCCTAAAGCCCTTGAATGTCATCTCAGGGGTAGTAAGCACTATATAAATAATATTACAATTCCTATTTAATATCTATTTCCTACTAACAGTTGCCAGTAGATAGTTAGGTCTACCTTTCCATAAACTGAACATTTTTTGGTTTGCTAATAACTTTGTCCACGTTTGACAATTCGTTACAAAACTTTCCAAAACTAAAGTTCATCCACCTTATCTGTTTCTCGGAAAGTGTCGGGGTGTTCCATCCAGTGGGGGCAGAGCAAATACGGTTGTCCAAAAATACAAAAACCCCATATATTTTCTATAGACGTTTTTAGACACGGCTGCATCAAAAACTGTTGAACGGAATTGCACCAAATTTGGCAGGAAGCTAGATCTTCTCCGGAAATTGTGTTTTTGATTTAGTGTAAATCTGTTCAATAGTTTTTTAGATATTTAGGGAAAAAATAATTGTATATTTTGCCGGCTTGGGCAAGCAGGCATCCCTTAGGCGTCCCACTAGAGAGTGAAATTGAAAATGGAGCCCTATGGCTGCGCGAGGGGCCCATTTGTCCCCTGAGCCTTCACACTCTTTTGGAAACGAGAGGCTCCTGAGAGTCCCACGAGAGTGAGTGCTCCGACGGTCTGGCTGTTGAAATGTTAGGAATAAAACAGTCGCCATTAATGTTTACTGTAAAAAAAATTAGGTTTTGTGGAAATGAAGTAAATAAGCTACATAGGAGGGTAGCAGAAGGGCATGTTGTCCCCCTTGATTAAGAGAGGAGGAGTCTAAGAGATAACTACTGTGAAGAAAATAAATGTATATCGTTTTTAGTATTAAATCAATTTTATTGGCAGAGCACAAAGCAAGGTAAAACAGACACCGCGCCTACAACCCAGCGGGCCGGCTAAAGGCTGAGCAGATTATGGCAACAAAATAATGAACTAGAGCATACCGATTGGTAGATAACACAGCATGTCTCCTACAAACCTAAGAGGGCCGGCTGCGTGGTGAAAAGGAGAGGAGGGATGCGATTCAGCCTCCCCAGCATACGAGTATCCATATGGTCCAGTGTGCTGTCAGTCGTGCAAGCAGTGATAGTTGGCGGCCTGTGACAGGACATAGCTGCATTATGGCCCTGCTTTTCACAAAAGACTAGAACTACGAAACAAGAAACCCATCAAATCCCTTCCCACCCCCTCCCACCCTCCCCAGTGATCAGGAAACAGAGGAAAAAGAAAGGGTTCAGCCTGTAAACTTTGTAGGGAGCATGACCACCATTAGTCTGCGGGGTCCGTGGATACCACGAGGAGCCATCAAATTAGGTTGGGGGAATGTCCCCAGGGATTAACTTCAGGAGCCGGAGATAGCTGGGGCATGTCAGTTCCCAAAATTCAGTGGAAAGGATAGTTATGAATGGGGCCCAAATCTTGGCATAATCTGCGTAATTCCCTAGGGTAGCCATTGAGAGTCTTTCCATACCCAAAAGATACCAGAGTTGGTGCAACCATTGCGTGTTGTCCGGTAATCTATTAGTTTTTCACCCAGCCAGAGTTACTCGAAGTGCGGCGTTCAGGGCAAGCGACATCTGTCTCCCTCTAATTCAGCACAGGGGGCATTAGGGAGGCCTAATAGGGTGTAAGGCGTGACCCTGGGAATAGTAGTGCGACAGGCCTTATTAATGTCATCTAGTATCCTCTCCCAGTATCATGTGAGCTTTGGGCAGTGCCAAAGCAGGTGGAGGAGGGTACCAGGGCTACCGCACCCCGCCAGCAAAGGACATCGCAATTAGAGTGCAATTTAGCAAGTCGGGCTGGGGTGTAGTACCAGTAGGACGTAATCTTAAAGGCAGTTTCCGCATGACCCATGGAGTGTGCGGTGTGGTGTGAGCTATAGAAAATATATTCTCATTCCTTATCAGATAATGTACTCCCCAGTTCTGCCTCCCAGCGCATTTGTCCTGCCGAACGGGTGGTTTGAATACCTGATGTGAGAAAGGAGTATATTTCAGATATAAGCCCTCTATCATCCTTTTTGCTGGTGAGCCACTTCTCGAACTGTCGCAATGGGCAGTGTGCCAGGGGACGTGTCTTGGTTTCCGAGATCCAGTGCGTCATCTGGGAGTGGAGGAAGAGGTCAGTGCCGCATAAACCATAGCTCTCCTGCAGGTCCTTAAAGGAGATGTGACCCTGAATGTTGAACAATCAATCAATCAATGACACTTATAGAGCGCGCTACCTACCCGAAGGGTCTCAAGGCGCTGGGGGGGGGGGGGGTGCCGCTACTGCTCGAATAGCCAGGTCTTCAGCTTCTTCCTGAAGGAGAGGTGGTCTTGGGTCAGGCGCAGGTCGGTCGGGAGGGAGTTCCAGGTCTTGGCGGCCAGGTAGGAGAAGGACCTTCCTCCTGATGTCGCTCTTCGGATGCGGGGGACAGCGGCGAGGGCGAGGTTGGCTGATCGGAGGTGGCGTTTGGGAGCGTGGAAGTTGATTCGGCTGTTGAGGTAGCTCGGGCCTTGGTTGTGTAGGGCTTTGTGTGCGTGGGTGAGGAGGCGGAACGTGATTCTTTTGTTGACGGGGAGCCAGTGAAGGTCTCTCAGATGTCCGGAGATGTGGCTGGTTCGTGGGAGGTCGAGGATGAGTCTGGCTGAGGCGTTCTGGATCCGCTGGAGTCTCTTCTGGAGTTTGGCGGTGGTCCCGGCGTAGAGGGCGTTGCCGTAGTCCAGCCGGCTGGTGACGAGGGCCTGGGTGACGGTCTTCCTGGTCTCAGTGGGGATCCACCAGAAGATCTTCCGTAGCATGCGCAGGATGTTGAAGCACGCCGAGGAGACGTTGTTGACTTGCCTGGTCATGGAGAGGGAGGAGTCCAGGATGAAGCCCAGGTTGCGTGCGTGGTCCGTCGGTTTGGGTGCGGTACCCAGGGCGGGGGGCCACCAGGAGTCGTCCCAGGCGGAGGGCGAGGAGCCCAGGATGAGGACCTCCGTCTTGTCCGAGTTTAGTTTCAGGCGGCTGGTCGTCATCCACTCGGCTACCTCTTTCATCCCTTCGTGCAGGTTGGCTCTGGCGGCGGCGGGGTTGTTGGTCAGGGAGAGGATCAGCTGGGTGTCGTCGGCGTAGGAGATAATGCTGAGGTTGTGTTTGCGTACGATGGCCGCGAGGGGGCTCATGTAGACGTTGAAGAGGGTTGGGCTCAGAGAGGATCCTTGGGGGACGCCGCAGATGACTTCGGTGGCCTCTGACTTGTACGGTGGTAGGCGGACTCTCTGTGTTCTTCCGTCGAGGAAGGAGATGATCCATTCCAGTGCCTTCCCCTGGACTCCGGCGTTGTCGAGGCGCTGCACTAGGGTGCGGTGGCAGACCGTGTCGAAGGCCGCGGAGAGGTCAAGGAGGATGAGGGCCGCTGTTTCTCCATTGTCCATCAGGGCTCGGATGTCATCGGTGGCGGCGATGAGGGCGGTCTCGGTGCTGTGATTGGCTCGGAAGCCGGACTGTGAGGGGTCGAGGGATCCGTTCGTCTCGAGGAAGGCGGCCATCTGCTTGTTGACGTTCTTCTCAATGACTTTGGCTGGAAACGGGAGGAGCGAGATGGGGCGGTAGTTCTTGAGGTTGGTGGGGTCCGCTGTTGGTTTCTTGAGTAGAGCGCTGAGTTCGGCGTGCTTCCAGCTCTCCGGGAAGGTGGCGGTGTCGAAGGATGTGTTGATGATGTCTCGCAGGTGGGGTGCGATGACTGCGTCGGCCTGGTTGAAGACGTGGCGAGGGCAGGGGTCGGTTGGTGATCCGGAGTGGATGGAGTTCATCGTGCGGATGGTGTCTTCGGTGCTGATCGGGGTCCAGGCGTGGAGGGTGGTGGTGGGGGGTGGTTGTTCGGTCATGGTGTGCGTTGGTTGGATGTTGAAGCTGTTGTGTATGTCCGTGATCTTGTTGTGGAAGTATGAAGCGAGGGAGTTGCAGAGGTCTTGCGATGGGGTGATGTCGTTGTTTCCTGCGCTGGGGTTGGAAAGCTCTTTCACGATGTTGAAGAGTTCCTTGCAGTTGTGTGCGTTGTTGTCCAGCCGGTCCTTGAATGCTGTTTTCTTGGCGGCGCGGATCAGCTGGTGGTGTTTCCGGGTGGCGAGTTTGAAGGAGGTCCTGTTGTCCGGTGTCGGTTCCCTTTTCCAGACTTTCTCGAGGGCTCGGCAGTTCTTCTTGGAGCTCTTGAGTTCGTCGGTGAACCATGGGGCCTTCTTGCTGCCGGGTCTGCTAGGCGGGGTCCTCAGAGGGGCGAGCTCGTCCGCGCAGATGCTGATCCACTTCGTGAGGTTGTCGGCGGCCTGGCTGGGGTCTGCTGAGCTGGCAGGAGGGTGCTGGCTCAGGGACGTGGCGAGCTGGTCTGCTGTGATCTTGTTCCAGCTTCTGCGGGCGGTCTGTTGCTGGTGGTGGTGGGTCGTCGTTCTCTTGAAGGTGAAGTGGACGCAGCTGTGGTCCGTCCATTGAAGCTCAGTGGCGTGGCTGAAGCTGACGTCTTTGCTGGGGGAGAAGACTGCGTCGAGTGTGTGTCCGGCGCGGTGGGTGGGGGTGGACACCAGTTGCTTGAGTCCCAGGTTGGCGAGGTTGTCGAGCAGGGTGCTGGAGTTGCGGTCGTTGTTGTTTTCCAGATGGAAGTTGAGGTCTCCCAGGAGGATGTAGTCAGCGGAGGGGAGGGCATGCGGGCTGACGAAGTCGGCGATGTCCTCGCTGAAATGTGTGCGTGGTCCGGGGGGTCGGTAGATCAGGGTGCCTCTGAGGGTGGTGTTCGGGTTGGTGTGGATCTGGAAATGCAGGTGTTCGGCGCTGGTCAGGGTGTTGTCGGTGCTGGTCGTGAGACGGATGGTGTTCCTGTGGATGATGGCGATGCCTCCTCCCATCTGGTTGGCGTTGCGGTCCCTGCGGACGATCTTGTAGCCTTCTGGGATGGCGATGGCGATGTCGGGAGCTGAAGAGGCGTTCATCCAGGTCTCCGTGAGGAAGGCAACGTCAGGGGCTGTGGCGTCTAGGAGGTTCCAGAGTTCTACGGCGTGTCTGTGGACGGAACGGGTGTTGAGCAGGATGCACTTGAGGTGTGTGCTGCTGGTGTTCGATTTGGCGGGTGCTGGTGTGAGGCAGGTCCGGATGCAGGCGAACTTGCAGGCGTGGCAGCTGAAAGGTCCGTGGGTGCGTCGTGGAGTGGCTTGGTGGCACTCTGGGCGTCGGCCGGTGTTGAGTGCGTTGAGGGTGGCGGCGGAGTACGTCCTGCGGGTCGGTCGGGCTCGTCGAGGTCCAGGGGTCCTGGCGCTGGTCGCGGTCCGGTCGCGGATGGGCGCAGACGGGCTTACCTTTGGCGCGCCTTCGGCGCACAATCGGCGCGCCCGCTGCGCGTGACCGCTGCGCGTTCGCACGGTCGCCATTTAAGGCGAAGTGCGCGGGTGGGCGGAGCAGCTGGGAGGCGGGAGCGGGGAGGGATACAGAAGAGAAGAAAGGGGCGGGGACAAGCGGCGGTGGCGGGAAGGGAGGGTGGAGGGCGGCGGACAACACGAAGGAGGGGGATGAACAAAACAGGCACAAATCTGCTACAAAACAAGGGGTATGAGGGGAAAGATACCAAGATACACGGAGAATACTACACAAGCACAACTGTTGGACAAAACAGGAAAAAAAAGGAAAGAATAAAGGAGATGCACGGAGTTAAGGAAAGAAAACAGGCACAAATGTTTGTCAAAACAAACCCTACTGCGGGGGCAGCCGGCAGCCGGCAAAACGAGGCAGTAGCGAGGCAGAGGGCGGGCAGGGGCACACGCAGCAGCTGGTGGCCGTGCGGCGCGGGGGTGTCCCACAAGTGCCCAAGGCGTTTGCGGCCCCCCTCTAAGCAGCGCGTTGCTACATTATGGTCTGTGCCAGGTGGAAAGGCAGGGTAGGAAAAGATTGGGGTCATTGGCGACTGTAATGTAGTTAGGTCAGCCCGGAGAGAGACCCTATCCCAAACCAACATTGTGGGATGGGTGACTGGTGAGGAATAAAGCCCCCAGGCAATAGCGGGGCGCAGCAACCAGGCATCTCGTCAGATGTGGTGGCCTGCCACAGTCTGGTCCATAAAGACCTAATATTTCTCGGTCATCGGGCGGTTCTACTCCACCAGGTACTGTAGTAGAGAAGCTTGAAGGTAGCGGAAGATATTAGGGAAGGCGAGACCGCCGTCTTTCTTAGGACCTTGTCCTCTACAAGCAAGGAGAGATCTGGCCCCACACAAAATGCTCGATTGCGGTCTGCATATGGCGAAGTGCCTGGGGTGGAGGCTCTAAAGGGAGTGTTTGAAACAAATGCAGGGCCTGTGGAAGTACATTCATTTCGACAGCGGACAGCCTACCAAACCATGACAAAGGCAGGCACCGTCAGCGGGCCAGGTCTGCTAGGATGCGAGTTAGAAGGGCCGTGTAGTTCACCTCTGCTGTTTTTGCTAGACTCTTGTGAAGGACCAGTCCGAGATATTCAGTACCGTCCATCACCCAGTCAAAGGCGAATTTGGCCCGTGGGGCATTGACCATTGAATGGGCAGCGGTGAGGTTGAGTACCTGAGATATCTGCATAATAATTTTGAAGAGGTCTGTAGATCCTCAACAATGGCCAGTAGAAGGTCTCGGGATGTGCCATTGAAAAGATGACCTCATCGGCGTAGAGACTGATAAAATGGTGGTCCAAAACAAACAGGATGCCCAGCGCCCTGGGGTTGTCCCGAAGCAGTTGGGCGAAGGGCTCCATATAAAGAGCGAAAAGAAAGCAGAGGGGAGAGGGGCAACCTTGCCGCGTTACCCTCTCCACCGCAAAGCTATCAAAAGTAAACCATTGACCCCCACCACTGCTTTCAGAGAGCTATAGATGCTCGTGATCCACTGTCGGAATCTGGGCCCCAACCAAGGTGGACAGTATCCCGCTGCTATCTATGAACTCCGAACCGCCCTCTCCCCGTATCGCTTTTTATGGTTTGTGCCCCTTGCTGACTGCGCAGGCAGTGCGCCAGCATTCGTCCCCCTCCATTGGAGCCCACATAATATTTGTGTTTGAGTCAAACAACTGCGTGCTCAGCTCTGTCAAGGTCTACCCGCCTAAGCTGAAGGAGCTTTTTTCGAACTGCCACCAAATTCTGGGAGCGCCAGTGCGTTTGTGAATAGCTTCCAGTTCCCTGACTTTAGCATTTAGGTCTGCACGTTTGGACTGTGTGAGTTTACTTTCATAAGCTGCCTTGGCGATTAGCGCCCCCCTCGCAACAAGTTTAAGCGCCTCCCATACCGAGGAAGGTGGCGAAAGTACTACATCATTAGTCGCTAAATAGTCAGTCAGGCAACACTTGATGTTGTCCACTACTGCCGGAGATTGGAGCAGGTGCCACTGGGAGGCGGGTGGAGATCTTACAGAGGAAAGGCTCATGGTCAAGGTGATGTGTGCATGGTCAGACATGGTGCGAGCTTCAATGGTGGAATCTGTAACACAGGACCAAGCGACTGTGGTAACACGGAAGTGATTTAGGTGGGCATAAGTCTTGTGCGCCTCCGAGTAGTATGAAAAGTCTTGCTCGTCTGGGTGGAGGCATCGCCAAGCGTCTTGAATCCCTGCGTCGCGCAGCCAGTCACCACCCCCGTCGACAGGGCCCCTGCTCCACTGGTTCATGAGCCTGAGCGGTCCATCTCTGTGTCCATTACTAAGTTGAGTTCGACACCCACTACCACTATTGGGTCGGGTGTGTGTAGGACATCAGCGAAGGCATCTATTAGGAATTCCCCTGGTCGCTCAGTTGAGGAGGGAATAGAAGCTACTGTGAAGTGAAAATGCCCTATACTAAGGAGCAGTCCAAGAAGGCAGCCTTTGATCTCTGCAACGGGACCCCCCACTGAGCCCCTGAAGTGCCTTGAGATTAGGACCGCTACCCAACCCGCTTACTATTCCCAGAGGACCAGAATTGTGAGGGGAAGTGACTATGACGCATGCGGTGTGTGTCACTGTGAAGCAGGTGGGTTTCTTGAAGGAGATAGATATCTCCACCCAAATGTTCGAGCAGAGAAAGAAACGCTTTCCGTTTGACTGGGTTATTAAGTCCCCTGGCATTGAAGCTAACTATCTTAAGTTCCATTGGAAATGGACGGGCCAGCTGGTGTACGTGTTGATGTCCCGAACAAGGTACTGGAGGGCCGGGTTATAGGAGAAGCCCCGGAGAGGGAGGAGACAACCCCAAAAGATAAGAAAAGACCCCAACGTCAACCAAAAATGAGCCATCTCAATTCGTAGGACAGCAGCCCAACAAGTGCCTGCGCAGGAAGAAAAAATGGGGGAAAACCTAACAATTAGGCTTTGAAAAATAGTCCAAAATAACACAGTCCAATAGGGGGACATTAGACATAGGTTTGGCTGTCGGTCAATGTCAGAGAAGGCCGGGTCCCTGGCGGCAGGCTGTTGAGCTGAGTACTTTGAAAACCAAGAACCGTAGAGGGCATGGCACTGAGCACAAGATAGTAGTCGTCCCAGGAGCCCCTCTGACCTCACTCCAAGGTGGCCATCCCCCTGTGCATGCTTGGGATGCTCAGGGGGAACACGGGCGGTCAGGGGGTTGTGAGAGAGAGGAGATCCCTGCCTCCCGTTCCTTCCCCATCTTCTCTGGGTCAAGTTCCGCAGAGGCCTTCATTTTCCCAACTGTGTGCCATTGTGATATTCTACGTGTGGAGCGGTCCCTGGGGCTCTCCCTCCGTCCAGCGTCTGCCGAAATGTCCAGTCCCAGTAGATCAAGAGCCACAGTAAAGGAGCGGATCTGGCGCAGTTTTCCATGGTGCTTAAATAGGGGGCTGATTGGATGGCCCCACGTATAATGGATGCCTTTATCCTGGAGATGAGAGGTGACCACTCATCCGTTTGGCAAGCGTAGATGCAGTGAGATCTTGAAAGATGGCTGGGGAGTGCCTCGTGGAATTGGATCGGCTGGGCCGCTCGCACCCTGCGGAGGATCTGCTCCTTAAGCTGAAAATCATGCCCACATACGAGCACGTCCGGATGGGGGGCCTTCTCACCCCTGGGAAGGCCCACACGGTGCACCTTGTCCATCTGTATCTCCTGCGGGCCATCATTACCCAGGATCTGCTGGAAGAGGGCCAGGACGTAGGCTCGGAGGTCATCTCCCTCTGCTCGCCATGAAATCTCTCGGATGAGGATATTGTTCCTTCATGAGCGGTTCTCCAAATCCTCCGCCTGGGTCTGGAGATCTAAGTTTTGGTCCCACAGCCGGAGCATCTCTTGTTGGAGCTGGTGTAGGTCTTCTTTGCGACGCAGTTCATGATCCACGTCGGGCCAGACTTAATTGGGGTCGGCCAGGAGCTGCCTCCTCAGATCTATTATGCCTTCTTTATTCGCTGAGAAGAGCTCCATCATGAAGGCCTTCATAGCAGGCCCATCTGCCCCTTCTAGTTGCTCTGGGAGCCCCGTGTCCCGGGGTGTTGTGGTTGCTGAATCCGGGCTGACGTCTGCTTCAATAGCATTTCCTTAAGGGTCTTCTCCCTCCTCACCCATACTGACGCCATGTTGCTACGCCTGGGACGTTGGAAAGGGCTGCAAGAGGGCCGCCAGGATGCCAACAGAGTTGTGAGAGGGTGGTCAGCCGTCGAAGCGGCACCGGTGATCAGCGGGATGCAGTGGGTGTACCTCCAGACTCACCAGTTGCGACCAGCTGGGCATTATGTTTCCAGGGTGTATCCTGTGCGTTCCAGCGCCCACGTGGCAGAAAGGAGGCCTGGGCCGCTCTGGGCAAAAGGCAGAGGCGCCAACGATCGTGCAAGCCGGGTGGGCCCTGGGCCGGTCGTAGCGAGCAGAGCTGCTCCCAGCCCTTAGCAATCAGAGGGCAAGTCCGAAGAAGGGGCATACACTGCTCTCAGACCTTATCCCTGAACCATAGTGGAGCCCCGCAAAGGGAAAGGGGGCAAAGTGTGGCAGCGTTGTCGCTCCGAGACCACAATCCTCCATGTTGGCCATTGCCGAGGTGTAGTGGTGCCAAGTGGATGTAAGCAGGTGCGCTGGGAAGGGAAGGCTGCACTCACCGGGAGTCTGGGGGATGGAGTTGTGCTCTGCAGGCGGATCACGGCGTTGTCCGGCACCGAGTCATGCATCCACAGGGAGAGTCTGATGGGGCAGTTCCCCGGCTAGGCTCCGCAGCTAAGAAACCCCAGGCCTCCGGATGCCCCGTCTACAATGCTGTGACCCGGCCGGAAGAGAAAATAAGATGGCTGGCGGAGGGCCGGTCTCCCAATGGATGGACCCTACCGCCCCAGTCCGTGGCAGGTCAGAGTTCAAACAGTGTCCGCAGGCCACAGTTCAAGCAGAGTGGGGCACCGGGTCTAGTGCTCACACAGGGCCACCAGTGGTGTTGCAAGGCTCTAGGCGTGGCAGCTTCCAGTGCACCCGGATGAGTCTCATGGAGATGTAAGATGGCGGGGGCGAGCTGACCCCTCCGCTGTCCGTGCCGTGCCGTTCACCTCCCGCTGCCCTCGGACTAGCCTCCGATCCGGGTTATCGCCTGCTGCTGAATTCACGGCACAATCACACGGTGCCCACACTGTTGTCGGGCAGGCCTCCTAAGGTTCACTGGCAGTGCCTCCGCTGCGTTCTCCCCAGCTCTGTCGCTGCTTTGGCGCGCCTCCGTCCGGGGGCGCCAATTTAGTCTGTAATTTCCTCACCGCTGGTACCGCAGGAGGCACAAGTCCGGTCCGCACTGTGTCCCGCAATCTGAGGGCCAGGAGATGGGACTAATACAAAGCTTCGTGTCGGCAAGGCCGGAGTGACGGAGATTCGCGTCCTACCAAGCTGTCATCTTCATGTATATCGTTTTTGACTAATTTCTACGATATCACGGTACACTCGCAGGATCGTGAATAGTAAAAAGAAGTAGATGAGTTCTCAATGCACTCCATTAGTAGGAAGGCATATTGGGATTGTGGTCCTTGTTTATGAGAGAAAGTGTGTAAGAGATAAGTAATGTGATGAATAGAAGGTTAATTCTTTTTTTTAAAGTTACAATTTTGGGAGACTCTAGCGGAATCGTGAAGAGTAGGTGATATCTGAATACAGTCTGCTCTGCATACTTCTTACTGTAGGAAGGAATCTTAATGGGGTAGGTGTTATCAGACTCTACTATTTGTTGTCATTGGTTGAAAAGAGTTGTGAGCAGAGTTAATACGCATCCACACACCCTACTGTGCACACCTGTCATCTGTTTGAGATGTCTGGAAGTAGAGGTTAGTCCCTCCCCACACCCTTCTACGCCTGTGCATCGTCTGAGAGAGAGGTCTTAAAGGGGAGCCCAGTCCGTTCTTACTAGGCACTCCCCATCATTACATGGAGAGGTCTCATCAGAACAGTCAGTCCCTCCGCACACCCAACTATGCACACCCATCATCCGAAAAGAGACCTAGGAGCATATTAGCAAGAAGCTCGTAAAAATGAGTGGCGTTTTAGCAGCAGGAAACTGCCGCTAAAACAACGATAATGGGCTTGCTAATATGCATTATAGAATTCCGATAGAAGCCCAGGTTAGATGTCCTGCACATCTAACCTGGGCTTCAATTGGAATTCTATAACGCATATTAGCAAGCCCATTATCGAAGTTTTAGCAGCAGTTTCCTGCCGCTAAAACGGCGATGATTGTAACGAGGGTCTTGCTATAATGCCCCCTAGTACCTTGCTACACCTTACTACATGCACCCATTAGCTGAGACTGAGGTATGAAAGGAGAGGCCATTCCCTCTCTGCACCCTTCTACTCACTCCCATCATGAGAGAGATAGTTCTGAAATGAGAGGCCGTGCACAGCCGGGGTTGCATTTACGTTTGGTTATTAATTATTGCTTTAATTTAAAAAAAAAAGTAGTAATTCACTGGAAAAAATCAAAGGTTTAAGATAATGTAAGGTGTGATAGAAGGATCTGTTTTTATTCTTTTAATACAACTTCAAAATTCACTGAAAAAAACAAAGGTTAAAGTAAAATGAATTTGTCGGTCTGAACATTAAAGTTTTGAAAGTAACATAAATTCACCAGTTATAGTTAACATCGCTAACTATAACTTGCACCCCAACCATGCACTGCTTATGACCTCACATATGACACCACTCATGACATGTTCTATGACATCACTCCTGACACCATCCCAGTTTCAATGTACCACATATTACTGTAGAAATGGCTTTGGATTTACACGTAGCATAGTCCACATTAACAATCAACCACAGACATATGGTAACCCTCATTGAATACGGCGTTCTATCTGTGTGCAGCTGTTCAGAGATAGCCAAATTAATGAATGCCAATTCCCAAACACGTCTCCTGTGATCAGTGCAAAGATCACCACCACTCAAAAAGTATAAATCTTTGTCATCACAAAGTTCAGATTGATTCAGTCAGTTAAAGCCAGTACCAGCTTCAAAATATTCTTTAAATTTGCAGATTAGCCTTTACATTTGCAGATTAAGTCACAGCGCACATTAAAATTTCTTTCAGACAAGCAGACACCCTGGCAGGAAGGCTGGTTTAGCTGTCTGCCCGGCTTCAGTTTCACAGCACAGGAGACTCGCAGGATGACTCTTCGGCTGAACCATTGGATTCATCAGAATTAAGCGACCTGGGACTATTGTCTTTTTACAAAAAGTTGGGGAACAGGTTCTTATAAATTAAAGTCTGGAGTGTCATGCTCCTCTGATCCCGCCCACTTCAAACTCTGCCTCTATCCTGTTCCTCTACCCATTCTACTACTTCCTTTCTTTCCCAGGAACAGTGGAGTGTTTTAAACAGGACATTTGTACATCTTGCCCACAGACCTTTTGCATGTTTAGTGGGTTCAGGGTCTGGGGGATGGTTTTGCCAGTGCCTGTGCTTGCTTCCCTTTGTCTCCTATGCACTCACAGGGCAGACATGTGTCTCTCTAAACCTGTTAAGTGCTTGTTTACACCAACTACTCTTCCTCCGTCTCGCACAGCACATCAAAGATGAAGGAAAGCAATTGTTATGCTGCATTTAGACCTCACATCTTAAAAATTACATTTTGTTAATTTGTTTCAAATAATACACCAAATACACTACTTCATGAACCCCGTCTACCTGCAACTCATTCACAAACTCCCTCATATTTCCCAATTTCTCAACTTTACTCTGGCGACCTACCAGGATCCATCACAGCGGCGATCTGGGTCACGGCCACAAAGTCCTCTGAGGGTCTGTCTCCTACTCCCTTCCTACAATGGCAGCTCGTGGATACGTCACGCTCCCTTGTTGACTTGCGAGGGACCAATGGATGGTGAGTCTGAAGCGACAATCACTCAATCAGCATTTGTATAGTGCAGCACTGGCACCTCTAGGGTTATCTGGGCGCTGTGAGTGAGACGTCTCTGTCGAAAAGCCAGGTCTTGAGTTTCTTCCTGAAGTCCACCAGGGAGGATGCTGTTCGATGTAGAGTCAGCACTCTCTGCTCCCCACAAGAGCTGTCTTTCTATCTTCTCTGACACAGGCTCTCTGGAGTCTGGCAGACTAGAATTAACTCCTCTCCAGGGAAAATCATCAAAATTGGCTTCTGAAGGCTCTTGATACTGCAGAGCAAATGGTGCCTCTGAGCCCTGAAGTGATGTGGACAGGCGAGAGCTGAGGACACACTCCCTGTGCCCCTTGACGTCTTCTTAGTTGTGCCATAAGCACAAAAGCACCCACATTCCTCTCTATTTAGCAATGCACAGTGAGAAAGCCTACAAAGTGCAGCAGCCAGGGTGTGTTGAGCAACTTCTCATAACATATTTTGTCATCTGGGTGTGTGCCCAAGTGAAGTTTATGACTCTCCCGCCTGGGGCACAGGCTCGAGCCTTTGCTTTCCATTTAGAAAAATCCTAATTAGTAAGTTTCCTACAGTTTAATGTTTTGTTCACGCCCCACCAGCGGAACTATGGTAACCTTCAATAGTTTACCTGACATAAAAGACAACAATAGAAAAACAAGCATTTGCAATGCAATAGGTCTCGCATTATGAAAGTTTGAGCTATTGGTCTTGTAAATGACAATTTTTTTATGTATGTGTTGGTTTTGAAAATAGCAAAATTAATAGCTTTGTCATTTACAATGCCAATAGTTATAACTTTCGCAAATGTGACACCTATAGCATTTGTAATGCAACATGTTTTGTATTTACATGACTTAGATGAATTGATATTACAAATAACAATGGCTTTTAATTATTTTAAATAATTATTACTTAAATAAAAGTGATTGCAATTTATAATGGCAATAGCTTAAACTTTTGTAAATAACTTTTGTGAAGATTATGCTCAGTGTATTTTATTGTGACGAAAATCCAAGAACAGAAGTGAAATATTAACATCTTTTTCTGACATTTGTAATAAAGCTTGAAACATTGAGAGAACATATTTGAACCAGTTGTTGTTGAATGGTTGCACAGATTGATGCTGTGATGGCGCGGAGTGATGTTGTGGTGGCGCTGAGTGATGCTGTGGTGGTGCTGAGTGATGCTGGGGTTGCGCTGAGTGATGCTGTGGTAGTGGTGAGTGATGCTGTTCTTTTGCGATATATAGAGTGAGGGCGATAGATTGAGTGAGGGCGATAGATAGATAGATAGAGTGAGGGCAATAGATAGATAGGGTGAGGGCGATAGATAGAGTGACGGTGATAGAGTGACGGTGATAGATAGATAGAGTAAGGGCGATTGATAGATAGATAGATTGTTGTGTGTGTCGTTGTCGTGTGTGTTGTTATTGTTGTGTGTTGTTGTGTGTGGTTGTAGTTGTGTGTGTGTTGTGTGTGGTGTTGTGTGTGTGGTTGTTGTGTTGGTGTGTGTGTGTGGGGTGTTGTGTGTGGGGTGGTGTGTGTGTTACTGGAGCAAATATTCCATTGAAGTAGGTCGGCCAGAAGTTAAAAAAAACAGCCCAAACCGGAAAAATTCTGTAGGTCTTGTCACTATACTATTATCGAACTCAGCAACATGAAATGCCAGCAGTACACGTTTTGTATTTGATCTTGATTGTAAAAAAGAAAGTATCATCCGCTACAGGACGTATTAATTAACTCGGAGGAAGGTCGCAAAAGTAGCTCTTGGAATAGTGTGACTTTTTAAAAATAATGTTTGGAAATGGCTGCTAGGAATGGTCTGACAAATGTGCGTTCGTTTTAAAGGACTTAGTGCAGGTTATTCAAATAGATAGTGAGGAAAGGGGAGAGTGAGGACAGGGGAGGGTGAGGACAGGGGAGAGTGGGGAGAGGGTAGACTGAGAAGAGGGGGGTCTGAGGAGAAGGTAGAGGGAGGGGAGAAAGGGGGAGAGTGAGGAGAGAGAGGGGAGAGTGATGAGAGAGGGGGAGAGGATAGAGGGAGGAGAGTAGAGAGAGAGGAGAGTGGAGAAAGGGGGAGAGTGAGTATAGAGAGGTGAGAGTGAGGTGAGAGTGAGGAGAGTGGTAGGAGATGGGAGTGAGGAGAGAGGGGAGAGATGAGGAATGAGGGAAGAGTGTGAGGGTGTAGAGGGAGGGGAGAGAGAGAGGAGAGGGGATAAAGGGGAGAGAGTGAGGGGAGAGTGAGAAGAGAGGGAGGAGGGGATGTTGAGGAGAGAGGGAAGATGGGAGGGGGGAAGAGTTATTTTCCACTTTTCAAAATGCCTTTAAAAAAACTCTCAACCTTTTTTTATTTGCACCTTTCTAAAAACCAGGACAGGCGTAAGTATTTCCTATGTTTTGGTTCCCTAATACCATGAAAGCACATGTTTGGGATTTGATTCTTAAAAAAGAAAATATCACACACTGCAGGACGCATTAATACACTGTAAATAGGCGCTCCAAAGAAGCTTTTTTGATAGTGTGACTAAAAAGATCCAAGGAAACTTAAAGTAGCTTTTCATGAAGAGTTTAATGCATGAATCAGAGTTGAAGCACAGCACATCATAACAGGTTCAGGTACAGGTATCATAAAATCAGTTGGCCTGGAATCTGGAACCCAGGATGTAAGATGCAGGCACGCATCATACATTCCAGGCAGCAGATCCAGACAGGGAAAGGCAATGGGACAGAACAAGGCAGAAAGAAAATACTACAGAATGCAACACATCTTACCCCTAAAAAAAAACATTAATCCAGATATCTGCTGGGAACACACTTTTGCCTATTGGAAACTTTAACTCTAGAGGCAACTGAGGAATCTAGATGAACAGAACTGGGAGAGGGTAAAAGAGGAAAAACATCAGGTCTCCTCAGGCAAATACCCTGAGTGGAGGAAGGAGAGAAACGTACATTTTCAGGATTGCAAAACTTAGCTACTCTGCGGACGTTCCATACCCTACCGTCTTGCGTGGCAACGCTATTTTTAAAGACTTTAACTATTTTGATAGGAGGGTAAAACTTAGAAAGACCCTTGACGAGAAAGCCAGGCTTTCTAATTCGTACCCAATCCCCCACCACAAAGTCATTATCTTTAGCTTTCATTTTGGAATCAAACAAGGTTTTCATTTGTAGTTGTTTGTTTTCAACCCGTTTGGCCACAGCAGCAAGGTCACAAACAGAGTTATTTACATCAAGTTTTACATCAAGTTTTTTAATCCACCAGGGACATATATCAGAAGGAGGCTCCCTACCCTTAAGGAGCTTGAAGGGACTAACACCGGTAACAGAGTGGGGGGTGATACGATATGTCCACAATCTTTTCCTCACAACATCCACCCAGTTATCATCCGAAGACTGCACAACATTCAAACAATCCTTAAGAACACGGTTAAAGCGTTCAACTTGGCCGTTTTCCCTAGGCTCATAGAGAGAGGTGGTGTAATGTTTGATACCACAAGCACTGAGGAATTTCTCAAAATCATCTGACACAAGTTGAACACCATTATCGGTGACACAGGTTTCAGGAAATCCTTCCCTGGCAAAGACTTCCTTAAGGAAAAGAATGACCGATTGAGAAGAAACAGAACTGACAAACTTGACTTCGGGCCACTTGGAGTGGTAGTCCACCAGAACTAAAGCATACCGAGCATTAAAAGGCAACTGTTTAAATGGACCAGATATATCAAAACCCACTTTCTGCCAGGGAAAGGTGGGCCAAGACACAGGCTTGAGAGGAGCAGAGGTCACATGAAGCATCTTATCACTGTTAACGCAATGCGAACAGTCTCTCACCAGCCTATCCACCATTTTGTCCACTCCCGGCCACCAAAAGCTCTCCCTAATTAGACGTTTCATCGATGACATGCCGATGTGACTCTGGTGAGCGAGAAGAAGAATCTTCTCTTGTAAGGATTGAGGTGGAATTAATTTACCAGACTTGAAGAGTAAACCAGAAAACACTTCAATTTCCGAAGAAACCTGGCAAAAAGGAGCTATATCTGGAGAAATACCCTTATGGGGTGGCCAACCATTCCTGACAAAATCAAACAGATGTTGGCAAACCACATCCTTGCCAAGTTCAAGAAACCATTCATCTTCCGACAATGAAATAAACTCCTTGGAAACACAATCTCCAACAGAGGCAACCACATCGAGGTCAATATCCATCTTTGGAGACTCCTCACAAGGAAACCTTGAAAGAAAATCAGCAGTCACATTACATTTACCAGGAACATACACAATTTCGAAATCATACTCTTGAAGGCGTGAGGACAAACGAGCTATACGCGCAGTGGAGTTCCATCCACCTCCAGGAGATAAAATCCCAACTAAGGGTTTATGGTCGGTACGTAGTACAAAACGATTTCCCCAAACATAATTCCTGAAGTGCTCAACAGCCCAAATGCAGGCCAGAAGTTCCTTTTCAATTACGGAGTACCTTCTCTCCGTGGGAGACAAAGTCCTCGAGGAGAAGGCAACACACCACTCATCCTTACCTGATGACTGACTTAACACACTACCAATGCCATAAAGGCTGGCGTCAACAGTAATAATGCACTTTTTATTGACACAAAAGGACTTTAAAGTAGGAGCATTAACAATTTCCTCTTTGATTTGTTTAAAAGCTTGTTCCTGTTTCTCTGACCAAATGAATTTAGCTGAACTCCTAGTAAGTTCTCTGAGAGGTTCCATTTTGTTCGCAAAATTTTTGATAAATTTGCTATAATACTCGCAAAGTCCTGCAAAAGAAAGTAACTTTTCCTTGTTGTCTGGGGAAGGAGCCTTAACAATAGCATCCACAAGGTTTTTTTTTGGTACAACTCCATCCCCTGAAAGCGAATGGCCCAAATAGTCTACTGTCTTACAAAAAAACTTGCACTTACTAGCTTTGATGGTCAAACCAAACTTCTCCAACCTGGAACAAACCTCCCTAAGGTGACCATCATGCTCAGAGATATTTTTAGAAAAGACAAGAATATCATCTTGAAAGCATTTGACGTAGACATTCAGATCCCTGAAAATGTGATACATTGCCCTCTGGAAAACAGAAGCGGCTGACGCTAAGCCGAAAGGCATTCTTCTAAACTGAAACACACCATGGGGAGTGATGAAGGCGGTGAAATGTTTTGAGTCTTCCGTGAGCTCTATCTGGTGGTATGCAGACCTAAGGTCTAAAGTGGAGAACACACAGGCACCATCAAGCATACATAACATTTCATTTATGTTAGGTAACGGGTGACAATCTGTAACCAAACATTTATTTAACGCTCTCAGGTCTACACACAACCTAATAGTTTTGTCGGGTTTAATCGCCAAAACAATAGGCGAAACCCATTCGGAGGATTCTACCTCTTCAATAACACCATCTTTAACCATGTTGTCAAGCATGACTCTGAGTTCCTCTCTGACACTGATGGGAACGCCCCTCAACTTCTGCTTCAGAGGCACAGTATTAGGTTTGACTTTGATTTTATGCATAAAACCAGTCAATTTCCCAAGTTTCTCGGAAAAGACATTGGGAAAGGCGATAGATATCTCTTTAGACATGGATGCTAGATCATAGTCCCCATCAGTTATAGCAAGAACACATACAGGATCCTTTAACCTAGGATTTAACGAGATCCCCAACTTAGCTTGGTCCCGCCAACCTAGAACATTCACACCTTTGGACGCTACATACATCTTGATGATAGCTGAATTATTTTTAACAATAATGGGGACTTCTTTAAAACCAATAAAACTGATCTTGGAAGTATCAAAATTGTAGGCATCGATATCAGGTTCACACAAAGAATTCACATCAATTAAGTTACCAAATGACTCCACACAGTAATCATGAGTGATTATGGTCCACGGTGAACAGGAGTCTACCATAAGTTCAAGAGTTTTACCTAGTATGTTCACTGAACTCTTAGGAGGAGGCAAAGTATCTGCAAGTGTCACGTCGAACGAAGATTGTATGGAAATTACAATACCAGACTCTCTGACTAGCAGATCGTCACTCTCTCTCTCCGCAACATAAGACACATTACTATTAGCACGTCTGGGAGTGGCATAGGAAGGTTTCTTGTAATCATTAACTGGCTTAATCGAAGTCTTACAATATTTAGAAAAATGTCCAGTGCGATTACACTTATTACATTGTCTATTCAGAGCAGGACACTGTGGAAAAGAAGCTATGTGATCCGGACTTCCACACCTAAAACAATAAAATTGTTTACCTTTGCCCTCGTATTTGTTAGAACTTTGAGTTTTAACATTCACAGTGCTAACCTCACCAGTGGATGTGGACGGGGCAGATTGAACAGAGGCTTTGTCTAAAGATTTGATCCATTTGTCGGACTGTTCTAATGCTTTAGCTGTACTAATGGCAGTTTCTAAACTAGGATCCCCTAAAATCCATAACTGCTCCTGTACTTTTTTGCTTTTCACATGCACCACTATTTGGTCTCTAATCATTTCGTCGGTTATAAGACCAAAATTGCAATGGAGAGAAAGTGCACGTAAAGCAGTTAAGAAATCATCAAAGCACTCATTCTCATCTTGTACTCTGGTATAAAACTTGAACCTGTTTAAGGCTACACTGGTTACTGGTTTAAACCTTCCCTCTATTCTGTGTACAGCCTCATCATAAACATTAGAATCCCCACTAGATCTCACAGGAGGTAAAGTTCTAAAGACAAGTTGTCCTTCTGAGCCAAGACAATGTAAGAAAATGTTCTTTTTCCTTTCCGCTGACATCCTTTCGCCATCCATGGCTTTAAGGTAAGTAAAGAATTCCTCTTTCCACCTAGTCCAGGGGATGGGTGGATCTCCTTTGGTTTGCAAAAACTTTGAAGGTGGGTCAAATTGCATAGTGGCTAGAGAAAGTAAGGGTACTTCCTCCAATCTTTAACTAATGAAAAAAATTTTTCACCAAATAATAATAGACACAAAACGAATAACGTAAATAGGGCTTAACAATAGTTCTTTAAGTGGTACAGTCACCAGTTCGAAGAGAAGAGAGAAATCCTTTCCTTTGAATTGAATGAAAATGCGGCAAAAGTACTTGAAACTGAAATCAAAACGATAATAAAGATAAATCTGTTATTATTTTCCCATCCGGCGTATATATACAGTTTTATTTTACCTTCCGGCGAGTAGAAACGTTTAGGAAGCCTCGACAATGATTCTTATGCGTTGCCGTGTATTCCGTTGTTATGGCAACCAAGATGGCGCTGAGGCGTGCAGCGTGAAGGCAGGAAGAACGCGTCACGTGATCACGCAGCGCGTGATGATGACGCAGCGCGTGTAACGAAGAAGCCTCACAGCGCGCGTCTGCAGAGGAAGTCTCGCGCAAGCAAAGCCTCGCGCATGGAGAAATGTCGAAAAAGGCATGAAATTGAATAAAAGCAGTTTTATACTTCACCGGATCGCCGGAGCAGAAGCGCAGGAAACATCCGGAGGAGCGCTGAATAAAACGGTAGAAGCGATGCTTTTTGAAGAATCTTTGTAGTTTTCTGTTTTCAGTTGGTAAAACGAAAAGTTTTAAAAATAGGTAGGAAAACACTGGTAGCTCGTAAATTTTCGTAGTTTCGATGTAGAAGCATTAACCAGTGCTGTCAAGAAGAAAAGGCTGATGAATATGTATTACAGGTTTCTTCCTTAGTACGTAGTTTCAAAATGAATAATTCTGCTCCTGTGCTCCAAGGATGGTGGCAGAAATAGTAGGGTTTACCTCGTCGCCAGTAAAAAGATCCAAGGAAACTTAAAGTAGCTTTTCATGAAGAGTTTAATGCATGAATCAGAGTTGAAGCACAGCACATCATAACAGGTTCAGGTACAGGTATCATAAAATCAGTTGGCCTGGAATCTGGAACCCAGGATGTAAGATGCAGGCACGCATCATACATTCCAGGCAGCAGATCCAGACAGGGAAAGGCAATGGGACAGAACAAGGCAGAAAGAAAATACTACAGAATGCAACAGTGACTCTTTGTAAATCATTCTTGAAAAGGGCTAGTAGGAGCGGACTGTCGAATCTGCCTTAATTTTAAAACTTATAAATAAAGTTATGTAAGTATTGCCAGAATTAGATAGGGAAAACAGAGAATGAGAGAGACAATTAGCTAGTTTAGTGTGTAATGTTTGAAACCCGTAACAAAAGTAAAAAAAAATTCTAAAAATCACTGTTATGTGTAAGTAACAATTAATGTTGTTTTTAAAATATAAAAGAACTATGAGATCGGCTTTAAATATTAAGTAAATGCTAATCGTAAAAAATGTGGAGATGAGGCCACCATAATGTCTTTCAATTATTGACCGCGCAAACAATCTTTAAGATCTTATGTGAAGAACAGTACTGTCTTTCCCTTAAAGTTCTCTTTTATTGGAGTTACGCATAAACGTGATTATGGTTAGAGGGGAAAAACAACTTAGGAGGATGTCTCCATGTGGCTTGTGCTCGGCTAGCGCTTCGGGCAACGTAGGAGGATGTCTCCATGTGGCTTGTGCTCGGCTGGCGCTTCGGGCAACGTAGGAGGATGTCTCCATGTGCCTTGTGCTCGGCTGGCGCCTCGGGCATGTTTACTGGTAACACATGAAATGCTAAAACCATTAACCAAGAAGGATGGCTCAGTCTGCCTTCTTGCCCGGTGGCGCCTCTTCACTGCTTCCTGTTTAACACTAGAGATTGTGGGAGGGGGGAGGTTGAGGAGAGAGGGGAGAGGGAAGAGGGGAGGGGAGAGAGTTATCCTTTTTTTCCTCCAAAAAGCATTAAAAACAAGGTAAATACCCCCACCCCTCGATTACTAGTAAATTGCAGCAATAACCTGGGTTCCTGGGCTCTGAGGTCACTGGGCCCCAGTGCCACTGCACCTGCTGCACCATTGATAGCCACGCCCCTATTCCAGATGGCCTTAAGTGTAACCAAGCCGTGCAGGAGCCTAAATAACGCATTTTATCATAGAAAGATGTCGTACATTTTTAAGGCTATTTCCCCTTGCTGTACTGTGTCCATCTGTTCATACAACATATTACTAATGATTTCTTAGAGCTTCACGCTGTTTATTCATTATTTCACTTTCACGTTTACTCGGCCTGGACTGTTTGACATTAGAAAAAATGGAGCCCGGGATATAATGTTAAAAAGGCACCCATCCATGGGGGGACATACAGGCTAACCCGTGGCCAGAGAACTCACCTGCCGGCCCGCTGAACCGGACAACTGCCCCTGGGCGCCATACACTGTAGGTCTCGCCGCTGCTGTTTCTCGCCATCTCGCGGCTGGAGACTACAGCTCCCAGGGAGCTTTGCGGGCACTTCCTGCTTCCTGCCCACAGCGCGCACGGTGGCGCTATTAAAACGCAGACGCTCCCCCCGCATCACGGGACGCGAGCGGGACTGTGCCGGGCTAAGCCCGGGCAAAGGGCGGGCCCTCTTAGGCCCTCAGAGGCCAGAGAAGGCCGGGCTGGGCCACAGACCTTGATTTTCTGTCAGGAATTTGAACCTCTAAGTGAGATATTAATATTATTTTATTGTGTAAACGTTAAAGTGCTTTTGGGGTGTGTTGCATTATCCTTTCCATTGATGATGTCCAAAGCAAAGTCAGACAGGACCACAACTGGGTTAGGTACTATGGATTATTACCTGGTTAAAAAGGTTACACAGATTAATAGCGAGCGCAGGGCCTCACTAGGTCGCGGAAGTGATCGGTTGGCTATCGATGATACACCATTAGTTCCTGACCTAGTTATAGTTGATGTACCAGAATCAAACAATGGGTCTGTTATAGCGGTTGAAGCGCAAGTTCATGCAGAATCACAAGATAATACTACCAACATATCTATTGAGGCAAAAGATCAGCCTTTGGCTTCCCCCTCCCCCTCCCCTAGACCAGTGAGATCATGTAGAAAACCACTGACTAAACGTGGGGGGAAGTATGGGAAGAAAAGAGCAGAAATAGTGAAACAGGTGCCAAATACCCATGTTGGTGAACAAGACTCGCATGAAGGTAATAATGTAGCTGGTATAAATACTAATCTGGAGCATTTTGCCTTACTGATTAGCACACTCGAAGAAAAACTAGAGGCTAAGTTTGTAGAGTTAATGAGACCTCTGACAGCTAAGTTGGATAGTGTGGCCCTAGGAGTAAATAGACTAGGTGCACTGATATCAACACACCTGTTATCCACCTCAGCGGTAAAACCTAAGGCTGTGGAGAAGGGCCATAGTAGAGATGGCCATGGTACTGGTAGAATTTCTGGTCAGCAGGAGAACAACCAGAAAATTGTTGTAATGGAATCCGTACCACTTAGCTCTACATCTACAATCGGTAAGGAAAAACAGGTTATATCAAATCCTGAGGGCAACCCTGGAAAAGAAAAACAGGTTACATTAAATCCTGAGGGCAACCCTGTTACAAGTAAAGAAAAGCCGCTATATCAATCTTCCCCCTGACTGCGCCCCTTATGTGGCTGTTTTAACAAATGTGCCGCCCATTGATTTTCATTCGGTTCAGCCATTTGAGGAATCTCATGCCTCATTAAAAAATAAAACGGTAACATGGCTGAATAGTAAATGTGGTTTTCCAATTGCATATTCTGATCAAATTTTGTCAACTCGAAGAGTGAACTGGATTGGCCCGTCTCTAAAAACATCTAGTGGGGATTGTGTGGTAGTTAACTTTAAACATCCACAACACGTGGCTACAGTTTTACTGAGAGCAGCCTCTTTAATTCAGAATGCAAATAGTGTGTGTGTACGCCCCCTTGGTTACTTCTATACCCACCTTATTCAAACCCCTTCTCACCGTGGGAAAATTGGTCCATTTATTCCTACTCAGCCCCCGGCCTCTGAAGTTGCTTATCGGTACAATGTTGATAACTTTGGCATGAATGGGTTCAATGCTGTAATGCAGAATAGATTTGTTTCACTCTCAGGCCTGGAGGCATGCGATTGACATGAGGAATCTGATGGACAAGTAACAGAGACTCTGAATGAAATGGGACAAGAGGAGAGCACACGGGTAAAACTGAATGGGAACAATGTAATTTCTTGGAATATTTCCGGGTTGGGTGCTAAAATGGAGGACAGTAACTGGATTAGGTACATTAAGCAGTTTCAGGTTATCTGTCTGCAGGAGACCTGGTCAGTCGAATGTAACTATTTTCTGGAAGGTTATAAAGCATTTTATGTCCCTGCAACAGCCACAAGTAGAGGACGATCAAAGGGGGGAATGGTGACGTTCATCTCTGTTGCGCTTTCGTGTAAAACTCGCAGAGCCATAACTAGTAACTCTGGCATTATCGGTCTAATTTTAACGGGAGAAAACTGTATGCTCGGTTTGGTCAATTTTTACAATGCTGTCAATTCATGCTCAGTTATCAGTCAGTTATCAGTACTGAATGTTTTTATTAGAAACTCTATGAGGGATTGTATCCATAATCTCATGATATTGGGAGATTTTAATGTTCACCCTTGTGGGGATGTTCTTTTGAAAAGTATTTCGGATTTGCATTGCCCGCGCTTAGAGGGTTTGCATCTGGAACATACGACAGAGGGGGAACTTTTTAATGATCTACTTAATGACTTAGATCTATCATTGACCATGGGACTGATGGACCCTACAAAGCGTTTTGAGATCCCATCCTTTAAGGGGCATGGCAGGTGAACTTTTATTGATTATGTACTAATAACTTTGCCAATGCAATCCTTTGTGGATTCCTTTGTCATTCAGTGATCACAATCCACTCACTGTTCACCTGAGGGGTCCCTGGATAGCTAATGTAGATACAAGTCTCATTACCGGTAGGGTAAGTACATCTGATGGGAGACGTCGTCTCGAATGGTCTAAAATTACCCCAGATCTGTTGTACAAAGATATTAAATCCCTCTGTGCAGATGAAATTTTGGTTTGCACACAAAAAGGCCCACAACCGAGGAAGGTTCTTGAAGCCTACCAAAGTTTGTCGGTTAAAGTGCCAAAGTTATTGTCAGTCCCAGCAAAGAAGCCAGAATTTATGGGACCCAAGTGGTTCAATCGAGATTGCTCTAAAGCAGCCAGAAATTTAAGGTTGGCACTAGCAGCTAAACCAAGAATAAAGGAGACAGTTCAATTGTGCCGTAAGCAATATAAATCTATCATTACTAAACACAAGGAAGGCCTTAGAGAGGAGGCTTGGAGAGAGATTCTGGACCCTTCCACTTTGAGGTGTAGTTCTAGATTCTGGGCATTAATGAAGAAACCTTTCCTGGTCCAGGTACCGGGTGATGGCCTGGAATGCTATATTCCAAAGGAGGAATGGGAATCTCACTTCAAGCAATTGTACTGTAGCTCGGTGGAAGAAAGGATCATTCCCGCCCCGAGTGACAATGTCAAGATGACTAGCTTCTCTAGGGTGGAGGTCATAGAGGGTATTGAGGTTCTAACAGCAGGGAAAGCTCCCGGTCCCGACGGGATTCCTCCAGATCTATTTAAATCTGAGCCAAGCTTCTGGGCACCTATTTTGGAGTCTGTCTTTAATGCGGCAGGAAATATGGTTGCCCACAATCCTGGGGGGTCTCCACGATTGTCCCGGTCTTTAAGAAAGGGGAAAAAGTAGCTCAAACTGTTACAGGCCCATTTAATTATTAGACTCCATGGTCAAAATTATAGGTAGAATCCTACTGCAGAGACTTTCTGATTGGACGATGGAAAATAATATTATGTCCATCATACAGTACGGGTTTTGCAGTAGACGATCAACTGTGACGCAGTGTCTTAACTTTTTTTTATACTTAGCAAGTACACTGTGGCTCATAGGGGCACCATTCACCTCGCCTTCATGGACTTGTCCTCAGCCTTCGATTGTGTAAACAGGGGAAGGCTTTGGCAGTCCATGAGGGCGAAGGGTGTAGATAGTGGAATTGTCAATTTCCTGGCTGACTTACATAGTAATACTAGAGCTAATGTGAGATACTCCAAAGATCTGAGCACAACAGAAATTTTTGACAACAAAAAGGGTGTTCGTCAAGGTTGTATCTTGGCCCCCTTTCTTTTTAATTTTTACATTAACGACCTTGATAGTATGTTGCAGAATGTACAGGCCGACTGCCCTAGAGTTGGTTGGCGGGGGATTCCTGTACTTTTATACGCAGATGATGCGGTTTTAATTACCAGAACCGAGAGGGGCCTTCAAGCTTTATTAAATGCTTTTAAACTGTTCATGACGGACAGAGACCTTATGGTCAACAACTCAAAGTCATTCGTCATGCAGGTTGGTCAACAACCAAAAAGGATCTTCTCTTTTAAACTCGATGATGTAGTGATCCCTATAACAAAGACATTTTCATACCTAGGGGTCCTTTTTGATTCCAAGCTTAATTGGGGTCCTCATCTGGCAAAAAATAAAGGGGAACTGGTCAGGGTTAATGCCTCCATCTTCAATTTCACGTCGAAATTGGGCAAAAAACCTACCGGTGCCATGCTTAAACTTTAAAATGCGAAATCGGTATCAACCGCTACTTATGGCAGTGAAATTTGGGGGTACACTGACGGTGGGCAGTTGCAGATCGCTGAAAACTTATTTCTGAAGCGCATTTTGTGTGTTCCAGCAGGCACTGCGAACTTTTCGGTACACGAAGAGCTAGGGATGCCATATTTAGGTGACACTTTTTCCTTACGCCCATTAACCTGCTGGCTCAAACTGTGGTTAAATCAGGATATTCCACTGACTCACCTGATTTTGAGCGATTATTTGACCCAGGACAAGACAATGGCGTCCCCTTGGATAAAATATGTGAAATCCTGCTTTGTCAAGCTTGGTCGTTTGGAACTATTCGAACAACCTAGCAAGATTGTAAAGGGGGATCTGGAGGTAATTAAACAGGACTTCCTTTTGGACAGGAAGACCCAGAGGGAAGAACTTGAACTCCAGAAACAAAGTGTAAGAAAGTTTGTTATGCTGAAAACATGTGATACTGCAGAGCCATATCTGATGGGTACACTGACCACCCATGAAAAGTTCCTGTTAACAAGGTTCAGGTTAAATCTTTTTCATCATCTGCTGATCAGACCTAAAACTGATGTTTTTAACAAATTGGCAGCTCCCTGTGGTTGCGACGGAGAGTCTCCACAGGATATGCTGCATTTCATATTTGTATGTAGATTTTATGAATACCCACGCAGGCGCTATCTGGTCTCTCTTTTAAAAAAAACTTAATTTTCACTCAGATCAGACCGGCCCTAATGTACTTACAGCTTTTGCATAATGACAGTATTCTCCATATCACTGAATTTTTAAAATTGACTGTTAGGTTAAGAAATTGTCTGGACATGTAATGGCCCTATGAGATGAATGCACTAGTCACTTTTCTCCCGCTGTAAAGTTGATATTGCACTTTCACACTTTGGCACTTTATCTGATATACGTTTACAATTAATGTGTTTTAAATTGTTTTTAATGTATATGTATATGTACTTTTATGGTTTGTGTAAAACCGAATAAAGTTTGTTGACACCCATCTATGTTTCTAAGAGATAATTCAAATATTTGGGGTCAGAAAGAGACATTGGTGCACGTAAATTATACGCAAGGGAAGTCATCCAAGCAGGAATGCAGGTGCGCTCAGCTACACTTGAGTATGTGTGGCACATGCGCTCGATCCACTCAGGTCTTGTACACACCAGCAGGAACCACACGGAGCTCATGCAGGGACTGCACAAAGCGTATGCAGGGACCGTGCGGCGCTCATGCTTGGGCCACATGCACGCAAAGACCTCATACAGGGAATACATGGTGCTCAAACATGAACACCACAAAGGTCGCGCATGGATGTAAAGAGCTCACGCAGAGATGTGCGGAGCTCGTGCATGCACCACACGGAGCTCATGCTCATGCAGGGGCCAGCTGTAGTTCTTGTATCGCTCAAACGCGCCTTCATGTTCACATGCATCAGTCGGCGCACACAGTGAAGAAAGTATATGGGCACCGGCTGGGCACTAAGATACTCTTGGAAAGACGCTCTGTTCTTGTATATCCGGTAACGCATTCTCAAAAAGTAATAGTAAATCATGTAAGATATTTGCATAACGTGCCTACGTGTACGTTTTGCTTACTCCGCCTGAATTATCGTGAGCTCTATTACACGCGTGCTTTTCTACGGCTTGCAAGACATTACATCATTAGAAATACGGATCTGAGGGTGCGCGCGGAAGCAGTTTTGACAAAACCCGTATAAGACCTTATTGCAGGATGAGACATACAGATCTGAGGGTACAGGTGATATATTGGGCACTAATTTCAGATATTAGGCCACTGAAAACAAAGAGTTGAGGATACACGTTGTGAGTTGTTTGTCTGAGTCTGCTGTAAAGTGTCGGCATGGCTTTTGTTACGGACATAAGTAAAACAAGCATTGGCGCCACGCAGCTGTAGGGGATACACGTTGTAAGTTGTTTGTCTTAGTCTGCTGTAAAGTGTCGGCATGGCATTGGCGCCGCACAGCTGTAAAAGTGATGCGGCAATAAAACAAGCTCTTGGCATTGCTGTGGGGGGCGGGCGGGAGGTCATTGGGGAGGCCGTGGGCAGCAACAGCAGGGGTGAATAATTAGGGGGGGAGGAGAAATGCAAGACAAGGCCTGGCGGCCGTGAAAAGTGTAAAGCAGTGGGCGGGGGAGCGGATCCCTTTGAAAGTGAAGCTCTCGGAGGCAGGCGGCTCGGGGAGCAAATGGTAAAAAGCGCATGGATGTGCACATGCACTCGACGTAATCCGCGATGGTTTCAGAGCTTGGATGAGCCTCTATACTCTCGTCCTATTATCGCTTGAGCGATTAATAGAACAAGACCTAATAACTATAGATATCGATCACGCATTAAAAGTTAATATTATTCAGTTCCTTTATAGCACGTTGCTACCCACCAGGGTTTTGCTGCTCCTGATGAAAACAAAAGACACACAATTGATGGACGGAATGCAGAGCAAATCAAAACATTCACCCCCTGTCAAGAGATCTGTGTTAAATCCATCATTCTTTTGCTCATCATGCCACCCCAGTTTTGATTTATTCTGCATTCCGTCCATCAATTGTGAATCTTTTGCTTTCTCACCCTAAGTGTGCCAGGTTTGCCCTGACGTGTGTCCTGGGCTCACTGTGCCACTGGAATCAAGCTATGCTGGCTGAAGAGGGGTGAAACCCCGAAACCGGTCTTAGGATGCTTGTTTCTGCTACAGGGAGAACCTGGCTTGGCAGTTCAGGCTGGACTGTTCCCATGAGGCACAGACCAAAGCCATGAACCGGCTTGCCACAGCAACCTCCCTGCTATGTCGGCGCCCTGTCGCCATGCAGGATGACATTGTGCACTGCTGCACGGATTTGTCGAGGGGGATGGGGAGAGTAACCTCTGCCATGGAGCTACTACTCACACACCAGGCAGCCACTGCTGCGGACACAGGTGTCAGGGACACAGAAGACTCCAACAGCAGGAGTGGCTCTAGCACGCCTGTTCCTGACATTCGAAGGAGCAGCAGGCGCCAATCTGCTGACCCAGGCACCACTGCAACTGTTGACACCCAGCCTTGTGCATCCCGCACTGGAGTGCGTGGGCGCAAACATTGATGATTCCCTCAACTCACAGGACAGGTCACGGGGAGGTAAACTGTGACCACCCAGTGTGGAATACAGACATTGTATTACCATCGTGTGGTATCAGTAAACTGCCGTAGTGTCTATTAAACTACGTAATTCAAATACTAAGCCTGCCTGTGTCTCCTTACTTACTTAGAAATAGCTGCGTGTGATCTCTGCCCGTCTCAGTCTCCCATCTGTTGCTGGCGCTGCTCCTGCTGCATAGGGCTCTGCCTGTTCTGTTCCATCATCAATGTCCTCATGATGTGTGATCTCAACCTCTGTGCCTTCCTTGGTGGCAAGATTGTGCAGCATGGCCCAGGTCGCAATTATTTTGCAGCAGATGATTGGAGTGTACTGCTCTGCACCTCCGCTCTTGTGGAGGCAGCGGAACCTGCTTTTTAGAAGTCCAAATGTGCGTTCTACAATGCTGCGTGTTGCTCTGTGTGCCACATTGTAACGCCTCTTACTCCTGGTAGATGGATTCATGTAGGGGGTGAGAACAAAGGACCGCAGAGCATAAGCACTATCGCCTAGGTGGAAAAGAGAGTGCCATTAGTTACATACTCATGATTGATTCATCTGCTTTGACTATCAGGGTGTGTCACAGTTATTTACCTAGCAGGTATCCATCCCCGAAATCTCCAGCAACAAGGCGTGTGTATATCCGACTGTTCTGGAAGATGTAGAGAAGTGTGGCTCAATGGTTAGAGCGGCAGATCCTGATGCAGAGGTCTGGCCCGAGACCAGGGTTCAATTCCCGCCTCGGCGGGTCTTGGGCTCAATTTCTTCGGACCTGATAATTCTTGCCTTGGTGCCTATTCTAATCATGGGACCTACTCTGCAACTCTGGGCAATAGCTTGCTTAATCTCCACAACGGCCCCAACAGTGCTGGGATGCCTAGCTTCACCTTGGGGGTGCCCAGGAGTGGGCATTTCACAGGGAAAAGCCAGGAAGGGTTCCACAGCGGTATGCATACAGCGCCAAGACACCTCAGGGTATAAGTGCGCTATACAAGTACGAATTCATTTCATTTCATGTACGAGTCGTGGGTGCTCCCTGGGAATTTGACCACAATGTCTGTTATGATGTTGCCAGTGTTGCATATCACCTGCACATTGATTGAGTGCGTTGACTTCCGGTTCCTGTAAATGTGTTCTGTGGCTGCAGGTGGGCAGAGTGGGATGTGCCATCTATACAGCCTATGACGTTAGGGAAGTGTGCCAGTTGATAGAAATCTGTTTTGATCTTTGCTAAGTATGAGCGAAATTTGCAAATTCGGGGTCTGTGAATTCGCGCGAAATCGAATTCGCGATCTGCAAAATTCGCGAATTCGTGCAAATTAGCGGATTTTTGTTCACGGGTTTTTTTGCGTATTCGCGGGCCGCTTGTAGCGCACCGACCGCGAAGTTACCCATGCGGTCGTACATGGGCGAGACCATCTTTTGCGCGTTGCGTATTTCCGTTTCCGGTCACTATTGGCAATCTCGCATTCTGTGCGGCGCGCTATTACGAGTTCGCCTGTGTTTTTGTGTGCTCGCGGGGGAAATATCGCGCGAACTTACCCACGTGGTCCTCAATGGGCGCGGCCATCTTGTTTTTCATTCATTGCTATGGTTCTGGGCATGCTTTTCTATCCAGCTTCAATCTTTGCCACCCTTTGTTTGTTTGAAGTTTTTTTTAATCTTTTTTACTTATTATCTATCCCTCTATTTTTCTAGATCTATATTTTGTGTTTTCTTCTACTTTTCGTTACTTTAAAACTACTTTTTTTTACCTCTTCTTTTATTTACTTTTTCCCTATTCTCGTTCCTATTTATTATTTCCATTCCTGTCCAGGACCATGGCAAAGGGAGCCGGGAAGGACAAGGGGAAGGGTCCCGCACCCTGCACCCGGCTTCCATGCGGGCGATTGAGGGGGGAGCAAGTCATAGCCCGGGAGATCTTTAGCGCGGAGGAGGCGGCCGCACTGGTTTTTTGTGTCCTGTGCCGCCTCCCCAAGACCATCGCGGCAGGCGGCAGGATCGCTGGCGGGTACGGGCTCCTGGAGCGTCGGCAGCTATGGGGGAAGGTGTGCCGGGCCATGTATCGGCAGTTTCGGGTCCGGCGCACCTACAGCCAGGCCAGCAACCGGTGGTCCGACATCCTGGACCGGGGAAACATCCTTTACAATGCAACTTTTACCACGCAGTGCCTTTACGACGCAACTTTTACAACGCAAACCATTACAATGCATTGCGCTGGGGGCGCTCTAGGATAGGGAATAGGTTTAATTTACTATCCAACACCTTCCCTACTATCCACGGGGACTGGAGTTGGAATAGTAAATTAAACTATTCACTATCCAGCGCCCAAAGCACTATGCGTTGTAAAGGCATGCGGTGTAAAAACAGCGTTGTAAAGGCATGCGATGTAAAAGCATGCGTTGTAATGTCATACATCCCCTGGACCGTGAACACGACCTGCTCGACCTGCTAGGCGTCGAGATCCCTGGGCTTGGTGAGTAGTAGTAGCTATTTAATCACTACTCTGTTTTCTCCTGCTCTATGTTATCATATTGCAAATGTTTGTTTTTTCCGAAGAGCAATAATGCTGCCGATTACCTTGTAGGTGAATTATGTTTCAAAGTTTTCTGTGATTGCATTGCAGGTGCACTGCTCACCTGCTCGGTGGCGGTGCTACTATGCTTACTTGTTTTCGATTTTGTGCCCATTTCATTGGCCTGAGTGATTATGTATGAGTGTACTTTACAGAACTGCGTAATGCTAGACACTAAGGGGCAGATTTACAATTACTGGCGCATCCCTGCAAATTAGCAGTAATTGCAGTAATTGTACGCCACGCCTCAACCACCCATGGTGCGCCGCATTTACAATGCGGCGCACCATGGGGCAAAAACAACACAGATACGTCACACATCAGTGCCGTAAAGGCGGCGCATTGCTGGAGTTGCGTCGCAAGCAGGACGCAGCTCCAGCAATGCTCTGGGGTACCCTATCTCTCCAATGCTGCGTCAAGCAGTACGTCTGCTTCAAGCAGGCGCAGGGTTTTGGTGCATCAATGGCCTAAAAGTGACTGAGATTTCACTCAGCCACTTTTATGAGGCGTTCCTGCGCAGGAACGCCCTCCCTTGCACCGGAACGCCCCCTGATGGTGCAGGGCTTTACAACGTGATGCATCTCCCAGATGCGTCACATTGTTAATATACCCCGCACCATGGCGCCTCTTTTGCGCTTCCACTGCGTCACAAAAGTCACGCAACGATGGAGCAAAGGAGCCGCAAGGGGCTTGTAAATCTGCCCCTAGAGACTCAAGTCCATTCCTTCCTTTGTACTCCTGCCACTAAGAAGAGATAGTGGTGGTGGATTGAAAGTTTGAGTATATTATGACTGGTTATTTAGTAGGAAACGTTTTAGTGTTCTCACTGGTCTGCAATCACAATGGACTGTGTCTGTCACTTCGCGTGCTGCGGAATGCTGCCTTCCAGTCCTAGTCGAACCTTTTTGTAGTTGGTTTAGTGAGTTACATAACTTTCCAAGTAGACGGTCCGCGAATCCAGCAATACTAATATCCTAGTAGACCACATCAGCTAGGTCAATAAATTTAGTGCAATTGTTGTCTATTTCCCCGAAATATTTTGTTATTGTTTTTCTGAAATGTTTGATTTGGTTGACAACAAGCATCCATGTTTGTGTCTTTCTTTCATGTTGTACATCAGCATCAGCACCCCCCAGGGGCAAGGGGACACAGGAGGAGGAAGCGGCGCCGGCAGAGAAGGGACAAGATCAGGAAGGTCAGGATCTGTCCGGAGAGGGCTCCTCTGCTGGCCCCAGTAAGTTTTCCTGTTAATATTAATATTTACACTTCCCTATCTTTTACAGCACCTATTTTTTACTAACGTTCCTCATTCGAATTTTTCTAAATCGTCTTTGATCTTCTTGTAGACTGTGTCTAAATTCTCATCCTGCCTCTACTATGACTCCCTGTGATACTACTAGATTATTATTAGTCTGTCTGTGTAGCTAACTAAGCTTGCACAGTTGGCAAAAGGTGTTCAACAAAACTCCCATTCAATAGCTCTATGCACTGAGTGCAGTCCTCTGGGTTGTCAATAATGTCTTTGGAAGTCTTCTAAATGTTTATGCTTTGACACTTCCCAACAATAAAATGTCAATGGCCACCAAGAAAGAATAAGATACTAGTTTACTTTTTGATTGAATAGGAGGACAATCCATACTACTACTGTTGCAGGGACTATTCTGCACAAACAGAACTATGGACACGAAATAGTGCATTGTTTATCAATTATAATAGGCGCAGTTAGACTTTCCACATACCTCAGTTATACCAGAATTTAAACCCCCAATCTCCTTACTGACTAGCTAGTGTGTCAGAGTCATTTAGCTCCCGAATTCATCAATGATTGATCCCCAATGATTATACAACCCAGGACATAAGACTACGGAGTCAGAGTACCGACCTCTCAGAGCAACGGACTCATGCTTGTTTATTTATTTATTTATTTATTTATTATATAGTTTTGTATAGCGCGAACAAGACCCGTGGGTATCAGAGCGCTTAACATGAAATAGGAAAAGGAAAAGGGTTAACATATATATAAGCAGTTAACAAGCAACCGCAGTGAGGTAGATGATATAAATATTCGTAACACATGTGACGTTAGCGTAGGTAAATATGCTATGATTAAATTAATAACAAAAACATGTATATATAACAAATATGAGGTAGCTCGGTATAGGTTCATGAAAGATGCTGTTCTCCTGTTCAATCAGAATCACCATTACTATTGGCTTTTAGGTTGTTCTCATATCATAGGATACGTATTCCATTATAGTATTGCCAATGCCTCCCATTCTAATGGCGTCCATGATCTGTACTAAGGCAGTAGTATAACAGAACCATGATCAGTGTTCTTCACTAAGTAATGTATCTATTCATCAGCAGGCTCTTCACTTCCCGTTTGAATGTTACCAGATTCTGGATCTTCCTGATGTTTGGAGGGAGTGAGTTCCATATTCTGGGGGCCGCTCCTGAGAACGCTCTGTCATAGGTTTTTTTCTTTCGGAAGAAGGCTGGCCGTAGTAGCATCTCCTCAGCACTCCTAGCTGGTCGGTTGCCACCGGACAACTGAATTTTCTTTGCTAGATATCTTGGGGTGTTGTCGTGTAATGCTTTGTGTGTGATACATGCTATCTTCATTTGGATTCTTGCTTCATATGGTAGCCAGTTTAATACTTTCAGGTGCAGGGATATATGGTCATATTTCCTGGTTCCGGTGATAAGTCTTGCTGCAGCGTTAAGGCAGGCTTTCAATGGTGCTGTGGACATTTTTGGTAAACCAGCCAAGGTGGTGCAACCATATTCAATCCTCGAGATAACGAAGGATTGGATTGCCAATTTGAGGTCTGACTCTGTGATGAATGGTTTCAATTTTCTTAAGTAGTTCAAGTGAAAGCGGGCACTTTTTGCCATTGAGTTAATGTGGGCTTTCATGTCTAGATTCTCATCTAAGGTGATTCCTAGAGATTTGGCTGAGTTGACAAGGGTTGGGGTGCAGTTTAGCGCAGTCACGACTTTCATCCATTCCTTTATTTCTGTATTGCTCCTTGGTGGAGAAATTAGTAGGAACTCTGTTTTATGTGCATTCAGCTTCAGGTGGTTTGCGGTTAACCATTGAAGTGCCATTTTTAGTGTCTCATTCATTAATTCCAATTCTTTTATGGATCCGATCTTCAAGTATATTTGCGTGTCGTCAGCATACATGTGATAGGATATTTGAGATTTTTGGAGAATTTCTGTGAGTGGTTCGACGTATAAGTTAAACAGATCTGGGGATAGTGTCGATCCTTGAGGGACTCCAATTGAGATAGGGCAAGGAAGTGAGATTGATTGGTTAACCAGGAAGCGCTGCGTCCTGTTCTGTAAAAAGGAATCGAACCATTTCAGCACAATTCCCGATATTCCCATCCTGTCCCGTAGCCTGGTCAGTAATGCTACATGATTTACCGTATCAAATGCCGATGACAGGTCTAGGAGAATCAGTAAGCATGCTTGATTTTGGTCAAGGGCCTGTAACGCGTCATCAATAATGTGGAGAATCGCAGTTTCCGTGCTGTGCCCTGCTCTGAATCCTGATTGGCATTCATCTAGCAAGGAGAATTTGGTGATGTGTTGGCTCAGTTGGTTCTGCACACATTTCTCAGTCAACTTGGCTAGTAAAGGGATATTGGTCACTGGGCGAAAGTTATTTGGATCTGATGCATCCGCTGTTGGTTTTTTGATTATGGGAACGACTTGACCTGTTTTTAGGCAGTCGGGAAGGATCCCTTGTGATAGTGACGCATTTATTATTTCGGTCCATATTGGAATCAGGATGTGATTGATTTCTTTTACGCATTTTGCAGGCAGAGGGTCTTGGTAGTGGTTGTTCGGTTTGATTCCTGAGAGCGTCTTGGCAATCATGTGTTGGTCGTACAGTTCGAATGTTTCCCAGCTCGCCTTGTTTTTTGCCATAGTGCAATCCGTTGTAGAGTCGGCATCGTTAGTAAGTCGAGGTTCGTTGGGAAGGTTCAACGCCGAGTTTCTAAGCTCTATTTCGAGTGCTTTGGCCTTTTCCGTGAAAAATGTGGAAAATTCATCACAGCTTAGAGGTGTTTTTGAATTTTCTTGCACTGTTTTGGCTAGTTTGTTTGATTGCTTCTTTAGGATTTCAAATAGTTTTCGTGGTCTGTTTTTGGCATTATCCAGTTCTGCTCTAATAAATTCCTTTTTTGAGTTGATGATCTTTTTATTATATTGTTTCCTTATATTTCTGAGGGCTTCCAGTTCAGGAGATGATGGGTGTTGCCTCCATTTTCTTTCGGCCATTCTCAATTTGCGTCTATCTTCATTTAGTGCTTCGTTAAACCACGGGTTTTTAGTCTTCTCTGAGACTCGTTTCAATTTTAATGGCATGGTGTTATTAACGATATTTTCGACAGTTGCTATGTAGTGTTCCGTCAGCTCGTTAACTTTTTCCATGTTGTTGGGTGGCTTTAAGTCTCTTTCACAGCTTTCGACCAGTAGTTCCATATTTGCTTCTTTTGTGTCTCGAGTCCATTTTTTGGTCTTGAAAGGTTGCCTGGTCCTACCTTTTCTCGTTGTGGGTATCATGAATGTTATGGCGTGATGATCAGACCAGTCGCATGGTGTTATGGAGTGGATTGTTGCAACTTTGTTTCTTGAGATAATCCAGTCTAACGTCGCTCCTTTAGAGTGTGTGGCCAGTGTGCACGCTTGAGTGAGGTTTAGTTCAGTGAGGAAACCTTTAAGCATGTTGACCAGTTTGTCATTGCAGTTCTCCCAGTGCAGGTTGAAGTCGCCTAGAAATATGTTATTGGCAGCGTTGTTAGAATTGGCTGTTATGATCTCCATTAACTCTGCTATAAACTTTGCGTTATCTCCTGGTCGGTGGTAAAGTGTATGCAAATTGCAACGTTGAATGTTAGTTGATCTTATGTTAAGACCAAGATACTCACAGGATTCTAGCGGGTCGGCCTGAATTTGTTTAACCTCTATGTCAGATCGATGAATACAGGCTATCCCTCCCCCTAGCTTTCCGTGTCTATCCAATCTCAAAACGTTGAATTGTGGTGGTACTAACATATCCATGGTTGGGGATGAAGATTCCGTAAGTCAAGTTTCTGTAAGGATTGCCAGGTCAATGTCCTTGTTGAGGATGAGGTCCGCTATGTCCGATGCATGTTTGGTTGCTGATCGACAGTTGAGTAGTAGACAGGTTAGATGTTTTTCTTTTTTACTAGCGTTCGCATTTTCGTCTTCGTTTGGTGTTAGCTGTATGTGCTGTAAGTTGTGGGGGTTGGATGTTCTATAGTTTTTTCTCGCTGTTCTGTTAACGTCTAGTGGAACTGTTTTGATTCTCTTCTCTTCCTTGTGATCCGATAGGTCATATGTCCGGATTAAGGCCAGCGTTTCCTCATTAGATAATGATTTAGTCCTGTCTGGTCGGTTGTCTCTCTGTTTTAGACGCATGTCCGCCTCGTTACTCTTTTTATGTGAAGAATGTACAAGATTTTGGATATCCGTGACTTTAGCGTGAATGTTCACCGTCATCTCTTCGATTTTTTTCTATCGCCTGTACGGTATTAATAGTGGCTTGTGCTAGCTTGCTCACTAGTTTCTGAAGCTTATTAAAGTCCTTCTTGTTCTGGTGAGATTTCTTAGGGGCGGCAGATCTGTACATCCGCTCAACTCTTCTCCTTTTTGGAGCGGTTCTTAGTTGCGCTGCCATTTTCTTTATCTCCTCTCTTTGATTGTCGGTTCCAACTCTATTAGGTTTGTCGTTGGTGCTGGATATGTTCTGAGTTGCTAGGAGCATGTTTGAGGGTGAAAGTCTGCAAGTCGCTGGTGTTGTACTAGCGCTCGGTATAGGGAGGTTGATGGAGTTAGATAAGTCCTGTGTTGTTGGAAGTTCGTTTGTTGGTGGAGGAGTGTACGACGTTGGTATTGTGCTGGCGAGGGTGTGGGATGTAGGAAGGCTGATGTCTTCTGTCTCATCCAATTCCTGGTTATTAGGTGGTACTACCCTCAATGCCAGTGTATGATCTACGTGATGGGCCTCGTGGTTCGGGAGTAGGGACGACTCTTCTCTTAGGCGCTGATAAAGTTCTTTGTTTGTCTGATAGGTAGACCTCTCAGTTCTTATAGTCGTGTTCTCTGGTACTGGCCTTACTAGACCAGTTAACTCTACTTGGTTAGGGTTTAGCGCATGATGGTTCCTGGTTCTATTTGCGCCTCTGTTGGTGACATCGTGAATATCTAGGGTGTCTACTGGTGGGGTTAGGAGAAGTTGATTACTCGGGTCGTCCATTGAGTCTTTTACCGATAGGAAAGTCTTGGCAACACTCTCTAGATCTCGATTTGCTGCTTGTATCAGCACCATTCCAGATTTATATATCGTGATGCTAAGTTCGGCTCTGCATCTTTCTGACGGTGAGGTTGACATTTTTAAGCCATGAGGAATGTTTTTCGTAGTTTTTATGGTAAGCATCCTAGTGAAGGCATTGCGCCATTTAGCTGTTCTGTATGTATAGAATATGAGGTCATTCATTTTCGTACCATTAGTTGCATTAAAGTATAGGTCTGCGAATAGTATGTCCGGGTTTTTCCTCATGTAGTCGTGTTTAAACTTCTTAGCTGCATTTTTAGTTAAATTATTGGGGTATTTTATACTCTGGGCACTCAAGCCAGCAGATTCTAGATATCTTTCGCTCATTTTTGCTCCGTTCTGCATGTATTGTGGTGCTTCTTTTTCCATTTTATTCCAGGTAGCCCCACTGCTGATGTTATTTATTGCTGCTTTTAATCCCCGATCTAGAATTGTGTAGTTATAGTTTTGCTGAGTAATACTGGATATAGCTTCTCTCTTCCATAATTATTCCTCATTTACCTCTAGTAGTTGTAGTTTCAGAGTGCTTAATAATTATTAGCCGGCTGACATTTGTTCTGCTCTATGTTGGGTGTAAAAGCTAATCCTTGTAAGATGGCTGCCGTTATGTTTGTTTTTATACAGGCAGGGAGGCCTTTTTCTCTTTCCACTTTTTTTCTCTGGTCCAGCTTCCCTTGTCGATTGGTCCCGATTCCCTGGCCCTCCTTTAATTAGTTAGATTGCTGTTGCCTTGTTTGTTGCATGTAGACTTGCAGAGATTTCGTTTTTCAATTAATTGCACCTAACTAGCAGAGTTCCGCTTTTCCCACAAGTGTGTGGATACTTGTGTCAGATCCTCTGGGTTATTTGTTAATTGTCCGCATTGGCCGCCATTTTAAGGTCAGGCGGGGCGGACTGCAGACTTTTTCTCGCTTTCCCTGATCACTTTTTCATGTTCTCTCTTGTAGTGTGGCGGGGGGGGGGCGAGGATGGGCGTTGGGGAGTAGCGCTGCAACAGCGCGGGTGCCTGTACCTCTTTGCTGCTGTGCTCGGTCTTTGGTCCCCGTCCTGGGTCCCGGTGAAGCCGCCTCAGCTTCCTCACGGATCGAACCTTGCTCGCATCGCCCTGAGAGTCTTCCGCTCTCTGCCTGCTCCGCCAATAGCCCCAAAGTGTCAGCCGATGTCGTCCCTGCCCGGGGGCCTCCGAGTCCAACACCCCTCTCGGTTCGGATGATGCAAGGCTGCCACGTCTCCTTTGGAGGTACTCTCTTATCCTATTTTCCGTTCCGTTTCCGTGTCCTGGGTCGACAGTCTTGGCGGTCTTGGGCTGCAGAGGGGGGGATATTCAGGGATTTATGCCAGGCTTGGCGATCCCAAATCCCGGAGCCCTTGCCTAGGACTCCTGGTCAGCGGCCATCTTGGTCATCCTTGCAAATTGCATCCTTGCAATCTTGCGTCCTTGCAAATTGCAAACCCTTTCGCTCACTCACTCATGACCAAAAACCACAGAGTCTATGTAAGTTTTAAAGCTTTATTAAAAGGAAAACATTTATTAAAATCAAGTTCATCATACAACATAAACGGTGGATTGAAAATTAAAAAGTGCTTAGTGATTTCACACATTAATTGTGGGCGAGCCCTCAACAGGTTGGAACTTCAAGTCTTCTTTGTGGTGCTGAATCGTTGCTGACTCCGTCCAAGTGATGATGATCTGATCTTGCTCTTGTTCTTAGAAGGGAAGCTTCTGTCTGTTATAAGAAAAATGGTGCGTGTTAAAAAGCAAGCATTCATCAGTTGTGCCAAAAAGTGTAGCAAGACATGTTACGGCTAAGCATAACTAAAAAACACCCTTCCCTGAAAAAAGGGCAATTTGTAGTTTAGACTAGAGAGTCACAAATTATTAAATGTGTTTGTGTAGTCGTAGTAACATTTTTTAATTCCTAGACAAAATACTAGGGAGTGGTGTATATGGCATCTAAGAATCTGAAATGTATTTTCTAGGCGGAACATCGGCACAGCCATCCACCGGTGCCGGGGCCAGCGCGGAGGTGGGCACTCCTGGGACGGAGGCGGTGCAACAGCCAGCGGGAACTGCTGTGGGGGATGCCACGGGAGTGGCGAGCGGTGGTAAGCTATTATATTCCTTACTTATTGAGATTGAAGACTGCAGAGTGTGCTTTCTGCACGGGTGTATATGGTGTACAGTACAAGTATACTTTACTGTTAAGAAGACTTACAAATTTAGAACTACGTTTTTATCAACCAGGTAGTAGCCTCCTCTAAATTGACTTCAACTCAGCTGTGAAAGTTTTATCGAGAAGCCAAGTCAGATCAGAGATGAACTTGATGGATGGGATGAACAAAAAAGGGAAAGAAGGGTGTAAGTAAGTGTGGAAGGACGAGCGGATTAAAAGTAATGATGACTGGCAAAGAATGATACGTGTTTTTTGATGCTGCCCGAGGTGGCTGGGAATATGATGCATGGCCGGTTGAAGGATGAAGCAAGGATGGGTGGGAGGAGAAAATGAAGAGGACCGCCTGGGTGGGTGAAACAGAAACTGTATGTATGCGCAATATATATTTTGGTTCAAATTCAAATGCAAGTCAAGCACGGATGCATGGCTTGCGGTTTCCAAAATAAAACGAAAATGTTGTTTTTCTGTGAGAAAAACTAAGGTTTGTCCAGTTGAGGCATTCAAAGTTTTCTGTGATTGCATTGCAGGTGCACTGCTCGCCTGCTCAGTGGCGGTGCTACTATGCTTACTTGTTTTCGATTTTGTGCCCATTTCATTGGCCTGAGTGATTATGTATGAGTGTACTTTACAGAACTGCGTAATACTAGACACTAAGGGGCAGATTTACAATTACTGGCGCATCCCTGCAAATTAGCAGTAATTACAGTAATTGTACGCCACGCCTCAACCACCCATGGTGCGCCGTATTTACAATGCGGCGCACCATGGGGCAAAAACAACACAGATACGTCACACATCTGTGCCGTAAAGGCGGCGCATTGCTGGAGTTGCGTCGCAAGCAGGACGCAGCTCCAGCAATGCTCTGGGGTACCCTATCTCTCCAATGCTGCGTCAAGCAGTACGTCTGCTTCAAGCAGGCGCAGGGTTTTGGTGCATCAATGGCCTAAAAGTGACTGAGATTTCACTCACCCACTTTTATGAGGCGTTCCTGCGCAGGAACGCCCTCCCTTGCACCGGAACGCCCCCTGATGGTGCAGGGCTTTACAACGTGATGCATCTCCCAGATGCGTCACATTGTTAATATACCCCGCACCATGGCGCCTCTTTTGCGCTGCCACTGCGTCACAAACGTCACGCAACGATGGAGCAAAAGAGCTGCAAGGGGCTTGTAAATCTGCCCCTAGAGACTCAAGTCCATTCCTTCCTTTGTACTCCTGCCACTAAGAAGAGATAGTGGTGGGGATTGAAAGTTTGAGTATATTATGACTGGTTATTTAGTTGGAAACGTTTTAGTGTTCTCACTGGTCTGCAATCACAATGGACTGTGTCTGTCACTTCGCGTGCTGCGGAATGCTGCCTGCCAGTCCTAGTCGAACCTTTTTGTAGTTGGTTTAGTGAGTTACATAACTTTCCAAGTAGACGGTCCGCAAATCCAGCAATACTAATATCCTAGTAGACCACATCAGCTAGGTCAATAAATTTAGTGCAATTGTTGTCTATTTCCCCGAAATAATTTGTTATAGTTTTTCTGAAATGTTTGATTTGGTTGACAAAAAGCATCCACGTTTGTGTCTTTCTTTCATGTTGTACATCAGCATCAGCACCCCCCAGGGGTAAGGGGACACAGGAGGAGGAAGCGGCGCCGGCAGAGAAGGGACAAGATCAGGAAGGCCAGGATCTGTCCGGAGAGGGCTCCTCTGCTGGCCCCAGTAAGTTTTCCTGTTAATATTAATATTTATACTTCCCTATCTTTTACAGCACCTATTTTTTACTAACGTTCCTCATTCGAATTTTTCTAAATCGTCTTTGATCTTCTTGTAGACTGTGTCTAAATTCTTATCCTGCCTCTACTATGAATCCCTGTGATACTACTAGATTATTATTAGTCTGTCTGTGTAGCTAACTAAGCTTGCACAGTTGGCAAAAGGTGTTCAACAAAACTCCCATTCTATTCATCAATAGCTCTATGCACTGAGTGCAGTCCTCTGGGTTGTCAATAATGTCTTTGGAAGTCTTCTAAATGTTTATGCTTTGACACTTCCCAACAATAAAATGTCAATGGCCACCAAGAAAGAATAAGATACTAGTTTACTTTTTGATTGAATAGGAGGACAATCCATACTACTACTGTTGCAGGGACTATTCTGCACAAACAGAACTATGGACACGAAATAGTGCATTGTTTATCAATTATAATAGGCGCAGTTAGACTTTCCACATACCTCAGTTATACCAGAATTTAAACCCCCAATCTCCTTACTGACTAGCTAGTGTGTCAGAGTCATTTAGCTCCCGAATTCATCAATGATTGATCCCCAATGATTATACAACCCAGGACATAAGACTACGGAGTCAGAGTGCCGACCTCTCAGAGCAACGGACTCATGCTTGCAAATTGCAAACCCTTTCGCTCACTCACTCATGACCAAAAACCACAGAGTCTATGTAAGTTTTAAAGCTTTATTAAAAGGAAAACATTTAATAAAATCAAGTTCATCATACAACATAAACGGTGGATTGAAAATTAAAAAGTGCTTAGTGATTTCACACATTAATTGTGGGCGAGCCCTCAACAGGTTGGAACTTCAAGTCTTCTTTGTGGTGCTGAATCGTTGCTGACTCCGTCCAAGTGATGATGATCTGATCTTGCTCTTGTTCTTAGAAGGGAAGCTTCTGTCTGTTATAAGAAAAATCGTGCGTGTTAAAAAGCAAGCATTCATCAGTTGTGCCAAAAAGTGTAGCAAGACATGTTACGGCTAAGCATAACTAAAAAACACCCTTCCCTGAAAAAAGGGCAATTTGTAGTTTAGACTAGAGAGTCACAAATTATTAAATGTGTTTGTGTAGTCGTAGTAACATTTTTTAATTCCTAGACAAAATACTAGGGAGTGGTGTATATGGCATCTAAGAATCTGAAATGTATTTTCTAGGCGGAACATCGGCACAGCCATCCACCGGTGCCGGGGCCAGCGCGGAGGTGGGCACTCCTGGGACGGAGGCGGTGCAACAGCCAGCGGGAACTGCTGTGGGGGATGCCACGGGAGTGACGGGCGGTGGTAAGCTATTATATTCCTTACTTATTGAGATTGAAGACTGCAGAGTGTGCTTTCTGCACGGGTGTATATGGTGTACAGTACAAGTATACTTTACTCTTAAGAAGACTTACAAATTTAGAACTACGTTTTTATCAACCAGGTAGTAGCCTTCTCTAAATTGACTTCAACTCAGCTGTGAAAGTTTTATCGAGAAGCCAAGTCAGATCAGAGATGAACTTGATGGATGGGATGAACAAAAAAGGGAAAGAAGGGTGTAAGTAAGTGTGGAAGGACGAGCGGGTTAAAAGTAATGATGACTGGCAAAGAATGATACGTGTTTTTTGATGCTGCCCGTGGTGGCTGGGAATATGATGCATGGCCGGTTGAAGGATGAAGCAAGGATGGGTGGGAGGAGAAAATGAAGAGGACCGCCTGGGTGGGTGAAACAGAAACTGTATGTGTGCGCAATATATATTTTGGTTCAAATTCAAATGCAAGTCAAGCACGGATGCATGGCTTGCGGTTTCCAAAATAAAACGAAAATGTTGTTTTTCTGTGAGAAAAACTAAGGTTTGTCCAGTTGAGGCATTAAGAAGAATGATTGACATTTACTTTGAATGGATGGATGCCTGGATCATGGTACTATCTGACTCATAGATAGCATATGTGGATGTAGACAGAGTAGACGGTCACTGGATGAAGTAAGTGTTACTTTGAAGAGCATGTAACACTACACCCGCACGTCCGTTCCAATGTAGCAAAGGCAAGGAAAAGAAGTTGTAATTTTTCCGAATACTACCATGAATAGTAGCAGTAGTTTGTATTGCAAGCACAGCATATATCCGGCGATTACGGGGGCCACTCACTACCTCTGTTAATAATTTTAGTACAACTCTGTCATTCATGTGTGGCCTATCAGTGATCACTCAATAAAAAACAAAGCACCTAAAGGTCTCCCATATGTAAGCAAATATCCTGTGAAGGGATAGATAATCATATTATTTATCTTCTTCATTTTCCTTTTCTAGTAGTCATTGGCACCGTAGGGTGAAAGTTAAATTAATTAAGCAGTAGCCCTTGTAAAAGAGTATTCTCAGTGCCACCCGTAATAGAAAAGTAAGAGCTTCACCACCTGCATGTACTGGACAGGTACAGTAACGCAAGTCTGTGTCATCATGGCTTGCGTCTGATTTTCTCGGGTGCAAGTTGACTGCGCTGGCATTATGCCGGCTTCCAGAAGTTTACGTACCAATTTCGCTAAACAAGAGAGAAGAAGAAGAATAAGACTGGTGTACTGGCATAGTCGACTCTAATGTAGTTAGTGCATATAGTGCTCGTAGAATTAATTCCTGGAACTCCCACTAATGTTAGAGCAGAGGCTGATGAAGTAGGAGGTTAGATAGATACAGGCCACAAATGTTATGTACTGTGCTTGCAAGTTGCTAGTTCTACTGTGACACAAGTTTCTGCTGAATTATTTTGTTTTAATCTTGAAGAGCATTGGTTACAGTATGTCTTTCTTTCTTCATATAGATGCTCCTTCCAAACTGACACGGAAGGAGCTGGCTAGACGGGCCCGGCAAAGGAAGCTGGAGGCGATTGTCGCCGAATATCGGCGACTGGTGGCCCAGGAGAAGAAGGACACGCAGTCGCAGTCCACCACAACATCCACCGCGACAGCTGCATCCTCCTCCGTGCTCCCTGGGTCAGCCAGTCAGCGCAAGCCTCCAGTGGTACGGAGCCGTGGTACCACAGCCACCCGCCACCGCCAAGCAGCCAAAAAATTAGCTGCCCCCCACAGCAGGTGCAAGGCCCGCATCCACCGCCTAACCCTCAGGGTGTCCAACCTTGAGCAGGAGATGGAGAGAATGAAGAGCCTGGTCAAGAAGAACCTCCGCGGGGAGCAACGGGCCCAGCTGGCCAAAGGACACCGCCAGTGGCAGAAGAGGAGGAGAGACTGTCCCTTGCCCCTTTTTTAAGGACTTTTGGGGGAGTGGGAATTGGGAGTTGGGTTTTTTCTTGGACTTTGGGGACTTTTTCACAGACATTCTTTGGGGTCAGGGAGGGGGGTGGGTCGGGTCTTGCGGGATAGTTTATTTTTGTTATGGATTTAAATAATTATTTACTTTCAACTTAAACATTGCATACGCGTTTTTACTGTTTTGCGGGGTTTGGGGGGTTAACTGTTCGTTTGTTTTCCTGAAACTTAACTGGCTGCTTGATTCAAATTGTCTAAGTAATCGCCCAAATGTTTACAAAAGTAAGTGCCACTCACAGAGTTAGTGAATTCAATTGTCCTACTACATTAGTAGTACTACCGCCAGTCTCTTCTCTCTCCTCCTACTCCATTATTCTTCCTCCCCCCCAAACGCTTATCTTACCTGTGATTTGTGTTTGAGAATAGGCCTAGGGCTAGGCACAGGACTGGCCGCATGTCAACTGGTGATGAAGGTTGGCAATCCTGGGCGGATGAAATGGTATCATTGTGGTGGTGGTAGTGGTGGTACACAGTGGCAGAAGCAGCATATGAAAAAAAAGAAAATTAAACTTTGAGTGGCCTGAGCTGATCATTACAACAGTACAATAGATAGCATAGTACACAAGAACAGTGCCATAATTTAACCTAACAAATGCTAAAGTTTCCAAAGTATACTAGTTGCCTGGAGTTTGGCTTCGGCTACTACAAGAAATAGTACTGAAGGTGAAGGGCACAGCAGTGTAATCATTCGCCACGTGTAGGAGGAGGATGTTTTCTGTTGCTTTGACCTTATCCTCCCCAGCAAGTGTGTGGACTTATTTTTGTAATTTACTCACACCTCAATGAAAACCACACAGCCCGGGGGAAGAGGGTTGGGGTTTGCAACTTGGATAGGAATGGGGTTTGTGGGGAAAGTTTTGTGGAGAGAGGACTAAAAAAAACAGCATGGACAAACAACACATCTTTGGATACAAAGCTATCCATAAATCTTTTAAGGGACATAAAGGAAGTGCTTGCACTACTGCATGCATGAAGTTGTTTGCTAAATGGATAGGTTACTGTAAAGTAAGTAGTACTTTCTACAATGCACTAACTATGAAGAAACAATGTGACAGTACAGGGCTGCAGTAATTACGCAATTTCACTTGCTTATCTGCCCTCAGAGAGAAGAACCACTTAGTACATTAAATTAGTTTACAAAATAGCAAAGAAAAAAGTATACATTGGCTGGAGGGATGAATTGAAGCAGAGAGCAAACAAAAGCACAGAGTCACACTCACAGAAGTTCACAGCAATAACATTACTTAAAAGATAAGTAGAAATGATGAGGATGGATACTGCAACTGTATGTTGTTGTAGTTGTCCTGTTGAATTTGGGAAGTTGCATGCATCCAGCCATTCCTCTTTCGCGGTACTCCTCCATTCCATCTGACGCTCCGCAGATCAATGTTGGGGACCAGAAGACACCTTGTCCACCGCCTGCCTGGCGGATGCTGAATTGCGGGTCGCTAAGCCTGAAGTCATCCTTTTTGGCATTGCACAGGGTAAAAGCTGGCCTGTAATTGTTGATGGAAAAACAGGAAGTGATATTAAAACACCACGGAGAAACAAATATAAGGTACGCTGTGTAGTGCAAAAAGAACACTTTCAGTTTCAGAGTCGACAGTATTACAAAACATACAAGCATCATTTCGAAAGTGCGTACTCATAGTCTCCTTTTCAAGGATAAATAAGTGTGTGCAAAATTTGCGTACCTTTCTCCTCAAGCTATGTGTAAAGTGTAAACAGCGATTTCAGAACCCTAACCATAACGCTAGCCCTAACTCTAACCCTAGGCCCTAACCCCCCTTTTTCACCATGGATTTTGTCCAAACCACTTGCGCCCGATATTAGACCATCCCCGAAATGCCCCCAGACCCGCCAACCCACCCGCAAAAAAGTAGAACCCCCCCAAACAGGCAAAAAGCAAAAATGCAAAATCTCACACTTAGAACATTTTCGGCCTTCCTTCAATTCTGTCCAAACGCGCTCTGCAGCTAGGCCATAACTCCCCTTTTCCACCATGGATTTCCTTAAAAACAAATGCAATCAAAATTAGACTGTGCCAGCAGTGCTCCCAGACCCCAAAACCCACCCCCAGAAACCTAGAACCCCCCCAAACAGCCCCCCAAAAAGAGGCAAGTGAGCAAAAACTGAAAAACTTTTTCACCATGGATTTTGTCCAAACCACTTGATTCCGATATTAGCACTTCCCAGCAATGCCCCAAGAGCCGCCAACCCACCCGCAAAAAAGCAGAACCCCCCCAAACAGGCAAAAAGCAAAAATGCAAAATCTCATACTTAGCAAAATTTAGGCCCAGTTCCCAATTCATTCCATGCGCGCTCTGCAGCTAGGCCCTAACTCCCCTTTCCAACCATGGATTTTCTTCAAACCACTTGCAACCAAAATTAGGCATGCCCAGCATTGCTCAAAGACCCCCCCCAAACACCAGGAACCCCCCCAAACAGCCCCCCGAAAACAGGCAAGTGAGCAAAAACTGAAAAACTTTTTCACCATGGATTTTGCCCAAACCACTTGATTCCGATATGAGACCTTCCCGGCAATGCCCCAAGAGCCGCCAACCCACCCGCAAAAAATCAAACCCCCCCCCCAAACAGGCAAAAAGCAAAAATGCAAAATCTCATACTTAGCAAAATTTAGGCCTAGTTCCCAAATCACTCCGTGCGCGCTCTGCAGCTAGGCCCTAACTCCCCTTTCCAACCATGGATTTTCTTCAAACCACTTGCAACCAAAATTAAGCATGCCCAGCATTGCTCAAAGACCCCCCCAAACCCCCAAACACCAGGAACCCCCCCAAACAGCCTCCCGAAAACAGGCAAGTGATTAAAAACGGAAAACCTTTTCACCATGGATTTTGTCCAAACCACTTGATTCCGATATTAGACCTTCCCAGCAATGCCCCAAGAGCAGCCGACCCACCCGCTAAAAAGTAGAACCCCCCAAACAGGAAAAAGCAAAAATGCAAAATCTCATACTAAGCAAAATTTAGGCCTACCGTATTTTCTGGCGTATAAGACGACTGGGCGTTGACTTGCAAGCACTGCTGTGCATGCAGAAAAAGCTTAAGCAAGGCAGAGTCAGAAAACAAGATGACATGAGGTCATGTCAAAGCCAATAATTCTCATCAATGTACAAAACAATGCACAATTGTGCACAACTGCTGATATATGCACATACGTCATCTCTCCATGTCCTATAGCATCACATACTTCATCTCTCAATGTGCATCACTGCCCACAACACTGCACTTCTAGACTAAAAAGTACATACCACACCTCTCTCCCCCACTCACGCACATCTCACACGTTCTGTTCTTGGCAGGGCTCTCCTTCTCCGTGATACCTCCCACTGAAAGACTGCAAGATTACAAGAACAAAACTTTTTAGAGAAATAGGTATATGCAGGACCGTCATACATTCAGGCTAGAATAAAATAACACACTAAAGTCAATTAAAATAATGGTAGTCAAAAGTTATCACAGGGTGTCAGACCACAAGAGTGCCTCTAGCACTACAGATGGAACTGCTGACTACTTGTTGGCCCGTTTCCTTTCCAAAAGGAAGTCGGTCGGACCCGCATCCGACAGGCATTGTAATAGGGCCCTTAATGTAGCTTACCACACTATACCCCCGCAAACCTAGGAGCTCACATTTAAAATATAACTAAAATTAATTAATTATAACACAATTGACAGCATTATTATCTAATTAAATATTAATTGATAAAGAAATACATTACTATTTAATCATTATTCATGAATTAATTAATTAATGATTATGTACTAATTAATTTATTAATTCATAATTAACTTTACTCCCAAAACCCCTATACAACCACCAACCCACACCTAACAAATAGCTTTACAATTATTATAATTACACAATTTATATAATCAATAATCAATAATAACTGAATAGGTAAATAATTAATATTTAAATCCCAACCTACACCCCTACAAACCTAGCAACATGTTACAACAATATAAATTACTATTAAAATTCAATTTAAAATTATAAATCACTTAAGATCGCAAGCTATGTTTAAAAATATTATTAACAATTACACACAAAAAATAACCCAACAAAATAGTAATATTCAATCTAACACACATAAAGATAATTAAAAAACAAAATTATATTATTAAAAACGATACTTCTGAAAAAACGATATTTCTGCAGCATGATATTTTTGTCACAATATTTTTTGCTGCTATTTCTGCCTCCAATGTTTCCAACTCAAGATTTAATCCAAACACTGCTGTGTAGGGGTACAGTTCTAGAATGGTTAGAATCATGGCTTGCTAAAGTCAATGATTAATTTGGGGGGGTAGTAGTTATTTTCTTTTATGTTATGTTATGAAACTTATAAAGCGCACTGCTACCCTAGGGTGTCCTGGCGCTGAGTCCTAGTTACCTGGGGAAGACCATGAGCTGGTTATTTGGAAAAAAGCCAGGTTTTTAACCCCTTCCGAAAGGAAATGAGGTCTAAGGCATCTCTGAGGTGGAACGGGAGCTCATTCCAGGCTTTGGAGGCACAGTGAAGGAAGCTACGGCCTCCCCAGTTAGTTTTCTTAAATCTAGGCGTCTGTACTAGCTTAGACCCGGAGGAGCGCAGAGCTCTGCCAGGGACATACCAGTTGAGCCTCTGTCTTAGAAACTCCGGCCCAATTCCATTCACTGCCTTAAAGACCACGACGAGCGCCTTAAATCATGATCTGAGTGGAATTGGGAGCCAGTGTAACCTCCTCAGCTCTCCTCTCACAGAGGTAAACCTAGCAGTGTCAGACAGTAGTCTGACTGCTGCGTTCTGCACCAATTGCAGCGTGTACACATGTTGTTTCTGTGCATTAAGATAAAGGCTGTTGCAATAATCCAAGCGGGGCAGAACTAGAGCCGTGACAACCGTCCTGAGGTTGCTGTCTGAGAAGAAGAGCTTGATTTTTTTAATTATCCTGAGAACCATAAAACAGGCAGAGGTTACCTGATTCACTTGGCCCCCCATGGTAAGTTTATTGTCCACCATGACTCCCAGATTCCTGGCTTTCCGAAAGGGTGTAGGACAGAATCCCAGCCCTCCGGCCACCAATGCGGTGTCCAAACCCAGGGATTGTTGCCAAACTGTAACACCTCAGTTTTTGCTGAATTGAGCTTTAAACAATTAGATGCCATCCAGATGGAAATAGAGCACATACACTTTTGAAACCTGTCTTTATTTTTTATATGGTTTAAGGTCATAATAAGTGCTGCTTTGTTTATTTGCTAGCAGGGCAGAGTATTTGTGTTTTGATATTCACCATGTAGGTGTATATCTGAGTAAAAGGTTTGGGACATAATTTGAAGGTCCCATCCATCATACAGGTTTTCATTTAGTATGTTTTATTAAGTTGTCTGATGTAGAGAATGGACAAGTTACTTATCTTCGGTAACGATGTATCTGGTAGAAACACAGTCTAGCCACAGATTCCTTAACTTAGAATATCCCCAGACGTCAGAATAGATCCGGAAAACATTTTCTCCAGCAGTACCTCTGCACGGCACGGGGGCGGCGTCGCCCGGCTCAGTCCTGACATCGTCCACGGAAGTGACGTCAATGGAGCCATATAAGACCCTCCCGCGTGCTGACGTCAGTTTTCTATAGTGAAACATTTCAGAGCTACAACGCTGAGCCACGACAAAAACTGTGAGAGTATGAGAACAGTGTGTCAAAAAACAAAAACCTTTGAAACAACAATGATAAAAGAAATCATAAAATGAGAAACAACACCATGCTGAAAGAGACTCAGCACTTGAAGGGACTGAAGGGAGTGAACAGAGCACCTGCCCCAGCAAAAGCCCCATCAAAGCGAAGAGCCATGCCCCCCTAAGATGCAACGGCAGTGGAACGAATGGCATGACAAATGAAGGACAGTTGCAACCACAGGATGGAACTGTATCAAAAACAGTCTGGAACCACAGGATGTAACTGTAAAGGACCACAAGACTGGGACAACATGTTTCATGGCAAGTGACCAGAAGTCAACAACAACATAAAATGTTCACCATACCCCCCCAAATTGAGCTATGAACTGTAGCATAGTCAAATAGAATCTCAACCCAATTGACTGCAGCATAGACAAGGATCCCAAAGAAATAGGGAGAAACAAATGAGGGCGGAGGGAGGGTAGGAATACATGAGGATTTCCACGTTGGAAGAACCCACTTGGTGAAGCATTTAAAGGCACAGAACCCTAGGCACCCAAAAACGAGAATTGGTGGATAGTCAATGTGCTCAAAACAGAATGACACACACTGTCCTGGAGGTAGGTGACTAGAGCACCCCTCAGGAAGACAAAGGCCACCTGTAATGAGGTGAGGTGGTGGAACCCTACCTGGAAAGGTCCTCCCAGAGCAGGGAGGATGGGTGGGCATTAAGGTATCTGTGGCTAGACTGTGTCTCTACCAGATGCATCGTTACCAAAGGTAAGTAACTTGTCCATCTGACAGAGACATCTAGCCACAGACTCCTTAACTTAGAATAGATACCAAAGCCATACCCCATTGGAGGAGGGTCTGCGACCGAAACCCTCCAAGTTCCAAGAGAACTTATCTATCAAGAACATTGGCTAATCATGGTCGGAACAGCAGTGCCAGTGCGGCCGACACCAGACCAATGAAGCGCCCTGTAAGGGAACATGAACAAAGACAAGCAAAGGAAACATTTAAAACAAGGGGGAACTCGAAGAGCATGCCCTAGATAAAAGGAAGTTGAACAATAGGTACCAAAGGCACTGGTGTGAAGCATAGAAGAACACAACAGTGTAAAAAAAAAAACTAAAGCGACAGCATCCCCCCTGATGGGGACAGAACCCTGGCCCCCACGAGACAGGTGGGACACTGACCACTGCACAAATGAGGAAGGAGTGGGAAATACACTGACAGAAGTCTATCAGAAAAAGTATATACAGTGAGTCAGAAACATCTGCAGAGGCCAGGAACGGAAGGACCAGAACCCCTGCGCATAATAATAATCAAAAGGACCAAAGTCCGTGCCAGGGAAGTGCATACGGAAATAGGGTACAAGGAAACACACAGCAGAAATGCCGCTGGCGGAAACTCCACTGCCCATTGGTGAAAACCCCACAGGGTCCGAGCCATGAGAGAAGACATAAACATTCCCCCCAGACCAAGAATTGAGAGCAGAACGCAGCCAAGGCGTGGGAGTAATGTAATCCGCCGGCACCCTGTGACAGCGAATGTATTCTGTGTGTACACACATGTTGAAGCCACACAGAGCGTAGAAGAAATTGTTCTGGGACGGAACAGAGAAATAAGCTACCAAGGGAAACGTGCCTACATATCAGACGGGCAACGCAGGCAGAAAAAACACAGCAAAAGCTGAAAGAGCACGTTGGGAAGAGCCAGACATGGCCAAAAAAACAACAACAACTATGAGGGGTAGTGTGTCTCCAAAGAGACAAGAAAGAGCCGTGGACTACAACACATAGCGGGAATGTCTTCCAACAGCAGGAAGAGCATCAACAAAAGAGAAGTATCCCAGGAACACTCCGCAGAAGCAGGTGAAACTTCCCATGCCAGGAAGAGCAGCTATACAATAGCCAACAAGTACCCCACATAGGGTATAGCACATCCCTATAAAAAACAAGGGGCGCCTCTTGAGCCAAGCTCTTAGGCATAGGGCTAAAAAAGAGAAGCATAAACAGATAGCCAGCTGTAACAAAAGAAGGACAAGAAGGCAAAAGGCTGCGCAGTCTGTCTGGGCAATAACGTCTTGAAGCAAGAGATAGAGCAGTGACAATGCTGCAAAGAAAAGCCAAAGTCCACAACAAGGAATACAAACCATGGAACGCATGAGTCAGCATGTCTGTCGAACAAGGTAACCCCATCATAGGGCAGATCCCTAAGACTGTCCTGGACGTAGGTAGGGAAACAGCCGTCGCACAGCCAGGCGTGGCAATGCAAAGCAACTGACGGGCCATAGCTCGATCCACCGAATCAGTGGGGTCCATGACTGACCAAATGGAAAATGGTGCCATTTCTCGGCCATCCCGAAGCAACCATTCCTGGTCAGTCCGAGGACCCTCCGGAAGAGAGGGAAGGAGGCGCTCAACCAAGTCCCAAAGGGAAGAAGTAGCCCATACAAGCACGTAAGACTTGACAGGGATCTAAGGCCTGCACTGGGGGACACAAAGATATGGCGGTCACACAACTCCAACCATCGACACTCCCAAATGGGAGTGAGTAACGGAGGAGGGACAGAAGGCAGCGAGATTCACCAGCCCTTGAGCCATAAGGTGGAGGGACAAACAATCAGGGTCATCTGGAGCAGGGCGTTGTCGATGTGTTCTGTTCTGCGTGCCTGACCGCGCCGAGTGTGGGTGTAGGTTCCGAGAGGGATTGGCCACGCGCTGACCGGGTACTTACCTAGAAGCACAGGTCCCACAAGAACAGTCTGCGGGGATCTTTCTCAGGTTCTGAGGGGCTGATTTCCACGCAGGACCAACGGCCTGCCCTGGTTACTGACCCCTCAGGTTGTATACTGCATACACTGGAAGCCCACTTTGGGCACCTTATTAGTTTATGAGCACAATTAGGTCCTGAAGAATTGCCAATAGGGCATGAAACATGTTGACCACAGGTGAGGGTTGTACGAGGCCGAACTACATCGACTTTGTGTCTCGGACTCTCGGTACCCCTCCTTTCACTATTTTAATAAGGCTGTTAGCCACGTGAATAAAGTTGTCTTAGTGGAGTAAACTAACCTTTTTTAACACTCCCCTTCATGCTCACTACTTCACCTTCTTAGGCCCCTCATACGCACTCAACCACGGCAAGGAACAAAAGAACTCCATAAAAGCGTAGCACTTTGTGCTACCCGTCAGGCATTGCAGCGCCGGCTTGACGTAGGAGCAGGAAGCCGTTGATGAGGCAAGACAACCATCTTGCGGGATGAAAATAAGTCATCCAGCTAATTAGTTGTGTGAGGCTTCCTAGTTCCAATAAGGGATCCCCTTGGTTCCCTGACTATCGATTACACATCCATCCATAGAGAGAGAGACTACTATGCCACACTAACATGATCTCTTGGGGAACTCTGTACATTACTTGGTTATACGTTGTCGATGTGCAACAGTATGATTCACTAGGTACCCCGAAGAGGGCCTCGCCCAAGCCCCCAGAAGAACATTGTACAACAACTCACCAAAGGGAAACAGGGGCTCCACTTCCACCGTGCCCTGGTGGAGTAAATCCAGCAAGGGATCCGAGGGCAGAGAGACTGAGGGTGGCTGCATTTGTAAAATGTCGGTAGCCCTGCGAACTGCCCTCGCAAAAGCCGCACTAGCCACCGTGGCTATTCGAGGAGGCGACAACAGGTTATCCATAGAGGACGGCATGAGGCTAATCTTGCCACCAACATGTGGGGGCTCTACAGCCTGAGGACATCCAAAGCCCTGCCAGTGCATGGGGGTCCCGCCCAGAAGGACAGCAAAACAACCCTGGGGGTGGTGAATTCACAGTGGCTTCCTCAGATTCGGCCACCACATCTTCCACTAACCGATGAACGGCGGGGGATGGCAACAGCATTGTTCGGTGTTGAGGTGGATTTGTCTCAACATCAATGAACCCTGAAGGAGCCTCGCCTGTACGGCATCGTACTGGCGTTGTCATGACCTCCACTGAGGTGGGAGCCTGCGGAGAGGAATGAAGTCGACTCGGACTGCGCTGCAGCCTCAGCTGGCATCCGTGCAGGGAGCCTCACAGGGCTGTGCGGAGACGACATGGAAGGCTTGGACGTGCGAGTAGCATGCCCCTCTGGGCTGTGTCCTGACGCCACAGCGACTCCGGAACTGTAGTCAGCATGCTCGACCGGTGCTGAGGGAGAACCCGCCGGCAAAATCCTGATCTGAGCCCCTACACCCTCTATGGGGTCTAAAGGCGTGCCAGGGAGAGGGGGTGACACAAAGAGGGCAAGTAAGGCCCTAGAATAGGCCTCCATCTGGGCCCGAGTTGCCCCAGCTTTTTCTTGTGCTTACCTGCGGTAGGAGAGTGACATCCATGGGAAAGACCCCGCGACCTGTCCCGAACTGCCCCCCCCCTGCACGAGAAGGAGACCGGCTGCGTCATTACCGCAGGGACTTTGGTTTCAGCCGTCGGCAGGCATCGCACTCCTTGGAGTCGTGGTGTTCTCCCAAGCACCACATACAGATCGCGTGTGGATCCGTCGCCAACATCTGCCATGTACAGGATTCACACGCTTTGAAGCTCAAAGGCATCACACACTGTTCCCGGTCTCCAAAAGGCATAGAGCAAGCCTGAAAAACAAAAACAGGCCAGAAGCAACTGCTTCTCCGGTTCCACGTTGGGATGTGGAAAAGAAGAATAACTGTCGTCAGTACGCCGGGGTGAGGGGATCTTATATAGCTCCTTTGAAGTTTTTTCCTGTGGACGACGTCAGAACGGAGCCAGGCGACGATGCCCCCCTGGCGTGCAGAGGTACTGCTGGGGATTTTTTTTCCGGATCCAGTCTGACGCCTGGGGATATTTTAAGTTAAGGAATCTGCTGCTAGATGTCTCTGTCAGATATTAGGATTTGTTTCTCATTATTTAGGTTGTAATGTAAAAGGAATCATTAACATGCATGGAGTCAGTTACTACATTTTATTGGTGACGAGGATGGGATGCGAACCCACGCGTGCTCGTCGCCAATAAAATGTAGTAACTGACTCCATGCATGTTAATGATTTCCAGGAGGATTTATTGAAGTTAGATGGAAGATCAGTAGTACAATAGTAATCAGCCCCACCAGGAGCAGCCAGCAAGGCGCTCAGCCCTTCTCCAACGTTTTATCACTCCAACATGAAACAACAAGAATCTCGCGTTGAAAGAATTATTTTCCTCCAATATGTCACCGGGTGATATACATGTACTTTTCTTTGTCATTATTGACGCTATGTAGCATTTAATTCTACTCGTTCCAACTTGAAGACTGAACGATGGTTTAGACTGGTTTGCCGGAGCGTTCGACAATTAACACTATGTGTTGTGACTCATTTTGTGAAGGAGAATGGAAGTCCTGACTTAACAGCAAGTACGATCTAGGATGAAAGTACTGGGTTGTTCTTCATTTCGGAGCTTATTTACATCACTTTGGATTCATTCATTCTACTGGACATTTTCCGCGTAAAGAGCATTATTTCTCAATTTTGTAATTCCTTACAGCCAGATTCATGAAGCCAAATTGCGATCGTAATAGCTGCGAAATAGCAATTGCGATCGCAATTTGAAGAAAAGCAATTCTTGATAATGAAAACTCTAAAATTGCGAATTCGCTAAAGAAAAATTGCGATATCGCAAAGTAATTCGCAGAATCCAGGAAGAAGGCCATTAGCGAATCGGAAATTGCGAGAAACCATGGATTCTGCGAATTGATTTGCGAAATCGCTAATTAATCGCTATCGCTATTCAAGAAAAATCACTAAATGCGAAAAACCCGAAAATCGCTATTAGCGACGCGCAATTTAAGGAGAACCCAAACCAGGTGGTAACCATTAAGGAAAAAAACCCAAAAAACTTTAACAAACTACCAACAGGTGCAGGCCTGACCCAACACACTTAAGGACACGCAGCTGGAGCATGAGGACTCTCACAATGCCAGGACTCTACATGGTGGTCAGGCGGCGAAGGCTACAGCGAGCAGCAGCCAACAGACGCAGGATCCAGGAGCGAATATTCCGCCAGCGGGTCACCCTTCTGGGCCAAACTGATGAGCAAATTTACTCTAAGTACCGCCTGAATGGGGCAATGATCATCAAGCTGATCCGGGACCTTGACCCCCTGATGCAGCACCCAACAAGGAGGACCAATGCCGTGCCCATCCATGTCCAGGTCTTGTGCAGCCTGCACCTACTGGCCTCCGGAAGCTTCCAGGGGATAGTCGCTGTTGCAGGGGAGATATCCCAGCCCACCATGTCCCGCTGCCTAAGAAGTTTCCTGGAGGTAATGCTGACCCGGCTACACCACTACATCTCATTCCCGACCACCCAACAGGACTTGAATGACTCCAAGCTTCAGTTCTACAACATCGCGCAATTCCCACATGTAATAGGATGCTTTGACTGTACCCACATCCACATCTGCCCACCAGCACAAACGGAATACATGTACCGTCACCGCAAGTCCTACCACTCCCTCAATATCCAGATGGTGTGCAACGCCAAGACTATCATCACGGACATAGTGGCACAATATCCGGGGAGCACACATGACTCCTTCCTATTCCGGCACAGCGGCATGCACACACGACTAGCCAGGGGAGACTTTGGCGAAGGACACCTACTAGGTAAGTACACATGCCCCCAAATAGTATTCTGTGATCATGTATCTGCGCAGAACAGGCACTCACCCTGTGCTTCTTTCCTTCAGGTGACAGCGCCTACGGTCTCTGTGAGTACCTCCTCACCCCATACCTCAACCCTGCCACACCACAGCAACGGCGTTACAATGCTGTACACATACCCACAAGAAATTGCATTGAGAGGACATTTGGCCTTTGAAGAGGCATTTCCGCATACTTCACAAGACTGGTGGGGCCATCAAATACACGCCTGAGGTCTGCTGCCGCATCGTGGCCGTGTGTGCAATACTTCACAACATTGCTACCAAGCGCAGGATACCAGTGGAGATATCTGGCAGTGAGTTCAAGTTCAAGTTCAAGTTCCAAAATTTGTATAGCGCACTACTCACCCAGAGGGTCTCAAGGCGCTTGAGGGGGGGAGGTGCTTTACTTATCAAATATCCAAGTTTTTAGTTGCTTTCTGAAGGAGAGGTGGTTCTGTGTAAGGCGAAGGTGGGTGGGGAGAGAGTTCCAGGTTTTGGCCGCTAAGTAAGAGAAGGACCTTCCTCCCATGGTGGATCTGTGGATGCGTGGAATAGCGGCGAGGGCTTGATTGGACGATCATAGTTGGCGGGAGGGGGTGTAGAAGGAAAGTCGCGTGTTGAGGCATTCGGGTCCTAGGTCGTAGAGAGCTTTGTGTGCGTGGGTGAGGAGACGAATGTTATTCTCTTGTTGACAGGGAGCCAGTGGAGGTCTTTGAGGTGGCCGGAAATGTGTGCTTGTCGAGGGATGTCCAATATGAGTCTGGCTGAGACGTTTTGGATGCGTTGGAGTTTTTTCTGTAGTTTGGCTGTGGTTCCGGAATACAGGGTGTTTCCGTAATCCAGTCTGCTTGTGACCAGTGCGTGGGTGACCGTCTTTCTTGTTTCGGTGGGGATTCAACGGAAGATTTTTTTGAGCATGCGTAGGATGTTGAAGCATGATGAAGAGACGGCGTTGACTTGTCTGGTCATCGAGAGGGAGGAGTCAAGGATGAAGCCCAGGTTACGTGCGTGGTCCGTGGGTATGGGTGCGGTTCCCAGGGCCGGTGGCCACCATGAGTCGTCCCAGGCAGAGGGGGATGGCCCTAAGATGAGGACTTCCGTTTTGTCCGAGTTTAATTTTAAACGGCTGTTTTTCATCCACTCGGCTACTTCTTTCATTCCATTGTGTAAGTTGGTTTTGGCGGTGTTTGGGTCTTTGGTGAGGGAGAGGATTAACTGGGTGTCGTCTGCGTACGAGATGATGTTGAGGTTGTGTTGGCATGCGATGGATGCCAGGGGACTCATGTATACGTTGAAGAGGGTGGGGCTGAGTGATGAACCTTGCGGTACGCCGCAGATGACTTCGGTGGCCTCTGATTTGAAAGGGGGGAGGCGGACTCTCTGTGTTCTTCCGGCGAGGAACGAGGTGATCCATTCCAGTGCTTTTCCTTGTATTCCAACATTGCTGAGGTGTTGTATGAGGGTGCTATGACAGACTGTGTCGAAGGCTGCGGAGAGGTCAAGTAAGATGAGGGCAGCTGTTTCTCCGTTGTCCAGTAGTGTTCGAATGTCGTCTGTTACTGCGATGAGGGAGGTCTCGGTGCTGTGTTTGGCTCGGAAGCCGGACTGTGAAGGGTCGAGGGATTTGTTGGATTCGAGGAAGGCGGCGAGCTGGCTATTGACGGCTTTCTCAATGACTTTGGCAGGGAATGGGAGGAGCGAGATGGGGCGGTAGTTCTTAAGTTCGGTGGGGTCTGCTGTGGGTTTCTTCAGAAGGGCGCTGAGTTCGGCGTGTTTCCAGTTTTCCGGGAAGGTAGCGGTGTTGAAGGAACAGTTGATGACATCGTGGAGATGGGGTGCGATGATGGAGTCTACTTTGTTGAAGATGTGGTGGGGACATGGGTCGGTTGGTGATCCTGAGTGGATGGAGTTCATCAGGCGGATGGTGTTGTCGGTGGTGATTGGGTTCCAGGCGCAGAGGTTGTTAGTGGGTGAAGTGGACTGGTCTTCGGACTGGTTTTCAAAGCTGTTATGTATTTCGGCTATTTTGTTGTGGAAGAATGAGGATAGGGAGTCGCAGAGGTCTTGGGAGGGAGTGATGTCGTTGGTGTCGGCGGTGGGGTTAGTAAATTCTTTGACGATGTTGAATAGTTCCTTGCTGTTTCGGGCATTGTTGTCTAGTCTATTCTTGAATGCTGATTTCTTGGTGGAACGGATCAATTGGTGGTGTTTGCGGGTGGCGTTCTTGAAGGTGGCTAGGTTGTCAGTGGTTGGGTTTTTTCTCCAGGTTTTCTCTAGAGTACGCCAGAACTTCTTGGATTTCTTAAGATCCTTGTTGAACCAGGGGGCTTTTTTGCTGCTTTGCTTGATTAGATGGTTTTTCAAGGGTGCTAGTTCGTCGGCGCTGTTGGTGATCCATTGTGTGAGGTTAGTGGCTGCTTGGTTTGGGTCCGATGATTTGGCAGGGGGGTTTTGGTGAAGTGATGTGAGGAGCTGGTCGGTGGTGATTTTGTTCCAGTTTCTTCGAGGAATGGGTTGTTGGGGGTTGTGGGTCGTGGTCTTTTTGTAGTTGAAGTGAACGCAGCTGTGGTCCGTCCAATGGAGAGCTGTGGTGTGATCGAAGGAGATGTGCTTGCTGGAGGTGAAGATAGGGTCGAGCGTGTGTCCGGCAGAGTGGGTGGGGGTGTCGACGAGTTGTTTGAGTCCGAGATTGGCTAGGTTGTCCAGAAGAGTGGTGGTGTTGTTATCGTTTTTCTTTTCCAGGTGGAAGTTGAGGTCTCCCAGTAGAATGTAGTCCTCGGAGGGGAGGGCGTGAGGGGTGATGAAGTCGGTGATGTCTTCTCTGAATTGTGTGCGGGGTCCGGGTGGTCTATAGATGAGGGTGCCTCTGAGTGTGGTTTTGCGGTCGGTGTGAATCTGGAAGTTCAGGTGTTCGGCGGTAGCGAGGTTATCGTCGGAACTGGTCGTGATGCGGATGGTGTTCTTATGGACGATGGCGATGCCTCCTCCTGTTTGGTTGGTGCGATCTTTCCGGATAATCTTGTAGACGTCCGGGATGGCTATGGCGATGTCGGGCGCTGATGAGGCGTTCATCCATGTTTCTGTAAGGAAGGCGACGTCCGGCGAAGTGGTGTCGAGTAGGTTCCAGAGTTCAATGGAGTGTCTGTGGACTGAGCGGGTGTTGAGTAGGATGCATTTTAGGTGGTTGGTGTCGGGGCTTTTCTTGGAGTTTGTGGGTTTGGTGTGGGTCTTGATGCTGTCGAACTTGCAGGAGTGGCAGGTGAGGGGTCCATGGGAGAGTCCTGGGGCGGCTTGGTAGCAGTTTGGGAGTCTGCCGGCGTTAAGGGCAGAGAGGGTTGCAGAGTCGTATGTTATGCGGGTGGAGTAGGAAGGGCGGGAGGCAGGGGGTCTGGCGCTAGGCGCAATCCAGGCGCGGACGGGCGTAGATGGGCTTACCTTTGGCGCACCTTCGGTGCGCATTGGGGCGCGACCGCTGCGCGTGAACGCTGCGCGCAAAAGCATCTGACATATGCTGGTAGTGGGAGGGGAGGGGCGAGGGAGGAGCAGCTGGGAGGCGTGAGCGGGGTGGAGATCCGGGCAGAGAATCACAACAACAACAACAAAATGGCAGCAAGCCAAAATCGAAACAGGATTGGGGCACAATCACAAAAAGCGCGATGCAAATGGCAGTGGCACCGGCACAATCAGGCAACAATGATTTCTTCAGGCAGCACAGCACAATTGACAGGAATGTAAAGCGCACTTTGGCAGTCTCGCTCTATGAAATAATTATGATTAGCGATTAATTAAACAGTCAGGCAATCTAGCGCTACGATATGATATTGAAATCGATCTGGCAATAACAATAGTGGGAGCAAGGCGAGGTAGCAGGCAGCAGTTTGGCAGTATAGCGCTACGATACCAGGTAGAGCAGGGGAGCAGCGTGAGGAGCGGCCGCTTCTGATGGGAACAGGGCGGTCACAGCGCTACAAATGGGAGAGCGGGGCTAACAGTATCAGTGGGAGGGAGGAGCAGCTGGGAGGCGTGAGCGGGGTGGAGATCCGGGCAGGGAATCACAACAACAACAACAAAATGGCAGCAAGCCAAAATCGAAACAGGATTGGGGCACAATCACCAACGGAGTCGGAAGGGGACAACCGCCGACCTCCACATGTGCATCATGCACGCGGGGAAAATCCTGCAGAAGGACACAGGCGCCACAACCACCTCACTATTAACTGTTTCTAGAGCACCCATTCCCCTCACACAACACTGCACTCACGCATGACAAATGTAATAATGACATGAGTTGGAGTTAAGTGAGACCATACATTTTTATTGTTAATTAACAATAATGTGGCCTTTGATTTCCTTGGTGTCACCTGAGGACAGTATTGCTTCATACCTCCCCATGCAGGGGTAGAGGGCTTGCTTAGGTGTCCAGCACGGCCCCACAGACAGTGTTCAAGGTGTCACTGGCGCCTACGTCCAGATGCACCAAGTCGTCTCTCAGGGTCTTGAGGGACGGTGTTGGCCTGTGATCCTGCTGTGGGCCTGCTGCTGCGGTGGCGTGCAGGCACTGGCGGCAAGGACATGCTGCTGTTGGTCGACGCGACCTCGCTGCCATCGTCACCCCCCCTGGTTCACCATGGGCAGTGGGCTGCTTGCTGAGCACTGCTGCTGTCAGCTGAGCACTGCTGCTGTCAGCTGTTCAAGTGACCTAGCCACATCCAGGCTACACTGTACCATTTGCCCCTGCATGGCAAGGGATCTGCGTAATAGTTGCGATGTAGCATTGCCTACTAAGTGGTTTGACCTGGTGTAGGCCGACAGGCGGGCAAGTAGTTGGCGGTGGCAGCGGCGGGTCAGGTCCTGCTGGGCTATCAGCAGCTGACTGTTTTCACGGACAGCTGCGGTCATCTGTCCGACATTGTTGGCAGTCTTCTGCAGCTGAACATGTATCGCTGCCAGGTGACGCGCCTGTGTTTGGTGCACCGCCAGCATGAGGCGTTCAATGGCCAGGCCAGGATCAGGTAGATGGAGTGCCCTGCCCGTGCCTATTGAGGCTTGACGCTGCTGGCGCCTCAGTCCGCTGGACTGGGATCTTGCTCCGGCTGTGCGCCTCGTCTGCCTCCTAGCCGCTGGTGGTGTGGCCTGTACAACTGCCATGGGTGTCTGTTGGGGCGGTGGCTGGACACCTGTGGCTGCAGGGGTGGCCCTGTCCACACGGGGTGGTGGTGGTGGAATCACTGCAGGTGGCTGGGATGGACCTGGTTGTTGGTCAGATTGGCCCTCACCCTCAGTGTCCTCCGGTAACTCCTCAATATGCAGGGCCTCGCTGTCAGTGCTGGGTTGGTCGGCAGCACCTGTGATGTAAAAGGGTGCATGATTAATGATATGTATCTTGCACATGAGATGTTGCTACATGCATGCAGGCTTGCTTTCCCTGACTGGCTTTTGTAATTACTTTGATTTGACAGGTCTGGCTGTGTTGGGCTATCTGGGGAATTATGATTACACTGCAACTACCACAATGCATTGGGGCATTTCAGGTGTGCATGGCCTGCATTACTGGGGATGTCATATTGCTAGCTCAGGAGTCATGGGCATTGTTAGGGCACGGGGTCGCAGTCGCATGGCACTTACCTTGTGATTGTTGGCTGGGTCGGGACGAGTCCAGCTTAGTGACACCGACGCAGGCTTCTGGTGTGAGGGTGTCCTCAACAAGGTTCTCCAATGGAGTGTTGGGTGTGGCAATTGGATCCCCTCCACCGGTGGCAACTTGCTCCCCAAGCCTCTCCGCAATGCACTCCTTTGCACGACCTCTCCGGTCGTACCAGCGCTTCTTTAAGTCGTCGATTGACCGCTGGGTCACCCCGACTGCATTTACTTTCACGTGGATGCGCAGCCAGATCCGGCGCTTGTCTGCCTCTGGCACCCTCCGGGAGTCCTTACCGAAGAGGCGTCCATGGTCATTACAGACCCCCTCTATGAGGTACTCAAGTTCTTGTTCAGAGAACTTTAATTTTCTCTTCCTGTCTTGGCCACTGCTCCCTGCTGCTTCCTGGGACATGTTGGTGGTATCTGTCCTGCTGGGGTGCTGCAAAATCACTGTAGTTGAGCTCTTCACAATGCTGGTTCCTCTGTCTGGCTCAGTGATCTGTTTGTGGGAGGGAAAAGCCTACTTCCTGGTTGTGATGTCATCAATGGGCTCGAAATGCGACTTCCCGTTTTTGCGATCTTTCAGTTAGCGAGATCGCAAATTGCGATTTCGCTAATTGCGAGATCGCAATTTCAACATGGGAAACGGGCGATTCTGCGAAATGTAAGCGATTGTAGCACAATCGCAATCGGAAATTGCGGCCGATTGCGATTCGCTTTTTTAAATCGCATTTCTTCATGAATGCCATTCTGCGATTTTCAAATTGCGATTCGCTATTTTTCGCTATTTGAAATTCACAGAATGGCACTTTGATGAATCTATATGTTAGTTCTTTAACTGTGTTATGTTGCCACCTTGTGCTCCAAGTTGGAATTAATTTTTTATTTTAGGGATGTATTACCTCAGAGTTGTGCAGACCACGTATGGCATCAGTTATTTTTAAAAAAAACACGTTTGTCATGGGGAAAGGATGTTTTTCAACAATTACATTGGTCTACAAGGTTCGTTGTATATGTTAGATTTACAGCTTTACCTTTGTCTTCTTTACATTTGCTTTGTTTCTTGTTCAGTGCACAACATTCCTACCTCCACACGAAGTGTGTGTGAATTGTGGCTTTTGTTCAAGGCACAATATTTTTTTATAATGTACGATGCACAATAGTCTTTCTTTCACACAGTGCACATTTTCTAAGTTTCAGTCCTGGGATACATGTTCATTTACTCTACATAGACTGTCTACGTTTTTTACCTTCACACAGTGCACAATTTCTAGGTTTCACTTGATCTCTCCATGAGGTATGTGTCTTGTCTTACAGTGCACAATGTTTAGGTTTACATTTTACCCATCTTTACAGTGCACATTTGTTCTTACCTCTACACGAGGTGTCTCGCAAGGGATTTTGTCCTGCTACTCTAGTGCACAACGTTGACCTCTTCATGAGGTATTTGTTTTTTTTGTTTCAGTGCACACCTATCTAGGTTCACACGTTGCGTGGCTTCTGTCTCGCATCTACAATGCACAATCTCGTGACCTCTCTGGAGGTATGTTTGTTGGGTCTTCCCATCATCTCGTGCATAACATGATACCTCTGGTCGAGGTGCGTCCTTACGGACATGACATAACTCTTGTCATTACATTTACAAACCTTCACTGCAGTGCACGCTCTTACCTTTCTTAAGGTGTCTAGTGTAGGTTGTTTGTTTTACTTCTACAGTGCACAACAGTTTGATGTTATCGTGTTTTTACCTCTGCACATTCATATTTTTACCCTCTTGGGTGTATAGATTGGGTTTTTACCTTTTAACTATACTGCAGTGGTCCATTTCAGACTGGGCGTTTCTCTATTCTATTTTCCTTATCTTTCATTACACTGTAGCCCGGTACTCTTCTATTTTATTTAAAACTCAAATGTTTATAATTGTATGGAGAAGGAGTTTTATATTGTATTTCTCTTCTTCTCTGTCACCTAATTTTCTCCTGATGTGGATTGCTCTCTCGCATACTTACCTGGCCAGTTGGTGTGCAGAGAGTACTCATTGATGGTTTCTTTTTCTTCTCTTTATTTCTTTCTCTCATTTATTAGAAAGGAGGATGGGAAACAGGTTATGTTTATCTGTTTCTTTAAGATTTTTGGTTGCTTTCTTTGTATCTACTTTAGCTTGGTTTCTCTCTAGTACTCTCCTCTATATTTCTTCCTACTAGCTTATACATCTGATTATATTTTCTTCTCTTTGGTTTTCTTTGGAAGAAAGGAGGATATGTAGTATCTTGTTTATTATGTTTTACATGTCTTCCACTGCTTCACCAGTGGAACACTCTTAAGATGATGTCACTTAGAATGTTGGTGAATGAATCACACAGTTGGAGAAGGGATGAGTGCCTTGCTGGCTTCTCCTGGTGGGGCTGATTACTATTGTGCTACTGATCTTCCATCTAACTTCAATAAATCCTCCTGGAAATCATTAACATGCATGGAGTCAGTTACTACATACTTTAAAGAGAGTCATTTTCTCTCTGCCTTTCCCTTCTCTTCTCTTTTTTTTTTTTTTTTATTTTTTTTTTTTTTTTTGAAAACCTTTATTGACAATGAAAGCTCACAAATACTGGCCTACAACCCCACGGGCTGGCCAGAAACAGAATGGTCAAATAACCAGCATACAAAAAGAAGATCTGCACAGGATATAACATCAGGAGCACTGGTGAAACAAGAAAGACCATTGAGCGTTCAGCAAGAGCAGGATAATAAAGGTTAAGTTTTCTAGCACGGGGAGGGGACCAAAAGAATAACGGGCCGTATACGAGAATACAAGGGAGGGACCGCGGCAAGCCGCCATTTTATAAACACAACGTAAAAAATGAAGCCATATAATCAAATCGAGCAAAGGACAAAAACAGAATCAGACCATCAAATAGCGACAGTGGCAACAATCAATCGCGCACACTCACCTCCGCCCCCACCCAAACAAAGAAGACGTGGTCAAAAAGCCCCATCACAAAGACTATGCAATACGCACCCCAACGGAAAAAGGGCACCTCCATAAAGGAGGAAGGGAAAGAGGGAAAAAAGACAACAGAAGGAACACCCGCCAGACCGTGCATCCTCAGGGGGAAAAACAGGACAATAAAACCGGCATGCGATGTAACAGCAACGTAATACCAGAATAGACAGCAAACCACAATCAGCCACACACCGGAAGAAGGACAGAATACCCCCGGGGGAGATACAAGGTGACAGAGTCCCGAAAAAGTGAATACACAAGAGCCATAGAACAAAAAGGGAAAATAAGGGGGGAAAAAGACCCCCCGACACAAACAGACCCCCCCCACCCACCCCTAAGCCCACCCTGCACCCCTGCAGAAGGCTACGGCCTACCCCCCCGCAGCGTGCCTGTCGCCCTAAGTTGAACCCGAAATTTAGTGGAACAAGAAAAGTTGGAATTAGAAGACAAAAAAGGGGGGGGGGGAAAGGGAGGGAAGGAAAGAAGGGAATAAAGACACACAAACATACACACGGGGGAGGGCCAAAGACAGGAGTAAATGCACCCATCCACCCGCCCGGGTTAAGGGTCCAAATCCTCGGGAAGCCAAAGAGTACCAGGCCAAAGTCCAGGAGCACTAACCAATTACACAGAACCATATCAGGACACAGAGATCATCCAAACCGTTCATGAACCACCGCATATAGGAGCCAGTTTTCATCAGCCCTGACCCTTTTTATCCAAAGCAGTAAGGGTCCGATCCAACGAGGACCCTGCCAGAAAGAACAGAAGGCAGGCAGCAGGAAAGTCCAACGGCAGTCCAAAAAAGTCACAGGAAGAAAAGCATGGAAGATCCAGGAAAGTCACAGAATGTAGCAAACGATGCAGGCACAGTTCCAAGGATATATCCATAAGAGCCGACCCATCCGGGCCGGTACAGGAGACGTCACCGGGCAGCGGTGATTGAGAGGGACCAGGAGAATCATGAAAGTCCGGCAAAACAAAATCCGGCTCCCGGGCCAGGGGCAGAGGAGGCAGCACAGGAGGAGAAGGCGCCATCAGGATGCGCGCCTCCGGGGTGGCAGCCGGGGCCGAGTCCGCCAGGAGAGTACCAGCCACACCCCGCGATATCGATGCCTCATCCGGTCGCGGGGGCCCGGGAGGCCCGTAGTGAGGAACCGTCTCGAGAGCCAGGAGTGGCGCGGCCACCGATAGCCGCCAGGATAGCAGGACGTTCAGGATCCCCTTAAGTGCAGGAAAACATTCACAGTATCCGACACCCGGGCCTCGTAGCGGGCCCCCAGTGCTCGTCTGGGCCCGGCCCAAACAAATGGGGCTGGTCGCCATCTTGAGAGCCCGAACAGGCCGCGCGGCCAACAACCTCCGCCGGGGCGGCATTAAAGCAGATGAAGTCCCGTCGACAGGCAGAAGAACACCCCGGACAGGAAGGGGGGCCACCAGAAGAAGGGGATTCGCCGGCCCTCCAATGTCGCCAGTCCCGGTCTCCGAGTCCGGGCGGCAAAGAACAAAATGGCCGGACCGGAGAACAAAGGGGGAGGAAGCCGAAAACACGAGGAACCCCAATAATGAAGGGCAGCGTCACCATCCAAGGCCGCTGCCACACAGGAGTCTCTCAGCCAGGAACCTCCGGCTCACACGAACAGCGGCCCTCCAATCACCTCCAGCGCGCCCCGAAGGGCAAGCCCGCAGGCTGCATCCGGCCCAGGAGCCGGGACGAAGAACCAGGCCAGTCCGCTCTCGAGTCCCGGGAACGATCGGGGACACTGCACCGGACCCACAGCAGCCAGGACAACCGGAACAAGTGGTAAGTGCCTGCAGTGCGTCGTGGTAGTACCACACAGCAAGGAGGGCTTCCCGGGGCAGGATAAATGCAGGATAAATGTGAAAAACACAGGCGGGCGAACGGAGCCGAGCTAAAGCGCGGCCATCTCGGTCGCGAGCTAGGCTCCTCCCCTCTTCTCTTCTCTTTTTGAAACTCAGGAGCAGCAACATTGTTGTGGTGTCACCAGGACTTTAACTTGAAGCTTTTTCAATATTATATACAAGCCATATTTGTTGCTTATTTATGTTATGCAACTAACAACCTTTGACAAAGCCTATAGTTGTGACTTGTTGTAGGTATCATGTTACTTGCTGTATCATATATCTGAATGCAATGACGGAAACAGCAAAATACAAGTCAGGCGGCACACTATGCTAAGCTAAAAATCTCATACCACTTAAAGCCCTGGGTAAGGTCATGTAGTGCCCGCCTGGAGAGGGTAAGGTTAGAGAATAATTATAGCTACACAGGAGTGTGACATACAATCATATACACCTCCTTGTACGCTCCGAGTAATGTCCGTCCTTTTCACTTTGCAATGTAGGTGTGCACCAGGCCATGTGTTTAATTGCACTATAATTTGACAGGTGTTGCCATATCATAAACAGTCATTAACAAATCTGTAAATGACAGATCAGGGAACCTAACCAAAGGGAAGGGCGTCCGCTAAATGTGAGAAACAACTTCCTGAATCTAAGAAGAGAAAATTCTCTTCTTGAGTCCCCTCACTCACCAACGGTTGCCCCTAGGTGACATGCTTCATCATTGGGGCCATCCCAGACAGCTCCTGTCTGGGGCGTGCTGCAACTTGCAACAGGACCAGATGGGGACCAGCCACTCAGTGAGAAAAACAATCCTATACTAAAGAAATAATATAATAAAGAACAGATGCACACCTAATGTGTGAACACCAAAATTAAATACATATGGTTGAAATCAGACTCGTAGTTTCTGTTCTAGGAGATAAAGTGACAAAGAGATTAGTACATATTGCCTGTCCACTTTTCACGTGGGCAGGTCCAAACCGTGTGCAGTGCTTAAATCAATGCGTTCCTCTATAGTTTGTCGGTGCCCTTAGTAGTAAAATGTATAATTAGTGCTTGTATCCAATGTGACACCTTGCAACAGATCGGACTACTCTATTATGAGAAAGCGTGGTTAATCACTAAAAACATTGGTAAAAAGAAGAAAACACTTGTGAGCAAACATTACAAAACAAAGCAAACATATAAACATACTGTTTACAATTGTAAGAACATACTGCTTTTTTGGCAACGCTGTGCCTCATGGACTGCCAAGGTGGAGGGGTTTGTAGTAACCCTAGAAGAATGTATATAAACTATTTAAGTCAAGGGAAGGGCCATGAGGAAAAAACGAAATATGGTTAGTTATTCCCTATAGCGTGGTTGGAGGGAAAACCGAGCATGTAACAGGTGTCCTGGGTTCCAGTAAACAACCTTTACAACGAAACCTTTACAATGCACTACCATTACAACGCGGTCATTACAACGCAAACCATTACAGCGCATTGCACTGGGGGCGCTCTAGGATAGGGAATAGGTTAATTTACTATCCAATAACCTTCCCTAGTGTCCACGGGGACTGGAGTTGGAATAGTAAATTAAACTATTCACTATCCAACACCCAAAAGCACTATGCGTTGTAATGGATTGCGATGTAAAAACTGCGTTGTAAAGGCAGGCGTTGTAATAGCCTGCGCTGTAACGTCATACATCCCTGGGTTCCTGTTAGGGAAAAAAAGATCTCACTTGGCTCAGCACTCCTCAGTCAATGACACCTATTCGTACCCGTGCGAACCGCATATTAGCGATGTTGTTTAAATACTGGCAGAAAAAGCCCAGTCATGCTCACATGTGAGTAAAGGCTAGACCCCGGTTGTAACAAAATGGCCGCCTACTTTCAGTAGTTTTCCCGCACCATTTTAGGAGGATCGTTTTCAGAGTTGGAATTTTTTTTTAATTAAATTAGTTGGATTGTAAAACTGGGGGATGAGTAAACAATAATTTCTTATCAGCATTTATTAAGGGGTTTACCGCAACTGAAAAATGACTATGACAAAAAAGACTGACAAAAAAAGGAGAGAGATGAAAGAAAGACTATAGACCAAGGTTAATGGTCATTTCATTATTGGCAAGGTTTGAGCGCCATATTGGAAGTAGAGACCAGAAATGGTCCTCCCTCCAATATTTAGTTATAAGATTATCAATTGAGGTATTGTTAGTGTGGTGTCAACCTGAGAGGAGAAAACTACTCTAAAGGCTATGTTTAATAGCAAGGCAGTAGGATTTAGACTGTTGCTTTTGTGTGGTTGTGGATGTGGTTATTAAGTAATTGCAAGTTCCTTGCATCATGCCAGTGGAGTTACAAAAACAATTAACAATCTGGGGTCTCACATGGGAGTTTCTTTGTGGTACCCCTTCTTGGAGGTGATTTTAGTATGTCCGGTACTCTCATCTGTGATGTAAACACAACAGTCCAAGAGTGGTATTGGGATTATTATATCTGTATCTCCAAAGTACTCAGGTTGTAATTCATCTTGTGAACTGGCCCAATGGGATATTATCATTCAGACCTGATTTTTCTATGCGCAATTTGAACACCCATCTTTGTTCTTTTTTCAGCAGCTTCTTTTCTAAATGGTAACAGTGTGTCATATGTTCTAACACTACCCATCGCATGTCATTTGGGATGTATTTCTTTTCATTAAAGTGCGCTGTCATCCTCGTGCTCGCCCTGTGGCACCTAATGTTGCGGCGGTGCTCACATATTCTCGTCTAGTAGTCATGCCAACATAGTGTTGGTTACAGCTACATGTGATCATGTATATCACCCCTGAGCAGTTGCATTTGAGGAACCTTCTTAGTTCCCAAGTTGTTCCTGTGTTGAAAGTCACTGTATTCATAGCAGCAGTTAGGTGGCACACACTGCAGTTGCCCCATGGGTGATGGCCTGTGGGTAAAGTACTGTTTACCTGTTGGTTGTTCTTGAATTGGGGTTTTGGTGTGCACTACAGATTTGTTAATAACTATACACAGTCTGAGGGATGAACCTAACATCTACGTCCATCTCTCCCCTTTTTGTTTATGCCATATAATAAACAACAAACCTTTTGCAACAGCTTAGCACTGGAATATTTTTCGTGCTGCGGGGTGCCTTTGCTGCGGTGCCCCTGTGCTGCGGTGCACCTGTGCTGTGGTGCACCTATGCGGTGGAGCGCCTGTGCGGTGGTGTGCCTGTCATGCTCTCGGCACCCTGCCACGCTCCAGGTGCACTGCAGTTAGAGCTGCTGTAAGAGCTCTATTCCTGCTCCAGGGTGGGCGGCTTCAGAAACTCCAAGATCCATTCCTCCATTCGAGTGAATGTGGTGCGGCTCACAGAGCACCTTGGGTTTAAAGATGCATCGAGGCCACGCAGGCCCATTGGGACGGTGGGAAAGGCCAATTCCACCTCTAGAAATGAAATCTCTATTCTATATGCGAACTGCAGTTAATTTATTGATGTTGAGTTCAATTATCTCGGCTTTGCAGTGCCTTTGTTTTGTGTTTATCTAGTGTGGGGCACTAAGGAAACACAGGGGTGTTCAAGCCCTGTCAGATATTGTGAGAAAAAGGCAACAACAGGCAGAAAAGGGGCACCACAGGTACGGTCACAAGGCCGTTGGTAACAGACAATTTGGACGGGCACTGGGAGAGGGGAGGACTCACTTTTTCTCACAAGAAAGGACATGTCCAAAAATTGTGAATCAATAAGGTGACTGAGTCCCCGCCATCTTTACAATCTTCTTGGTGGGTGTAGAAGTTGCTACAATAGTCAGAGGCATGTATTTCAGTGAAGGAAGAAAGTGATTCCTTCCCCTTCATAGGTCAGTGGGTGATGGTGGTGATACAACAACTTGGACAGACCTGTAGGTATATCCTTAGATTTAACCGACTGAGTATGATGCATTAGAGCACAAGAATCCAATGGACTCTTGTGCTCTAATGCATCATACTAAGTTGGTTGAATCTAAGGATATACCTACGGGTCTGTCCAAGTTGTTGTACTAATTAGGGGCAGAGGACGTACCCCTTTTTCTTCCTCGCTCTCTTTTTGATTCCTTGCAGATTAGACAGCGCACAGCTGTGAGCGCTTTTTCTTCTCTCTTTCTCTTGTTCCTACGTTGTCACAAATTAGTAAAAATGACAGAGAATCCTGGACTAACCTTCACTGAAGAAGACGTAAATAACATCCTGTTGGCCCCCCCACTGAAGGCTGATCTAAATGTTTCACAAACAATAGCTCAAAGCGCTGACTGGGAAAACTTGACTGAAAAGAAAAGAAACCGCATCGGAACTATTTTACACGCCGTGATCCTTATGGAATATTTAGGGAACTACACTGCACCAAAAGGACTGATTGTCACAAACGGCCCTCGTATCTTCCTAGACAAATCAGCCTTCGGAAAAGACTGGGCACAAACAGCCTGGCACTGCACCAGGGATTGGATTATTTTACTTATCCAGACAGCAAAACGACTATCCGATACCATCCTCATTGGCATTCAGGCCACAGAAAACCACCCTGACATCTTTCAAAGAAAGACTAGACAAGGTCAATAAAAGATCCAAAATTTTCTGAAGGATCTTAAAAAGATTTCATACATCTACAAGTGCATGACATACACAAGCCAGTCAAGCTCATCTGACGATGATTCATCAGTAACCAGTAGTTCCAGTGGGGGCAGTTATCGTAATAAACAGAGGAGAAGATGCCACAACACCAACTGGCATCAATCATGGCCCTGAATACTCCAAGGGGGTTCAATACATTACCCAAATCCATATTCTCAAGCAAATCCTCACATGATGTATGGTTGGAACCCACCGTTCACTCAGCCACAAATGCCATACACGACCCCAAATCCCAGGTATTATTTTTTAGGAGGAGGTCACAGAGGTAGCGGCAGGAGACGGAGACAGAGGCAAGTCCATTAAGAAGAAGACAAGAATCCAGGGGCCCACACTTGCAGCAAATCCAAGGAGCAGCAAGCGGGTCCCAGCACATACAGAACCTAATCACCAACCTATCATCACATACGCTGACGGAGACATTGGAAAATGTCTTGAATAAAGGATTAGGGTTTGTACCCACAGCAAGACTAGACAAATTTAAATTACATTGCGAATCAGCTGAATTTTATCGCAAGTTGAAGCTAAAATCATACTTTAAAACCTTAAGCTGATTCGAGAGAAGAACAAGGGGACACCAAACTCAAACTCAAATCCTCTTTCATACCTCTACCTCATACCATACCTGTCGAACTTGTGACATTCAAAAAAATGATCTTCAAGGAACCAATGAGGTTTCATCATTCAAAAACACAAGTAGTGCAGAATTTGAGGCTACACATGCACTGAGATCCAATGACAAAATCATCATAAAACTGGCAGACAGAGGAGGGAGCATAGTACTACAAAATAAGAAAGATTACCAAGCAGAATGCAGAAAACTTCTTGGAGATACAAAACACTATAGAAAACGGAATCACGACCCATGTGAGGAGCTGAAAGAGAGAAGAAGCAGAATCCAGAGGCAATATCAGTAAACAGGAGGCAGCGTTCCTGACTTCATGTGGTGCTAAGATCCCTTGCTTTTACACCATCCCAAAAATTCACAAAAATAGACATCCCCCCTGGCTGCCCGATAGTTTTGGGTATTGATTCCCTATATGGACTACTCTCACATGTTTGCGATTTCTACCTTCAACCTATTGTACAAACAACACCAACATACCTCAAAGACACTAAAGATCTACTGAGACTCTTAGAGAACCTTGATTTCAATCCAGCCACCTCCTTATTGGTCAGTCTGGACATTGAGAGTTTCTATACAAGCCTCCCACAAGATGACACACTACAAGTCCTAAAATCATCACTGGACGCAACCCCTTGGGACTACAACACTCCCGAATCTGTTGTGCTCCAACGTGCAGAAATGGCCCTGAAGGACAACTACTTCAAATTCGAAGTTGAACTATTTCTACAAACATACGGGACATCTATGGGCAGCACATTTGCCCCTAATGTGGCAGGCCTGTATGTGTATAATTTTGAAAAAATCCATCTGTTGAGTTCTGACATGCCATTTGCAAAAAACATCACATATTATAAAAGGTACATTGATGGCGTTTTCCTAATATGGGCGGGCGCTGAAGATGCTTTACATTCCTTCATAAGATGGATCAATGACCGCGACCCCAATCTCAGATTTACCCACAACATGAGAAAAAACATCATTACCTTTCTGGACTTAGTCATCACTGCAGAAGAGGGACATCTAACTACCAAAACTCATTTCAAACCCACCGCACAAAATTCTCTCTTATGTTTTGAGAGCTTTCACTCAAGACCCCTTCGAGAAAATCTGCCTTATGGGCAATTTCTCAGATTGCACAGAAACTGCAGCAACACAAGAAACTACAAAAAACAAGCTACTGCACTGACAATAAAACTATAAGTCTGGGGATACCCAACCAGAATTACAACAAAAGCCCAGAAACGAGCTAGAAACCAAAACTGTGAAGGCCTACTATAACAAACACAACAAACATCGATCAGCATACCACTCACATGCGTGACCACATATAATACCATCTCCAACAGAGTGGCACGCATCATTCAAAAACATTGGAGAATACTCACAAGTAGAAAACTGAATTGGGAGAAACCACTGGTCTCATATAGACAAGCTAGAAGCCTGATGAAAGCTTGGTGGCAACACGCCCACCCCTCCAAACAAGCCCCCCAAACACAGTGCTAAATGCTTGGGGACTTCTGAACGTGACTGGCCATTTCCCTTGGGGCAACTGTAGTGTGTGGCACCTCACTAAACCAACTAAAGCCCTAGATCTAGAACCGGGAAGTATATGGCAAATCAGGAAGCATACAGATTGCAATTTGTGTAATGTTATCTACCTGATTACTTGCCCCTGTGGTCTCCGGTATATGGATGGATGAAAAGCCGCAAAATAAAAGTACGAATATGCGAACACGGGAGTAACATCTGTTGCAAGCGAAACACGACAAAAACGACGAAACGCTTTTTGGAACTAGGCCACACCACGAATGATATGAGATGGGTAGTAATTGAACAGCTACATAAAGGTCTCACCAACCTTCAACACTGTCTTCATGAGAAAGAACCACGTTGGGTGTACCGCTGAGACACACACAGTAAAGGATTGAACGATAACATCCAATGGAACCTACTTAAAAGGCCACCTTAGATACACAGCACAAACCGTATAATAGCACACAGGTAACCATATACCAACTGTGTAATTTACCCATCTTGTCATATTATTGAAAATTGGCATTTTCGAAAGTGCTTAAGGGATAGGATCTACTTAACCTACATACTCACTCTTAAAGATTGGCCATCCTTTCTGTATAAAATCACCCGTAGTGCACACCCAGTTGACGCCTGCATTTAGGACACCTGTTACCCACATAACCACTCTTGACGATTGGTCATCTGCACGCCCCCAGGTGGCGTCTGCGATTAGACTGACTCTTGTTAAAACACTGCATTTGCCATCATTAGTGGTTTCAATATCTACTGATGTCTTATTATATGGGTTGCATCTTTTACTGAGCATTTAGCAACATTGCTTTATATGCACCAGCATGCAGCATCTTCCTTGTCATCACATCACAGGTAGTGCCATTCAGGGGTTATTACCCACTTTTATTTCAAGTGTATTATTCTTGACTGGCCATATAACCGTAATCTTTTGTTGGTCTCCCAAATTCTGAACTGCACCCTACGCATTACTCCCGCACGTTTTACTCAGCAGTCTAACAATGTATCCCGGCGATCACGTGATTACGTCATGCTCGCGCTTTGGTAGTGTCCATGTGGCGCTGTTAGCATTCTAGCAGCGTGACCACACCATTCCACGCTGCCACGCCCCCACCTGTACACCGGCAAGTACTTAAAACACTAATACAATTCAATGTATCATAAATTCTAAAGGCTGCTCTTCCCTTATGCTTCCAATAACCACTGTTTTCGCTTATGTCACTTTACATCTTTTTCTTACACCAAATCATGTTTAGTTTGTACATAATGTATATACTTTAAATATTTTCCTACTTTCTGTGGTACTTACTACTGCTTTGATTGCAAAATAAAATTACTCTCACTTCAGCTGAAGTGAGCACGACTAAGATCTATTGTCTTGTGGGCTTCTAAACCTATTTAATATTGTCTGACCATTCACCCTAAGGTTTTTCTGTTTATCCCTTATGTTTTTTGGGGGTTAATAATTCCAGCAAGTCATATCTTCTTGCAGAGTGTATATTGTTTTTGTCAAAAGAGTTCCTTGTGAACATTGTTCTTTACTTAATAGTAATACCCAGTTCACAGGACATATGAGTTGCTCCTGCTACTCCAGAATCTGATATTATTGCGACACAGCATTGGTATTTGGATAGTGGGCATAAACTCTTCTGCAATCAACAGTTTATAGTGATGTAACATTGGTATATAGCTAGTGGACATATAATCTTCTGCCGCTGACATAATATTGTGACAAAGCATTAGTGTACAGATGGTGGACACAAACTCTTCATCCTCTGACATATTATTTTGGCAGAGCATTGGTATTCGAATTGTGGACATAAACTCATCTGCTTCCAACATATTATTGTGGCGAAGCATTGGTATACTGATAGTGGACATAAACTCTTCTGCTTCCAACATATTATTGTGGTATAGCATAGGCATTCGAATAGTGGACATACCTCTTTTGTCTGTGACATATTATTGTGGCGTAGCATTAGCATTTGGATAGTTGGCATAAACTCTTCTGCCTGTAATATATTATTGTGACACAGCACGGAAGGCAATCAAGACCCACCTCTTCTCCTCTCCCTAGGCCTTCCGCCTTCCGCCTTTCCCCTCCCTCTATTTCTCAGTGTAGTGTCTGTGGTTCTTCAGCGCCGGGACGACTCTTGGCTGGGGCAGCTGTCGCGTTCTACCAAACTCATAACATAACATAACATTGGTATAAAGATAGTAGACATAAACTCTTCAGCCTCTGACACTCTTTACATCATCTACTGTGTGTGGACTTGAATACTACAATAGTATTGTGACATAGCATTGGTACACGGATATTGGACATAAACCCTTCAGCCTTTGACATATTATTATGACATAGCATTAGTATACGGATAGTGGACATAAACTTTTCTGCCTCCGACATATTATTGTGACATAGCATTTGTGTAAAGATAGTGGACATAAACATTTTCGCCGCAGACATACTATTGTGACATTGCATCGGCATTCAGAAAGTTGACATAAACTCTTCTGCCTCTGACATATTATTGTGAGATATCATTGGTATATGAATAGTGGACGTAAACTCCTCTGCTACTGACATATTATTGTGACAAACCATTGGTATTCGGATACTGGACATAAACTCTTCCACCGCTGACATGCTATTGTGACATAGCATCTACATTCGGAAAGTGGACATAAACTCTCCTGCCTCTGACATATTATTGTGGCAAAGCTTGGTATATGGATACTGGACATAAACTCTTCTGCTACTGACAAACTATTGCGATATGGCATCAGTATTCAGAAAGTGGACATAAACTCTTCAGCCTCTGACATATTGTGACACAGAATTGGTATATGGCTAGTGGACATAAACTCTTCTGACTCTCACATATTATTGTGACATATTATTGGTAAACTGATAATGGACATAAACTCTTCTGCCTCTGACATATTGTGACACAGCATTGGTATATGGCTAGTGGACATAAACTCTTCTGACTCCAACATATTATTGTGACATATTATTGGTAAACTGATAATGGACATAAACTCTTCCTCCTCTGACATATTGTGACACAGCATTGGTATATGGCTAGTGGACATAAACTCTTCTGACTCCAACATACTATTGAGACATATTATTGGTAAACTGATAATGGACATAAACTCTTCTGCCTCTGACATATTGTGACACAGCATTGCTATATGGCTAGTGGACATAAACTCTTCTGACTCCAACATATTATTGTGACATATTATTGGTAAACTGATAATGGACATAAACTCTTTTGTCTCCGACATGTTATTGTGACATAGCAATGGTACACGGATACTAGACCTAAACTCTTCCCCCACTTACATATTATTGTGGCATGTCATTAGTATACAGATAGTGGACATAAACTCTTCAGCTACTGACATATTATTGCAACTTAGCACTGGTACACGGATAGCAGATGTAAACCCTTCCGACACTGACATGCTAGTGTGAAATTCAGAATATAGTGTGTTTTGGAAGGGACTGAATTCATTTAGGATATCTGTTGGATAGGTGACTTTATTTCCTTGAGTAACTTTCATTGCGGGGATAGAGTCTCCTGCTGCATCATTTGCATGGCCTATTATCGTTCTGATATCTTGCCTGTGTCACAGTGTTGCTTTTTCAGATAAAACAGGGCTTTCTTTAGAAGTTGTATGAGTTTTTGAAACCATATTTCATGTTGAGCAGCTGACAGCTGATGAGTGTGCATGGGGAGTTGTATATTGGGATGTAATTTCTTTGAGTTTTGTGCTGAGTCCTTCCCTTTTTATAACTGAGTCTCACATTATCTACCCCCCTACAGATGCCTTACCCTCAACCCAGAAGGTTGAGGCGGCGGGAAGTATATGTCCGTTTCCATCCAAATATCTTCTCAATGGGCTTTGTATTTTGGGGTTTCATATCTGGACATAATGAGCCCCCATAACACTGTGGCAGGTTTCACTAAGCCTAGGTCTAGCTATATTTGAATGGCATTGTTGTCTGAGATGCCGACAAGCGTGTTCTTTATCCTCACTACTGTTTATTTTATCTATAGTACCTTTTCTGGAAAAGATACGTAGATCCCCTACCTTTTTAGGAAAAAAAAAACATGGACCCTGAGGTGAAATTGACAGCATATATAGATATTTATTAATTGTTTCTGATTTGGTACACACAATCACTGAATTTTTTCATTTATCGACAGAATATTCAGCCTTTTCTCGATATAAACTTTCTGTTGATAAAGCAGAGGTTTTACCCCTTAACGAATATTGCCTTATGAAATTTTTAAGCTTCAGGCTTTACATGGAACCACACACACACTCTATTTCAGTACGAGATACTATCAACAATACCATACCAGGATGGAGGTCTTGTTCTTCGGTTATACGTCCCCTCCCTTCGCAGGTCTATGGTGGCAAGCAAAAATGGGATCACCACCATTACCGGCAAACTCGGCCAGGAACCTAGGCATCAAATGGGAAGCTGACCTCCCTTTTGCAGCCCAGGTCCGTCATTAATCTATTGCCGGAGGAAAGCCGCAGGGTCATATTCCAAGCTACTGTGACATCTCAGCTGGACAACGCTAACAGTTTGTACTTGGGGTTGCCTTCTGACATGATCAACAGACTACAAATGGCACACGATGCGGCAGCAAGATTAATACGACGGGTCCCGCTCCATCATCATATCTTCCACCACATCAGACAACTTCACCGGCTCCCTGTACTTAAAGGATAGAGTTCAAGTCCTTGACCCTGGCCTTCCGTGCCTTACATGCCAGCGGCCCTGGGTATCTCAGGCGCAGACTTTTCCCATATGAACAAAAACGCACACTGAGATCCACCTCCCAGCACCTTCTTTGTGTACCTCGCTATGCTAAGTCCCGAATGGGAGGCAGGTTCTTCAGTTAGTACTGCCAGATTGTGGATCTCTCTGCCCTCCCATATGCTCTTGATTGAATCAGAACATGAGTTCAGGAAATCCTTGAAGACTTGGCTCTTTAGTCAAGGCTTACATCACTGTTGGGCTGATCCTCACCTGCATATACTGCTAAACCCTGGGACACCTCTGAGGTAGCTGTTGTGCTCTACAAATGATGCAATTATTATTTATTATTATTAACATTGATAACACATAAACTGCTTCGTGTCACAGAAAAGTGGTCACCATTATTTTTATTTTATTTTTTGTTTGAATGTTTTTATTGTTATTTCAACTTATAGTAACAATACAGAGCTGTACATGGTGCAGGGCGACACAGCAATGAGCAATAGGAACCACAGCTAGGAGTAAATACAGTGAGGAAATTGTATCGTGCCACCAGCACGAGTTTTATCCAGTGTCTCTGTGGAGAAAGAAGTTGGAGGGTATAGGGGAGGAAAACAGTGGTAGTTACACAGAACAGCCTCACTCTGCATTTCCCACCAGTACATGCCTTTCGCATCTGCGGTCTCCCCCGTCCACCCACCAGGGCAATGGAAGCCTCCGAAGGCCGAGGCAGCAACACCTGCGTATGTTAATGTGAGTGTGGATCTGCACTGGTCGCAGGGGCGCGGCCAGTGGGGTGTCATAGAGGAGGGGCGCCATCGAGGGCCATGAAGTGCGCAGGTCGGGCAAGTCCCGGACTGGTCAACACGCACCAGCGACGTGTGGGGAGGAGGAGTGCAGAGGCATGTCCCACTAGTTTCCAGTGCATAAGGAGGTAGGCGAAGTCTCGGTGCGCTGTGTGTTGTGTCCCTCATTGCCACTCGGCAATCCGCTTTGTGGTCACTGCAATGTCATTGCCGTCTCATGTGCTCCGTTACATGAACTGGCGAACAGGGGAGAGAGAAGGGGGGGGAAGGGAGGGGAGGGGCTGGGCGCGGTCAGCAAGGTCAGCCATGTGTCTCACGTGGTGCCATGAGGATGGCGCAGCAAGAGCGGGTGTTAGGGAGGGCAACTATCGTGTCGGCCGGTGGATGTCTGTAGTGTGTAGTGGGGGGGGCGTGGGGAGCCCTGCGGGAGGCGTGAGGCGCTGGAGTGGTATGCAGGTCATCCTCTCGGTAGTCAAAGTGCGATCTGGCTGGTAGCTAGTTGAACGCCATTTCAGGGGGGTGCATGAAGGGCTGAGCAAGAGACGTCAGGGCTGTCACGCGCGTCGGCTTGCTCCGCTATCGTGTCTCCGCCTCCCTCAGGGGAGCTGGCGGGTGTGTGGTCTCCCAGAGGGTGCCTGTCGCTGTGAAAGGCGCTGAGCATGTCATCCCACAGTGTTGCTATTGGGAACTGTCGCAATCTCGCCGTTTCCTCGTTGTGTAGGACTATGCTTTCCGCCCTTGCCCAGGTGTCCAGAGAGGTGCGCCAATGTTGTGGCAAGGGAGGGGTCGCGCGTTTCCAATGCTTAGTGAGTAGTCTCTTGGCTGTAATGAGGCCCAGATCCCAGTAACGGGAGGGGACTTTGTTGAGGGCGGTTCTCTTATAGAGGCCCAGCAGGCATGTCTCCCATGTGTGTGGTAACGGCATAGCCGTGCAGCGGTCAAGAACCATTAGCACTGATTGCCAGTATGGCCGTATCCGAGGGCAGAGCCATAACATATGTAGCAGATCCGCACCAGTTAGTGCGCATCTTGGGCAGCCAGCCGAGGCACCCGGGAAATATTGGTTGAGCCTGTCTGGTGAGAGGTATGCCCTGTGCAACACATAAAATTGTATCACCTTGAAGCGTGCGTTACGAGGGATGTTTTTGGGGCTGGCGAGTACCATCATCCACTCCTTGTCCGTCCAGTCCCTCCCTCTGTCGATTGCCCATTTAGCACGCAGGGGCTGTAGGGTATGTTGCGTGTGGGTCAATAAGGCCTGAGTCAACCAATGTACCACGTGCGTACAATCCCCCATGACATGGAGGTGTTGTATCAGCTGATGCGTGGGGGGCTCAACTGTGATGTTACCCCATCTTCGGGTGTACGCCGCTACTATGGATGCGTGTTGTAAGAATTGGCCCGCGGGAATGCCCGTGTCGTCAGCCAGTGTCTCAAAGGGAATCAGGGTGCCATCGGCATATAGGTCCGCCATGGTTTCAATCCCTGAGCTCGTCCAGTGTTCCAGCGCAGCTGCCGTGACTATGGCAGTCGTTTTAGGTGTGCCCAGGAGTGGGAGTGCTGGAGCGTAAGGTGTGACATGTTTAGTGAGCCGTATGCTTCTGTTAAAGCATTTCACCGCTACGTCCACATGTAGCTGTGGCCTGTGTTTCGTACGTGCTAATGGGTGGAAAAACGAGTGAATTTGCAGGAGGGTGAGCGAGTCCTCATGTGAGGTCGTGTCCGCCAGGTTCCTGCCCGAGAGCCAGGCGGTCACCCACTGGAGCTGCGCCGCTAGGTAGTAGAGCTCCAGATTTGGCACCGCGAGGCCGCCCGCCTCAATTGGCGCGTAGAGCTTATTTAGCGCCACCCTGGGTCGTCCAGCATTCCAGACCAAATCCCGGAGTATAGACTCCAGGTCCTTAAATGTACGGGCCGGGACATACTCTGGTATGTTGGCAAAGTAATAGAGAAGCCTGGGCAACACTATCATCTTCGTCAATGTGATCCTGGCCGGGACAGTGAGTGGGAGAGTCTTCCAAAAGGATACCTGCGACCTGATGGATGTGATGGCGCGTGTCAGATTGCCATCTAGGATTTCAGGGTGTGTTCTGTATATATAAATTCCCAGGTATTTGAACACAGTATCATGCCATGGCAGTAGTTCCCCCCCAATGCCAATTCCTGGGTTCGGGATGTCGGGCGCAAAGGAGTATGCTCCCGACTTCGCCCAGTTCACTCTGAGTCCAGACATGGACTCAAAGGTCCGGAATATGTCCGAGAGGTCCCGTGGCAAATTCGTGAGGTCCCTGAAGTACAGTAATAGGTCGTCAGCGTACAGCGAGACCGCATGTGTGCCGTCTGCTAGCGGTATACCCCAGTTCGCCCCACTTCCGCGCAGTATCTCAGCGAGAGGTTCGATTGCCAGCGCGAAAAGTAGCGGGGACAGCGGGCATCCCTGTCTGGTTCCCCGTCTGACTCTTATAGTGTCCGAAAGCAGCTTGCCCGTGCGGACGCGTACTTCCGGACTCCTATATAGCAGGCCGACCATTTCGATGTAGTTATCGCCCAGGTCAAATTTGCTCAGTACCTCCCGTAGATACGGCCATTCGACCGAGTCGAATGCCTTTTCGAGATCGAGAATTAGGCACCCCGATCTCGGCCAGTCCCGTACCGCATATTCCTGCACCCGGAACAGCCTCCTGATGTTGTGGGATGTGCACCTAGTGGGTACAAAGCCGTTTTGGTCGCTGTGCACCAGGGATGGCACCAGTGGCGCCAGTCGCCTTGCCAGGGAAGACGCTAAGATCTTATAATCCGTATTTAGGAGTGCTAGAGGCCTGTACGAGCCAAGGAGCGTGGCATCCCGGCCGGGTTTGAGCAGCGACACCAGTGTCGCCTCGTTCATGGATGTGGGCAGGGCAGAGTCATCCAGCGCCGCCGAGTACACTCTTATGAGCTCCGGGATCAAGATGTCGGAGCAAGCCTTGTAGTATTCAGCTGGGAGGCCGTCTGGTCCGGGTGCTTTACCGTTCGAGAGGGCAGAGATGGCGTCGCGCAGCTCATCCGCCTCCAATGGCGACCCAAGGTCGTCTTGCTGGTCTGCCGTAAGGGCGGGAAGCCTGAGCCCTTCGAGGTAATCGGCAATGTTTGGGTGCGGGGTCGAGAGACGTGACTCATATAGCGCTCGGTAGTGCACTATAAAGGCGTCATGGATCTTCGCCTGGGTGTACACCGCGGTACCAGCGGGCGGGTGTATCGCAGTGATGGGGGATGTTCGTTCCTCTCGTTGAATTAGCCAAGCTAGCAGTTTGCCAGGTTTATCCCCAGTGTGATGTGTGCGGGCCGAGTGTGCTGCGTAGTTAACATGTTTCAGGCTGTCTATGAGTTTGTCATGCTCCGCGCGTGCTGCCAATAGTTTGGCATCATCACCGTCAGCCGCTTCTCGCTCAGCCTGCAACAGCTCTGTTTCCAGGCGTTTAAGGTCAGCTTCTATGCGGCGGCGTGAGAGGGCTTGTGTGCCCAGACAGTGCCCCCTGAGGACCACTTTAAATGCGTCCCACTCTATCTGCGGGGATGACGCCGTGCCGGTGTTGTCCTCAAAATACTGCGCTGTCTGTGCGCTAATGGAGCTTCGGAAATGGCCATCTAGGAGTAGGTCAGGCTGGAGCCGCCAAGTGGGCGCCGGGGGTCGGGGGCAGTCCCATGCTATGCTCAGGGTATGGGGATTGTGGTCGGAATGTGTGCGGCCCATGTAGCAGGTGTCTACGATGTGCGGCAAAATGTCTTCAGTGACCATGTATCTGTCTAACCTCACATGAAGAGCGTGTGCCCCAGAGTAGTACGAGTAGGCCCTGGTGTGGGGGTTATGGCTACGCCAAGCGTCTCGCAAGTCCCATTGCGTGGACCATGCCTGGAGGGTGTCTGCAGTAGTCTGTGCATGTGAGTTGGGCGGTGGGGGATGCGAACGGTCAAGGGTCACGTCCAGCGTGCCGTTATAATCCCCACCCAACACCCACGGGACGCCATGCCAGGGAGTTAAAGTGGTGGACAATTGTGCCAGGAAAGCCGCCAAGCCCGTGTTGGGTGCATATACCGAGGCCAGCACCAGTGGGTTCCCGTCCAGCCTGCCATGGACCACCACAAACCGTCCTCCGGGATCTATGTGCGTGTCTGACATCGCCCAAGGTGTGCCCGGTCTGACCCACACTAGTGATCCCTTGGCATATGACGAATGGCGCGTGGCGTATAGTTGCCCCCGCCATCGGCGGCGCAGTGTGTTGACTTCCGAGTCACTGAGGTGCGTCTCCTGTAGGAGAGCTATCTGTATGTGATGGCGCTTGAGGTAGGAGTATATTTGGTAGCGCCGGGATGGTGTGTGCATGCCCCTGACATTCCACGTACATATCTTAATGGCAGACATTACAGCAATCCAGTATCAGTCCTCGTCCCGCCTCCCCGTCGCCGCCCCTCTTGCCCCACATCATCGTCAAACAACTCACCCCAGCGCCACACCACATCGGCCTCCCCGCGGCCACAATTCCCAGCAATGGAAGGGGGGGGGATAAGGGTACATAAAAATGGGGGAACAGTGAATTCTCGAACTTGGTGAACATGTAGAATACCAAAAGGTCGGGTGCGGAACGTGCTCCCGTCCATACTCTCAAGGAGAGTAACCATATCTAAGACTGAAGGGGGTAGGTGTGCAGATCACACCCTAATCGTGGTAGCAAACCAACAATGTCTGTCCATGGAGACCCTCCACCCACCCGGCGAATGTCCGGCAGCACAATAAAAAGGGAAAGAAAAAACATCTATGCAAATGCAAATGCAGGCCCCCATGCACACATGCACCAATTCACTATACGTTACGTGTCCCAGGGTGGCAGTATTCAGGAGCAGCTTCTCCGGGTGTGTGTGTCAGCCGGGAATGGGCGCCAGCGACACGCCCGGGGGTCAGTATCGCCACAGGGGTCTCCGGGTGTGTATTCACTCCTCAAGCAGAATGCAAGGCCAACACTCTCACCCGGCATGGGGTGAGTGCATGTCAATCCATCCCTCCACTGCCGTGGAGGCGTCGTCCGAGTCGTGTCTCTCATCCCTGTGGCGCACTCAGCTGATATAGTCCGCCGTCTGGGGCGTGACGTCCGGTCTTTCCTCCGAGCCTTGTGAATTCGGTATGCCATAGATGGCTTCGTTGTCACTGGGAGGGTCTTGCTGGCTGCCTCCCGCTGTCGCACTCTGCATTGGGGAAGAGCTCACTTCCATGACCAGGCGAAGGGCGTCTTGCTTCTCCTGCTGCCGAGCGTCCTCCGGGGGGGCCGTCCCCGCCGTTCCTCGCGTAGTGGATCGTGATCTCCGGCGCGGTCTGCGTCTCCTCCGGGCGTTTCCGTTCTGCCTCCTGGGTGCAGGACCAGCCATGGTCTCGGGGTCTGTGCCCACGCCTCCGTCCAGCCATGCCTCCACCTCTGTCGGGTCAGTGAAGAAATGTGTGCGTTCTCCAGCCACCACCCTCAGTTTCGCAGGAAACAACAGAGAGTATTGCAGGCCCTGCTGCCTCAGGCGTTTTTTCACCTCCAGGAAGTCGTGTCGCCGCCTCTGTACTTGAATAGTGTAGTCCGGGAAGAACATCACTGACGCGTTCTCAATTCTGACCTCTTGGAGCTTGCGTGTTTCTCTCAGGATGGAGTCTCTGTCCCTGTAATTCAAGATGCGTAGTAGCATGGGCCTCGGATTAGAGCCTGTCGCTAGTGGCTTGGTGGGGACGCGGTGTGCACGTTCGATCACAAAGTGAGGGGACAGCGAGCCCTCTGGTAGTAGGCCTCGCAGCCATTGCTCCATGTGTTCCTCTGGGTGCCTTCCTTCCCATTTTTCCGGTACTCCTACAAGGCGCACATTGTTCCTTCGCGCCCTGCCTTCCGCGTCCTCCGCTCTATCCTCCAAGAAATCCACCCTGTTCAGTAGGTCTTGGATGTGTTTAGTCGATTGGCTGACCTGGGGTCGGAGTTCCTGCACATCATTTTCCAGGGATACAGTGCGGTCCGCCAGCTTCTTATGATCTGCCTTCAGGTGCGTCAGATCAATGACCACTCCATCTATCTTGGAGGCTAATGAGGTGCGCGTCAGCTGGATGGATTCCTCCAGACGTTCCATCGCCGCCAACATGGTGTCCAGCTTAGCCGTCGTTTGATCCGGGTCAGAACCCTTCCCGGATTTGTCCATCTTGCCTTTGGGGATGGTTCCGCTGTTCCCAGTTCGGTTCCTGGTCCAAGTAGACATCTGTGTTAGGGCGCGAGTATTACCTCAGCAGTGAGGGCTGTGCCAGTGGGGCGCGATGGTGTTCAGGTCCGTGGACGCACTGGCAGGTCACGCTGCGGTGGCGGTCTCCCGACTTCAGGCCTCAGCTCGCGGGCAGCACAGGGTCCCGCCTCAGGTGGGCCGTTGCTGCTACTTGGAAGTGGAGCGTAGGTGCGTCGCCGCTACAGGCGGCCTCTCGGGACCCGGTACACCTCGTGTGCAGCCGTCGGCTAAGGGGGTGTCATGGGCGTCTTGCTCGCTCGCCCATCACGGTGGGGCTATTCCCGGTCCCTGGTGGTCGGGCCCTCCCTTCGTGGCCCGTCGGAAGGTTTACGAAGTTTCACCGAGGGCAGCCGCCAACGTTCCCGACCTCAGCCACCTCAAGCGTCCGTGCCCCCCACGCCCCCCTCCAGCTACTCGGTCCGTCTGCTCTGTCCACGGGTCAGGGGACGCTCTGGGGCAGCGCGTGTGCCAGTCGTTCAGTGCCGGTCTCGGTGGGGGACCGTCCTCTCGTTCCTCGGGCCTCAGCTCCTCCACCAGTGTCACGTGGCGCCGGGGCCAGCAGTGGGCAAGGGTCCAGTGTCCACAGCAGCCGGCGAGGGGTTATATGGGGCGAGGCCGATGTGCGTGGCCAGTGCCGCAATCCTGTCGCTGAGGCCTCTCCCTCGGGCCTACCAGTGCGCACGGAGTCTCAGGTTGGTCAGAGCACTGTTCGGGCACTAAGGCATCATGTGCGGCCCTCCGGCAGCTGGTCCGGAGCGCCGGTCACGGTCAGGCGCGGTGGAGCACCCCAGACGCCGCCCGGCCCCGTCAGGCGTCACTCTGTGTCGGGTGGTCGGGCCTCTCCGCCGCAGCAGGCGCCCCCGGCTCCCGTCTTCACTCCCGCACAGGCCCCCGGCGCCCCCCCCCGCCGGCCGTCCGCACAGCGGCCACTCCGCCGAGGAGGCTGATTCCGCCGACCCCAAGCCCCGGCTTCCTTACCGGTCCCTCACGGTGACTCAGCGCCGGTCAGCTCCGATCCGTGCAGGTCCAGCGGCCGCAGTAGTGGGGGGGGGGGTGCAATGCGCAATGTCCAGTGCTTCCGGCGCTTCGTGTGTTGGTTCACCGCGGTCAGCGCCGCTTGAGTGCTCCGTTCCGGCACTCCGGGCCTAGCTGTAGTCCTGGAGCCCCAGGCTGTCCTGGGCGCACGCCGGGCGGGGAGGCGGCCTGCGCGGATGCTTTTCAGCGCTGTCCCCGGTGCAGGTCAGGTGCACCGATCGCCCCCAAAATTGGCAGGGGGACGGATGACCACACTCCACGTCGGCGCCGGCAGTTTCCGCCAGTCGTGGTCCGTGCTGGGCAGGATAAATGCGCCGGGTGGGGAAGCTCAGTGCGGAGCTCTACCCGGAGGCGTCCATGTCGTTTGCGTGCTTAGCCACGCCCCGTCACCATTATTTTTATTATGGTAGGGCAGTTTGGACACCATTAAAATTATGTTGCCAATTATACATTTTTATCTCTCCATGTTCCTGTAAAACTTCAGAATTTAAAATGAATCTCTAAATAGTATATTAAAAACATTTCTATGAAATCTAAAACCAGCAGGTATGCGTTTATACAAGCTGCCAGAGCCTAAAATGTTGAGGAGATTTCCGTAAATATCATTCAGGCTTCACCTTCAAACATATATGGACTACTATGTTTGTTGATGCTGCCCCAGCACATACCATGCGGCACAAATTAGAGCAATCCATAATAACTCCCTTCTCCATCAGAAATGTGCCATTTTCTCACATCCTCCTAAATTATTCCTGTCACTCACGACAATGTTTTCAGTTTTTTTTAGCTAAATCACTTCTTACAAAAATATATTCACAACTTCAAAATTTTTAGCAGCTCCTCATTTAGTACTAAAAAAAATATTAAATTAAAGAATAGAATACTGTATTGGAAAGAAAAGTGTATCATGACGAAAGTTTCAGATGAGTTAATTTCCTTTTCTGAACATCAGCAAACCTTCTATTGATCCCGATCTAATAATCCCAAATGCAAACAACTTAACAGGATTCTGCCCCAATAGATCTCTTCTCTCCAATCTCCTGATCAATCCAACCAACATACATTATTCTCTCTTACTTTCTCCACTGAAGTGGGAGCTTCCTACATATTTAAGCATATTGATACATTTTCTGCTGATAGATGTTCATCTTTCTTCCCTCCTCAAGTTTAAAGCCTTGATTGAAGCCATGGATCCTTTCCTTGGAGTATATTGGACATTTCCTTCCCTTACTTCTTACCACATTTAAAAGAGGAGGATTGCCTAGTGATCTTGTCCTTTGTCTGGTTTATAACGTTCTATTTTGGAAGTTTACTTTATGATGTAGGCGGCTGCTTGGTTCTGCATTAAAAAGTGATATGCATAATGATAGCCTCCGTGTCTTTAATGAAATCCAGATTCTCTAGTCATGTTAATCGGAGAATCGCAATTTAAAACAAAGTTTGAATTACAACTGGCCATTTTCTGCTCCTGCCCTTTTCCTGTGAAGCACCGCAGCGCAGCAGGAAGGCTTACCTGCTGCTGTTTATCAAAATATAGTACATGAGCGCGCAAGTGTTCTGATTGTGGTTGAATTGGGGAAACATCCATTACAACGCAGTCATTACAGTGACCTACCTTTACAACGTAGCTGTTATAATGCAACTGCCTTTACATCGCATGCCAATACAATGCTTGCCATTACAACACATTCCATTAAAATGCGTTATAAGGTAAGTAATAGAGATTTTTTAGTATTAGGTTGTGTATGGGTTTTGGGGCTCGTGGGAGTAGTAATTTTTACCCTACACTAACCAACACTTTCCCTACTGTTGCATTTACTGAGTGGGAATAGTAATTTTTACTCCTACACTATCCAACACTTACCCTACTGTTGCCTTAAAATTATAATGTATAATGTATTGTAATGGTATGCGTTGTAATGATAGTTTCTAAAAATGCGTTGTAATGGCATGCGTTGTAAAATCATGCAATGTAATGGTAGTTGCGATGTAAAGACTGCATTGTAAAAACATGCGTTATAATTGCATGCATTGTAATGTCATACATTCGTTGAATTGACCTATGTCATAGTGGTCTGAAAATTGTTTTCAACTTTAATGTATTCTTCTTCAAAATGTACCTGATATAGAAATTGTTTTCTTTTTCTCAGTTGCAATGCATTTTACTCTATTTATCATTCAATAAATCATTTGTAAACACAGAAAAAAGTGTTGGTTACTCAACTCAAAAGGAATACTGAAGGAGGAAATGTATATGTGGGTGTGCGTACTGTGTGTACATGAAGTGAATGTATATTACCTCCCAAGTCCCTCCTGTCATCGTCCCATTCATAAAATAGTGAGATAATGCTATCTCATGACAGAAAAACAGAAAAAAAGGAATGCTGGCCCTACACCACCCCCTCCCCCTGGGAGTAAAAAAGAGTACTTATCCCATCATTCCTCCTGTTCTGTTTTATTTATTTATTTTATTTGTATTTTATTTGTGTAATTTGTTAAGCGCGCAAATACCCGTAGGTGTCTTGGCACTACGGACGGTTAATGGAGAGGCAAGGGTGGGATAGAGTGTTATTGGTTACACAGCCATGTTTTGAGTTGTTTGTGGAATTCAATGAGAGTAGGGGCCGTCTTAATGTGGAAGGGGTGTGTATTCCAGAGTCGGCGACTGTGAATCTTCTGTCGCCCCAGGATGATTTTTTTGTTCCTGGGACGTTTATTAGGTTGGCTGCTGAAGAGCGTAGGGGTCTGCTAGGTGTGTAAAGGATGAGTGTTTTTTTTAGAAATTCGGGTCCTGTGTTATTTATTGCTTTATAGGCGATACATAGAGCCTTGAACGTGGTACGGCTTCTGATTGGCAGCAAGTGGAGTTTACCTATTAGATTGGATGTGGGTTTAAACTTGGGGGTGTTGGTCATGATCTTTGCTGCCACGTTTTGTACCATTTGTAATTTATTTAATAATTTTTCCTGGGTGTTGAGTAATAGGCCGTTACAATAGTCCACCTTGGACATTACTAGTGTGCCCATGAGCATTTTCCTGGCACTAGATGGAAGATAGGGTAGGAGTTTCTTTATTTTTTTGATAGTGTGGAAGGCGGAGGAGACCACATTGTTGGCGTGTTGTTGAAATGATAGTTTGTCATCGAAAATGATGCCTTGGTTTCTGACTTTTTTGACGTGGGAAGGGGGTGGTCCCAAGTCTGCTGGCCACCATAGAGGGGACCAGCTAGGAGAGAGGTTGCCAAAGATCATTACCTCCGTTTTCTCGGAGTTCAGTTTGAGACAGTTATTTGCCATCCATGTGCTTATTGCGTTTATTACAGTTTGGAAGTTTGCTGCAACTTTTGGGCCGTCGTTGTGGGTTTCTATCACTAGCTGGGTGTCGTTGGCGTATGTAGTGAGTAGCATGCCGTGAGACTTAATGGCCCTCGCCAAGTCAGACACATATATGTTGAATAAGGTCGGACTTAGCTAGGATCCTTGAGGGACGCCGCAAGGGAGGGTGAAGGGTGGGGATTTGAAGTCGCCCAGGACCCCTGACTGGGACCGGTTAGAGAGGAAGGAGGTGAGAAGGGTTTTGGCCTTATTTTTGATACCTAGTGCCGAGACATGGTCGATGAGGGTGTTATGATCGACCATGTCAAAAGCTGTGAGAGTTCCAGGAGGACCAGACCTGCGGCTCCTCCCTGATCGAGTATCATTCTGATCTCGTCTGAGGCCTTGATGAGGGCTGTCTCGGTGCCGTGTCCCTTCCTGAAACCAAATTGTGTGTCGTCTAAGAGGTTGTTTTCTTCGATGAAGTGTGATAGCTGATTGTTTATAACTTTTTCAAAAACTTTGGTGGGGAAAGGGAGACGTGCAATAGGTCTGTAGTTTTTTGTTTCTGTGGCGTTGAGGTTGTGTTTTTTTAAAAGAGGTTTAATGATAGTTTTTTTTCCAGATGGAAGGGTAAATTCCTGAGGTGAACATTGAGTTACAGATGTTGGCTAGTGCTGGGGCTATGATCTCGGGTATTAATTTTAGAACAGCGGGGGCAGGGGTCTTTGGGAGATCCGGATTTAATGGAGGAGATGTTGTCTAGGATTTGGTCTGACGTGACTTGGGTGAATTCCAAAAGGGTGGGAGAGGTGGGGTCCTTTGTGGTGCAGGGTGGGGTGGAAATATATGTGATGGTGGTATCGCTGGTAGTAGCGGTGGGATTGCTGACAGTGAGATTGGCTGCAAAGTTGGTATGTATGTGGCTGACTTTGTCTTGGAAGAATGAGGCTAGGGAATTTATGTATTTATTTATTTATTATTTAAGCTTATAGAGCGCGACAGCTACCCGTGAGGGTCTCCCGGCGCTAAGATACTGCAACTAACAAGAGATGGTTGGCCAAATAGTTATAGATCGAAAAGCCAGGTCTTAACGGCTTTACGAAAATGTATGATGCTGTCCTCGGACCGAATGGCCAGAGGAAGAGAATTCCACAACTTGGGCCCCAAATAGGAGAAGGAGCGACCTCCCATTCTGGAGAGCTTGATCTTGGGGACAGAGAAGAGGCATTGAGAGGAGGAGCGAAGGGAACGGGAAGGAAAGTAAGGTTTTACTAAGGTCTGTAGATAACTCGGAGCCACCTTGTGCTTGATCCTATACATGTAAGTGAGGGCCTTGAACTTCACTCGGTTCTCGACCCTCAACCAATGTAGTTCCCGGAGACGATTAGATATATGGTCAGTTTTGCGGCAACCACTAAGAAGGCGCGCTGCGGCATTTTGGACTAGTTGCAGGCATCGAGTGACGGCCTTGGCCGCCCCCAGGTAGAGCACGTTGCCGTAGTCCAACCTGGAGGTGACCAAGGCGCCCACCACAGTCCTTCTTGTGTCGTCAGGCAGCATCCACAAAATCTTGCGAAGCCAGCGTATGATGGTGAAGCATGTGGCAGATACTTTGCTAACTTGACATTGCATTGTCAGGCCCTTGTCCATGACAACGCCCACATTTCGTACCTGCTCCACCGGTACAGGGAGGGGGCCTAACTTATCAGGCCAATGTCTAGAAGTCCACAGGTTAGGCTTCTGTCCCAGGACAAGGACCTCGGTCTTCTCGCCATTCAGTTTGAGGAGGTTGTGGTTCATCCATTTAGCTATTTCACCAAGGCCAAACTGAAGGCGAGAGGAGGAGGCCTCGCCAATATTCGTAAGCGAGAAGATAACCTGGGAGTCGTCGGCATATGTGAATAACGTAAGGCCGACATCATCAGCTATGTGGGCTAAGGGGGAAACATAAAGATTAAAAAGTAAGGGACTGAGGATAGAACCCTGAGGAACACCATGAAACTGTGAATAAATATTGGAAGTAGCAGTTTGGGAGAAAATTTGGAAAGTGCGTTTAGAAAGAAAGGAGGCTAACCAGTCCAAGGCTAGTCCTTCCACGCCCATGGTGGCTAAGGCGTCAAGAAGGATTTTATGGGAGATGGTATCGAACGCCGCGCTGAGATCGAGCAATATCAGCGCGGCCGTTTCTCCATTGTCGATCAGGGACCGTAGGTTTTCAGTAACACCTAAAAGAGTGGTCTCTGTCGAAAAGCCCTGCCGGAAACCTGACTGTGAGGGATGAAGTAAATTATTTAAATTTACATGCTGGGTAAGATGGAAGAGGACATGACGCTCCAGGATTTTGGAAAAGGCCGGCAACAATGAAATTCGGGATCAGCGGTTGGCTTTTTTAAAAGTGGCGTGACCATAGCGTGCTTCCAGATGGCAGGGACCGTAGCAGTCTTTAGAGATAGATTCAGAACAGAACAGATATTAACCAAATGCAGGGGGTCAAGCACCCTAAGTACAGAAATAGGGAGGGGGTCCAGAGGGGAACCAGATTTTACATTACGGAGCAGTTCCTGTAGACCCTCAAGCTGCAATTCAGGCCAAGCTACGAGCGGATGGGAAAAGGAGGTTGTGGGTCGTGGTGCATTCGCTACCAGGATGGGAAGGGCTGTGATCATACTATTAGAGTTGCAGATGGAGATGTCCTGATGGATCTTCACCACCTTATTTAAGAAAACTGGGCAATTTTGTCGCATTTCCTGTCTGTGAGCGGAGGGATTTTAGCTAATGTGGAGGAGCCTGCAAGATTTTTCACCAAGCTAAACAAGACCTTGGAGTTATCCATAGCATCTGTAATAGATTTCGTCACAAAGTTGGCCCTGGTAAAGGCACAAGCTTTGTGATATGATTTTAACGCGAATCTATAAGTCTGAGCTGCATGCTGGGAATAATCTTTACGCCAGATGCGCTCAAGCCTCTTACACCGAGATTTCTCAGCTTTTAATGCCTCGGTGTACCATGGGGCGGGCATCTTATGAGAAACACCCTGTTTTAAGGAAATAGGGAGAACGATATCAATGGCATTTACTAGCCAACGATCGATCAGCATAGAAGAGGTTTCCGCATCGCCTAGCGTGGACAGTTCTGAATGGAAATGGGAGGCAAGAGTTTTATTCAAGGAGCCAACGTCCAGTTTCCTCCATGCCCTGCTCCTTTCCGTGCGGTTACCACTATATGGAACTGCAGTGGTCAGAACCGAGATTCTAAAATTGACAATATAATGATCTGACCAAAGAACCGGCAAGGCCGGAAGGCATTGTAGATCAGGCAAATTAGAGAAAATTGGGTCAAGAAGATGTCCGCCTATGTGTGTAGGACCATGGTTGTGTAGAATAACGTTCATCGACTGAAGGTCGGTGTTCAGAGTTCTAGCTATACTATTACTAGGGTCATCCAAATGGATGTTAAGATCACCCACAACTACAAAAGTACCGACATTAGGCAACAGAGAGGCGATAAACTCAGACAGATGGGTGACCCAGTCAGCGACTGCCCCAGGTGAGCGGTAAATAAGAATGCCATTTAGGGAAAACTTAGGATGAAGAACTAGTCTAAAAGATGCAGCTTCACAGTTATGTAGATTAATACGATCTAAGAAGCATTGATACACATTTTTAAAGATGATAGCAATGCCCCCACCAATTTTGGCCACCCTGTTGCACCTGACCATAGCGTAGTTAATTGGGAGTGCCTCTGCGATATCTGGGCCCGAACCTTCCTGGAGCCAAGACTCCATGACTCCAATTACAGAGTGTTTGAGTGAGGGTTGACGGGGGGTTGGGTTTAGGGCCTGACAGTCTGGTTATGACCTGGAAAAGTTTTGTGATAATTCAATTTGGTTAACAAAGTATTTGCTTTTTTCTGAAATTATGAGCTGTTTAAATTTGGTTAGTGCTAGTTTATATTGGGTTTTTTGAGTTTGGTCGTAGTTCCGGCGCCATTGTCTTTCTATGTTTCTGCAGGATTGTTTTTCTAGCCTGAGTGCCTCTGAGAACAAGGGGGCTGATGGAGTTTTCCTGTTTGTGGAGAGGGTTTTTTAATGGCACTAATGTGTTGAAGGCTGATTGGAGCCATTGAGTGTATTGCGTGCCTGCTGGCTCGGGTTCGAGTGGAGGATCTAGTTGGGAGGATAGGAGGTGGGCTTTGAGGGCAGAAGGGGAAATACTTTTCCACGCTTTGAGTTGTTTGGGGATAGTGGGTATCACTTCGTTGGGGGTGTTGTTTTCTATATGAATATTGAAGAAGATCGCACAGTGATCTGTCCAAGGGAAAGGGAGGATGTTTCCAAGGGTGATTTGCTGATTATTAGTGAATAAAGCGGTACTAAAGGGGGTGGTGATGGATGGACCCAGATCTGTTGACTGGGTGCGAGTGTTTGATTGGTTCAGATGCTCCGTCCATCACCACCCCTTTTGTACCACTTTGTTCGCCATAAGTTGGCAGGGTATGCTCAGACGTGAGTCCCTTGCTCACTTTGCCACTGGATTCAAGCAAGCCGGGCTGAAGACGGCTGAAATGCCAGAAACTGGTCCTCGGAAGCTTGTTTCCGGTCCAGGGAAGGCATGGCTTGGCAGTTCGGGCTGGACTGTTTCCATGAGGCACAGGGTCAGACTGATTTGCATATGGCCATGTCTGAACTGGGGTGGCAGAGTGGGCCAAAGAACGTTGATGGATTAAACCCAGATCTGTTGACTGGGTGTCAGTATTTGAATGGTTCAGATGCTCCGTCCATCACCACCCCCTTTTGTACCGATTATTAGTGAATAGCCTGTCCAAAATATGGCCTGCTGAGTTGGTAGGTTTGGTTACTAATTCAGTGAGTCTTGTTGCTTGTAATTCTGCTAGGAGGGTTGAGGTGTCATGATCGGATTTCCATATGGAAATTGAAATACCCTAATATAGTGAAGTTGTTTTTTCCCGCTGAGGGTTCTAGGAGAAGCTCTAAGGTGGATAGGAACTTGGCTCTGGGTCCTGGTGGGCGGTATAAGAGAATTTCTTTGAAGGAGTACGAGTGTGTAAGCAATATTGTAAAAGAGAAGGCTTCACAGGTTTTGATTGAGATTCTGTCTGTTCTTAGTGAGTAGTGTTCTCTATAGATAAGAGCCAATCCACCCCCTTTTTTGTGGGTCTGGCCAGTCTACTGACACAGAAGCCATCAGGGGTTGCTGTGGTGAAGTCTAGTTCTACGGATGGATCTCCCCATGATTCGCTTATGAAAAGGAGATCAAGTTTGTAGGTTTCTAGGAGATTGAGTAGTTCGTATTTATGTTTGGGTAGTGAGTGGGCATTTATGAGTGCTGAGTTGATAGTTGTGTGATCATTAGGGGGTAGGGAGTCAATGTTGGGTGGGTTCCTATGTGGCGGCTGTAAAATGAAAGGGCAGTTTGGGCAGTGTGTATGATTTTTAGTGGATAGAGTTTCCAGGTTGATTAGCGGGCATATCTGTTTGTAATTGCAGGCAATGGGTATGGCTTTAAGTTGATTGCTGCAGTAAGTTATCCACCTAGGGTGTGGAGGCTTCGTGGACGCCCATGGTCATGGGGCCTCCCACCTTCTCTCTTTCCGGACCAAGTTCATTTCTCTTTGGCGTCGTTACTTCATTCGTGGATGTTTCTCTTACTCTTGTCCCACCCAACTCTTCACTCTCCTTACACACTTCTCCTTCTCCACAGTTTGCACTGTCTAATGTTCTTTCTTCTTCTTCTCTTTCTTGCCTCTGGTCTGGAGTGGTCTGGAGTGACATCACCTTTCTCCTCCGGCCACCGCACGATTTTGTTTATCTTCGCCATGCGATCCTGGGACCACACTTTTCCGTCGCTAAGGAGTGCTGCTCTACTGTACACTTCTTCCACTTGTAGGGGTGGGCTGTATTTGCTCTCTCCTTACTTCTTCAGCACGGCTTGCTTAACTCTCACCCACTCCCCTCTTTCCAGAACGGAATCTTTTACCTTTCTCCTCCTGTTGTAGTGTTCCGTGTATACTCTCTGGGCCTTCTCCAAATTGTGTTGGACCACTGCAGGCGACCATTTACTGGTGATGGTCTTTTCTCTCCATACTACATTGTCTTTGGTGAATGGATGTCTGTCCCTTAGAATTTGGAAGGGACTATACCCTGTTGAGGTGGGGGTGATCCTGTACGCCCACACCATCCTTTGAACTTCTGTTTCCCAGTCCTTGCCTTGCATAATGGCCGCTTGAATGGACCCCATGAGGACTCGATTAAATCTCTCCACCTGTCCATTGCTTGCTGGATGGTACACTGACGTGTGTTTAGATTTGATCCCGTTCCTCTCGGTGTATCGGTGCCACTTCTCAGAAGTAAATTGCGGGCCATTGTCTGTCAATATCGTCCTCGGGATGCCTTCCCGTAAGAACACTTAGGTGAGGAATTTGACTACCACTTCCGAGTCCATCTCCTCCTGCACATGCACTTCCGGCCATTTTGAGTACTTGTCGACAACAACACACAAGTATTTGGCTGACCCTTGATTGTCCAATATCGGACCCAGGATGTCAACAGCAAGGTCCTCCCAGGGATTGCGGGGTTGCTCAAATTTCCCTAACGCAGGTCTCAATGGTTTGAGAATTTTGTCTGACCCCTGGCATTGGTCGCAGTCCCTAACATGTCTCTCAATCTGGATGTCCATTCCTGGCCACCAGTATATCTGTTTTACCCTTGACTTGGTCTTCACGATTCCCAGGTGACCTTCATGTAGTAGATTTAACAGGGCCAGAATTAACTTTTCGGGCGGCACCACCTTGTCACCGCGATACAGGAAGGTCCCTGAATCGCTCAGTGATAACTCCTCCCGCAATTCATAGTTTCCTCGGCACTTCCTGTAGTCTTTTCTTGTCTGGCCATCCTTCTACTAGGTGCTTCTTAACCTGTTCCAGGTTGACATCCTCCTTGTATGCTTGCTCCCACTCTTGTAAGCTGATGGCCCTTTCCATGTCTTCTAACACCGCTACTGTTTCCTCGTTCTCCGTTACTGAAGTGGGCGCTTCCTCCATGGATGAGGCCCTGCTCAGATAGTCAGCCACTTTGTTGTGTGTCCCAGGGATGTACTCCACATCGTATGTGTATTCAAGGAGTTTGAGAGTAATTTTTGCTATCCGCGGGGTGGCTGTGGCATGTCCGCTTGAGGTAAGCACTTTGACCAAGGGCTTATGGTCCGTCTGTAATCGAAACCTCGTCCCCCACAGGAACTGCCGGAACTTCCCCATGGCCCATGTGACAGCCAGCATTTCCTTCTCTATCACACTGAACTTATGTTCCGTGGGAGACAACGCTCTGGACGCAACACTAAGTGTTTCCACGGTGTTATCATCTCTCTCTTGTGCCAGGACTGCACCCAAACCCTTTTCGCTGGCATCAGTGGTGAGAAGGGTACTTCCTGCGGGGTCATGTCCGTCTAGTGGCACAGCCTGGCTGATGTTCCTTTTCAGTTCCTCAAACTCTTTCTGAGCCTCGTCGTCCCACTGGAACGATGTTTTATCTCTTATGGGTTGCCTCAACTTGTGCGTTTTTGTGGCAAAATGCTGGACGAATTTGCTATAGTACTCGGCCATTCCGAGGAATGACCGCACCTCGTCCTTGCTGGATAGAGCTATGGCCTCGCAGATCGCTTTCACGTTCTCTCTTTTGGGAGTGATCCCTTGTTCGCTGATCTCGTGCCCTAGATAAGTGACGGATGTCATCCCGAGCCTGCACTTCTCCCATTCTGCCGTTAGTCCTTTCTCCTGCAGTATGCCTAGCACTTTATTCAATTTGTTGTCGTGGTCATCACGGTCCTTGCCCATTATCAGAATGTCGTCCTGAAAGTACTGGATGCCATTGGCGTCTTTGAACAGGCGATGCATAAGTTTATGAAACACCGCTGCGGCGGACGCTAGCCCAAATGGCATCCTGCGAAACTGTTAACATCCGTACGGCGTGATGAAGGATGTCAATTTCCTGCTAGATGGGTGCAGGTCGATTTGATGGTAGGCAGACGTAAGGTCCACTGTGGAGAACCACTTCACACCTCTCGTTTTAGCCAGCTTTTCTTCGATCCTGGGGAGCGGAAATTTCTCTACCACCAAGCATTTGTTCAACTCGCGCAGGTCCACACATAGGCGCACCTTGCCGTTGGGTTTCCTGGCGACCACCAAGGGAGCCAACCACTCCGAGCTATCTATGGGCTCAATGATCCCTTGTTCTTCTAGCCGGTGCAGTTCTTGTTGTACTGCTTCCCGCACCGCTATGGGTACATTGCGGACTATGTGGGATACTGGCTGGGAGTTTTCTCTGAGAACGATCTTGTGCATGAATTTTTCCAGCTTCCCCACTGTGCCTCCGAAGACTTTGGGAAATTCACTCCTCACCTTCTGCAGGTCTGGCCAGCTGTCCATGTCTGTTAGTAGTATTTGTACCTTTCCCCCTGGGTCCAGCTTAATTCCGAGGTCTCCTTGGTCCCTCCATCCTAACACTGAGGGACCATTCTCTGCCACGTACAACTTGCACATCACAGTCCTCCCCCTGAATTCAAACTTCAGAGTGCGGTACCCTACCATGGGGATCAGATTGTTCGTGTATGACACTGGTCGTATGTCAGGTGGTTCCAGTTTGGGACCCAGGCTGGGTCTGAACTCCTCTTCCCATACCAACCTCTGCACTATGGTGTACGGGGAACCTGAGTCAATAGCGACTTTGATCTTAACTCCTCCAAATAGCATGTCTGCTCGCGGCTTGTCGGAGCGCTTGGTATCAATGCCCAGCACCTGCTCATCAACGCACAGCACTCTGTCGTCTTCATCTGACTCTTCGTCTGCTCCTTCTGCAGATTGCGGATTCGCTATGTACTTTACTACTGATCTTTTCTCTTTCCTCCGACACACTTTCTCAAAGTGACCTATCAGGCCGCAGAACGCGCACTCTGCGCGAAAAGCCGGGCAGCGTTTGTCTTGGGCCGTGTGGTTTACACTCCTACACCTGCAGCGCGTGGACTTGGTGTATGAGGGTTGTTTTCCTGCTTGTCCGGGTCTTCCCGCCCACTTGCTGGCTCCTCTGCTGTCTCCGGGCACCATTTTGTGTCTCCTCAATGATTCTGCGTCATCTATTTTGTTGACCATGATTCTTTGCGCACACTCCTTTTTCGCGGCCTCAGCGCATCGCTTGGAAAGTTCTGCCTTCTTCACCATCGCGATTACTTCTTTTAGTGTTGCTTCACCGTGGGCCCACAGCTTGTCTTGTACGTTCTTGTTGGTGGTGTGCATTACAATTTGGTCTTTGATAAATTCTTCCTCCAGCCCCCCGTACTTGCAAGTGACTGCTAGTCTTCTCAGGGCTGCCACATAGTCGTCTACCGATTCTCCTTCCCCTTGCTTCCTTTGTTGAAAGTTGAACCGATCAATGGAGACACATACCGCTGGGCGGTAATGTGTGTCTAGGTCTTCTAGAGCTTGCTTGAAAACGTCAGCGTCGGCAGCTTGCCGAGGAGCCGACGCAATGTTCGTGAACACCCTTATGCCTTCCGGGCCCAGATTGTGCAGCAGTATCCGCTTTCTCCTTGCAGGAGTGAATTCGTCACTGGATTCGTCTTCTAGGGCTTCTAGGTAATTCTTGAAGTATTCCCTCCAGTCCTCCCACTTCATTTGGGGTTCGCCTGGCCTGGGTAGAAACAGGATGGGAGCCGTGAGTGACGACGCTTGGTTACTCATTCTGGCCTGGACCTCCGGCTCACCCCCTTGATTCCTGGGGCTACCGGGCGCACTGCCATCCCTTCCCTGATTCTCAGGGCTGCTTGGTGCGCTGGCGCTCTCTGCCTGCGACGTGTTGGGGTTCGGTTCTATCCTGTCCCCTTCCACTTGGTCACTCCTTTCTGCCAGGGTTTTGGCGGGGAGGCTTGCGTGCTCCTACCGTGCTTCTGTGCTGGTCTCTGTGTCACTAGTCCTCTGGACATGTGGTGTGCTTGTCCAGATCTCTGCACCACTGCCGCGCTCTTCCCGTGCTTCCCTCGGCGTTTTGTGTCTCCCACTTTCTGTTGTAAGCGGTCAGTGTAGGCTTGTGCGTCTTGGGTCTTGCTTTCTCTCCACCGATGTTTATTTTTATTTTTTTTGTGGGGACAGATCCCACTCCTCGCCGCCACTGTGGAGTTCCTTGCTTGCCCCCAAGGATCACTCAGCACGCAGGATGTGAGAGACAGGGATGCGTTTATTTATATATTTATATCGCTGTAGGAAGAGCGCCGGGCGTCTTACTAAGATCGCGCTCAGACTCTCTCTGAGAGGCGCGAACCATCGTTCGTGCATGCGCAGTCGACCGCGCTCTCGCCTGGTGCGTATTGCGTCATACGCATGCGGCGGGGCTAGAGCGCTAACACCACAGTCCAGGGGGAATTCGGGTGGATTCCCTCCTCCGAGGATGAGTTCGTCTGTGGGGGGATTCTGGTGTGCGACTCCTGGGTTGCTAGCCACGCTGGGAGGTGCAGTGTTCCCGACAAGACACATCTGTATGTTTCTTCTTCCTGGTCTTGCTGCTTGTCTTCCGGCTGGGGCTGGGTCCCGAAGTCAGGTATTGCCATGCTGGTCGGCAGCAAGGCTGAATTCAGACGGTATAAAATGTGAGTACTGCGTAGTGTTTTTTTGGATTACTTTTGGCCTTGGCAATGTGGTTTTTCTTTCCTTGGATTTCCTTTCCAGTTGGCTTCCGGTGCTGAAGTGATCCTGTGTCAGCAGCTTGAGATGATTATTCCTCTTGCCACGATGGGAGGTCTACCCTTTCTCCCTCTGACCCTCTGCTGTGTGGGTACTTTGGGGTTGAGTGGATTCTGCCGGTGTTGGAATGGGGAAGCATTTGAGGAAGCGCAGACATGTGGAGCGCTCCTCTTCCTCATCTTCTGATTCTTCTTCCTCCCCTTCTCGGGTGCAGTCAAAAAACCACAGGGAGGGGGATGCTGATCGCATTAAGAGACTGATTATTGAAAACCTTGTGAGATGGGGAGGGTCTCGTTCTAAAGGTCCCCTTCCTCCTCACTCCTCTCACTCTTTGTATTCCAAGGAAGAATGGATGGGGTGCGGAACGCAAAGGCAAATATATTGACAAGAGCATGTTGCCTAAATTGCTTTAACATATCAGGTCCAACATGGGATTTCCAGATAATGAAGAGCTCAGCACCTCTGGTGGTTCGTTGCTGCAGCAGTTTCAGAGTTCAACTGCAGTGGGTATGCTTGTCCATCCCTACATACGTGAGGTTCTGAAGAGGGAGGGGACGGATCCGGATCGTATTTTGCTTCCTAGGTATATGGCTCTTCAGGATATGTCTAAGAAATTGCTAGATTCAATTTCGATTGATTCTGTTGTAGCTAACCTTGTGGGCTGGACTTCCTTGGCTGAGGATGTAGTAATCAAAGATCCGGTGCATAAAAAGGCGGATGCTCACCTACCGAAGGTGTATTCTTGGTCTCATCTGGCTTTGAGGGCTGGTATTTATGGCACTTAAGTAGCTCAGTCCTTGATCTCTGATATCAAGGCTTTGTATCAGTTAATGGAGTGCTCTGGGCTGTTGGAGCACATTGAGTGGCAGGTGGAGTTCCTGTCGGATGCGTCCTTCCATGCAGTGAGGGCTGTGGTCCTTTCTGGTGGTATGGGTGCGGCGGCCCACCGAAATCTGGTGTTGAATGACTGGAAGACTGATTCTGCTCCAAAGGCTTTTGCCTTGGTCTTGCCTTTTCAGGGGACTATAATGTTTGGGGAAGAATTGGAGGGCAAATTGCAACCCTCTGCTGCAATTCTTCTACCAAGCCTAAGTCTTTCTGTCACCCTCCTAATCGTCATCAGTTTTCCTGGGTTCACGGGAGGTTTTCTAGGATTAGGATAGGAAAGCTAAATGCCCCCCATAAACCTCATTCCTGATTATATGGCCGGGGCTCCCACATTCTTGGTAGGAGGGCGGCTGCAGTTCTTTCTCCCAGCATGGCTGCAGTCCTGTTCCAATGTGTGGGTTCTGGACATTGTTTGTCAGGGGTCTGGAATCAAATTTTCAGAGCCTCCTCTGGATTCAGGGATTTGTCCGACTCCTTGGTCATCCTGTCCGGTCAAACTGTCGGAAGTGTCTGGGGGTCGAGTTTCTCTTGAAGAAGGGGGTGATTCAGGCCGTTCCTCCTCCGGAGGTGGGAAGGGGGTTTTACTCACTGATTTTTTCTGGTTCCCAGGGTGATGGGGTTTTTCATTTGGTCTTCGACTTGAATGCTCTCAACAAGTTGGGGGTCCATCTGCCCTTCCGAATGGAGACTCTGCAGCTGGTGATTCAGTTGTTGATGCCAGGTAATTTCTTGTACACCTTCGATCTCCAAGATGCATACTATAATGTCCTGGTTCACCCCAGATATCATCAGTACTTGAGGTTGTGTCTTCAGGGATGTCATTTCCAGTTTCAGGTCCTGCGTTTTGGCCTGAGCTCCGAGGGTGTTCACCAAGGTGGTTGCCCCGCTGGTGGCTTACTTGCATCATCAGGGAATCATAGTTTAACCATACCTGGACGATAGGTTGGTCCATGCTCTCTCTCGGGATCAACTGCAGGTGTATTAGGAAGTGGTGTGTTCTGTGTTGCAAGCTCATGGGTTTCTTTTGAATGTCAATTGGAGCCCTTGCAGGGCTTGGTTTTCATCAGGTGTGCTTTTGCACCAATCTGAGCAGAGTGTTCCTGCCTGTTTCTCATGCCGTCACTTTGTGTTCCCTTGCTCGGAGGTTCTTGGCGGGGGAGCTCCTTTCCAGTTCGTCTGTGGTTACAGCTTCTGGGTTTTCATGGCGGCGACGGTGTTTATGGTGGCTTGGGCTCTGTTTCATCTCAGGCCACTGTGGTTGTATCCGTTTTCCCGTTGGAAATCCATTGCCACGCAATCTGGTTCTTCAAGTTCTGGTGTCCCCATCTCTCCTCTCTGCTCTGCACTAGTGGCCGTTGTCAGAACATCTTTTTCAGGGGTTGCCGGTGCAGTTCTCTCCACAAGCGATTCTGACGACAGATGTCAGTGCCTTCATGTGGTGGGCAACTTTGGATTCCTGGTCTCTTTGGGGTCGTTGATCCCTTCAGGAGGGGTGGCATTCCTCGAATTGGAGGGAGTTAAATGTGGTGTACAGTACCAGGCTGTCATAGAATTCCGCGCCAAGTTGTCGGTTCGCAATGTGGTGGTCCGTTCGGACAACATGGTATCGATGGCATACCTGAACCATCAAGGGGGTTTCAGGTCCAAGTCTCTGAATGCAGTCATGATTCCGTTGTTTTGTTGGATGGAGGGGCATTTGTTGTCTCTCTCGCTATTCACATTCGGGGGGTGGACAATGGTGTGGAGGATTCCCTCAGCAGGTTTTATCTGCCTCCCAGGAGTTATCTCTGACTCCAGTGGCTTTTTGGCTTGCGTCCAGGAGGTTTTGTCTTCCTTATCTCGACCTCTATGCTGCCTGGCACAATGCCCAGCTTCTCCGGCTCAGTCTGCTCCCGTGTTCGGCAGGAGGGAGATTGGCGGGGTGGATGCTCTGTCCGTTCCTTGGTTTTGCCGCCTCTTGTATGCCTTTTCTCCTCTGGCTTTGATCCCCCGATTTTTGGCTCACCTCTGTTTGGAATCCCGGGTGGTGGTGGTTCTGTTCTGGCCTCACCAGTTGTGGTTTCCCAGTCTGAGGCTGTTGTCTGTGCAGGGTCCCTGTGTTTTTCCTTGCTTTCCATCCCCTATGCAGCCATATCCCATTTTGATTCTCCCGCGGCTACGGCTGTCTGTGTGGAAGTTGAAAGGCAGGGGTGGTGACTTAGAGGTTTCCCTGAGCACTTAGCCCTGGCTCTGCAGCAGCTGCATAAGCCTTTTACTTTGAAATCCTATGGGCGTTATTGGGGGAACTTCCAGCGCCTGTGTGGGGTTCTGAGTTTGTCTCCTCTAGGGTGCTTTTTGACTGAGGTACTTCAGTTTCTCTGGGAAGGCTTTGAAAAATGGCTGGCTGTTTCCACTTTGAGGGCTCAATGGGTCCGCTATTAAGGCTTTTTGTTCCCCTTGGGGGAATTTATCTGATGTGTCTCTCGCTTGTTGTGGAGTTTCTCACTGTCCCGCCCTGTGGTACGTCCGTCTTTTCCTTTTTGGGATCTGCCACTGGTTTTGCTGGCTCTTGTAGCTCCTCCATTTGAGCCTTTGTTTGAGGTGGACATCACATTTCTGACTTTGAAGGTGGTCATCCTGGTGGCCATTGCTTGGGCTAGGGGCCTTGAGGAATTGGGTGCTCTATTGGATCGGGAGTTGTTTTTGTCTTTTTCGGATGATGGAGTGGTCCTCTGGTTGGATTCGACCTTTGTCCCAAAGGTTTCTTCTCCGTTCCATCGTTCCCAGGAATTGATGTTGCCTGCTTTGAACGATGCTCAAGTGTCTGCTGATGATCTTCCTTGGCCTTTACTGGATGGTTGCAGGGCTTTGTGTGTTTATCTTGATCGTATGAGCTCCTTTCGGAAGTCTGATTCCCTGTTTCTCTCCTTTGGGGTGGCCTCTCATGGGGAGAAGGCTCTTTGTCTTCCATTGGTCGCTGGCTGAAGCAAGTCATTATGTTAGCTTGCTCTCTTTACGGTGCTCCTCTTTGGTGGGTACTCAGGGGTGGTCTACCCGAGGGGTGGCGGCATCCTGGTCTAGGGTTCGGGGCTGTCCCTGTCCAAGATCTTTAGGGCGGCTACTTGGGCTTCCTCTAATGCTTTTGTGAGGCATTATCGGATACAGAATTTGTTAGGGGATGATGCTAATTTTGGTTTGGGGGTTCTGAGGGCTGTGTGGTCCTGAATTTTTGTTTTTTCAATAAATCACTTGCTTTACAGTCTGTTTTGTCCAGGTGCTTTGTTGTTGAATGCTGGTGGTTGCTTGGGTATTCTCAGTATGTTATGACTGGGCCAAGTCAGGAGGGACCTGGGAGGTAATCTTCATTACTCCTCATCGCATTCATTACTTCTCTCCCTCCTGGTCTTGCCAGCCTTCATCTGGGTTTGATATTCTAAGAGGAATGCTGGGATAGGTACTCTTTTGTACTCCTAGGGGGAGGGGGTGGGGTAGGGCCAGCATTCCTTCATTTTTTTTATATGTCATGAGATAGCATTATCACACTTTTTTATCAATGGGACACGGAGTAATGAATCCTCATCGGGTTTGACAATCTCCGAGGTTTCACTAGGGAGAAGTCTGCCATTAGATCACTTCACAGTCTCCTATCTGAATTGTTTCTTGTTAGTGGGTGGTCAAATTTAACAAAAAATGGATCAAGAGCAATATTCCACTCACCCCCTAGGAGCGCCTTGGACCAGGCTTTGAATAGAAGGAATCTTGCCATGTCTCTGAAAGTTTCACGTTTGTTATTCAGTTGAGTGTAGACTGATCATATGAGCAGCGTTTGGGTCTGTAAGATTCAGTAGCCATTAGGGTCTTGCCAAACCTCTTGCACATGAAGAAGCCAGCAGTGTAAGCTTTGAATAGGCCCTCTGCCTTTACAGTATGATAAGGGAGAGAGGGGCGCTATTAGTTCCTACAGTGAGTTTACTGGCATGATCTTGTTTCCCAACCAACTAAGATGTGGGCTCTCTAGGTCCAATAAGTGAGTTTCCTGAAGGAGGGCAATGCCAGGTCTGAGTGAATGGAGTTAGATCAAAATTGTCTTTTTCTTTATATAATGTGTTAAACCATTTAGGAAGTAAGATTGGTATAACTATGAGGTGCATGTCAAGTAAGGTAGCAAAAATGATTCTGGGTTGGTTTGGTCTAAGGTGATTTCTCTAGTGGGAAATCCTAGGTCCTTCGGTTTTCAGTCTAATGTCTGACAAATCTTAGCAGCTGCCAAGAAAGCCTAATTCTTTAGAAGCTCCCGCACCTCTGTAGCGCAATATCACTTGAAATCATTCGATCCTGGTGTGGTGTGTACCAGAGGTATAGGGGGAACCTCTTCACATGGCAAAATAATACAAAGAAAGACGGGGGTGCCTGTGGCAGGGAGTCCGGTAGGAGAGAAATAGTAAAGCAAGTTATTCTATCAAGAAATGAAAGCTATAACATCTTATCTGTAGGAATTTACTGCCATACGTTCTCTATGAATATGAAGAACTTCAACCATGATCTAGAGTTATCTCTGTTGTTTAATGGTTTAGATTTTAGTCACTTTTTCAGATCAGTCTCTCTCCTTCAGTAGTGATTCCAGGTGAATCATTGCTGGTTGAAGGTGCACTCTAAGTCCTCACTTCCCTCAGTTGGGTCCATCCTAGTTTCATTATGGAGTTCAGGAAGCCTTCCAGCTGTCCAGAATCCTTCTATTCCATGGTTCTGGTCTCATAAGTTATCAACTAGGTTGCTTGGTCTAATAAGCCATATCGAATTCCCAAGGACTTCATTCCGGGGTCACAGTGCTATGAATGTTTCACGGCACAAAACATTTTTAATGGGAAAAGTGAAATAAAAACATATTCATCCCAGAATAAAAATGGGCGAAGTTAAGGAGAAGGTACCCTACACCTTCCTTAGTGGTTAAGGTTATGGTAACCTCAGAGATAGACACAGAGGTGGACTTTTTTCTGCAAAATACATTAAAGATCTGAAGAAAAGCATAGACTGATCATGGAGGGCATGTCAAGACTCGCTCCTCTATGCAACAGGCACCCTGACCAAGATACTAGAGCTTGTAAAAGACACCAAAGTATCATGAGACTCTATACCAGTGGTATACCTGTATACCAGTCTCAGGATAGGCACTGACGGGTCAAACTGCACTCTTTTAGCAGAACGCCGCAGGTCTCTTTCGATGATTTAGGAGATCTCTTCACATCAGAGGCCAAAGTTCAAATCACTGCTTCTGAAGGTAAAAAATACATGTAATAGGCTCAAGGTTTAGATCATGGCTTTGGAAAGTGTAAAATACATGTTAGTGGCTCAAGGTGTAAATGTATCTTTCTGTAAGTACAAAATACAAATTACAAACTTCAGGTTCAAATCACAGTTTTTGAAAGTACAAAATGTATTTTATAGACTCTATGTTCAAATCAATGATTCTATACATACAAAGTACAAGTTACAGGCTCAGGGGTCAATCTTTATCCTGCACTAGGAGGAAGTGAGGCCAACTCACGCTGAAGATTACTTTAAAATTGGAATTACCTCAGTTTTGCAAAGGTGCATCGTTTGAGCCTTTTTTGTGGACCAGGATAGAACAATAGCAGCACCCAAATTCCAGGCAATGTGCACTGGACATGTTGGGTCATATTCACTCATCCTTAGTAACTGCTGCTGCAATGCAGTGAATAGTACAACCTTAGAGGGGATGGCAGCTCAGTGTAGGGATGTATATTCCACAGCCTAGCAAACATCTGTGGGGTTTCTCTGAAGACTGCCAGAGAAAGCAGCTTGCAAATTGTCATCTACACAAGCTAAATAAAGACTTGTTCAACACTCACAGAATGCTTAATAAGGCACCCTTCAATCTGCCCACCATCCCCCCTCCGCCCAATGCCTGTACCGTGCCACACACTCAACAAAAGCCACCTCCAATAATTAAGTGTGGGTGAGTTTTAAAGGAATAGTCTTTCCCACTCTTGGTGGGACCACCTGATTGGCATGGCCTTGCGTTCAGCTGATGAATGCCACAGAAAATCGTGGGACACCTGCATTGGGCTCATAAATGGTCAAATCCATTGGGAGAAAAGTTGCAGTGTAGGTCATAAAAAGTAAAAGGGTTAGGGGGGGGGAAGGACGGGAAGGGGGGCTTCGAGGAGAGGTCTCTCAGTTACTGCCTCTACTTATAGTTGATGGGGGGGGGGGAGTTCGGGGTGAAAATGAAAATTAAGTTCGTCAGGATGAATGCAATGTAACTGACTATTTCAAAAGTTGCGTAACGGCGGGTAGAGCGGAATGTTGATGCTCCCCCGCGCTGTCTTGTTCCTAATACTTATGATTCGCCTGCTGCAACAATAAAAAGAATTTATAAAAAAAAAAAAAAAAAGTAAAAGGGTTACTGTGCACAGCGTTACTTCCCCTGCATGGGCCTGTTTCCAGTAGGAGGCTGTATTTGGCCGGATGGCTCAGCGGGTTAAACGTTGAGCAACAACACATGTTGTGATTTTATATTATAAGTCTGAATACCGACAACTCACCATTGAATTCTTCCTAAGTTGAACAAGGTAATAAGATAATATCCCTTGCTATGAGGGCCAGGACTTAGGTGTGGGAATCCCCCACCTGTGAATCATTAGTATACAATCTGCATATTTACATTACCCTCCTTCCAGTGATCATCAATCAATCAATCCGCATTCGTATAGCACAGCACTGTCCCCCTAGGGGTATCTGGGTGCTGAGGGTGCCATGTCTCATTTGAAATGCAAATTCTTGAGTATCTTTTTGAACTCTGCCGCCAGGGAGACTGTTGTTAGGAGGTGAGGGACAGATCGTTGTAGGTCATAGCAGCGTTGTAGGAGAAGGTGCGAGGCCCACAGTGGCAACGGATGCTGGGGGGTGTGTGAGGCTGAGAGAGGAGCACAAATGCCTTGTGGGTAGATAAAAGTTGAGTCGATGGTTGATGTAGGACGGTCCTTCATCATGTAGAGCTTTAAAGGCACGTGTGAGGATTTAAGATGTCTAAATTTGCTTGGAGCAGGTGGCAAATATGTGTGGGGGGATTTTTAGGGCCAGAGAGAGAAGGGCGGCAGGAAGGCTGCTTGTTGTTTGTATATTTATTATCTACATATATAATATTTAAGTTTAATAAGCTATTTTTATTTTTGCTATACCTTACTATAGGGAGATTTGTAGAGTCTCCCTATGCTAAAGTGGGGGAAACGTACAAATAAGTATAGAACAAAATATAAAAGAATACTCTTTAATTAATTTAATAAACACATAAAATAGAACCTGTTTTTCTGAAATTTAAAGATAAAGTCCCACCTATAATACATTTGTGACACTTTTTATTATGAATTAACAATTACTAAAAGTGATGTAGACAATTATTCAAATTTAATTTGATTACATTTTAATACACATTAATGTTACACTTTCTATTACTTATTCAAATAATAAATATGTTTTCAATTTAGATTTTTTCTAACAATAGATTACATTTAGTTATATTTTTAACTATGTAAAAATGCAGTTAATTAAAAAATAATCCTATTCTGTTTTATTTAAGTCTCTACCCTTGCTATTTTGTAGTGCAGGGTGCTGCAATACAAGTGGTTGGCCATGTGTGGGGCTCTGAGCTGATGTAATTTAATACTGGTTTGGATCCCTCTTTGGCTATAGTCATTTTAAACATGCAGTTTGTGAAAGTATTTCCTGCCCTAAACACCTCCCTAATCCGGCCTAAATGCCTCCTTACGTTTCCCGAAACCCCTCCCATTTAGTAGTCAGGATGCCCCATTTTCCAGCCAGTTTCCCTGCTCCCTACCACATTTACTTTTGAGTACTAAATTTATGTCTGTTAGGATCTCCCCATAGAAAGAATAGGAGCGGTGGAGATGGAAATTTACACTCAAAGGTTTCTTGATAGCATTTGTAGTAGAGTTGTAGTACTACTAAATGTAATACACAGTGCAGTTTGTGACTAGCACCTCAGTACTTATAACTGATCTCTTTGGGCTGTGTCTAGAGAATTCAATAGTTTCGACTTGAGAGCAGAATGTTACGGGCAGTAGCGCTTCATTCGGAGCTGGAAACACCATCTCTGTCTGTCATAATCCCACACGGTGAGGTGAGAGGTGACAGTGAGCAAGAGCTGCCATGTTTAATCTTTCTGAGATTAATCAATTTTGATGAATCCCGGAAGGGGGGGTGTTGATCTCAGTCTCTTATTTAAATTAAACTTTTACAGTAATCTATGGTTTGCTTTGTCCATGAAAACTGAGGTAAGTGTCAGATGTTCATTTTTCCTTTACCACTTCCCTTAAGTTTGCCAAAATGCTAACCCTCATTATTACCTTTTATAAATAACTTAACTTTCCCAAATTATGACCCAATAATAATATGTGCACCTTATGGAGAATGCACGTCAAGGATTTGAAGGTGTGTTAGGCAGAAGTGGAATCTGGAAATAACCATAAACAGAAATATCCACTACAAGTCTGTAGCAGATTACGGACAGAAATTAAATTGTAGGCTCAAACTGGAAGAAGAGTTGATTTGTGGGATTCAAGCACACATTCCATTGGTGAATGAACACTACCTTACTCAAATTACACACACAGACGTACAATAAAATCAAGCTTTATTTACATAGCTGGTTACCGGAAATTACTATATTCATTGACTTGCAGGCCATCCAATGGAACGCGTCTACATAGTTTTACGAACTTCTAGATCACCAGAAATCGTCAGCAAGAAGAATTCCAGAAAACTTAGATTGATAGCTGATTGCTTTTCCAAACACACTGTGCCATCCTTTGCCATCTGTCCCTTTGAGATCCAGATTTCCCAGGAATCAGTAGATCTTTACAGCTTACTTTTTAATCCTTTACTTCTTTGGGCCAGAGGTCTTTGTTTCTTTCCCTGTCGGGGTCTTCCTACCTTGTAGAACTCATCAATGGTCTTCTCATACTTTTTTAAGATAACAGGACGCTTCAATTTCAAGGTAGGGCCTGAATATGAGAGAACAGATGAGGAAAGTTAGAGAAGGAGGAAAAGGAAAAGCAAAGTATATCTAAAGCAAACGTACAATCTTTCAAAACTCTTAAATTTAATCTTCTAACTGTTCTGTTACCATTCTGTAAATCTCCATCTCTGGTAAATGTTTCTTCCTTGCAACAAATGTCCTTAAAGAGAATTGTTCTCTACTGTTTATTAATCCATCTATTAATGTTCTAACTATGGACTACATATTAATATTAAGCCCACATATACTTCCTAACTGTCCTATGTATTTTTACTGAGTTCCTATTTAAGGCTAATCTCTACCTATGTTTCTCAGTACAATAGGTCCTCCTGTTCGACTGAGTTGGGAACGTCACCAAAGGCTTTTATACAGCCAGTGCATAATCTCTCTCTAAAATATTGTCCTGGGCCACACACAGCTGTAAACTAAAAACTCCTTAGAAGTATCTATGTCTCTCCTTTTTATACCATGGGCGCGGTGGAGTGTGAAGATCATGATGCAGCGTAATGATTAAGCAAGAGACTCACATCATGGGATCCAAGGTTGCATACAACCTCTTTAGGTTGAGGTCGCTGACCCATTATAACTGACCATTTGTCATTCTGTATTTTTGTGATATTGGTGTGATATTGTTGTGTTAGTCAGAAGCTCGGCTGTCACTGGATTCCCTGACAGAAACCTTTAGGACATCCAGTGACATGCAACCCTACAGAAATATGCAAGATTATTATGCAGTACTGTTGTGTTTCATATAGGTACCCCAATTTAGTGTCAGGTAGTCACCTAACCTTTCACCTATATTCTCCCCTACAGTTACACTACATAACGGTTCTTGGGACTTACCTTTTACCTAGTTACGATACTGTTCACAGGACGTAGGGTTTTCCCTGACAACTAGCCTCATCCATTATGCATGGGGATTCTTGGAAACTCAGCAGGACTATAACTATGTGCAATGGTCATTTCTTTCGTCATCTATGTCTCACATGACACAGCAAGGTAGAAATCCAGAGGGTACCACTTTGGATATGTAAACACCAAGGGGAAGATTTACAAGCCCCCTGTGCCACCAGTACGTCTCTTTTCGTGACGTACTGGTGGCGCAGGGTGCTCTTCCATATTTACAAGGACAGGAAAAGCCACCCTGCGTGACTTTTCCTCTCCTTGTAAATACAGCCCCTTAACAAGCAGCAGTTTGCGTTGAAGTGGCGTTCCACAGGTGTTGCTGTGGGTGTTCCCACGCAACCCCCATGGAAGAAGACACGTTCAGATTTACGAGAAATCGTAAATCTGGAGATGCGTCTGAATGCTACGCCACCCTAGAGTTATAACGTGCACAACTACTCTGGAGTATCCTGGCGTGATACGGACTCAGACGTTTGAAAGGGAGGCTCAAGTGAAAACTTGTTTAAAAAGATGGGTTTTAAGAAGTTTCTTAAAACACTGAGGTCTTGCGTGTGGCATAGGACAGCTGGGAGACTGTTCCAAAGCACTGCTACCTTGACCGAGAGAGACTGACCCCCAAGCCTGGAGCGTCGAAAGCGGGGAGTAACCATCAGATGGTGTGAGGCAGAACGCAAAGAGCGATGGGGAGTATAAAAGGACACTCGTTTCCTAATGTAGGAGGGTCCTGAGTCATGCAAGGCTCTGTGTGCTAAGGTAAGTGCCTTGAACTGCACCCTCTGGGCCACAGGTAGCCAGTGGAGGTCACGATGGCGTGCCCTTATGCTGTTTCTCTTAGAGATGTTAAATAAGAGTCTGGCCACCGCATTTTGTATTAGTTGGAGTTTATTTATTAGGTAGCCAGGGATGCTCAGAAAAAGCGCATTAGCGTAATCTAAGCGAGACAGGACAAGTGCCCGGGCCACCATTTCCTTAGCTGGCTGAGGGAGGAAATGGAAAAAACGCCTGAGTGACTTAAGTGTGCCAAAGCAGACACCTGTGAGTCGTAAGATGTGATCAGAGAATCGGAGATCTCCCCCAAACCAGACGCCTACATTTTTGACTGGGCCTTCCTCCGACAGTGGCCGGGGAAAATCAGCGGGCCACAGAGTCTCCACAAAGTTAGGTGGAAATTGACCGTAAAGGAGGACTTCTGATTTCCCCCATTGCATTTTAGCTTGGACTGCGCAAGCCATGTAAACACGGCGGAGAGACAATTCTGTGCAACGTCTGTGCCTTGGACGGGGCTGTTCCAGGTAAACAAAAGCTGGGTGTCGTCAGCATAGGCCATAATTTTGGCCCCCAGCTCTTCAGCCAGTGAGATCAGAGGAGTCAAATAGATGTTAAAAAGCAAAGGGCTTAGGGTCGAGCCCTGGGGGACTCCCGTTGTGACCTCCCTGGCCGAGAATGACAATGGAGGTATCCAGACTCGCTGGGAACGGGTGTCCAGAAAGGACTCCAGCCAGGAATGCACCGCACCTGAGATGCCAATGGCAGAAAGGCGAGAAAGGAGAAGTTGGTGAGGAACGGTGTCAAAGGCGGCAGAGAGGTCCAACAAAATCAGAGCCGCTCTGCCGCCTCAATCCAATCACTCCCTGATAGCCTCAGCCATTTCCACCAGAGCTGTCTCAGTGCTATAGGATGTTCTAAAGCCTGACTAGGCAGGATGTAGCGCCCCGAGGATTCCACAAAGGCATCTAATTGGCGAAAGACCACCTTCTCACAGACCTTCGACAGTGCCGGTAGCAGAGAAATAGGGTGATAGTTAACAGGGACAGTGGGGTCCGCCGTCGGCTTCTTAAGTAATGGTAGAAGCTTGGCTTGTTTCCACTGTCCAGGTACAGTCGCCGCATGGAGTGACCAGTTTACAATGGTCGTAACCTCTGTGCAGACAACCTCAGCCACTCCTACTAAAACTCTGGCCGGACACGGGTCGGAGAGCGACCGGACTTAAGGGATTTAAAAAAAGATAGCACGTCAGACTCCACAGCCGGAGTGAACTGTGAAATGTGAAAAAAATGTGGTAGGGGGGTAAAACAGGAAGGAACTGGGAGGGGGTTCCGCAAAGGCAACAGTAGGTCCAGACCTTCTTGGATTATTTGTATTTTATTAATAAAGAATTCAGATAACACCTCACACCATCCGGCAGAGGCTGGAATAGCCTTAGCCTCCGCGCAGGGTGACATGAAGCTTTTAACAATAGAGAAGATCTCTTTCCCATTGTTATTGCCCTTCAATATTCTGTCGGTATAGTAAGCACTCTTCGCTTAGGGAGGCGCAACGAGGAGAAATGTTTTAATTTCTCCTTGTTTTTTCCTCTTTCAATGCGTGCTGCATTCTACACCACGCATCAAAAGAGGAAAAAGCCTTTAGTGTTCAGTTAACTGGGGGTGCATGGGTCCCTTGCTCACTTTGCCACTGGATTCAAGCTAGCCTGGCTGATGACGGCTGATTAGCCAGAAACCGGTCCCAGGAGGCTTGTTTCCGGTCCAGGGAAAACATGGCTTGGCAATACGGGCTGGACTGTTCCCATGAGGCACAGGGTCAGACTGATTTGCATATGGCCATGTCTGAACTGAAGTGGCGGAGTGAGCTAAAGAATGATGATGGATTAAACCCAGATCTGTTGACTGGGGGTGAGTGCTTGCAATGTTCAACACTCCATCCATCATCCCCTTTGGTTTTGCTTTATTTGCTCTAAGTTGGCAGGGTATGCCCAGACGTGGGTCCCTTGCTCACTTTGCCAACTCAGCGTGGCAAGTATACGTAGCTGTGCTATTTGGCACCGCTAGGAGATATCTCAGGAACTCGTTCTCGACTTCCTGTATTGAGTCCACGTTAACATGTTCCTAAATACCAGCTCCATACAGAGCGAATGAGACACATTTACCTTTACAAATAACCAACAAGTCATCAATAGGGAGCTTACCCAGTTTCCTGGCAAAGTTTATTAAGGCATCAATTGCTTTTGCAGAAAAAGGAGTTTTCTACAATTAGCAGCTTTAGACCAGGAACCCTTATTATCAAATACAATTCCCAGGTGTGATTTTACGTTTTTTGCTATTTATAGAGATTTTACGACACTTAACGATGGGCTTGCTGCATTTCATAATGAATGTTTTAGAGATGTTGACTTTTAGATCAAGATTTGACATGTAGAAAACAAAATGTGTCACTATTCTTTGTAGGCCAATTGGAGTGCGGCTAAGAAGAACGCATTGTCAGCATATAGTAGCGTACCAATTGACCTTTTGCCAACCCTGGGTAAGTCCTGGCAGTCCCTGGATAGGGTGTCTCCAAGACTGTTGATGGAGAGAGTAAAGAGAAGGGGGGCCAAGACACACCCCTGTCTTACCCCCTTGCCACAGGAAAGCTGCAGCTGAGCTCACCAGTCCTGCCATAGAGAACCCTTGGCCGTGCATTTAATTAAGACTGATTAAAAAAATTAATTAGTTGGGTTTCCACCCCCATGTCCTCTAATATGTGTCAGAGTTTCTGATGATTGACACAGTCAAAAGCCGAACTCAAGTCGGCAATCACAAAAAGAGACTCCTTTTTCTTGCCCGGGAGTATTTTCCCAAAATGAGACTCGGGTTCAGGCCCTGTTCCACGGTGCCTAGGCCTTTGCGAAATCCGTACTGGACCTCGGAGATGATGCCTGAGTCCACCATCCATGACAACAGTCTATTTAAAATAACACGCCCAACCACTTTCACTAGGGAGTCCAGCAAAGATATCGGTCTATAACAGGCCGGGTCGTTTCTGTCACCTTTCTTGAAGATAGGGACAAGTGTGGACTCTATCTAGGTTGGAGGGAAGCCATGTGTACAGCAGGCTCTTAAGACCAGGGTTAAAAGTGGGCCCCAAAGCAAAGGGCAACTTTTTTTTCCCATGGATGGATTTTCACAAGTATCACGCCACTCTGTCCACAGAATCAAAAGTTATAAGCAAATCAAGAAATGCCTTTACAATAGAAAGCGTGGCTCAACAATAACCACACAGTGTCTATCATCATTGTGTACATATATATGTATATATCTATCATAATAGTCACTGATAGTCACTGTGTGGTTATGTTTGGTAGTAATAATTAGGAACAACTTTTCCCATTGACAAAAGTGTTTTTTGCTTTGCTACTGACTTTGGTGCCGTTTGACGAATCTTGTCGAAATTTTCGCCAAAAGTGCCCTACTTTACCTAGTTTTGCATGGAAAGTTTTGGGGTGATCCGTTAAGCAAAAAAAACCCTCAGAAACTCACACACCATACCCCTGCCACACACAGCCAAAGGTGTGGTGTTGGGTGCATGTGGAGGAATTGGCCAGGCCATTCCCCAAAGCTGAAGGCTATGCACAACAGTGGTTGTATTAATTTACATAATTATAATGTTACTTTGCATTAAAAAACACCATAGAAATTCACTAAAAAAACAAAGGTTGAAGGGCTGTTATAGTCAGGTTGACGTTTGCCCAGACAAAACCATAGAAATTCAGCAGTTATAGTTATACTTAAAGTTATACTTATCTGAAGAAACTATGGGGGATATGTACAAGGAAGTGGCCGGAGCGTGTCGTGAGCCTCCTTGGCTTAACGACAAGCTCCGCCAATTCTGAAACGTGAGGCTACACCATATTTACAAGAGTGTGGTGCAGCCTGGATTTTCCCCCTGTGATGCTGCAAAGTTTAGCACAAGGCAGCACACATTGAAAAATCAAAAACGAGGAGAAATAATGCATTGCTCCTCGTTTCACCAACTTAAGACCAGGGTTTTCCTAGTCTTAATATTGGCGCTGCTGCCTATGTAGGCCACCCTGAACATAGGGGCAGCGCCAAATACAATGAGCGTTGCGATGGAACACCCACCACAACACCAACTCAACACTACTTGTATGCTAACCATAGCGTGAAAAGGTGCCTTATATACAAGGCAGCGTTAAGCCACGAGAAGTTGCTTAATGCTGCCTTGTACATAAGGCACAGCCTCCATTGCCACCACAACGTCCGTAAAAGTAATATTGTTGTGCCAATACAGGCTTGTACATATGCCCCTATATCTCAAGCAACTAAGTAGCTTTAGGCACAACTCTTAGGGCCAGATGTACAACCATTGTGATTTATGAGTTGCAATTTGCGAGTCGCCAATCACAATGTACATCAGAGTCTCAGACACTGTTTGGGATTCCTAATGGGGTTGCAAAATGCATGCCTTAAAGGAAAACAGGATGCATTTAACAAGGAATAAGGAAACATTTGTTTCATTTTTTTAGGGCAAGTAGTGGTCCCTCGGACCACTGCTTGCCCCTAAAAGATATTTTCCCGTGCATTCACAATGGGAAAGGGGTCCCCTGGGGACCCATTCCTGTTTGTGCGTGCTTTACCACCCTTCTGGGAAGAGTGGTAGACTGCGCCTGTTTTCTTACCGCATTTGCCATCGCACAACAGTCTTACATAGGGCTCTGACTTGGAATGCCCTTTCCTAATAGCGAGTCGCTAATCCTATTTAGCGAGTCGCAAAAAAGATGCGAATCGCTAAATAGGGTTAGTACATGGCCCATTTGTGTTTTGCATGCGCAAACGGGTCGCAAACCCGTTTGGAATGCAAATAGGGTCGTACATCTGGCCCTCAGTTTCTTAACATATGTATAACTAGAAGTATAACTATAACTGCAGCTCTGAGCACTATAGTGCATCTGCAGATCCTCGTGCGTTCCCCCCAAAATTGGCAATTTCTTTCCCACAAGGGACCATGCACAGAACCCTCATGGGTAATTTCTTGCCCATGAAGGGTCCCTCACAGACTCCACCATCTGTCTCACTGGATCAGGAATGAGGTATCTTTTAGCCTATTTCTACTTTATCCCCCCTTCTGGGAACCATGACCTGAGTCACAAAATGGCAGCCGCAATATTTCTCTCAGGTTGCGGCCAGCCAATCACGCATTGCTGTTCGCATGTGGATCCACTGTGGATCCGAAACTCTAAATGTACATACATTTTCTTTCTTTAATAACTCCAAAACTACTGAACAGATTTACAACAAATTGCAAAAAGCACTCTTCCTGGACCAAGATCTACCTTTCTGTCACATTTGGCGTAATTCCGTTCAGCAGTTCAAGCTGTAGTCATGTCTAAAATCCTTAAGGGACATTGCATGGGAAAAAAGCTCAACCCCCGCTTGACGAATCTCTCCAAAACTTTCTAGACAACAGCTAGAATGAGTGGCAAACTAGTTTTGAAAATTTTGTAAACATTTGTCAAACTAAGTGAAAGTTATTAGAAAAATAAAAAATGCTTTTGTCATGGAAACTAGGCCCTAAATCTAAATATAACTACCTACGGGTGATCACCAGGGATGTTAAAGTTGGGTCAGCATTTCCATAGGAAATGGCTTTTTTGTTTTGCTAATAACTTTGGTGCCGTTTGACAAATCTTCATGGCACTTTCCAGAAACATGCTCTTTTTAACCGAGTTGTGCATGGAAAGTTTCAGAGTGATCCTTCAAACAGGGGCCAAAAATCCCAGTGCAATTTCCATTGCCTTTTTCAAGAAGCACAGCCACAAAAACAGCAGTGGCATGACGCTAGATCTGGGCTGACCGATTGTACTTTTTGTTTGATTTGATTTGATTTGATTTGATTTATCAACTTGTAAAGCGCGCAAATGCCCGTGGGCGTCTTGGCGCTATGATAGATCCTCCTATCTCAAGAACGGTGTCTAGAGTTATGCCGAGAACAGCCAGGTTTTTACTTCCTTTCTAAAGAATTCCAAAGATGGACATGTTTTTATGGCAAAAGGCAGCTGATTCCAGGTTCATGCTGCATGTACAAGGAAGCTTCTTCCACCCCAGCTAGCTCGTCTAAATCTGGGGACAGTAATTAGCTTCAATTGACCGGATCTCAGAGGTCTCGTTGGTTCATATTGTTTTAAATGAGACCTCAAAAATTGTGATCCTGTTCCCTGAAGTGCCTTATATGCCAGGCAGAGTGATTTAAATTTCACCCTTTTTGCAATTGGCAGCCAATGCAGGGTTTTTAGTTTGTGACTGATTGGCTCAAACTTAGGTATGCCTAAAACCAGTCTGGCTGCTGCGTTTTGCAGGCGTTGTAATTTAGCTATGATTTTTGTCTTAGCTCCGGCATATAAACCATTCCCGTAATCCAGTCTTGCCAAGGCTAATGCTGTCACTACTGTCTTACGCGAATCCTGTGGTAGATAAGGCAGTATCTTTTTTATCATTTTTAGAATATACCAGAGTGTTGAAGACAGCTTGCTGGCTTGGGCTTCAAAAGATAGATTGGTGTTAAGAGTGACGCCCAGATTCTTCACTTTTTCTGATGAGTTTAAGCATCTACCCAAGTCATTAGGCCACCAAGCGGGGGACCAGATGTTTGTGTCACCCCCCAGTATCATCACTTCGCTTTTATCTCCGTTAAGCTTTAGGCAATTCCTTTCTATCCATTGGCTAACCTGTATCATACATAGTTGGAATTTTTCTGCTGTGTCCTCCACATCCTTGCTGATGGACACCACAATTTGGGTGTCATCAGCATAGGATATTGGGGTGAAACCACAGTTTCTTATGATTTCTGCAAGGGGGGCCACGTATAAGTTAAAAAGGGTGAGACTCAGCGAGGACCCCTGAGGGACCCCGCATGGTAAGTTAAAACATTTAGATTTCACTCCTCCTACTTCTACTGAAAATGTTCTGTTTACTAAGTAGGATGCGATGAGGGTACATGCTGAGTCATGTATTTCTGCTGTTTTTAAACGAGTTAGGAGAATCTCATGACTGACCGCGTCGAAGGCCGCCGATAGATCGAGGAATATCAAGGCGGCCTTCGCTCCCTTATCCAGCACTTTCCTAAGTTCTTCCACAGCTGTAATTAAAGCAGTTTCCGTTCCGTGTCCTTCACGAAAACCAAACTGAGAGTGGTCTAGCCAGTTACCGTCCATCAGATAACGGGATAGCTGTTTGTTTAAAAGTTTCTCTAAAATTTTTGCGGCAAAAGGGATCCTAGCTATAGGTCTATAGTTACTTGGTCCTTCACAGTCCAGATTTGATTTTTTAGTAGTGGTCTAATTGATATCTTTCTCCAGTCGTCGGGAAAGGTATTAGTTCCAAGTATTTGAACAAATAATTTTTCTAATACCAGGCTCAGTTGTTCTGAGCAGATTTGCATTATTTTGGGTGGACAAGGGTCCATTGGGCTACCTGAGTTAGTGGTGAGAAGTTCCTTCTGAATTTGATCCATTGTTGGAGAAATAAATTGGAACAATATGGGTTTGACTGATTGTTCCACTAAATTTGTTGATTGTGAGGTAGCCTGATCTGCCTGATCTTCCATGTCTGTGTTATGGCTTTTGAAAGAGTCATAAACTGAAGATACTTTGTTTACAAAGAATTCACCTAGTGTGTTACAAAAGTCTGACGACATTTCTTCTAAAGGACTGTTTTCAATTTTTGAAAGTTTTTTAACAGTAGAAAAGAGGGTTTTACTAGAGTTTTTTGACTCATTAATTTTTTGAACGAAGTATTTGCTTTTCTCTGTTGTTATTATTTTTTTATAGCTAGCTAGAACTGATTTTTTTGCTGGGCATCGTAGTTGGTTCTCCACTTTTTTTCTGCTCTTCTACACAACTGTTTTTGTTCCTTCAAATCTTCTGAGAACCATGGTTGTGAGGGGGTCTTTCTTTTGAACGTGACTTTCTTTTGAGGGACTGTTAGTCGGACTGCATCCTCCAACCACTCGTTGAATTGTTTACAGGCTTTGTTACTGTCTACCTCTAGAGTTGGATAAGATGAGCAGAGAGTGTCAATAAAGGCTTGGGGTTGAACTTTGGACCAGTCAGGATATGTGTTTTTTTTATGGCTTCGACAGGTCTTCCTGTATCTTGTGCGATTTCTAATGAAAAGGAGACCATCTTGTGATCTGACCACGGGATCATGAGCGTATCAATTTTATTTATGTTCTGACATGATGTAAAGATGCCCTTGCATTTAACGTACATATTTGAGCGACAATATGAGGCTATCCATTATTTAAGATTAACTGATGCAAACTTCCTCTTTCATTTATATTTTTTGCACAAAACCATGCAGGAAAAAGTCATAAAGCCCTGAGGAGAACACGCGAATTAATATAGCGAGTTCGAAACACGTCGGCCAAAATGGAGAAAAGCACTGTTTAAACATCTGGGAACAAAGCGCTATCTTAATGACTGAAATTCCGATTAAGCCCTTCAGTCTGATTTACATTGTGCGTGTTATTTATTTATCTCTTCTCCACTTGATTTTTTCTCTACTTTCTTGATTATAAACTAACTATATCGAAAGTGCAGATAATGAAAATTTGTGTTGGTACACAAATACTTGTGCAAATGTACATATGAAATGTTTAGATTTGTCTTATGTAATGATGTTGTGATTTAGTTTTATCATTTTGAGTATATCTTTTTTTGAATACGTGTATATATATGGTATGTCTTTTCGTACTTACTATTTTCTAACCAAAAAAACAAATGAACTCAAAGGGTATAAATAAATAATACCAAACAAATCTCTAATTAAAGTTGATTTGTTTCCCTTAATAAGGGGATGTTATAAACTTCATGTATGGTCAGCACTATTTTTTCCAAAAATCTAAAGTATGGCCGGCGCAGTGTGTGTCTAAGTGTACTTTTTGTTCTAAATCAAAGTTTGCCATTTCATCTTTAAACGAAATAACCTTGGGGTCGGAAATTTTCTCCAAATGTATATTAAAGTCTCCTAAAATTGTATAGTCAATGCTCATCACGCTTGATTCTCGAAATGGACTTAAAAGCTCAATGAAAGGCGTCTTAGCATTAGGTGGTCTATAGATCAGTAGGCCATTAAACGTATATTTGTTCGTAATCTTAATTTGAAAGGTCAATGTTTCACAATCCGGGTTGCTTCCTTTATCTGAACTTTTGATCTTAAATTCCTCTTTAGCTATGATTGCTAATCCTCCCCCGCGTTTCATTTTTCTGTTGGCTCTAAAGATGGAGAAGCCCTCGGGAATCGCAAGGGTTAGATCGGCGTCAGATGCTTCGCCTGCCCACGTCTCAGTGACGAATAAGAGATCGATATTTTGGCTTTCAATTAACTCTGCTGTGTGGACATTGTGTTTGACCATGGACCTGACATTAATTAGACCTGCTTTAATAGTAGAATTCCTATAGATTGGTATCTTAGGTTGGTTGTGGGGCATATTAAGAGCTCTAATCTGTGAGAAAGCAAATGCATGTGAGCAAGATGGACAATTTTTACCTTCCTTATGTAATTCTATCGGGGTACATGTGACGCAGGGTCTTAGTGATAGGAGCTCCTGGCTGGAATAGGTCCACTTTCTTCTATCAGTATAGTTCTGGACAGGGGGCATGGCCCTGGGCCCGGTCCCGGCGCAGATGGGCGCAGACGGGCGCAGACGGGCTTGCCTTAGGGGCGCCTTCGGCGCACAGACGGCGCGCCTGCTGCGCTCGTCCGCTGCGCGTTTGGGAAATGCACATAGTTTATAGGAGAGGAGGAGCGTGGGGGGGGGAGTGGCCTAAAGGTAGTGGGCGTGGCCAGAGGGCTCTCAGGTAACGGCGGCAAGAAGATTGTAACCCGCGGCAGCGCTAAGATCCGCTGCGCGGGGATGCCCAGTGCGTGATAACAAAAGAATAAGTGCCCAGGGAGAAGAGATTAAGTAAGTAAAATCACAGTATCACAGTCAATTCTTAAAAGTAATACCAAGCGTACTCCCGGCTTCTGCCTCAGGAGATAGGTGTCTTCTGACTCGTGCTTGTATTCAGCACGTCTTAAATACCTTCGGGGGGGGGTGTGGCCTGACGGTAGTGGGCGTGGCCTGAGGGCTCTCAGGTAATGGCGGCAAGAAGATTGTAACCCGCGGCAGTGCTAAGATCCGCTGCGCGGGGATGCCCAGTGCGTGATAACAAAAGAATAAGTGCCCAGGGAGAAGAGATTAAGTAAGTAAAATCACAGTATCACAGTCAATTCTTAAAAGTAATAACGAGCGTTCTCCCGTCTTCCGCCTCAGGAGATAGGTGTCTTCTTTGGTGTTGTTATTTGGTGTAAATCTGTTCAGCAGTTTTCTAAAAATTAAGGTTTAGAAATATTTGTATATCTGTACTGTTGGGTTCGAGGGACTCTTGCAAATGTCCATTAAACTTTGTTCTTTTTTTTCCATAGGGCCAATTTGCTCCCTTTGGAAGTCAGACTGCCACAGGAGTTAGTGCTCTGACCAGCTGCCAGCAACATGAGAAAAATGTTGCTGGCGGCCATAACATGATTCGGGGAGCTAGTCCCCTGTCGTGCAGTTAAAAAAAACTATACATATTATAAGATAAGAAACGGATAGGCTGCCCCCTAGGCCCTGTAGGAGGGACCAAGAGGGACCCCACACTTCCAGGCAACAACAACAAGAGCAATTTTTGCCACAATACCACAAATGTCCTGCAGGATTGTGGCAATAAAGAAAATGGTGGCCTGCCATTTTATAATAAATATATGGGGAGGAAGTTTCAGGTGGTTCCTCCTTCTCGATCCCATTTAGGGAACCCTCATGGTGGCCCGGGGATCTATCCACCATAGCCAAATACTTGAAAAAAGAAAGGGGAGCCACATAGCCCCTATCCCCAACACTGTGAAGACCCCATGGAACCCATCCTCCTGGGTTGATTTTTTTTAAGAAAGAGAGGGGGCCAGACAGCGGGTGGGTGTCCGGGGTGGGCACTAGGGAACCCACCTATTATTAAGGGGGCCCTGGAGGATGAGGCTCCGTGGGCCAAAATAGGCTTAGAGAGGGATCCGAATGGACCCTTTCCCATCTTAAAAAACAGATGGCCCTGGAGGAGTTTGGGTCCCCTGTGCCTGATAAGGCTTGGGGAGGAGAGCCACATGGCCCCATTCCCTTTTTTATTGTATTTGGCTTGCAGGATGGGGCCCCTATCAAGGCTGAGGGAGAGGGGCTACATGCACTCCTCCCCTGAGCTTTTGGCCCTAAGAAGATAGGGTACTCGGGCTCAAGAAGGCTCAGGGAGGATGGCAGCATGACCTCCCTCCTCTTTTTATTGGAACTGGCCATGAGAGATGGGGTACCAAATGCCATGTAAGGCTCAGAGTGGGGTCTGCACGCCCCCTACCCTTCATGTTTATATTTTAGTCCCAGGAGATAGGATCCTGGGGGCCCAAAGGCCCGAAGGCAAAACTTACTCCGTGCATGAAAAAAGGCTTTGCACGGCGTAGGGTGGAAGCTTCCTGGGGATTTGGCCACAGGGCAAGGCAGCAGGCCAAGCTCTGTGGCCAACCCCCTTCTGCACCGGGCCAAATGCTGTGGGCAGCAGTGTGGGATTGGCTGCCTGCTGGGGGATTGGCCACAGGGCCTGGTGGTAAGCCAAGTCCTGTAGGCATCCGCCTGCTGTGCATGGCCACAGGCCGTCCACAGCATGGGGTTGGCTGTCTGAGGTAGGTTCGATGCAGGGCCTGGCCACAGACCCGGCCGTGTGGCCAACCCTCTGCCATGCTACTTTGTGTTAAAAACTGTAGAAATTCACTGAAAGGATCAAAGGTTAAAGTAATTTTATAGTTAGGTGTGATAAAATGTTTAGGTTTTAAAGAAAAAAATTGAATTCACTCGAAAAACTAAAGGTTAAAGTGACATTATAGTTAGATGACTATCTCAGTGACAACATTATCATTTTGACCTAAAATGAACACAGAAATTCAGCCATTATAGTTAGCTGAGCTAACTGTATCTTGCGCCTCTGCTGTGCACTGCTTATGACCTCACATATTACATCACTCATAACATACTCTATGACATCGTTTATGACATCATTTAAGACATCACTGATGACATCATTGATGACATCATTGATGACATCGCTGATGGCATCACTGATTACATCAATCAAAGAGTGTATTAGTTTGTTTAATAGTGGACATAGTGGTGGGTAACCACCATATTACTTTTCTATCTAATTTTGTTCAGCCTGTGTCTAGCTAAAGGGTGTAAGTGTTTACAAATGCATATGCTCGAAATGTATCATAGTTGTGTAGAGGCATAGAACATGTTATAAATCTTTGCATCCCATGCATTTTACAAAGACTTTTTTAAGAAACCCTACAGCAACAACTGCTGATCGGACTTACATTAACTTTGGCAGGAAGCTAGATGTTGATCTACAAAGTGCACTTTTGTGATTTAGTGTAAATCTGTTCAGGAGTTTTGGAGAAATTAAGGTTAAAATATATTTGTATATCTGGACAGTGTGGTTTACGAGAGTCTTGCGAGAGTCCTGCAGAAGAGCAAATTAAAAAAGGGAACTATACGATTGGTCGAGAGGTCTCTTTTTCCTACCAGACATCTCACTTTCCCTGGAACGTGATGCTCCAGCGTGTCCTGTTGAAGTGAGCCCACTGATTGGCTGGCTGTTGAAGTTTAAAAATAAAATGGCCGCCATTACTGTTTATTATGAAAAATTGCTGGTTTTGTGAGAATGAAGTAAAAAAGGTATATATTTGGGTATGATAACAGCATCATGTCCATATAGTAATTGAGAGGAAGCTGTAAAGCAAGAGTACTGTGATGAAAGAAAGTGTAAATTCATTCTTTCAAATTTTTTCAATCCTGAGGGACTCTAGCATGATCCTAACAAGATAGTGAGGAGTAGACAACATCTCTTTCTACTCTATTATGCACATCTGTAGCCCTAGTGCCCTAGTGAGGAGTCTCACTGTAGAAGTAGTTCATCATTACACCCTTCTACATTTATTTGTCACCCTGAGAATAGTTGCCAATGGAGAGGTAAGTCCCTCTCCATACCTTACTAAGCACACCTGTTATCCCAGCGAGAGGGTTTAGTGGAGACACCAATTGTTTTCTACCCCCTACTAAGCAACCCCCATCATGCAAGAGAGACATCTCAGTGGAGAGGTCAGACCCTCCCCACACCCTACTTTGCACACCTGTTATGCAAGAGAGAGGTCTCAGTGGAGAGGGCAGCCGTTCCCCACACCCTATAATGCATATCAGTCAACCCAGATAGAGGTCTCAGCGAAGAGGTCAGACCCTCTCCATACTCTGCTACGTACACCCATCGCCCTGAGAATAGCTGTCAATGGAGAAGTCAGACCCTCACCACACTCTAGCATGCACACCTGTTATCCATGAGAGAGGTCTCAGTGAAGACGCCAGTCCTTTTCTACACCCAACTATTCATACCCGGCATCCCAGAGAAAGGTGCAGTAGGAGGCAAGTCCCTCTCCATATACTACTACGTACACCTATCACCTTGAGTATAGCTGTCAATGGAGAGGTCAGTCTCTCTCTATATCCTACTACACACTTATTATTCCGGATAGAGGTTTAAGTGGAATTGTCAATTGTTTCCAACAATCTACCATGGGCATCTGTCATCAAAGAAGGAGGACTCAGCAGAGAAGCCAGTCCTGCATCACACCATACTATGCACTTCTGTTAGACAAGACAGAGGCCTCAGTGGAGACATTAGTCTCCCTCGACACCCTGCTGTGCACAGCCATCATTCAAGAGAGAGATCTAAGTGAAGAGGCCATCCTCTCTCTACACCCTACTACGCACACCCATCATCCAAAAGAGAGGTCCAAGCAGAAAGAATAGTCCCTAATCACGCCCTCCTATGTAATTCTGTTAGGCAAGAGAAAGATCACAGCAGAGAGGCTAGTTTACTTTGCACATGCGTTATTAAAAGAACAATCTTAGTGGAGGGACTAGTCTCACCTCATACCCTACTACCACATATGCCACCCATGAGTGAAGTCTCAGGGGAGAGGTCAGTCCCTCCCCACACGCTACAACACACTGTTGTCATGTTAGAGAGAGGTGTCAGCAGAGATGCCAGTCTCTCCCCATCCCCTACTGTGCACACCCATAGTCCAAGACAGAGAGGTCACAGCAGAGAGCCCATTCTCTCCCCACACTCTTCTGAATGCACCTGTCACCCTGGGAGGGGTCTCAGTGGAGAGGGCACTGACTTCTCACATCCTACTATGCAAGAGGTCACACATGGAAGAGTTTCAGTGGAGAGGGCAGCTCCTCCCTAGACCCTAGTGCATGCGTCTGTAAACCTGTGGAGAGGCCTTTGCAGATAGGCCAATCCCTTCTCTCTCCCCACCACGCAAGCCTGTCACATTGGGCAGAGGTCTAAGCCAAGAAGGCAGTCTCTTCCTGCTGTCTCTCGTGCATACACTGTACATTGTTCAGTTCATAGCCTGTTTTCATATGCCAGCTGTATGTGCTTGCAAGAGTCAGGAAAACATATGTTGAAATCATTTTCTGAAACTGTGTACCCTGCTCAGTTTGAGACAGAGGGCACTGACTTACTTAAAACCAATGCGATGGGTTTCAGCTAACCTGTCAGTCATACTGGCAAACATTATTAGGGAGGATAATAGATGCAAAATATTCTCTGGCTAGAAACTTAATGTATCTTAGTCTCTAGTCCCCCTAGATTTTAAACCAGAAGCCCAGATAGCTGGGTTTGTTCAACAGCATCATATCTCTAGGTGCAATTAAGCTGTCAGGTCAGGAAATTTGTCAAATTGAACTATGAATCCCTAATACGTTCAGTTACTAGAAAATTGCAGCTTTGGATTAAGCTCCCGATAAGCATCATAGGCCAATGTATTATCATTAAATTGTATGTTTTTTTTCCAAATGTTTTATACTTATGACAGGCAATCCCCCTCAGGGTCCCCAACCATGATTGAAACTCCTCAGAGGTGCTATAGGCAGCTTCGTCTGGGGATATAGGCGGGCTAGACATGCTATAAGATTTTTTTTAATTCCCTTATGGGCAGGGTGGGTTGCCGCTTCCCATCTTTAAACATTACTTCTGGGTGGCATTTGCATAATCTGCTAATACGAGGTGACTCAGACCCCTCAGTTTTTGGCTATCGACCAGCACTAGAGCCAGACTACAGACTATTTCTATGTTGATGTAGAAATCCCAATTATTTTAACTGTGTTAGGTTTAAGCTTATTATGAACATCATCAGTTTATGGTGGGAAATTTCTACTAAATACTCTCTCCCGCTGATTCATTCAGATACGCCTCTGTGGGATAATCCAACATTCCCGGCTATATTCCACGATGCAGTGGGTAAAGCTTGGCAGTGCTATGAGGTGGAGACTATGG